>NC_092589.1:88843333-89478750 GCF_047663525.1 Anas platyrhynchos
TTATAGAAAAAATTAATGTCCACGTACCAATCAATAGAACATTTATGTACATGAGCTGACTGCGGGGACTAAAGTGAGACTTGTGGTGGGTTAGATTCAAAGCACAGAGAAACCTGTTTGAGGCAGGAGTGTGAGGTGAAGACTTGTGTCAAAATGTGTCTTGAGAGATCTGCAGGGTAAAAACTGAGAGGAGCAATTTTGAAAACATATGAATAAGAGCAGCAGAGTTGAAGGATCATCATGTTGGAACTTTGAAACCTGGTGTAGCAACCTGTACACATCAGTAGATGGATGTGAACTTTTTCCCCTTATACTTATTCTCATAGCAACTTTCCTGTGAAAAGACAGAAAAAAAAAAAAAAAAAAGAAAGAAAAAAAAAGAAATAAAAAAAAAGCGCTGCTTCAGTGGAACCAGACTTACAAACACATATATTAGTTTCCTATGAGTACAAACACTGTGTGATTCAGGCATGTAGTTTCTGGACATAACTCCCCTGATGTACCATTTCCCGGAAAGGAAAAAATATAGTGCTGGGCACTCAGAAGCATTCTTTCAGTTGGCAGTCTGGAAGGACTTTTTTTTTTTTTTTTTTTTTTTCAGCTCAGCAAGTGTTAGGATTTATTTCTTCAGGTCACAGATTCAAACTGTGAGAGCGGGTTTGTTCTGCATGAACTAATCAGCCAACTGCCCTTTGAGCCAGAACAGCATTTAAAGGAAGATGAGAAGATACACGGTGATGGCACATGGATACTGTGAGAAGGCATAATGTTCTTTTGTGATGACTGGGGCAGACATACTGGTGGGCAGAGAGTGGAAAAGGGCAGTCCAAACTCTGTTACTTCGTCACCTCATCATTAATTTCCTGACCTTTAAAAACTGAAAGAGCCTTTGTAAGATATACCTGGTTTAAATCTTAGGATTTTGTGCTGTTTGTATGCTTATATGCAAAGATAACATAAAGCCATATCCACAGGTGAGAATTTCATGTTGACACGAATTTTGCTTCTTTTGTATTGGGTATCTTGTGTTAAGCATAGCTCCTAGAGATCAAGAACATGCCGCTAAGTGAAAGGAACCTCTCAGGAGAGCAGCAATAGAGACTGGCTTCACCTACAAGCAGGAGACTCTCCTCAGCCTGTTCCAGGATGGTAGGAAATGGTCATGGTTCATTCTGCGCAGCAAACAGCAAGTAGTGGAGGTCCAAGTATCCTTTCCTGCAAACATCCTGAGTTTCTCTGAACTCACCTACGGATAGCTTTGCCATCTTATTACACTACTAAGGGTACAGAAATCCTGTTGTTCAAGGAGTGTCCAGTTAAATTGCAGAAATCCTTGCCACAAGTTGCTAAAAGTTTACATGGGTTCAAAATCAACTGGACAATCTCACGGGAGAAAACTTAATCTGGATCTAATAAATGTCAAGATCAAAGTCTCCGAGTAGAAGGCCTCTGGAGGCTGAGAAACAATTATCACTATATGCTTGTCCTTGTGATCTTCCCTAACTGTTCATTATTAGCTACTGTCCTAGTGTCATTGCTGGACACAGTTTTACTAGGCTTGGTTGACCTTTTGCCTGTCTTATGCTCTGAGAGTTTACAATGCATTTGGCTTCTACACAGATGGATCATATTTGGCCACTATATAGTTGGCTGCTGTAAAACTGAATTTGCTTCCAGCTGTAAATCCAATGGGTTTAGAGATCAGGAAGAGCCACAGATAGATAATATCTCCTAGGGTATCCCTGCACAGTGCAAGTCTCAAGAGCACAGTAACCTGATACAGCAGGTCTGGGTAAGAATTCAGTAGCAGGATAACTGACTGGGAAAAGTTAAAGATACCAACAATTCTAACAGAGATCATAAAAAATGGTGGGGTAGGGTTCAGCTCCACATTTAAATTTAGATGTCTGCTTGTACACCGGGTGTCTAAATTCCCCATGAAGAAAAAGGTAATCACGTCAACTGAGAGTGGTGCAGCTAACCCTCAGGGAGGCTCCTGACGGCTGCTCAGCTGACTCATGCTCTGGGACTGGCACAAAAAAAAGGATTGATTCTGCTGCCTGAATTTATTTGTCCAATGCCATCTGAGATGCCCCAAAATATCTGAGATATCTACTAGGTCCGGTAGATATGCCCTCAGACCTGGGAGGCCTATGCCCTTCAGGAGAAGTAGCTGGAGAACAGGGAATATCAAGTAGCAGAGGACACCTCTATTTACCCTGCTGAACTAAGCCCTAGGTCTTGACCAGATGTGCTGGAGGTATAGATACGCAGCACATACCTACCCACCTACAAGTAAACTTCTATATTTAAGTGTGTTTATCTGGATCTGAGGCTCATGGAGGGTGTGCTAGAAAGCCATGAGTGCCATGGACTGTGTTGAAGAAAGATTATCTCTGGTTACTAAAACTATGACAGTTAGCTTGCCTTGTTACCTGCTACTCTGAGCAGAGTAGCAATATAACAGCCCATTTTTAATTAGTGGTAGCATCAGCTAGCAGCAAATCAAATTTCATCAGAAAAACTTTAAAAAGAATGAAGTTACCCAAATATTAGGAATTATGCATTTGGTCTGGACTCAATTAAAGTGCTTACTGAGGTTTTTGGTTTCTCTCAACCACTCTCAACATGATATTGTTTTTACAGAAGCAGGTGATTTGCCTCTTCCTTTACTCCTTCTCATTCCAGGAACTCTGATAGCTTTTGTTATAACAAGAAGTTTCTTGGAGGTCCACCAGTGCGAAAAATTCAAGTTAAATCAGTCCACCCAGTGCTGTACTACATCTGCTGTGCACTGCTGAGAACCCTCTGCCCTCCTTCCCCACTGAGGGTCTCTGGTCCCCTCTGACCATGTGCAATAAAGAAGCCAACAACAGCATAGCTATCTTTTCCCTCTCTTTAGTATTGGTCCAAGGGAGTTACCTACTCATGTATACCTTTCCAGATGGAGGGTAGGGATGAAGAGAGGCAAAGGGAGAAGGGAGTGAAGAAGGGAGGTAAGCAGAAAATACATTGGCATAAGCTTAAAAACAGTGGAAGGAGGGAAGAGAACCTTCCCAGTCTGCTGGAGTTTTTTTCACACCTTTCTCTCTCATTTTCTTCACCTCCCCACAAACTCCTCCCCACGAAACCACTCATCTGGCTGGGAATAGGGAAAAATAGTGTCTCCATTTCTGAAAACAGCCCATCCTGGCTGTGTTTCCCTCGGTGGCAGGAAAGGCAGGCAGGCAGATCATTTCATCATTAGTTTAACTTGCCAGGAACAGGTGTAAGATAAATTAAAATAAACCTCTCTCAGAATGAAATCAGAGTCCAAATAAGAAGTTGCAACATTTTAAAGTCTCTTCTGAACATGTTAAACTGGCATGGCTTTCTTATCTAAATGTACTTGTAATGGAAAAAATAAATGATAAATATTTTATGATTCTCTCCCCACCACATTTTTATTCAACATACCTCAGGTGCCATTTGTCCTGGTTTAAGTAAGAGAGCAAAATATTCTTCTGGACTTCATTTCATATTCTACTTGAATTTGAATTTAGGTAAAAATTCCATGGTATTTCTGTATTTTAAGAAGACTTTAAAAAAATCTATCAATATTTTCCTCTTGTCTTTTAGAGACAAAACTGTAAAATCAGGAAGAAAAGAAAAAAACAAACAAACAAACAAACCACAGAAGTGGATTGTGGGTAAAATCCTAATTTTATGGAATAGCTGCATTTCAAGTAACTGAACTGGGACTAAAGTGCCATTCTGTATCTTGTTGCAAAGCACCAGGAAAGTTTGAAAAGTGAGTGGGTAATGGGCAATATAGTTCCAGATGTCTCTGTCATGACTTATTAGAAGACAGAAGTTTCTGAAGGACATTTATTTCTTTGATTTTTTTTTTCAAGCTAATATGTTGTGGTCTTCCAAAATGTTAAGCATCTCCTCAGCTACAAGGCTGATCTTATTCGATCTTTAGAAGTATCTCTCACATTACTTTCTTTGCAGATAGCATCCTCACTCATTAACTCCAGCCTGAGATTCTGGATCTTGGCAGCTCTTGCAATGCTTCTTTTGAACACTTCATTTCAAATTAGATTTCAAACAATGTATTCTTCCATTTCAGACTTTCCATCTAGTATCACTCAAAAAAAAAAGATGTTACATGGAAGCTTTGTTAAAAGTTACTTGGCAAAAGCTCCTTTATTTGACAGCCTCTGTGTTAACACCTTGGGAGGGGTGGGGGGGTGAGGGACAGAAAAACAAAAAAACTATGAGCCCAGAATGCATGTGTGCAATACATTTTACTTCTATATTGTCCGATCTCATTAAAATAGTGACATGTAAGTAAAGACAAGCGATTGAAGCCCAGTAAGGTAACAACCTGAAACTTGGCAATAGCTCATGATGGATGTACCAGTCTGAGCTCTCCACTTCAGGGGAATAAAGGGAGGTTGATGTTAGGCCACCTTACCCTGCTCAAGCATGGTGAGAAACTCATGGTCTTTTGGGTTACTTATGGAAGCATGGCTAGCATTTCTAAACTGTAATCACCTCCAATGGCAACAGCATGACCAAGAGATTTATAATGATAAAAAATGAGGCCTTACAAAGAATCATAATGGATTGTTTTATTAGTAATTTAGTTCCAAAGCAATGTCCCTACTAAGGGCTTTTTGGATGCTGTGAGATTTTAGAGCATCATGGTAATGGACCCAGATAAAGAACTTGATTGGAACAGATAAAAGGGTGAACACAGAAGTTATACTTAGTTATAGCCAAACATCCCAAAACCTTGACATGCTATCAGGACAACCTCTGTAAAATTCAGGATAATACCAGGAATTAATGACCATCTCTTACTTGCTCAAAGCTCATGTACATAATCAACCAATAAACAAGCCTGCAGTCTCTCCTTCTCCTTCATACCCTTCAAAGTCTAACATATAACAAAAAGTTAGTAACAGCTTTTTCCATATTTAATGCAGGCAAATGCTTTGCCTGTATTTAATGTTGATGGGTTGGAATGTCCTTCCCTTCTAAATAAAAATGCCACTTTGAGCCAATATAGATTAAATTAATCTTGTGATATTTTTTCTCTGTTTTTATCTAAATGGTAAATGAGCAGTATTTAATAATTGTAGGATCATCACTATGTCACCAAAATAGTGTTTGCTATAAATTCACAGAAAATGCCCCGAGTTTGCACTTATTAAGGATATGCAGAAAATGGCATTTGTTGTCATTTACTATATCTGATTCAGCTGCAAAACAGTACAGAGATGCACTGAGCTAGGACAAGAGTAGGACACGTCTGCCCCCAAAACTGCAGGAATAAGCAGAAAAACCCCAAAATGTGGTTTATCTAGCCTTCAGCTTTATTAACGCACAAAGGAAACACACTGGCAACTATATAACCAAATTTAGGCTGTCCTTCTAAGGTCTAATTTTGGTCTAGAGACATTATTTATGAACTAGAGAAAAGAGATGTCTTGTAGTGGTCATTTCTCATGAATAGTTCTCAAGACAATTCATTACCCTAAATTTCAAAGTTACTTATGAAAAAAAAAAAAAGGAGTTTGATTCTGTGTTTTAGCCACTGGTCTCTATAACCTACTAAGATAAGAGCACCAAGGGTGCTTTGAAGTCAGTTCCATCTGGTTACAACAGCCCAGGTTATACACGCATATTGCAGCACAGTGAGCAATTATTTTTACTTGATAAGGGTTTTAAATAAGTTTTAATCCAGATTTACAACAACACCCACATAGAAATAATTAACAACTTTATACTCTGAGTCGCAAAGAGGTGTAAGTAGTGGGAGGGAATGACCAGCATTTTAGTTTTACTAATATTTCTTCATATACCAGTCCTTCCAGTAGCTTCATCATGTTTATTGCTATTCTCAGAACTCCCTTCAATTTGTCTACAACAGTCTTCACAGCTAGCAGGCTGTGGCCTAAGGGTATCATCTAATCAATGTAGAAATGTAGTTTGAATTTTAATCAGACACTATAGCACAAAGTTAAGACAGCGCACATTCTGGAGCACTATATTTCAGCATGCCACACTACAGAAGCATGATAACAAAAATGTATTCAAGGGGATCTGTCCTACACTGATATCAATTGGCTATTTAAAGTAGTTGAAGTATAGCCTAATGACACCTGGCTTAAGCCATGCAGCAGTATGTGAAAATATGGTTGTCTTTTTTCAGATTCCTAAATTGAAAAATCTGTTAATACACACTCATCTACAGGAACAGGAGCCTTTTTCACAGCCTAGTAACATATTTGGCCCTGGTGTATTTTATGTTCCTGTAGGCTTGCTAAAAAAAAAAAAAAAAAAAAAGGCATTTATAGAGTTGAAGGCTTCTGAATAACCTAATTGAGGGGTATTCAGAGAAGGAAATAATGGTATCATTATTCATTGAGCACTTGTTGAGAAAGGTCATAGAATGGAAAAGGTCATTTCATCATAACTGGCTACAAAAATGCTTTTAGCTTCAAACAAGGGATTAACCACTTCCCTCTATCGGTTCAAGAAGGCAAAAAATAAAATTCACCATGTGAGCATGCTGTAATAGTTAATTTAAAAAGAGGCAAATTGTAATGTTTTTACCAGGTGGCAGTTCCTTTGCTCTGTGAATAGTCCCATTGCTATGAAATCAGTGGGATATTTCACATAGTTATAGCAAAAAATTCTGGCCTAATATAGGATGAACTTCTAGTGACCTTGTCTAAGCATTAACCTCAGAAATCAAGAATTTTCAATATTTTTATCTTAAAAATATCCAAAATATTAATTGAAAAATATTTTTAGGAATAAGCTTGTAATTAAATCTCTGAATAGAGACTTGATCAATAATGCCATATTTAGAGAGATGATGGATAGTATTTTGTAAATCGTTCCATTGGAAGCAGCATAACTATTTATTGATAAAGTGCAATCCAATACGTGCAAGATTGTCAAAATCTGCAAACTGGATTTTTAGAGACTGTTCTGGAGACTTATAGTCTTTCAAGGTGACCTGAATTCACCCTCTGAAAAATAATATTCTGAAGTGTTGTTCTTATGTGTTTAATAACAGAAACGGTTTAATGGCATCTGTTGAATTATATCACCTGAACATCTCTACAGTAATTTGGGAGAGGCAGGAAGCTGAGTTCTGCACCTCCCACAAAAAAAGCTGAGTAGATTTGCAGGAACAAGGCCTCACTTTTGCAGAAAAAAAAAAAAAAGAAAAAAAAAGAAAAAAAGCCTAACCATCATCACCATCATCAACAACAACAAACACAACCGAGCAATATGAGATACTCTTGAGTCTTGCCTACACTGATAATAATGGTGTTAAGGATCTTGAATCCTGGCAAAACACGCTTTCAGTGATGTCTGAATATAGCTTTTCTTTCTGGTCAGGGATCAGATGCCAGACAGGTTATGATTAATCATCACCTACTAGTAAAAGTAATTGGCAGGATATCTTCAGGAAATTCTTGGGATGGATGACGCTGTTTGATTTCTGCAGATGTTGTTGTCACTCCAGCCAAAAGCTCTTTGGGTTTTCAAATATATGACACTCTCTGGATGGAAACTGTATTAATTGTCATTGCAGGCAAAACAAGTTGGTGATTTTGCTTCCTGTTGTACTTTTTTTTTTTTTTTTTTTTTTTCCAAGATGTAAAAGATCTTGGTATTTTTAGAAGCAAGATAGTTTTGTGTACCAAGATAATTCTCAGTGATAAACACAGATGAGTGTAAAAATTGACTTTTATGGCTATAGAAAAACAGGAAAATAGGGCTGCACAGTAATGGCACAGAAGAGAAAGAAGTTAGGCCAGCATATGTAATACTGTCTAGGCACTGAAAAGGAATTAAAAAAAAAAACAAACCAACACAGAAGTTACTACTTCTATTCTACTGATTTTTTTTTTCTTTTAGCAGTGGCTACATTAGTCACTGACTTCAGTTCTAAGGACTACACTAAATCTGATCTGTGTACAGAAACTTGGATTTTCTTACTCATCAGATGAGCACTACGCCAGAGATTAAATCAAAAGAGATGAACTGTCTTGAACCTTTCTCTCCATCCCTATTTTTAATTTGCATTGTACTGGAATAATATGAATATTTTAGTGTGAAGTGAAAGTGACTTCCTAGAAATATGGACATCTCTATGGGATACATATTCATTTTAAAGAGTCAAGGTGGGTCTATTTAGAAAAGCAGTTAACTAACATATAAAGTTGACTTTTCTGGCAAAAATAAAATAGGAATTAAAATTATTTGTGATGAATTACATTGAAATTCACAACAGGCATATAAAATAGCATATGGTGTTATTTACATGATGTATAAAGCCTATATAATATGAAATAATGAAATAATATAAAATAAGTATAACAGTAAAATATGCAATAGGTAATGTTTCATATTTTTTTCAGTGCCATGGAAAATAAGCACTGCATTAAATCTTATGTATGCTATAGGACGTCAGTTCAGGGGTTTTGCAACTGTAGCTACTCTGAGCATTAGTTACAGCACCGTGTCCTGACTCTGAAACTCTGGATTTGTTGGGAGCCCAGAGGGCATGGTGCTGGGGATAAGGTCCATAACGTGTCACCTGGTGAGCCCCTCCATGCAAGGCCAGAATAATCCAAGCCCCAGCAGAGCCTTGAGCTATGTGGGACCTTGCCTTGGCACCTGGGGTTGTCACTGCACCCCAGTACAGGTATCTGAGCCAGGGAACAGGCATCCCCTTGGCTGAGGTGGGCAGTCATTGATGAAATACAAGATAGATAATGCCAGCTTAGCTTGCTTTTCCAGAGTACTTCAAATGGGATGAACAAGCATAGAGACCCCTGCCACACAATCCCAGCACACACATAGATGCTGCAAATTCTCCTTGGAGGCTTTAGGTGTTTTCCATACACTTTGTTCCAGCCTGAGGGTGAACAATGACAGATAGTTAGCCCTTCAAGATTCATCTATTATACTTCTGCCTTCCACTTTTTCAAAACTTCCCATTGCCAGATCCCATCTGTGCATAGTTCTCTCCTCATCTCATGTGCTGTATATCCTCTATGTGCAGCCCTCTGATAACAGAATAAAGTCACACACTTCCTGCATGCCCCTCTCCTTCCAACTTCCGAAGCAATTTATCTCACACATCTGATTCCTTCCTACAGCATCTCTACAGAGTCTCCTATCTCCATCCCATTTCAAATTCAAGAAGTGTTTGGACAAGGTTCTCAGACATACGGTAGTTTTTGTGTGGTCCTGTGTGGAGGCAGGAACTGGACTCGATGATTCTTGTGGTTCCTTTCCAGCTCAGGGTATTATTCTATGGTTCTGTGATTTCAAGCTGTGGTCTAGGCTTATACATACAAGCAATAGGAGACTGAGAGAAGGAGGGAATGGAGGGAACTGGCCCTAGGGGAACATAAACCAAATCTGTCACCTAAAACTGAATTCACACAGACTGTTTGCTAAACAGTTGTTCATTTGTTTTAAAGCTAGCCCAATGCTTACAGTGTTTCTTCATCCTATCCTAATGAAAAATGATTAACTTAAGATTTCTTGACTCAACTATAGAAAGGAAACATACTGTCTTTCTAAGTCAAGGAGGAGACTACCTCGTGTTTCTCTAATATATGAAAACCTCAGGCAGCACCACTAAATTCCTATCTTCACAGGGACCTTATTCTGGTTTTGCTACTTTCTGAATAAAACCCTTTGGCATACAATGTAATCTCTGAAAAAAAAAAAAAAAAAAAAGGAATTGGAAACAAGTCTAAGCCAATTGTTAGTAAAGCTATCCAAATACAAGAAATTTGGAATCTGTAGGCCAAACAATTTCTTAGGACAAAAACATTATTTTCAAAAAGTCAGTGTTGGACATTTTTTAGAAGAGAAAATTAAATATTCCTTTATAAAATTCCAGAATGAGGAAGATGTTTAAGATGTAAGATGAGGAAGATGTGTCATTTTTTAATCAAGGTTTATAATGAGAGCCTAATTTCATCACCAAGAATAGAACAACTGATGTTACTCAATATGCCCATGAACTAAAAGTATATGTACACCGTTCCTGTGTAAAAGTAGATGACCTAGGTTGTGATGACAAAGGTATCAAAGTAATGTTGTTTTGCCTTTTGTTGTAGAGAGCCAAAATACTTCTCAGTGGGATGAGAATCACAATAGCTCAACAAATACTGAAATTTAAATTGTAGTAATGATTACCATTTTTGATTCAGTCTGGATAGGGATAATGACATCAGTGGGAACATTTTCCCTTTGTTTGTAGCATTAGCAGTTAAGGTTCATAGCACTGTTGAGTACACACTCTTTCTGTGGACTGAATAAGTCCTCAGCAAACATCTTTATATTATTAACAGCTGGCTCAATAAATCTTAAAAAAAAACTAAGGGCCTCCTGCAAGCTAAGATTAGGTTCAATTACAGGCCTTTCATGGATTTATATTTTATTAGCCTTCTCCAATAATTGATCTTTAACATTATTGATATGCACCTGCCAGAAGAAATAAAGCACTATTTATTCAGTATGAGTTTTATTTGGCTATAAGACAGACTGACAGAAAGACATTTAAAATCGTATCTTTGACCCAGTGTTCACCAGCTCCAATGGGGACACAAACCACAAGCAACACATGTAACTCCTTCCCATAAACCCTCACTTACTCTGCCCAGTAACCATTTCATGCCAGAGAAAATAAGCCTTACAAAGAAGGGGAAAGCAGTCACCTTACTATGACTGAGGCTATTCCCTGCATGATACTAGACCTTTGTGAAAAAAGCTGTTTCCCACTGAAGACCTCTAAAAGGAAAGGCAGCAGGATTGATGGCTGGATGCGCACACCTGATAAATACCCATGCTCATCAGGTCAGAATGTAAAAAAAAGGACAAAGTTATAAGCAAGAAAAAGCGAAATAACTAGTCGTGGCAAGGTCTGTATTGAGAAAGGACTGAATAATTTGGAGCAGTTAGTCAGAAGACAAATATGAGATGGCAGATACAGGTATGCAAATGAGTGAAAGACAAGAAGATCTGTTGGATGACTCCTATTTACCCTTCCTTATAAAAATGAGATCAAAAGACAGTTTATATCTGATAAAAGGTAGCACAACATGCAATTAACTTGTAAAATTCATTGCCACGGGACATAAAAGAGTAACTGGAGAAAATTAAAACTGAGATTGGATGTTTCTCTCTGAATTACTGGAATTAGGTTTTTCAAATTCTCCTATTAGTGCGTGATTGTTTGTTTGAACTACAGGTATGAACAACCCACTGAGAGGACCCTGGCGGCATTCAGCATGCAGAAAAATACCAAACCAAGCTCCTGCATTACCCAACCCAGTGGGGAAGCAGCGCTATCTGTGGGCGCTGGGCTCCTACAACAATGCAGGCAGACTCCTACAGGACCTGTCTTCTTGCAGCCTTTCTGCTCACCCTCTGAACATGCAGGGGAGGCAGCTGGCAGGGTGTCTGGAAGCATCCATTTCATGTGTTCCCAGGTTGTGCTTAAAGCAAAGGCAACACAGCAGTATGGGAGCAGAAAGGCCAAAAAAACGTGGGATATGAAAAAGCCTGTCTGAAGGTGAAAGTAGGCAGAAATAATTGGGGATGGGCAGGGGAAAGAAGTAAAGTTGCTGAAAAGGGCAGGGGAAACAGGAGTTCTTTGAGAGAGAGGAAAAGCCTGTTTGTAAGTGGAGAGAGGGGTGATGGTGTTAAGAATCGGCTCTCAGATTTGCAGGGGGGAACAGGAGGTATCCAGGACCTACCTGAGCTATCCAGTGCAGGAACCAAAGGTAGGAACAGAGGTCCCTCAATCTTACCTGGCAGAGATAAATGCCTACACCATGTTTTCTGGGCCCTGAAATGCTGACTAAAATCAGAGCTTGCATTCCTGTCCTACACAGCCATTTTGGATGTCTACACAGACAGCATGAACACCTCCTGGGACTCCTTTGTTTCCATAAATACAGAATTTACTCAGAGATTTCCAGCCACTCTTTATCCCCAGCCACCATCTCGCCTGCATTGGTGGGTGGGTAGCCTACGAGGTACTACAGTGCCAGCAAGAAGCTTTATTTTTGGAGAATACTAGTGCTGTAATCCTGAAGAGAAGCAGGCGTGAGCACAGCATTAGCTCCAGTTTTCTCAAATTCCCCCAGCTGACTGGAGGCAGTGGTTGTCTAGGTCAGGATTATATATGGGGGTCTTTGTAACCTGCCACTTTGCTCTGGCTATGTGCAGTTCCTGGGGCAGGAGGGGCACATAGATTGCTGCTGTGATCTGCTGAGAAGTGATGGGTGCCCTGGAGCAGGAGCAGAGGTTGTGCCCTGTGCTCTCTGGCTGCTTTCGTTGCTCTCTTATTTGTCATCTGTGAGATGTGGCCCCCCTTAGTCCTCATGGGAAGGGCTTGGAAGTTGCTCTGTGCTGCAAAGGCCTGTATAGAGCAGAAATAACTGGGAAGAAAACCATAATTATTCCTTATGGTGATCAGGTGGGACCTGTGTCCAGCCACAGGCCACCTCGCAGCCACCCTTGAGACTTCCTGGGGTGGGAAATATGAAAAAAAAAAACAAACACAAGCTCTGTTCAGCACTTATCAGAAAGGGAAAAAATGTAATCTGGTGGCGCTATTGTAAACCCAACAAGACGCCATCTGAAAATGAGATCTTAAATACAGCAAGCCATGCCACTGTGCATGACAAGCACTCCATTTTCACCTGAAGTTAAGCAGTTCCCAGTGTGGGGTCTCACGAGCAGGCTAAGCTGGTGGCAATGAGCCTCGGGCCAAAGCAGCCCTGCCATCCCCCTGGCTGCTCCCCAGGTGGCCACAGGCCACTAGAATGAGGTGGCATGAGTGGGCAGCTGGAGCTGCCTCTTTCCGTGGCAGGGGTAGAAGGTTTGGGCCTGACTCAAATAAGCATTTACGCTGTTTTGGAGCTGATGTGTGTTGATTTAAGTGAGGTCCGGTGGGCGCCTTCCCTAGATATGCTGCTGACAGAACTGCTGTGCTTGGTAGAAATGTCAAATCCTCACTTTTGAGAGCTTAAGCAAAATCTCAAAAGTTAAAAATAAATAAATAAATAAATAAATCTCTCTTTAAGAGGAGACTTCAGGTTCTGGCATCCTGGTGCATAAGTGCTAGCTGTGGAAAGGGAGGAAATTAAGATGTGCAGGACATGCCCAATTTGCTTTCTAGAAATATGCAAATATTTCTACATAGCTGTATTAAACTTGAGATATAAATACTGTAACTCTGTTACACAATGTAATGAGGTTACATTGTAAAATCCTGCCTAATTGCTCTGTTTAACACAGCAGCTGTAAAAAGGAGGAATTTTAAACCCATACTTTTTCCTCTTGTATACAGATTTTTTTTTTTTTCTTTTTCTAGTGCAGCAGTTTGAGGGTAACCATTCAAGACAAGATCATAAAAATAGAGATTGTCTGTAATTCCCACTGGACTATTGCACCCATCAGGCTTCCAGTCACTTAGCAGTGCTGGTGACAACATGCAGTTCTCCATAGGGATGCAAAAGAATGAAAATATCTGGAAACTGAATTTCTTCAAGCCCTGTGATCACTTACAAGCTCATTGCAAGGCTGGATGAAGACACCTGTCAATCAGTTTGACTATACTGAATATAACAGTGGGAAAAGCTTGCATTTTAACCTGTTATCATTGGCAGTTAACAAATTAAACCTGAGCAGAGAACAGAGAGCCACATTTGAAAGAAAGAGCACTATTGCTAATCCAAATGAAAATGCCAGTTTTTCTACATGACAACATAGCCCATCAAAGTGAGGCCATTGGTTTCAACTGCCTGCGCCTACAACCCTCTTTCTGGAGACCTAGCTCAGACATTGATGACCAGAATAGAAATAAATTAGTCTTCACAAAAGACAGCAACAAAGCCACAACATTAAGCAGGTAATGCAGTAATAATTATAATAATGCTACTCAAGCTATAACCACCAAAGTAGCTGAAAGTCATGCAGCAAATATAAGACAGCAGCACATTGCCTGCTGTCGTATGGTGCTGGGTGAATGTAAAAGGAGCCAAGTGAGCACAAGGATTTCTCACTAAGTTTATTTTGATACCACTTTCAAGCCATTCTAGAAAGAGTCCTTCAGTTTATGCCAAGCATGAACTGCCAAGTGTATGCCCTCTTAGACCTCTTCAAAATTCTTCATTAATGTTCTGAGGTGTGGGGCTGGGATACCACATGAGAAAGCACAATTTTATCCAGCTAATACCTGCAAGAGTAAATCATGGCTCAAATAGACCAACATTTGTCTAATGTACTATACCAAGCCATTAACATCGAAATTTATGTTTATATGCTGCCACAGCACCCCTAAGTAAGTATTGGCATGTTAGTAACATAGAAGACACATTAAAATTACTTTCCGAAATGAAGTGATACTGCAAGCCAGTGATATCACCAAAAGGTTGTACACATGCCAAGGACAGAATAATGGGCAGTTGCAAAAGTCCAAAATAGCAAACATCTACTTTAATATGATGCTATTATGGACCTCAATGGAAATGTTCTTAAATGATTCCAATTTCTGCCTGGAGAGTATAATTCACCACTACAAAAGCAAAAACTGTACAGCCACCAATGGAGCAATTCTTCTCAAAGAGGAGCTAAGGGAAAGATCTGACAATGATCTGAGATGGGAGTTGCAAAGAATGTCATGCTACCAATGCAGTTGATTTGCAGCATGATAGCTGGAAAGAAGCCAGGAAAACTGAATATGTTCTTGCATGTCAATTAAGTTCTGACATGTTAATCTGTTACTTCATTAAAAATATATGTTTTTAGATGCTAGGGATGATGAAATTTGAAAAACAAACCAGCTATTTTACTGCTTCTGAGACTATGTGCTGAGGTAGACAGATAAGTGGATTTGGAACAATCCTGTCTATCTCTTTACCTCTCACACCAGTGTTTATATTAACAATTACTCAATTATTTAATTTTGGATTGGAGAAACATCTACACATATCTAAGGAAATTAAAGCAACCATCTCATCTATTGCTATGATGGGAATTCAGCTAAGTAAAGCAGGATAGGAATATCTGAAATAAAATGCAGAAAGGTAGTAAAAAGAAAGGTATTTCTGTGGGCATCTTTATAGACTGGACATCTCTAGTAGCAACAATTTTAAAGTCAGTCTCTGAAAAATATGAGCAAAATTGAACATATCAAGTCTAAAACCAGGAAATGTTAACTTTTTCTTGCTGTCAGTTGCTTACCTCCTTCTTCCCTTACCAAGTCACTGAAATCTTATGGTTCAAAAGTGGCAGTGAAAGCTCTGTAATGTATGTTTATAGTATACAATATTTTATAATACAAAATATATAATAATAATAAAAATGTATAAATTATATATATGTATTGTGAGATTCAAATACTGGAGATCATCAATCATTTTAAAGACTCTGTAAATCACTTACAGAATCTGAGTGAATCTGTACAGAGAATCTCTCAGTTATCTACCACACAATCTCAGAATCATCTGCCTGTGACATTTGACCTTACGAAACTTTCCCAGTAACAGTGAACAAATTAGGAATCATTAAATATTTTAGTGCAGGTACTAAGTTATATCAGTCTTATTTGTAATGGACATAACTACTTAATGTTTGGGAAAATATTTTCAATAGCTTCCTAAGAAACTAATTCTAATATCACAAATAAATTCTTCATAGTAAAAGGCCTCTGGCTTTTAACAGACTCTGTTATAAACTTGTCTTAACTCCTTGATTTGCTCCTGTCCTTCACATCCCCATGCTCTAACCCACTTCATCCATTCCAGTGTGGATCTTTACTAATTTGCACTGCTGGAATTCTCAATTTACAAGTGACTGATTATTCTTTGGATGAACAAAATCCAAGTTTCTTACACAGCAGATGAATACAATTAACACCAGGTGACAGGGAAAATCAGCATCTCTCTCTGGACCAATTAAGAGCTACTTATTGATGTTTGGATAATTTCAGTGGGGATGAGAGATAGCAATTTCCTGCTCCAAATCTCTCAGAGCAAGAATTTAACTACACTTTCTCCAGAAATGGGATTATTGGCTATTCTATATGACTGGGAGAGAGAGTACTTCTAATTTGAAGATAAAAAAATCCAGCCTGAATGTAAAATACTTTTCTTCAGGAAAGGGGAATTGGTATGAATGATTTTAATTTCAATTAACCAATACCTTTCAATTAAAAAACATCTAACCAGAAAACCTTCACTAGCCTCATTGACTTCCTTGATGATCAGACATCTCAGCAGATTCACAGAATATGCTCAGTCCTCATAGCAAAACCTCAGTCTCTAAGCCTCATGAAAATGAAATACGTTACTACTCACAGCTCCTCAGTAGGAAAGAAGAAAATGTGAAACACAGTTGAGTCAAGTTGCCCAGTTCATGGTAAGTACTTTTCTGCTCAAAATAATATGACAGTGACACTAACTAAAATCAAAAACCATGTCAATCAGGAATGCTGAATTCTTTAATATATACCAGAAATAAATTTTGTCCTGAACTCAGCAGCAAGAGTAGTAGTCAGCAAAAACAAATGTGAAAGAATAATGTCCATAGATAATGTTCAGAAGACATGGTGTTTCCTATGCATCTCTAAAAACTGTATGGCCAGGATGGTCAAACATGAAGACATTCCACCAAATAGTAGTTTTAAAAACCTATACAACTTGGGACCAATTTAACATAAAGAGCTACAGTGTTTATTGCACGTAATTACAGTTGCTGAAATCATCCAAGGATCTTTCAATTTCCAGTCCAAATACTATTCCTGTCAACATGTTTTCTGGAGTGAAGTGGACAGGATGTTCCTGAGATGAATTCAAGTTGGGCTGGCAGGAGAACATTCTCGGGAGAGCACCTCAACAAGGACATTGCTCCTGCTGAAACTTGGTCTTTCTGGGATTTATAATAAGATGTGATGTGAGATGTATCTCTTTGGTCAAGCATATTCTTAATTACAGACCATCACTGGGTTATTTAAAGTTCAAATTGTTCTGGAAAGGGGCTGTTTGTATTGTTTATCATGAGCAGCAGATTTACTATCTGGCTGAATTTAAACTGTATTATATGTCTAAATACCAAGGTAGCAGACACAACATATCATAACATAAATATATTGAATTAAAATAAATTAAAGGCTCAACAGATCTTTTCATACACTAGATATGGATTTGTTTATAAAGGTTTGACAAAAGTACTGTATGATGGCTCATTATCACTTTAATTAACGAAAAATAGATTCAGCAATATTCAACTGCCACTGCTATCACTTAATGCTCTGAAATGCAGTTTGCCAGCCATGAAGTTCAAGAGCCTGATTACACATAATGAACTTAAACTTCCTGTTGGGAATTTGCTCATTCTGCAGCCTCAACAGAATTTGAACTTGTGACATTTCCATCACGCCATAGTTTGACAAGAGGTAAAATAGAAGCAGCTGTGGGGAAACTACTAATGGAGTTACTGAAATCCATGAAACGTTTCACTAGGCTCGACCATCAGTAAGTCTACTTACACTGGAATAAGTGTTATATTGCTAGATGTGGTCTTAAATTTAAGATTCTGAGAAGATTCTGAAATTATAGTTTCAAAACCCAAATTTAGATTGAGAATTTGCATAACATTTAGGCACTAAAATTCTGTGCTCAAGTTCTTCCGGCTAAATGGATGGACTTGAGATTTTTTTTCCTCAACACAGACAGACAGCATTAGTGGAAGAGCAACTGAATTGCTACTGAAGACAATAAAGTACTATGTAAGTTAAGGAAGAGCTACCTTCCACTTAAACCACACGCAATAGAAGTCATAACAGCCAGAAGTTAATGAGAAACACAGGGTTTGCTAAGTAAATACTGTTATAAACTAAAAAGGGAATCAAGGCAGTTTGCTGTCGATGCACAGGACTGCAGGCTTCTCAGAACCCAGCAAAACAAGGAACACATTTAGTACAGTGATTCACTTATTAAAGTGTTATTAAAGTTATTAAAATTTGTGTACTTGTTTAGTACACAACTTCACTTATTAAAGTGAATTTGGTGCAGAAGATACAAATAGCAGAAAAACAAAGGCTGAAGACTGGAAAAGACTGGAAAGACTGGAAAAACAACTCTGATTACCTCCTATGCTATGGGAAACCCTTTCGTGAAGCATTATGACTACAAAATACTGAGATAGGACAGACTACTGAACCACAGCTTGATCTCCAGCAGACTTTGTAAATCAGCAAAAACTATGAAGGACAGTCGGAGTAGAGCCAGGTACCTGATTGCTGCTTGCTACCAGATGTACCATGGGACCATTGCTATATTGGTGCCTATAAGGGCCATTCTCAGAAAAGGCATTTAAAAGCTTTTTTCAAAGGGCTATACAAAATATTAACTGATCGGCTGATAACGTCAGCAGCATGAGTGAGATATTTCAATGGAACTGGGTGACTGAAGGGCAAGACAGAAGGGAAAGCTGATACGAGAAGCACAAGAAGTCCGGGAAATTGTCCAAAACAAATCTACTGATTAACTCCTTCCCCACCAATATCAAGATAGGTACTTAGGTACGGTAAACTCTGGCTGGAGATTTTATTTTCCACAGCTCAAGCACTGAAGCACATCCACCTAGACCTCTGACAAACTAAAGTAATATTAATCTATCCTTAAACCCCCTCTTGGTACCAGGGTCCAGAGAGGAAAACCTATCTAGAACACAAATAAATGAATATTTACTTCCATGAGTTCACAAATGATGTGCACAAAGACACCTAAAAATGGTAACCCATCTTTTATAATGGTGATCTTCAGGGAGCACAGCTCCTCTCAGGCATAGGCATACGCAGAATTCTTCCTGGGCATCAGAGTCCCAGGGACTCTGTAGGCAGTAGTTGGGAAATGAGGTGCCTTGAGTATTATGCTTCTGCACAGTATGACACAGCAACAGTGCTCTGCAGTGCTAACAGCTTCAGACTGATATGCCTGGGAAATTTAGGATTTAAAGAAGTAAACACATCTTTAAGTACGTGAGTATTCCTGGGAAAGTGTTTTATGCTTTATACATTATGTATACAAGCTCATACACCATCAGAGAAAATGAGGTATGGCAGGTAACTCCTGCCAGAAGAAAATACAAATCAAGGTTTAATACTGCATCATTATTCCCGTTTTTACAGAAATGTGGAACAAGGGAACAAAACTGGCAAATAATTTGCTACATATCTTCACTGACCCTGAAGCATACAGAATTGTTGATGAACTAATTTGTCAGGGTAGTGACACTGTAGACACACTAAGGTTAAGAACAGAGCTTTGGCCCTGAATACTACTTTTATGGTTATGAAGTTATTAATGGAAAAAAATAAAGGCTTTCTGAATGTGACCCTTGAGGCAATCCTCAGATTTATTATTTTTAGCTCTTAGACCATTCCTCTATGTGATTTGTGTTTGATCACAAAAATAATCAAAGAACAGATCTCCTGGAGATATATAGCAAAAATAATTAATATCAAACAGACTAATTCTTCTAAAATGTTATTTTTTCATTGTAACAATAAATAGAAAGAATAAGTGAACAGATCTGTAAGTAAATAATTAAACAAATACACAAAAAGTAATAGGTCCAAACTGGCCATGTGCTCTTAAGAGCACAGCATTGATTTCACTGCATTTCTCCTGAAGCCATGTCTTCTCCTAGGCTGAACAAACCCAGGTCCCTCAGCCGCTCCTCACAGGGCAAGTACTCCAGCCCTAAACTTCTGGATGGAAAATGTTTTTACAGCTAGGGATCACCTAGATGAACAGAGGTGCAACAAGAAGAGAAAACTACAGAGCAAGGAGGCAAACCTAAAATCAGGTGAAGTAAGCCCTACCATTCACTGCAGCCTATGCCAGGAGACCTGCCTGAACTATTTCACAAATAGCTGACTTTGTGAAAATTCATATGGTAGTGGTTCAAAGGAAAGGGGAAAAAATGCATTAGTCACTCTATGAAAGCATGCAGATCTTTGAGTAAGGAAGAACCCCTTCATTCACTTGTCCTTGGAATTAACACCTTTCTAGTAACTTCTACATGGCCAAAGTAGGTTAGTTTTACTAAATTAACACTCTGGTGTTTTCTTGCAATTGTGTGCTGAAAAAAAACTGACCGATGCATGAGGTGCATCACAAAATCCTGAAGTAACTAAGTCTGATTAAGGAGGGTTTGCTTGTGCCATGGAAAATGAATAGCTGAATTTCCAGGTTTCCCTTGACAGGTGGCCTAGTAAAAGCTGGAAAGACCTTTGAATTTCTTTACTGTGTTCTTTCAGCTGGACTTGGCAACCTTAGGGCAAATGTGTGGAACCTCGTGCCTGATGAAGCTGGGTAAGATACTTCTTTTGCACCCCCCCTGCTATCTGAACAGAACAAGCCCCGATACTTGTTCCTCTCCCAGTCTCATAAAATAGGTTAGATGGGGTTGAGACAGCCTGTGATATCTTTCCACCTACTTGTGCACCTCTTGCTACAGTCCCTTGCTCCACAATAGGATATTCTCAACAAGACAAGGTAAGGATTTACTAGGCAATGAGGCAGAAGGCAAAAACTTGTTTTAAACCCCTGCTCTCACCAGCACTCTTGTCTGCTACATCACTGGAAACTGAATAACTCTGTGTAGATCAGGACTGTATTCACCTATATGATGTTATTGTTATTCGCTGTTTATACTGAGACCTGTATGCATAACTGCATATGTGACTCAGTCGTGCTACCTGCTTTATAGATGTGAGGGACAATATGTTTCCTGCCCCAGTTGATCTATAAATTAAGATAAGATACAAGCAAATAAATTAATGGCTGCAGAGAGGAAAGAGGTTGAGAGACAAGGTGGGAGGCTGAGATCCTGAAGTTCCACAGGTGTTCTGTAAAAAGCTTTGCTCCAAACCATTAGAAAAGCAATCAATTATCAGATTAATTTGATTAGCCATCCTTGATTTCTACCTCTATTGGGAAACTTATAGAATGAATTTCTAGAGCAAAGAAGGGGAGGAAGAGACTCTCAGAATCATTGTAGAAATACGTTATAACCTTTGCAGAAAGTGGCAATGGAGGAACCATGATGTTGTCAGAAAATGGTATATGTTTTTAGGAAGGTTTTTAAATTTAATGAAGTGTACACATACATCTGTAGTCACAGAAGTTTAAATAAAGAGGATACATAATGTATGCACGTATGTGCATGGTATATTTGCATGCATGTAAAAGATGTCTCATATATGTGATCATTAAATGCATGTCAGCTCTTGTGTTTTTTAGTGAGATCAGCTCTTAACCTTTCATTCTTCCAGTATGCATGATGCCGGCTGTATGACATGCATAGGAAAATAGCTTCTGGAGAACATAAGAAACATGTACTGACTAGTACTTAGGAACATTGTGATTTTATATCTAGAGAAACTTTGGTCAGATGACAGGTGACAGACAACTATTCTGGATTTACACCTGGTTACTGTAAACATAATCTGATTCTATTGGTTTTCATTTAGAAGTAAAATAGAAGGGGGGCAGGGTTATTTTCATTATATATTTTTGTCTTAAACTAGAGTTGTGATACTCACCTATTACACAGAATGGTTTCCTTGCAAAGCGCAGCCTTCCTTGCCATCCTCGATATCGACAACAGCATCCAGCAGACCAGATACGAATAATAAATTCCAAACCAAAGACAACAATCATGACAAATTCCTGGAAAAGACAAATAAGAAAAATGCCTTTTACTGGTAACCAACATGGAAACATCAAGAAACTTATGACCACTGTGTGTGTCTAGTGATCCATCTTTATCACCAGAAGATCCCGAAGCTATGCTGGGATCCTGCTCCCCAGCATGGCCACACATCTACAGAAGAAACACATCCCACAGAGCTTCTTGGTGAAGCATCCAAATCTAACCCGAATAACATTAATTATCTGCTAAAATCAGCTACTACGTATGGGATGCTGAAAGGTTGAATCCTACAGAAGCAATAGCAAAGCAAAATTATCCAGTGACTGGATAATTTTGGACTTTGGACTGAGGATCAGACCACATGTGATTTACATAGCTAGTGAGGGATATATGTTATATATCCACCTCTATAAAATTACTTCTTATTTTGAAGGCTGAATGTTTTGGTAAATTTAACTTCATTATACTCCACAGTAATAGTACACAGGTGAACTGACTGAGATGATGAAGATGCATTTTGGTAATCAATCTTTTCCCAGAAGTAGGTTAAGATACATGCAACTGTAATTACATACAACGGGTATGTAATTGTTTGTAATACAGTAAAAAAATATTCACATTAGGTATAACTTCCCCTGAATAACTTATGCAAAAGTCTTTCTTTATTTGCCTGGTTTGCTTTTCTTTTACATTGGAATCTTTTTAAGACTGTTCTTTTCAACTTGTATAGATGCAGTTGTTACTGTGAAAAAAGTCAGTTCAACAGTGAGCTGAACAGTTTCAGCAACAGAGTTTTGAGCACAGTTCAGCTCTATAATTTAAGGAAATCTGAATCGCTACAATATGTAGTGACAGAGTACCTACATACTGGTACAGAATTATTTACTTAATTCAGATATTTTTCTAGAATGCATTAAGAAGTTAACCATTTTGAAATGGTGAAATAAAAATTTGTGTGTTAAGCAAAAGGAGAAAAATATTTGAAGAAGGTTCTTAAGCAGTTCGTCGAGAAGAAGAGGATAAAAGCCCTATTTTCTTTGGCAGCTGAATGCATTCCCACATTCAGGATAAAGCTGTCCATATCAGCCAATTAACTTGTTATTCCTACAGGATAAGGACTAGTGTAGCACTAGTAACAAAACATCGCAAGTAGACTTAGAAAAAGAAGACTGTTTGCAAGGGTAAGGTCAATCCAATATTGACTTTTCCCCAATAAACAGTTTGCATGTTTTTAGACTCTGAGACCCTAAAATCTGCAAGCCAGTAAGGCTGTAGATGTCACATACATCAACTCAGGCATTACTTTACTTGAACTAATGACATTATTAATATTTTGCCATGCAGTGGTGCTTTACGAACTCATGATTGACAGCAGTACATTGACATATTGTGAATTTAATTTTCTTTTGCTTTTTGCTTTCATAAAACAATACTAAAACACCATCCTAAAACATGTCAGTTTGTACTACTGCATTGGATTGAAAGAGTTTTTAGACCTTCATCAATATCTTCATTTCCAGTTTTGTAAATTCCATATTGAATTCATAAACCACAAAAGCAGAACAAGATCCCTTTGCTGGAATTCAGATAAAGAATATGTTAGTCACTTTTTTTTTTGTTTGTTTTTAGAAAAGAACACATGGAAAAAACAGTGTTATTGTGTAAGGTTTTCTTTTTATTCATCCTATTTTAGCAATCTTCATCTTAATTCCATGGACTGAGTTATGGCACAACTTTAGAAAGGATTATGTGCAAAATTGAAAAAGTTCTCTATATAGTAACAATATTTCTTAATAGTTGGCTATCATGCCATACATTTCCTCATAGGAAATTTTGTGTAGGCCAAGAATAAAATGGACAAAGAAGCAAATTGGAAAAAAAAAAGGAAGAATATGTATTTTAGTTAAATAACTACCACTTCTATAGCGTGAATTGTTAAATCTGGTTTACACATTGTTAGATGATGTCCCTGAATTTATGGGGGTTGTTGGCAGGCACCCAGGCCATTTGACATCTGATTCTCTTGATGAAGTTACTTCTTTGGGGTAGCAGTAATAGATACTGGAGGAGTGGAGGATAGCAAAGCATGAAACACCTTTTGCTGTCAATAAAATCTTTTCCTTGTTAAAATATAATCACAGTTTATTTCACTAACATTTCTGGTTTCCCTAGAAAACATACTGTGTGTACAGATGCATAAGAAACACCTTCTCAGTAAGTACTCTGACATGTCACAGGCATCCTTCAGCCCGTGTGGGAAGTGTTGTGTGCAGGAGCCAATCCACACTGGAAAGAGCATCCTCTGTCACATCCCAGACCCCATCAGGCCTCCCCAGTGGAGAACTGGCAAGAATGGAAAGCACTTAACTACTCACAAAGGACTATTCAGCAGCTTCATTTCAGTTAAATTAGTATCATAAAAGTGCTGATAGAAATTGAAAAGTGTTAATTTTTGGTAGTTTAATATTCTGGTTCCTAATTAGTGCTATGCAGCTTCATATGTCATCTGTACTACCATTAGCAATTATTATTTGCTATGCTAGCTCAGTTATACAAAGATGAACAGTCTTTATATGCTGCAAGCATGTTTGAAAGTCTCTTATCCTTCATGGTCTCATCTCAGAGGCAGAAATTCTATTTTTCTCTCTCTCACACACACATAAACACATATACATGTACCACAAAGTGAAAATTCATGGAGATATATCTGTTCTGAGGAAGAAAAAAGCAAAAGGATTTTTATTTTGGGGGGAAGGGTTGTCAAGAGTATGAGATTTTTCTTGGAGAAATGATGTGAAATGACTGTGTTCATTTTGTATGAAAAATATTTACCACTTCCAGTAACATTATAAATTTATGCAAAGTGATATTCTCTCAAAATTCACTGAATTTTCTACTAATTAAGGAAAATTTTAAAACAGCTGCTGTAGTTACAGTAAGTGAGCTCAAGTACTTTGAATATGGCTCTGTGCACTGGAATGCTGATTTTAAAAATATTGCATGTCTTCCACACATACCAAACTTCGGGAGGTTTTAAAATACAGTATCAGATTTAATAACAGAAAAGTCACTGAACAAGGTCGAAATAGGATTTCACACTTATTTTTGCACTTCCTGAAATAGTGTTATTTCAAAATGGTCTTTATATCCTGGCCACCCCTACTTTCTCAAATAACAACTGATTTTAAAGGCAATACATATCAAGAATAAAATCTACAGGAAAAAGACTTTCCTAGAAAATGTGAATGCATTCAAAAAGAAACTCTTCATGGCAGTGTATGTACCAGTTTTGGTGCATTTTGGATTGGTTCAGGTTGAAACCAGAAAGAGAGTCACACACCACTGAGAAATAAGTAGTGTTTTAGTAATCAGTGCACTCAATCACAATTTAAATTCAAATTCCTGTCAAGGTTAACTTGGGCCAGGGAATGACATTATTTGTTCCTATAGCAGCTACACAGTCACAATTTTCTTGTTTTTCCATGGACAAAAATTGAGAGGATGCAACCCAAATAAGATCAGTTTGTTGTTGTTATGTTTTGCTTTTAAATTTCATCTGGAATGGCTTATTAAAAAAAGAGGCATAAATCTAGACTTTTGAATAACTTGGTTGTAGTTCCTTAGCAAATGAAACACAAAATCAGAACATAATTGAAAAGGCATGCAATGGAATAAATCATTAAACCCCATATGATTTGTAGGCTTACTGTAGAAATGATACCTTCCAAGTATGTTTGTCCTACGCATGATATGATCCAATATCATAAATTTTGGTTTACTTATGAAATGTAAAATAACAACTATTACTACAGAATGTGAAAATCCTCCACTATTGATAAATTTGGCCTCCTTCAAAATTCAGCAAGGCTGAATTTGAACTGATGAGCAAGTTTAGATTTACTGGTGACCTAACCCTTCCCTTCCTATTAACGTCACCAAGAACATCCAGGATGCTCTGGTCTTTACCATTTCTTCTTTTTTCCCTATGTTGTCATCTTTTTCCAATCCCAGCTGCCATTGTCCCTGCTCCACAGTTACTACAGCTGTAACATTTCTGAATATTTAAGCTTAAAGTTAGCCCCCCTCTATTACTGATATGGCAGATCCATTGGTGCTTCAGAAAAGGAAAAGTCTTTTTCCTTCTCAAAGCACAGTTCACCCAGACTGATCTCATTCTGAAAAACTTCTACATATGCTGCTCCTGTCGTCACATGGAAGTATGCATATGCAAGAGAAGCAAGGCTAAAACACATGGGCTGAAAAGATTCAGTCGCTTTTGACATAAGGAATGCAGATGCCAGTGTGCTCCTGAAGATTTTTTACATCTGTATGTGCCTTAGCTGCTCTGCCACTGGGACAATGATGGTTATGTAGATGGACGGAAAATAAGAGGTCATCCAGAGCAAGGTTTCTATTAGCAAAAGGTCCTGCAGGACCTTTGTGCATGGAAGCTACAATGAGCACTTTTATTTTTTTGCCTATCTAATTAGGGTGCTAATGACAATGAAATTGTGAATATTAGTACACTTCTCAGGTAGCTTTCAATGATAAGGATTTCCCTAACTGTAACATTAAAACAGCCAAAAACTGTTTTTATCATAGCTTTCTTGTTCATTAACATAACTGCTTATTAGAACTTAAAATAATTGGCTGCATTCCTGCTGCTGAAATCAGGTGCCTTGGATGTAGGCCATCGTTTCAAGCAATTAGAGTTATTTTCATGATTAGAAAATGACTAAAGTTGAGCATTTTGAGCTGTTCTTATAGGAGGCTCTTGTTTTTTTTTTTTTTTTGGAATTCACACATAAGCCGAGGTTTGGATACAAGAAATCTAGCTACAAGACAATAGCTCTGCTGTTATTTTAATTATATTTCTTGTATGGAAATTGTGATATCACATATTCCAAAGACAAGAGAAATAGGACAGCAAAGCTGCAGACTCAGTACAGAGCTGACTGCTGGTGATAGGAGATCACTGGGTCCCAGTCATTGGATCACTGTCCCAGTCACTGGGATCACTGGATCCCAGGTCACTGGGTCTATAAGTGATATTATGAGCCCAGAACAGCGACTTGAACATATCAAATTAATCCTCTGAAGTAAGCTTTAATCAGATCACAAGTGCTTCCATACTGAAGATGACATCTCTGTAGTGTAGCTGCACTGCAGATACTCATCTGGTGTAATTCAGCAGACTCTACATGAACACAACAGGAAGAATAGGAAGGACGATGTTGTCTGATACCAGCTAAGGAACTGTCCCTTCTTCCCTGAAAATTCATAAACAGGGAAGTCCAGTGATTTCAGATCAGTTGGAAGAGAGGAAGAATAAACATTTTTTCATTCTTTCATTTGCAGATGGCTGTTTTAAGAATGTCACCAGCTGCTGAAATTTCATTCTGGTGACACATGATGAATAGTGATACTGTTCAAATAGCAATGCTTTATTATTCATAGTCAAAGAAGACAAGTATTTTCTCATTCAGTTACAGCAAGAACATAACACCTCAGCTTCTGCACCCCTCTCTCAAGCAAAAACAAAAACAAACAACAACAACAAAAAAAAACCCCACACAAAAAACGAAACAAAACAAACAAACAAACAAACAAAAAAACCTCCAATGATTTAAAGTACTGAACACCAGAGCTGGGCTCTCCACTGTACCCTGACACAGTTGGGAGGTGAGGGTAGTGCAATGGTACTCTGTCTCAGAGAAACCTGAGAAAGGTGTGGGTTTAAAATAGCTGTGCTGTAGAAGCTGTTGTAGGACTATGGATGTTCCTGTTATACTGGCCAGTTTCCAGATTCAAATCAACACATATGAATATGTGCATATGTTATTGTTCAAAATAATTATGTAATTTGAATCCATCTGTATTATCCTTACGTCAGCATTAGAAGGGAAGATCTTTGAACTAAACAGCTAACAAGTGTATCTACAAATGCATATATACACTTCAGGAACTAATGTTTTAATTCTCTCCAACTGCAGTTTAGCAGTGAGAGAGGCAGCCATAAATCTGAAAACATAACCCAGAGTAGACCCTATTAGTGGCATATAAATCACAACCAGAGACTTCAGTTCAGCTTCCAGTGCAATACCCAATAAGCACAAAATTAAATTTATGCACTTTTTTGTCATTTATCAGTTTTGTAATGAATGTGATACTTTTACAACACTTGCTTTTTCAAATTATGATTAAGATTTCCCATGTTGATTATACATTAATAGAGGATTATTAAGAAATCAATTCTGTGCCTTTTAATTTAATACACAGCTATGAGTACATTGACATAATATTAAAATCCCAGTCTATTCTCAGTTTTAATTAGCCACGTATTACATATGATTTCTGCTATCCAATTGATTCTTAGCTTTTTGTGATTTTTACCTGAAATGTCACCTATCAGTCATGCTTCTTTACTCAGTTACAATAGAAAAGAGTCCAGAATTTTTATGTCAAGCAAAAGCAGCTTTGAATCAGGTAGCAAAAACACTTAGCAGAATTAGGTAGCTACAATTTAATTACGTTTTTCATCATCCCTTATAGAGTGTTTACCATAGCAGACCCATTTCCTAGCACTGAAACTGCACTAACCTTCCTATGCATCCACAGAGGAAAGACAGAAACCCTAGGACAACTGACAATGCCACAGAAACAAATGCCACAGAAGCTCCAGGATCCACTGCCAAAAGTGCATTTCTCCCCACTCCACTTGCAGATTATGGTGCTTACCATCCAAGTGCATGTGTGGGCAAACATACTCCTTTTGGCTCTTAAATTTTGGTGGATGTAGTTCTTCCAGAAAGACCCTAGTGATAACTGAAAACTCCTTCTCAAATTGGGAAAATGGCCATGGGAAATGCTGATTCTGCCGTTCGTCACGTCCATCCTACTCTTCTCCAGACACAAAAACATTCTTAAATGTCATGCTTTCCAGTGCCTCCCACTGACACCCACTGTTTTGCTCCAGATCATTTGTTTATGTCAGGTACAACTATGTTTCTGAGATAGTTCCTGAATGGAGACAATATTAATAAATCTCACACTGTAGAATAATTCTCTGCTTTCCAAGCATTTTTGTATCTTGCCTTGTGCTTGTTCATGTATTCTTTCTCTGTAGTGAGGTATCAGCAATGAATGGTCTTATTTTAATTTTAAAATTATCTGAATATTGAAAACAACTAAGCTCTGTACAGCTGTACCCAGGCCTTTGCATCTCCTTTGTGTTTTCTTCACGCATTTTTTTCTGCTGTAGTCAAGTTTCTGATGTCACATGTTACAGGCAGACGTTCAAGCACATGTCTCTGTAGCTACACTGCTCACAGATCTTCCTTTTGAAATGTTTGTGAAGAATTTGATATCTTTCACTCTGTCCAAAAGAAATGTAGAATGGGTGCCAGAGACAGCACAGACTTGAATCCTTTTATGCTCTGGCATCCATGCTAATTTTGCATTGGTGCAAGGGGCTTAGGCTAGTTGTTATGACTGAACACATGTATGTGAATTAACTGAGAACATTTGACATGCTATACAGTGGAGGGGGATGGTTCTTTTATTCTTTGGTCTTAGTGTGTTTAGAGTTGATAAAACCTAGAGATTCTGCAAATTATATTTGCAGTGTTCTTTAAGCAGTTTTCCCAAATATTCCCAAAGCTCTTTAATGGATCTTCCGTACAAGCATATTGATGTACGTTTTGATTATTGGGAGACCTCTGGGCATCTGGGATTATGTGCTCTGAAATGTTTCCAGTACCAAATACAGAAAGCAATTTCAAGAAAGTGTTATCTGACAACTGGTAAATTTTGGCAAATTGGACTTGGAAAGTACTTTATCCAATCTGCCAAAATCCTGTTTATACATCTAGTTTACTGAACTTATTTGCTTCTGTAATCTCACCAGACATTTACGTTACTTGTACAAGTATTCATTTATAATATTTCTATTCAACTTCCTAGGTTCAGTGAAAAAGTTAGCTTGGTATCCTTTTTTTTTTTTTTCTTTTTTTTCTTTTTTCTTTTTTCTCTCCAATAATTAAACTTTGAAATCCAGTATTTTTTAGCTTTTTCTACCATCTTTCCTAGGCTCTGGAATTTTGGTCTCCTGGAAAAAGAGAAGAGCAAAACCCTTCCACATCCTCTTAAAAACATATACATATATCTTTGTGAGACATTCATTTCCTGCGATCATATCTTCATATGGTGCAATCAGCCAATTCCTGTCTGGTTCAGTTTTGATACCAAAACTATTATCCTGTACATGACATACACCCTTTCCTTAGGCACTCAATGTAAACCTCCAAGTTTTAAATGACCAGTGCTTATTTTGCTAATTCATCATCGTATCTCACCCCCATCACAGTGTCAGGACTGAATTTAGTTCCTCTGTGTCTCCTTGAATTTGTCATCATCTAAACTTTAAACTGTCTTTGAATATACTTCTGCACCTGATCCTTGCAGATAATTTTGATATTTATCTGTATTTTGTATCTATATGCTTGATTTTGATGTCTTTAAACTAAATTTTTTGAGCAGACCCTTTCTCTTGCTTGAGGAAACTTCGCATTTTGGCTGTAGTAAGAAACGTCTTTGCAAGCATCGTCACATCTGTGCAAAGTGACTAAGTGGATTATAGTTTCTGTACGTTACTCAGACCATAGGGGTTTAGGTTTAGATTTACAAACAGCTTTCATATCACTGATGTTCTGCCTTTTTCAGCATTCTTTTCCTTTTATAATATAATGTTTGGTAGACCTCTTCCTTAAACATTATAACCCCATACTTTGGCTTTCCTCTAGAGATATATTCTGCATTTCCATCTGGCAAATCAATATTTCCCTAACAAGATCAGGTCTGAATTTCTGAGGTAGTTCTTGCTACCAATACAAGAAGTCCAGAACCTTATCTAACTCTGCCATGAAGCTAATGAAGTTCAGTACTGAAGACTATAACATAAACTATTACAAATATGCATCTATGTAAAATATTATACTTATGGCTTAGAATAGGTTTATCATGCTACCTTGTTATCACTTAAACTGATAAAAAGGTAAAGATGTAATGGAAGAGCAGTTGTGCAAGGAGTGTTGCTCATTTGTCCTTAAAGGAGGTCAGGGACAACTGGTTTGATCCTTTAGGATGATGTGTTGATTAGTCTAAAGGGAGATGTGCTTTTCCCTCCTCAAAGAATTATATTAATCTGAATCCTGACACCTCATTACTAACATTGAATTCTCTCCTTTTTTCACTCTTAATCTCCAAATCCTCAAGTTGTGAGTGTTCTTCAGAAAGTGGCCTACTGAAAGGCTGGGTAAAAGGCCCTTTTTTAAATAACATTGCCAGTCCTTTCCCTCTTAAGAATATATTCTCTGCCTTTGAAGCAATGTTAGTCTTCTTTGTGCTGGGAAAACAAAAGAAACAGCTCCAGTGATCTTTACATTGCACAGTAAATGGAGGTCTCTTACTGGAGGACACCTGTTAAGTAGTTCTTCCTGGCAAATGCTCTGGCAATGACTCTGAAACTCTTTCTTGCCTGCTACTGCATTTGCTGTTGAACACTGTAGCACTTGCGGTAACTGTTCGTAGTTATCCTACCTTCTTAAAATGATTAAGCTATGAGACTTTTCTTTGCCCTGATTGCAGATCATGTGTAATAATGCTGTTTTAGTCATCTTTAGTCATCAAACCCATTTAAGCTTTCCCATTAGAAGCATAATACATTGCATTTTTTAATTACAAGAGAAAAAATTGATTCAATTCAATGCGTGATTTTTCATTCTTCTCTTTATAAAGGTTGTTTTTCCTTAGTAAAGAAGAATAAAAAAAAAATGGACAAAATGTTACAGACAATATAATCAAGCCCAGAACCATATCAGTAATAGGGTTATGCCAGTATCAAGACTTTTTTAATTCTCTGATATGTTTGAAGTGTGTTTTAACACACTTAGCACTGTTGACAATAGATTTTTCATAGATACATTCACCGTTTTATATATGGTGTCATGTTCATTTGTTATGAAATCATTTTTATTGTTACTTTCATCTCTCTCCATAGCTACAGTGTGTATTTGTTTTAGAGGTTTGTTGGTTGGTTGGGAGTGCCAGTGCTGCCTTACAACAGGAGAATTACAGCTTTGGGGACATCTACTGTTTTTAAATAACTTCAACATTTCATTTACATTTTTGCTTTCAGTAAAACTTCCTCCTAATAAGTTTTAGTTTCAGAAAGGTGCAACCAGAACTTAGGTTTCATACAGAAAGTCATCTCTGTTTGCACACAAAGGTTCTTGGGCAGTTTTAATGAGATCTGGTGCAAATTCTTGTAACATTCAGTTCTTATTTAATGAATTAAGTATACATAACAGGAGAGTATCAATGTAATTAACAAGGACATGAAATTAATAATTAACAAAGACATGAAATTGTTTATATTGAAAGGGTAAGACTATACTCTTTCAAAGCTAACAAGTAGTTTATTATGATACGGTTGAATTGCTTTATACTCATGTTATTGCCTTAAAATAGTAGAGCATATGAATCCAAATAACAATGAAAATATGGAGGCTTTGACCTTATCAAAAATACATTTCCCTCTCTTATTTTGTTATTGATAACATCAGTTTCAAATATCTAACAGGTAGAATTCACTGGAATTCACTGTTCACTGGAACAGGCTGCCCAGGGAGGTGGTGGAGTCACCATCCCTGGAAGTTTTCAAAAGACGTTTAGATGTAGAGCTTAGGGATATGGTTTAGTGGGGACTGTTAGTGTTAGGTTAGAGGTTGGACTCGATGATCTTGAGGTCTCTTCCAACCTAGAAATTCTGTGATTCTGTGATTCTGTGATTCTGTGAATTTTTCAAAGAGTTCTATAGAGAAATTTTGAATTTTATAATCCTTGTTTTGATTTGGAATGAAAGGAAACATTGAAAATGAGCATTTTCTTAAAAAAGACATTTCTGAGTTTTTACAACCTCTAGCAAACTTGAAAATCACTAATTTTTTCTCATGGATTAGTTCATGTGTTTCTCTTTGGAAAAGAATCAATGGAACTGTAATAACTGTGGTCTATACCCTAGCTTTTTTTGTTAGAGATGTATCTATAATTGAAATCTCTCATGATCGTTCATTTTTCCTTCTATGCATTGTTAGCCTGTCCTACAGAGCCATCTACTTAGACAGCATCTACTGCCCAGGTCCAGTGGTCTTTTATCCATGTGTCATGAGATGACTCAAGTTCTGGGATAATAAATCTAAATCAGAATATGTGACTTTCTGAACAAAGGAACATCAATCTCTCTCTCTCTCTTTTATTTTTATTATTTTTATTTTTATTTATTTTTATTTTTTAAATATGTTCTTCCCAGCCTTAACATTTTGTAGCTAGTATTTGTATGATTACATTTCTGTGGATGGATTCACTTTCCTAGAGCAGAGACAAATTGAATATGTGCTTGCCTGCTACAGGGCAGCTATACCCTATGTTTTCTAATCAATGTTCATCCTCTTTCTACATTTCATTTATGGGAATATATTAGAAGAGAAAAATCTTAGGAAGAGCTTAATTGCTAGAAGCACTTACTAGACTCTCCTTTTGGATTCATGTAAGTGACCACAGTAAGTTTAGAAGCGAGCTACACTGTCTGCTTTTATGTCTTTGGGAACTATTTCTGCCTGAAGAACATGTTCCTAGAGAACATTTTCCGAGGTCCTTATTCTGCAGAACTGTGTATAGCTTTCTATCCCAGCTCTTTTCAGAGAAAAACACAAAATAGAATTGACAAAACAAGTTCTGCAGAAATTCATGAGTTTTGCAATCTTTCCAATGTGCTTAAAAATGAGAATAATGGGAAAAAAAAAAAAAAAAAAAAGGATTACTTGTCACTTCAAATAAAAATGGTGTTTCTTTTCTACAGCGTCAATTTTACTTTTAAGCCAAGATTTTTAAAGTGCTCAAATACACAAAGAATGTTTTATGCCAGGTCAAATGAGGCATCTAATCTGATCCAAGACTTTTTCTGGACTTTCTGATTTGCCAGCTCTTTGTGGGTCAAGTCAAATTCTTTTATTTTCTCGAATAGACAATAAACAAATAGAAGTGAACCAGTTATTCACAGCTTTACCTGAAAATGATCTTAAAATATAGAAAGTTTGATCATGAGAGTGAATTCCCTACAGTTCCAAATATACTCTTTCCTGGCTATCATCCCCAAAAGATTTGATTTTGCCTTTCCAGCCCAAGTTTTACTTCCCTTGTGTGTACTATTTGATAAAGCGCCAGCAAATGTACTTGTAGGAGATCAGCAATACACGAAAGATTATTTTCTTGCTGTGTTAGTTGGATTCTTAAGCTGCTTGTGGCTTTTTTGATGTTGAAGTAGATTTTATTCTACTGTCTGTCTGGGATATATCACTGCTACAGCCGGAGTGCCAGAAGTTATGTGCTCAGATGAGGCTAAAGCGTAATTATGATTGTAGGTATAAGGAGTTTTATCTGATGCTCTCCCTCTGGTTAGGCTTATTATTTCTGGAAGAAAATCTAACCAAATTCATTACTGATGTAGCAATATTTCACATACACTTAACATATCTGAAGGACTTTAATTTTAAGCATAAAACCCAAATACTAAGCGCTTTTCATTTGACAGGCCCCCAGATAAGTAGAGGGTACCAAGGAATCCAGTAGTGTTTGCTCAGATGCCAGCACTGAAGCCCTGGCTGAGTACAGCCTGACGCAGCGTGGCAGCTTTGTGCCAGCCTTGGGAGCAGAGCTTGGGAATTTCTGCAGTCCAGACAAGTCCATTAACTGCTGCTGACGCTCAGAAGCCCTCAGCTAATACTGCTTTCCTAAACAATTATTTACTTTGAGCTATTGCACTCTGTTGTATTTTTCTGAGAGAGCACTTAGGATGCAGTGATTAGGGGCTATGTTCTCTGCTCCCTTGTAAGGTGAGGCTCAGGGAGATGGATAAATGGAACTGACTGATTGCAGAACAATAATCTCCTCAGCTCCTCTGGCCTTTCTGAGAAGGAAGGAAGGAAAGGTTTACTTACCTCATTTACACTTCCCTCTTTAACCTTCCCATGTAATTGCAAATAGCTGCAATACATCAAAAGTCACAGGTGCTGGTGCAAGCAGCAGCTCAGGTATTAAGCTGAAGGAACATTACATTAGCTTTTTAGCCAATTAACATGGCTCTAGGGGGGACCATCTGGAATAAATCTGTGAAGCAAACAGTTCACAGAAACCCAGCAGGCAGCTCTAGAGATTGTTGTATTTGTACTGTACTTCATTAGAAAATAAACATCTATCTTCTATCTTGAGCACGAAGCAAAACAGTATTAAAGCAGACCTCTGATAGTTAATACAACTGTCTCTACTAAATGACACACTTGTAAGAATTGTGTGAATCACTGCAAGTAAAAGGTTGTAGAAACTCTAGTGACTGTAATTATTTGTTGGCACAGCCAAAACAACTCCTCATGACTTAATGTAGAGCTGCATTATTTTCTTATTTTGTGGTTGCAAAAGCCTGCTTTGATAACATTACTAATATCAGCTAGTGATTCAGTATGCAGAGAGGGAGCAAATCATGCAGCAGCAAACTGGAATAAACCAGTCAGCTTTAGCCTGCTTCTGGAACTTCATGCTTTGCTGTGTTTATATTTTTCTCCATTAGAGACCCACAGCAGGAGCCGTAAAATTCGTCATCACTAGATTTATTCCTGACAAGGGTTTGTTGAACACACAAGGCTATAGCATAGAAATGTTGGACCAAGCTACTAGAGCTTCGATGCTTCAAGGATTAACTATCCACCTTCCTTGGGATCCTCCTTAGGGACATTTCTCTGTTCAGAGGATGACAGAAGATGTAAAGTCAGAATTACTGAGATGGACAAACTCCATCTCTGAGGCCATGACAGCAAGAAGTGCAGCAAAGTTTCATGCACCAAACCCCAAACAATGCAGCTCTGCTGATGGACACCACTACAAGGACTGGGGTATGGGCTAATGGAGCTCCCAAACCTCAACCTGGCCATGGGAGCAAACCGAGGACTTCACAGAACTCTTGCTTGGTAAGGCTCCCAGGTGAGCCACAGCAAACCACAGGGAACGTGTTTATCATCCAGCTGAGGAATCAGCGGTAAGTGTACCAGCACAATCAACTAATATGCGGCTCAAGGGAAACACATATTTTCTGTCAGAACAAATGGCTTTTCTGCAACTAATTTGCATAAGCATACAGGGAAACAGACTACTTGTCAAGAAAGCACCTTCTATCTGAAAATGGGTGTTTTCAGACAAAACAAATTTTCCTGTTTTCTGTACCAGAAAACCTCAGCAATTAGTGTAATAATAATCGCAATAACATAATTAGTTACAGAGCATTCAAACAAACTTCCATCTGCCAAGTGTTGTTCAACTATGCAACTAATGGAAGTAGGTATGAGTGCAGGATTAAATCTGATCACTTTTAGCTGGCTTAATGCCACTTGATCTTTTCTCCAGATAAATAAATAAATAAAAAGGCTAACATGGCTAGGAAGCAGAATACCATACTTAGCATGGTTCTCCCTAATTAGCCCTGCTAAGAAAAAACATAATCAGGTGGTGCAGAGCACCACACTTCTGCAGCTAGCCAGCTCCGCACGTTTAGTTCAGGTATCTGGATGCAGTAGCACATTGTGCTCTGGAGGCATACCACACACTGCAATTATGTTTATCAGACTGCTCACACTGTAATTCATTAGGAAGCTATTCTCAAAACTAGTTCTTTCAGTTATATACAGTGATGACAATTAAAATGTTGGCATTTGTCAACAGTTACTTCACCGCAGGCACTACCTAACAAGCCACAGTCTTCTGTGTACATGGAACTGAAATAACCATGGTAACTCTGGGTATACAGTGACATTTTAATGACCACTACCGCTTATCCTCAGGCCATCACTTGCAGAACTAAATGGCCCATCAAGAAGCAGATGAATAAAGTGGCATCTATACAATGCATGAAAAATGCTAAGCACTTTTAGGGATTAAAGACATTTATATCTACCTCAGAAGGGAAAAAAAAGAGAGATAAACATAACACAAAGCATGTATTATGAAGAAATAATGAAACTACCACATGCTACTGCAGCAACTGTCACTAAATGTCAGTATCCACCAATAGCTTGCACAAATTGGTATCTAAGATACCAAAATTATTTCCTATTTTAAGTATAAGTGCCTCTTACTACATACTGACTTTATAAATGGCAGCAGCAGTATCAAAGGCAGCAGTATCATGCTCAGTCACTGCCAAACTGCAGTAGAAAGACTATTAGTAACAAAACACAGCAATTCTCAAGTAAAAAGAAGATGCAATACAGTAGTTTATTAGCACTTACAATCTTGACTTGTTTTTAAAGAAAAAGATGGTAGAATACTCTTTATTTTTTATTTTTTCATCATCATGATAAAAAGTCTGGTTTGTTAAAGTATTCAAGAATTACATTATTCTCTCCATGGTGAGGAAGAGGATTTGAGTGTATATAATGTATCTGTAAAACTGTCTTTTACTTAGAAGTTTCACTTACCAAAATGAAGAGACAACCAGAGGCAAGTTTTGTGTGTTCAGGAATAGTGGAAAACACGGACAAAATCAAGCAACCAAACACAAGGAGAAAACTGAAAAAGAAAGAATATTAATAATTGTTAATATTTTTCAGAACCCTGACCTAGTATTTATATAAATCCTACTTCACCAACATTAATAGAAGACTGTCAATTAACAGTCTTTTTTAACAAAAGGGAATTCAGTTACTAAAGACATCTGAACTGCCTCTTCATGATTCTAAAGACTTTTGTGCAGCACCAGTAGAGTTAATGTAAACAAACATAAGAATCAAGATTTTCTTGGTGAAATGACCAACATACACTGACACTACTTTTGGTTTCCTAGCCCTGTGCATTTATCCAGTCCAGCTACTCTTAGTGGCTCGAAAGCAAGATCAATAATGGGAGAGTTCTCTCATTAGTCTGAAGGATCTCCAACAGTGGATCACAGATGTCTTCTGTATATGATTATCTAAGAGCTAAGATACATATTGCATCTAACTGCTATGACATTTCAACAGAGTTCATGTACAAACTAACAGAATTTCAAAGGCAGCTGGGCTGTGGCATTGCTGCCCTAAATGACTAGCTTCCGTTCAGAGAACAAACTCTGTATCATACAATCAGTGGAAGAAGTTAAAGCATAGGAGTGAGTCAAGAGGGTTTTACACAGGTAATCACAACTGGGAAAACATGATCACAGTTTTGAACTTGCACTCTTCATGGTTCTGACAAATGCATGCAGGAGAAGCAAAGCACCAACACACTGCCAAATCTCTATACTGACACCCCATATCACTGTAGAAATTCTTGTGCCTGTTTCTTGCAGCATATAGCACACATGTAGTGTTTACAGACATGAGCCTGAAGAACTAGTATTTTCCTGAAGCCTGTACCATGGATGACAAGGAATATCCTTTCCTACAGGACTGCTTTGCTGATAACAATGCCACTGTGCTGGTGAAAACTGTTTTCTATGAAACGGATCAGAAGAAAAGTTCACTTCACCCACAGTACCATGAACTGCATAAGTAGCACATTGGAAGTTACCATTCAGCGTGCAAAGAACGTAATGCATGTTCTATATCCTAAATTCTAGCATTTGCACTGTGTTTTGCAAGTAGTAATAACTGACTCTATCAATGTTTCACTACTTTCCTCATTAAAATACTTGTCAATCATTCTGGGCAATCAATCAACTGAAAAAAAAGACAGGCCTTTGGCTTCTGTCTGAATTGCTGGGACTCTTGCTCTAACCCAGCAGGAATGTGTATTTCAATTAATACAGGGATATATCTGCAGGAAAGTATGAATGGCTCCTTCCTGATGGAAAAAGGACTGAAATCTCTTCCAGAAACATGAGAGAGAGATGGACAAACTGAAGTGAGGCTAGTGGAGAGCCATCAAGGTGGTCAGGGTCTTGAGCTCAAACGCTCATGAGGGTCTGAGCAAAGCTGGATTTTCCCAGCCTGAACAAGAGGAGGCTAAGAATTCTGACTGTCAACTATCCAATTTTGGTTACAGAAAAGGCAGAGAGGACACAATTTGCAGGAAGGAAAATTATGATTAGTTATAAGGAAAAAAATAATCGCAATGAAGCTGGCTGAGCAGTGAACTAGTTGACCAACAAGGCAATATCTGTCCCTGGAGATTTTCAGAACTCAGCTGGGAAAGGCCTTGATATGACTTTGAAATTAGCTCTACATGACCTGAAGAAGCCCTTTCCAACCTAAATTATTCTTTGATTCTAACTACTGGATATAAACATTAATACATTATTGCATCTGCCCACACGTGCTTCAGGAGCTAAAATTGCTCTTCCCCTTATACTGACTTTCCATTATGCAGCAGTGCAGTAATATATGTAGTACATTAGACAAAAAAATGTAAGTCAATTTCTTTGGAATTTCTCTTAGAATATCTAACGTGCAATGCAATAACATGTTGGAGGCATATGCACATCACTTAACTGCAGGGAAGAAGTTCTGTTCTGAAAATCAAATCTGATAGGAGTTTGTGTATAAACTCTATCAAGAGCTGTAAATAAAATGGTGGTTTCATGGTATGCAGGAGGGTAAAGCAGTCTCTGTCACACACCATTGGCAAATCTATCTTCAAGCCTAAAGGATAATGATCAGCAGATATTTGCTTAAAGGTTTCACGAAAGACCGATCCAATTCACAAATATCCACCTTGTGAGCAAGATTGCTTCCCTTTCCCCCACCTTTGTTTTTTAAGGAAAGTCTCCCAGAACATTGCTGGTAGTTTCAGCTTCTGCAGTCTTCAGATACAAACCCGCTCTAATTACATCCTACTGGCATAGTCATAAATGTGGTTTCTTCTAGTTAAGGCTTGCACAGAGGGCAAAATAAAATTAAGAAGTGACTAAGAATTTACAATAAAAGGTTGTCATTTCCTTTTGCTGGATTTCTTTAGTCCTGAATCAGTTAAAATTACATTTTCTTGCATTCTTTGTTCTTAGGTATAAAAATTTGCTCTTGTTTAAGTTGTATTCCAGTAATACCAACTAAATTCGAGGCCCAGTTGTACTGGGTCTTGTCCAAACACACAATACAAGTTTTCACTTGGAAGAGATCTCTTGTAGCATAATTATAGAAAACAGACGCAGTAGGAAAAAGAAAGTTTGTTGTTCTCATATCACAGCTGGAGACCACGGCATGGAAAAGGTAAGGGACTTGCCTGAGGCTATATGGAAAGTCTCTGGCAGAACTGTGAGATAAACCTGGACCTTTTAAGTCCCAGCCCAGTCCTGCAGTCACAAAACCATCCTCTATGAACCCAGCACATGTGATGAATTGCCACAGTTCCTAAGGACTGTGATTTAGAAGATCAGTGTTGGCAAAGTATTAATTCATGGTAAGAGTGGAAACGTGAGTCAAGAGAGGGAACCAGTACAGTTAAGCAGTATATTAATCACAAGTAAATATTCAGGAAAGCCAGGTGCACAGTTTAGATTAGCACCTGGTAGACAATAGTTCTGCAGATAATCCATGAAAAGCAGACACCATCCCCACAGCAGTACATAAGAATGGTCTTGGAAAGATATTTTTCCAAACCTCTATAACCTTTTGTTCTCATTTTTTCCAGAAGCTCTACAAAAAAAAAAAAAAAAAAAAAAAAAAAAAAAGGAGCATTGTTATTAATATTAAAGAACAAAAGGAAAATATTTGCATTTATCCACCCACACACTTGAATCTTGCCCCTCTATCCCTCATTCCTCCCTCCAACACCGAACACTTTTTTTCCTGCCATTCAGCATATCTAAAATTAGACTATAAGAACTTCTGGGTAGGGAGGAAACCCAGTCCTGTTAGCTTTGCAAAACTAAAAGCATACTTTTAGGTGCTGTAAAACACCTAAAGAAAGTGTCAAAAGTGCAAAGAAAGTGTCAAAAGATTAAGTGTTCTGGAACATTTTATGTAGTTTATTTGCCACTGACTTGCTTTCCTTCCTTCGAAGTAAACCAGTTGGGAGTCACTTCCAACCTTTCTACTTTTTACTGATTGCTCAGCCTATGGAAGGAAAGCCTCTCTGTTTCCACAGCAAGAGCTGAAGGCATGGAGGACACAGCAGTGCCTTTCACCTGGCTGGACATCAACAAGGGTCTGTCCAGTAAAAATAAAACCTGAAGGTTCAAAGGCCTGCTGGTCAAAGCTTATCAGAAGTTGTACTTTTCTATCACAAACTCTTTTTCCATAGACAGATGACGTGCAGAGGTTTGTCTTAAGCCCTGGATAGTCGACTTATACCCCCCATAACAGAGGAAAAAGTATTTTCAAATGCCAGCATTGGAACTGTGTGCTGTGATACATGCTATACAAGGGGATGCTGCCGTAGGTACAGAGTGGTGCAAAGCAAAACACAGAGCAATTATATTTGGCCTCTAGTGGTTCAATCTGGATCATATATTTGTTCATGCTGAAAAAAACAGATGGTCTTTCCTCATGCATTTAGTATCAGACAGTAAAACATATGCCTTAGGCAGCAAGTTCCCATAAAATTATTCAAGCACTGCCACAGTCATGTATTTTATCAAAAGCAGCAGCTTCCATTTTGTTTCAGCAGTAATCAATTTTGATGCAGATCCTTTCATCTTCTTCCCTGGCTTCTGAAAGCATACACTAATTGGAGAAAAGCCAATTTATGAAAGATAATATAACTCAGAAGCTTTGATATTTATTCAATCCGCCTCTCATAAACTTTTCTTACTGGTTAATTAGGAACTACCAATTCTCCATTTATTTAATTTTCAACAGAGTTTTACTATAGTTTGTGATTTAAGGGATGTTCATATGGCAGAGGATGTTCAGCTTAAAAAATTGTTCAAACACTACTCAGGGAACATTGTAAGCATAAAAAATATACTCAGCGAAGACCTTTAAAAGCTATTTTGCTACATTATTTACTGCTAGAATTAAAATAATCAAAAGTTAAACATCTGAAAACAGTTTTATGACCTCTTCTGCAAATAATAAAAGTGTATCACTGTTGAAGTGACATAATTAAGCAATTAGACCACCAGAGTTATGTTCCAGTATTATTTGAGGTGTAATTTAATGCCCATAAAAACAAGGATATTCAGGATTATGGCCAAAACTTGTTTGTAAACCACTGTCAGTGCCATTGTCCTGGATTTTGTATGGAAGGTGAAAAATATTTGAAAGCTTTTTCTAACCTTAACTGTAACCAACAAGTAGCTCTTACTTTTCACCCAGGTACAAAGTCAGAATTAAGGCAATTACTTGCAAATTTACAGAAAGTTGTTTATATTCACAAGGTTTGAGTTTACAGAGGACCTAACAGAGCTGCCCCCAAATCAGTAATTCCTTCTGATAGCTAGCATCCAGGCGTTTTCTTAGCACCAACTACCCAAGTATGACCTTTAAATGATTTTTTTTTTTTTTATAATTCTCAAATGTGTAAAACATGTGAGACATTAGATAAGCAAATGTCCTGAAGATTATCCTGGATGTATAGCACCTGTTGGAGGTTCAGATAAATGGATGCAATACACAGAGAAAAACCAAGAAAGGAAGGAAACAAACAAACTGTTGTTTATGGCACTGTTTTACTTCCTTTGGGACTATTAGTTTTGGTGAACAGCTCTCACAAAAAGCATAGTGGCAGATATCTGGTAAGTGGGCTGCTCTACAAGATCCCTGTCTTGGCTTGATGCAGTTGGCATTCTCCCTTGGTCTGTGAGACAGGCAAACTTCATGGCTTCAGTGTGCCATGGAGCTGACAGGGACAGAGAAAGAGCATCTGCTGGTCTACTAAGGTTAGAGATACACACACACACACAATTTGCAAGGCACTAAATTCCCATGCAGGTAAAGATATGTATCTGTTAGACTGGTGTACCATCCTTGAGCAAACATGCATGCTTAAGATAGGAAGGCAGGTAGAAAACTGACAGTTCCTGTGAGCCTTGGTGCCCTTCCTCATATCTCTGAGCAGTCAATTTTGGAGGTGGGTGGAAATAATATCTCCAATGAGATGCCAAAAGACAAACACTGGAGCATTTTCCTAGCTTCAGGAAGAACTGAAAGTGAAAACGTCAGCTAGTGCAGGCTTGAGGAGGATATTTACGCAGGTCCTGTAGTATCTCCCTTAAAAAGTAATCTTTTCAACATTTCTATAAAACAGATAATGCTCTGCTGACATGGTGGAAAAGAATACAGTTTAACAGTTTTGATAGTGCAAGCCATGTGGATTAAATTTTCCATCATTTATAGTTTCAATGTGACTTGTTTATGCAGGAAAATGAGATATGACAAAGGTTATTACAATTTGTTAAAAATGTTTGACAAAAGCCGAATGGAGAATAAGCGCTCTCCCATAGAAGAGAGCTCATAAATTTCTCTTGTAAGCTTTCTTTAAAATGACTTGCTCTTCAACCTTTTCTTCAAGTGGAAGAGTGTAACACCTTAAGGGCTTGATACTGTGCTGTCTTCTACCCCAAAGCCAACATAGCAACCCTGTCTATGGAGAGCTGCAGTATAAAGATCTCACTGTCTTAAAATGTGAAAATACATTGGATGGGAAAGTTTTTTTTTTTTTTTTTTTTTTTTTGAGATTAAAAAATACAGTTGCAGCAAATTCATCTTATTATATATTCTGATCTTGCTTTTTCCAGAATTACAGAAATCTGAGCTGAATTTCATGTCCCATTTTTTTTTAAGAACTGAACTTGCTGCTGTAGCAACTGCTTTGTTCAACTAAATTGACCTTTTTTGTTGTATTTTAAGTAGAAAATGAACTATCAGTGCCTTCTAAGTGATTGTATTTGGCTTACATTGACAAAGAAGTGAAAAGGCTAAAAATGGAGATGTAATTAAAAGCAAGCAAATGAAATATCTCAAATTCCTATGGGACACCAATCAAACTGTCATTAAGTGCACATTGGATAATCTATTTCATCGCATACAAAACGCAAAACACCAAGGTACATTTCTCCAGGAATCAATAAAGCAGGCATCATTCCTCCTTGAGCATGCACATCAGCTTAAAACAAAACAAAGGATTTGAAGAGCTTAATGCTCTGAGTTACTTATGACACAGACATTATCTAAGAGGTAAATTTTTCCATTGGCTTCAACGGAACATGTTTTTGAGACAAAAAATACAAATAATTTGAATCAATCCACATGACTTAATTTGAAACTGCTGTCCCATTTTCTACCTTTCTATGTTCCCTTGGAAGCATGTGTTCTTCTTACAGATTTAAACTACTTTAAAGACTGGGAGGTGTGATACTGATTTTCATCCCAGAATTCTTGTTTGCATGTACAATTGCCTCAATTCAATAAAAAATAACAAAACTCTATGTCTGTCACACTCAAAGAGTAGGTCTTTCTGTGGACCAAAATTTTCAAATGGGAATGCTTCATTTACTGAACAAAATCTGTACTTAGATAACTCTGTAGGTATTTTTAGTTTTGTTTTGCATGAAGTATCCTTAAAGCCCAGTGACAAGACTGGTAGCTCACCTAGGAATCTTTGCTTCACCACAAGTATTTTCCAAGAAAATTAAATTAAAATAGTAATCGAAACTATACTGTATTTAGTACTGAGCAATTAGATTTTTTAGTTTTACGTTTGTTTTTTTTTTTCAACAAATGCAAAAATAAGGTTTATTTTGATGAAGTATAGACAATTAATAAAATTAGAGTAGGAATATGAAGAGTTGAAATTCACCACATAATCCATTCTACAAAATAAATTTTCCCTTGCAATCTAGTCTAACTTTGTCCACCACCAAGGAAAGGGGAAATTCTCAAATAACCTTTTTCTATAAAAGTGTTTACTAACAGACTGTGCTTTGGCCTCCTGCTACCCACAGAAAAATTCTTAATGTAATGTGTAAGAAAAGTGTGCTAGTAATCACCAGTGTAATCATCTTCAAAATCAGTTTTTCAGCTCCTCAGATTTTAAGGTAGCAACTTTGTCACTACCACGTTTGTGTTTTTGAAGTAAGAGAGAAAATCATCAGAGAAGACAAGCTGCTACACTGCACTGTATTTCTGTATGCCCCAAGTAAGAGCTTCTTTGCTCTATGCTGGGAGTGCAGTTCTGGCTTCATGAAAGCTAAGGCATGATTGATTGTAATGGGGCCAGACACCACTCACCCTCATTATCTAATCGTCCATCAGTGGCCAACAGTGCCACGAATTTGGTGGCTAAAACTGAGTAGAAACCACACTGAGTTGGAAAAAAAAAGCCTGTCTAACATAGTCTCTGGAGTTAATCCCTCTCAGTGTGACTCAGCTAGACCCTTTGTAAATCATGCCGTGCCAGGGAATGGCACTGTTACTCTTGTTGGCTCCTGATTGTCTACATCATTAAATTGTGAGGACTTCCACCAGCCTTCTTTTGGCCTGGGTCAACTCTTTCCTAAGCAATTGCTGGGTATGCTTTGGGAGTCAGAATATATCTGGACAAAACTGTTCTCTGGACCATCTTTTACTATCGACAGGATATATCTAGATGTCAAATTACTGTGTTGAAAAGTCATTGAAAACTTAAGTCCTTACCCAAACACTATCAAATCAACATATTAAAAATATGAGTTGTGATATTATGATCGATGTAAATACTTGATTATTGGTTTGCATCTTAACTAAAGGTAAAGACAAGGAGGCAAAGTCTATTGAAAATGTTACCATGCAAATGCAGGAGTCTTCTTGGCATATTTTAATAGAATGTTTGCAGATAATCTAATTGTAAGATTTAGGATTAAGAAAATTAGCCCATCATGACTTTGGTAGGTTGATACTGTAGGCAAAGCCCATAGATCAATGGTGTGTTGTTACATAAAATATTCCAACCTATTGAAGAACTCATGAATATAAACCAATCTCCTCATTTCTTTAATTTTTATCCACTAGTATATTATATACCATCAATTTTGTTTTGATTATTAATTTGTTTTTCTGTGCTATATGGTCAGCAACATCAAAAATTAAAGGAGTTCTTCAGAGGAAAGAACCACTAAAGTACACTAATGGAAATATACCACTGGAGTACGAGTATAAATAACTCCATCATATCCCTCAATAAGGCCCGTTAGTAACCATTGGTTACCTCTACAATTTTTGTTATTTCAAATGTGAACAAAGTAGAACCACAGATCCTCCAACAATAGCTTTCCAGACTTGAAGATAGTAGAATTATTTGGGCAGCAGCTTTCACTTTTATTATATAGATGACAAGTTTATGGGATATTTACAAATGCATTAAACAGGGCAGATCATTAAACGGGGCAGAATTCCTCAAGAATAAGCAGCTGTGAAAATTTCTTCCATGTACCAGATCTATGTCTTTCTGTAACTTAATTTACTGCCATTAACTAATGACTGGAGTTTTTGTCTTTACTGAAACCTTGTATTTGACTTCAGTGGACATATGGCTTGTGTTGGGAATTCAGAGCTGACTCATTGATATCACTATTGCAAAGAAAAACCTGTTAATTTCCTAAAGTTTCTTCCTAGTAGTAAACCAGGACATAAATGGATCATGGAATATTTTTCCAACAGAATGCATTGTTAATATTAAACTTCTAAAAATCAATCATTGCACTTCTGCTCAAGGGTGTTCAGTTTTATACCCCTCCAATAGTCTTGTCTTCCTTAATCTAAATAAGTCCTCTGCTTTCTGGAATCTGAAGTGCACTTTCTTTTCGTTAGGCAGCTGTACTCACAGAATAGAACCTGATAGCAGAAGCATTTCAGATCGCAAAAGATGAAGAATTCCATCTTGGAGAGTTCAAATGATGATGAGACTTTCCTGGTTTTATTGCATTTACCTCCTTCCTCCACAGAGTGCTAAGTTCATGTATATATGACACTAACATGAAAGCAGCACAAAGTCTCAAATTTTTGTGCATGAGGGTGCATGTCTACCTGTTTTTCTGTATGCTTGAATTTCCTTAATGTCTAAGAGCAAAGAGCAGATATGTGCTTTGTCAAGAACTAGACCTTGCAGAGGTGGGTGCAGCTCGTGGTTTTATATCACACACTGCCTTGAGAACAGACCAGCTCTTACAGTGGCCTAAAGCAAGATGCAACACACTTTTCAAAATGAGGCTTTATTCTGTCTACCTCCAGTCAAAGCCCAATAATGTGACTCATTTTCCTCTATTTTTCAGAGACTTTTATCTCATAATCACTGCAATTGGAAAGAGGGTTACATAATTTCTTCTGTGCATCAAACATGATACTCTGAAGTGCCTGCAGCATACCACAAAGTGCACCAGCAGCAACTGCGCAGCAGTGTGGGACTGAAGCATCCTTTGTGCCCTCAGCAGAGGCTGCGTGTTGTGTGATGTTTGTGGGGAAGTCGGCTGCTGCTCACATGTCTGGCTTCTTTGTGCCAACGGTGTGCTTATGCATGGCTTCAGCAACAATAATATTTCTGTTCCAATAATGAGTTATTTTATAAAATGCTGAGTTACAAGGGTTCTGAAACCACTATTATGCTTATGCAGAATGTCAAATACACAAAGTGTTTTTAACCTATTTTCCATATGGGGAAGAACTTGCCCTTTGAACTTCTTAAACACATTAAAACTGCTTCTTGAAACAACACATGAAGGTGTTTTTACTTTCCAACATTTTAAGTGGTTTGCACTCTTTGCCAAAATTATCATGCTCAGAAATTAGTGTGAAGCAAGTCTGCATTTTTAAGAGGGATTACAGGCACAGGGATAACTTTGTATGGATTTTACTTTAGCAGATCAGTTTCCTGTCTTTTCACTGATGCTGATCCTGCAAACCCTTAATCATGTGCATGGTTTAATCAGTGATGACTGTGTGTACATGCTTCCAGGCACTAACCATATGCTTCAAGCTTGGTGAAGAAGCCCTGGAGATTCTTTCATTAACCCAACCATTAAAGTCAGTTTTCTGGAGCTTCAATATACAAAGTGCTGTCCTTTACTAGCTGTATGGAACATTCTAGTAAATGGATACTTTTGCAATTTCCCGGTGTGAATTTCTATATGTAAGACACATGTCAGGATCAGACTGTAAAGCAGGATACAAGGGACACCCTTGTGCTGTCATAGGGAACTTTTGCTTTTAGTAAACCCACTAATCAGGAGGCTGGCTGAGGTGACCTGACCTTGTCTCCTTTCAGAAAGGCAGAACATGGTGCCACATTTAGAAATGGACAAAAGTACAAACTCCCTTTTGAGAAGGTCACAAAATACATGAAAAGAGAAAGGTTCAGCTATTGAAATTTGTATTTTACAGATAAATATATACAACATTGTTGGCTCACCCTGAATCCCCCCTTTCACTTGTCAAATTTCCTGAACAAATAGGAGACAGGCAGAAACACATCTCTGCTGGAAGGAGAAAAATATTGCAAGAACAAAACAGTGAGAATGATTCCTGGCTGTGCGAGTGCCAACAGGCCATCTCTCTGCTGTGCTTCTGTGACTCCCACCACCAGCATCTTACAGCCCTCAGTGCAGTCAGTCCAGAAAACTCCATCAAGAGACATGGTAGTGATATTTCCCCATATTAACCATAAGTAGTAGAGATATGTGACATTTTGGCCGCTTAGAATTCATTTACTTTCACATTAAAAACAAGCTAGACACCAAAGGGTTTTTGCAAATTGAGTCTATCTGAATCTAAAAATGCTTAACCATTTTAAAATGCTGACTCAAGTGGAGTTTGTGAGAGTAGAGATTGGCTCCTAAGTTTTCCTGCAATTTCCTTGTCTAGGAGTGGCTTAAAATATGTATGGGACCCAAACAGAGCACTCACACAGCCAGGAATCAGTCTCAGTTGAGATACACCAGCTGACTGCACCTCCTTGTAGTGAGAGCACTATTTTTCTACTTCCAGCAGAGATGCATGTCTGACTGTCTCCTAATTGCTCAGGAAACTTGACAAGCAAAAGAGTGGATTCAGGGTGAGCCAACAATGTAATATATATTTATCTGTAAAAAAAACAAAACAAGTTCTTCTTGCTGAACCTTTTTTTTTTTTTTTTTTTCATATATTTTGTGACCTCCTATATACATTTATTTATGTAGATTTAAAGAATAAATTCTGAGAAAGTGTAGGTATCTCAATTTAACTGAAAAATCATATAACAGTATCCATCCAGCAATATGAGATGAAAAAGTAACCCAATCAACTGATATATCAAAGCAGCAGATAGCCCCTTCAACTTAATATCATTTAGTCAAACCTTCCCATAAAGCTGCATGAAATAAATTGTTTTGCCATATGCCAAGAGCCTCACCAAGCTCAAATAATCAAGGCAAATAACTATCCGAGGAGGAGTTGTCTGTTGAAATCATCATATTCATCTCTAACTAAGATAAAGTTACATTTTTTTTTTTTTTTTTTTAAGAAGGGAAATCCTAAAATGCAGACATGTTGGTTGGAAGGAATCTTCAGCCATTATCTTGTCCAACTCCCTGCTGAAAGTAGGTTCAATTACATCCATTTGCTCAAGGCTGTGCATTCCAGTTGTGAACATCTGCAAGAATGAAACCTCCACAGCCTCTCTGGGCATCCTGCTATACTGCCTAACGGCCCTCATGTTTTTTTCCTAATATTTAGTTGGAATATCCACCTAAGAAACATAGAGTATCATGTTACTTTACTCCTCAAAGTATAATAACCTAATTTCACTTTGTTCTTCAGATTGTTAAACTGCATCACACAATCTACTAGACGAAGAATGAGTGGGCTTGATGGGCTGGATGACTGGGTAGGAGTCTTAGTCTGCATTTTAGTAGTCCTGGTGCTAATCTCCTATAGCTATCACGTACTTACCCCCATGACCTGTTTGTACACTTTGGTTGAAGGTCTGTAAATATAACATTGAATTACTGAGGTCAGATAGCAAGGCCTATCAACCTATAATAATTTCACATCTCCCTGTACTATGTTCACTGTCCAGATTACTATTCTTGGTTCTCTTTGCTTTTATTTTGCCTATTATTTTTCCTACAACACAGGCAAGAACAAAGCTAAAATACTGCTTTTTATACCATAATGAAGGGCTTGTTTTACTTTGTAAGGAACTCAACTTATTTGTTCATTTGCTCCATTTATTTTGTCAGAGGGTCTTAATCTACTGAGAATGTAGAAAGCCCACCAAAACTGGGGGTTTGAAGTGAAAAAACAAGATGCATGTCATGGCATATTTATTATATAAGAGATTATCTCCTATCCAGCACTAAAAGATTTTCCAGTTATTAACTGGTATTTTCAAATGCAGAAGCCCAAGTAGCTATTTTGAGGGGCAGACATACTCAGGAGTCCCAACATGCCTTCTGAAGCTCCATACTCATGCACAGATTCAGATGTCCAGTAGTAAAGCACTTCCATTTGGAAATGTATTTATCAACTCTTCTCCAGGCCATGTTCTGATTTGCCCAAATGTGTTTCTTCTAGCTGAAGAATGTCACACACTGGACTCACCTATCTTATTAGCTTTTTTGGATTTAGCTGAAGAAGGGGAATTCATAATGAGGTATCTACAGGATGTATTTGAAACACAAAGAGGCCTCTTCAGTCAGTGTGCTGTTACACACATGTACCCAGCAGTGACTCTAGTTCTTTTGTAAGGACTTAGACAGAGAAAAATACTTTTGTATGTATGTTATTCATGGCTATTCATGTTTCTTAGAGCTGATAACTGTCAATGACCATGAGATAATTTAGAGATAACTGACTTCTGGATGGTAGTGGCCATACCACACTTCAGGAAACTGAATTTTGACCCCCGGTGTGTTTATAGGAAGTAAAAAGCAGGCACCTAAGAAAACTTTCTCAGTCCTGTTTTAGATGTCTGCCTCACATGCATCTAATGTTTCATCTCTAGCTGTTGTCCTTTACTTCACAGGAAAGAGGAGGAGGAGACTGAAAGTATTTAGTTGGTTTTGCTTCATGGGCAAAAAAGAAAAGACTCTAAACTCTCTCACTCCTTTGCTGTCAGCTGAAGCATTTATGCCTGGGTTTCACTTCTAACCACCTCGCTGAGGAAATGACAGCATTATCAAAGCTTCTTCTGAAAAATTCAATTTCATAATAGCAGGAAAAAAAATAAAATAAGCATGTCTTTAAACAGAAAATGCTTATAAAGAGTGAAGGTAAAATGACAATTCTGATTTGTTCATGTATTTTCAGTTTGGCATTCTTATTACAGTCTGTTGCCCGTTGCCTCAGGAAGCCTTCAGCTGGTTGAATGAGCATCAGTACAGATAACAGTTAAATGAAACACCACAGACTTTCTTTAGACAACATTATTTTTTCAGAATTAAAAAAAAATATATATATAAAAATTGAACATAATAATGAAAGTCCATGCAAGTCTGCTTTGTCATGAACAAATTTTGCATTTAAGTACTCTGCCATTCACTTTATGAATGACCAGAGTGGACATGACCAAAGCCTACCCTGCCTTTGCAGCAGTGGCTGGTAGTGAATGCTAAGGGAAAACCCTGAGGAGGAGGCAAGCTGGTACCTGACCAGCAGGCTCAGGGGCTTCCTGAACCACAGGTTATGTATCTGGACAGACTCTGCTGTCATCAGGTTGCCTAATCACAGCTCTGGAGTCCACATGTATTTTTAGCATGTGTACACAAACCATAAATGATTTACAAAGTTTAAGTATGTGTTGTATGTAGCTATATCTTTTCATTTGTTTGCGGGAACCTGTTGTTTAATAATCACCTTGATGCCACATCTATGTGATATGGTAAGAAGCAGCTAATCACCATCACTGTTCATCTGCTCTGTTCACATCTTAACTTTATAAATACTTCTATGCAAGTACAGAATAAACTCTTTCACAGGAACTAGGGAAGATAGAGGCAGAAGTGAACTCTAATTTCTGAACTCTAATCCAGTGACCACAGAACCCAGCTCATGTCAGGCCAAGCAGGCTGGCAGCATTAATGATTTTCTTGACTCACAAGGGGGTGATGTGTCTGCAGTAATCTCCGGCTGTCTGCTCCTGTAGCTTAATGACCAGTGTTGTTGACTGGAGACAGTTTATACTATGAAGCTGAGCTAGTCCAATTCTTTAACTAATAGATAGCACCTACTATTTACCCTTCAACCCAACAAGGACCATAACATATTATAACAAAGGGACCCTACTGATTGAAAATGTATTTGCAACCTGCCTGATAAGAGCAGTTTGACAGGACAATGTATTTTTAAAATTGCTGTTTTTCTTATTATTCCTGTTACTCAGTAAGTCTCCAACCAGATGTATGGAGTAAAATAACGGCAAAAACACAATCTTGGCAAAGGCATTGCAAAATATTCATGGGAAAAAAAAAGTTGCTGCATTAGCAATATATTGTGAAATTTGTTCATGATATAGAAAATGGTAATACAACCTGAGTCTTGTAACAGACATGCATCAAATGTCTTCAGCTCTTTAGTTTCTGGAAAAGTCAAGCTGCTGCTACCAGCTTTAGTGACTCCTGCTCTCATTGGGGTCAGCACAAACTTCTCTTGCATGTAAGACTGAGGTTGGACCATAGGTAATTACTGCACAAATGCAAACAGCTTGCTTTTAAAAAATTCTTCTGTGCATGTTGAATGTATGTGATAGATTTAAACAACATCATAAATGTAAACTGTACTTGAGAAAACTGTAACCATGCAGCTGGTAGAGTCCATAAAGATAAAAGAAATGTTTCCATAACATTTAATTTCAAGTTGACATTTATATAACAAAACCATGGTAAAGCTATGTTTAGCTAAAGTTGTTTGCATATTTTGCATCAGTATCACCAAAAGCTCTCTCTCTCATTTATATAGTCACCACATTTTGGTAACCACATTTATATAGCAGAGGCAATAGCTACCGCAAAAGGAAAACTGAAAACCAGAGAGTTTGTAACATTTGGATAAACAAGCCATCAGTTCTGGTATTGCAACTCATCAGCAACTGTATGTGTTCACTTTTGACTGAAGCAAATGCCCTGTTTTCAGTAACTGAGACACACAGCATAGTTCATACCAAGTTCTTGAACATTTAACTGTGAAAATGCCCTAATCAGTATGATTTAGTTTCTCAGACAGAAACACTCAATTTTTCTTTCATCTCTTTCATCTCTAAGTGTCACAGGAAATAGCCAACCTTTTAGGCTCACACAACTTCATTCTTCTGAGTTCTTTTCCTTGTCAAGCACAAGGCCATAGAAATGTTTTCTCAGTCTCATTGGTTTAGTGAAGAAAGAGGCTTAAAATAAGCAGACCCATTCCTGACTGCCACTGCAATACACAAAAATTTCGTGTTAAATTTTTCCCAGATTAAAATTGCTAAGGGATGCAGAAACATGAGTTACACAGTTTTAGGGTGACATCCAATCCTTATTGGAATGAATAAGGGTTTTGCCATTGACATTAATGTGGCCAAGATCTCCTGAAATGTAATCAGCCCCTTTTTGTAACAAATGTGGTATTTGAGAAACATGTACTCACTGCAGTAATCCATAGCAAAGATGGCCTTCACTAAACTTAAAGGTGTAAAGACATGGTGAGACCACTGCATATGCCTGCCTGCCAAGGTTAGCTTTAAACTAGCTATAAGGAGTTTCTGACAAAGTGCAGCCAAAGCAGCACAGAGGTTAGCTCAGGCTAGCTGCCCAATAATTTACCCAGCCCTCCAGACAGGCTGAGTAGTTCATGCTTGAGCTCTAGCCTGGCACAGTTACACTACTATCATTACCCAGGCTGACTGCATAGAAAGTAGCTCATGAGTGTCCACAAAAGCTCCTGCTGACTTCATCAGAGATTTTTCAAGCATAAGAAAACAATTTCCAATACTAAACAATATCCAAAATAAATTTCTCAAAGAGTACATTGCAGAAATCACACCTACACTTCATCAGCACACCTACAATGAAACTTTCCATCGACCCAGGGAATTTTGGGTTTAAAATAATGACAGAATGTTTTTAATAAGCACTATGGAAATGTCAATGAAATGGGAATTCAAGAAAGGTAGTGCATCATGATAAGTAAAGCAAAGGGTTTATAGTGAGTATCAGTTAGGTTACGTGATATCAGTAGACTGACAAAATATTGAGATATTTTTCACTACTGTTTGTCTTTGCAAGACTATAAATAGAAATTAATCCAAAAGAAATGAAAGACTATACAACACGCGTCTTCAGGCTCAATGAGTAAATGTCTCAGGAAGAAGCTGAGGACAGTGTTTAAGCCAGCACTTCCAAATGTCTCCCACTTCTGTTAGCATCCCAGCTACATTGCAGGCAGCAGTAAATACAGGATAGCACTAACCAGCTCTGTTTATGAAGGGAAGTTAGTACAGCTTACAGCCTCTTCTGAGAAACCTCTAGTGTTTGAAATAATAAGTATTGTTGTACATGAGGGCCAAGAATGCAAGACAGACCTTGAAGTTCTCCCATGCAGAAGATGAACATTCTGCATGGCAACCCTGCAGAACCAGATCTAAAATCAAGAAACAGCTTCCTGTTGTGATGGCTGTAAAAATGCTAAGACCCTAAGGGAACATTTTCCAAGGGTGTTTAGCTGCAAAAGATGCAAATATGTACTTAGAAATTTTTTTTTGTTTGTTTGTTTTCAGAAACTCCCCAGTTTTTGCACCTTCTGTGGTCTTCCTTCAAACTCTAACTCAAGTTACTTACCATTTTTTTTTCCTGAAAGATATTTAGATGCTTTAAAATTATGAAAAGCAATATGGTATGACTACAGTTAAATAAGTATTCACTTGAAAAATATACCAGCAAATAATGTGTGATATAAGTAGTGATGATTGATTCTGGTTAAAACTTAGAGACTGTGACTCCTAAGAAGAATGACTGAAGTGAAGAGTACAGCTTACCGTATCCTATTGCTAAAATATGCATTTCACAGTATTAAATCAAAGAAAAGAAGCCAGGCTTCAAATGGTAAATGGAGGTAAGCTGTGGCTCCCTGAGCGTGTCTGAAAAGTGTTGCACATGTAGGCGGCACAGTCTCAGATGGAGTATCACAGGCCTTGATATGACATAGACATCCAATAACAGTCCTATGATATTTTAGGACACTAAATCTATGTTTTCTCTGGTTCATTTTCTATCTTGCAGGCTCCCATCCAAGCTATTAAGGGTGTGGGTGAGGGACTATTGGTTTAACATGCCAGACCCTGGGGAGGAGCTCTCACGGAGGAGATACTCAATGCTGCTGAGCTGGAGGTGGTGTGCAGGGAATAGTGTTATGGTTACTGAGCCCTGTGTGGGCTGTCAGAAAAAAAAAGTTTAATTTTTCACTTTAAAAACTTTGGCAAATCAAAATACAGAAAGTCTCTAGGCCAGTTTCTTGTTAAGACAGTCTTGAAAACAAACTGAAAGAAACTAAAGGTGACATATTACGTGGGATAGCACTGGCAAGAATAATGGTATTGATTATTGGTATAAGAAAAGGTGCATTTAAATATACATTAAAAAAAAATCAGTAAATGACTGCTGAGCTTCTTCAAGTGTTGCAAGTGATAGTAATATGCTTTTACATATCGCACATCCACAGAATGTATTTAACAGTAAGAAAAGAAGACATGGCTTTAGTCCCAAAGACAACAACAAGATGAGAATGGAAGGTTCACAATGGGAAGATTGTAAAGACAGTGAGACTGAATGCAGTGAGATCCTGCAGTGAGAAACTTTCTGGGAGCATGGTTGGGTGCTAATCATAGCTTTTCTTTGGGATGTGCAAATGTAACTAACTATTCCTGTCAGGAGGTCAGGAGAGGAAACAAAGATTACATGACAGCAGGAACACTCACCAGTGGCCCACAGCAAAGAGATCATCAATCTAGATATAAATAATCAAGTGTAACTGAGTAACAGGAGAAAAAAGTTCAAATCAATGTCTGTTTTTATTTTGTTCTTTGTCACATATTTAGTTATTGTATTTTGTTCTAAGAAAATAAATTTAAGACAAGTGGTCTGTTACAGATTGGTACTCTTCCATATGCAAAGAACTCAGCTGTTTGGATTGTGTTTCTATGTACTGCTGGTGTATCTAGTGGATATATAATGTTGAAATTATTTGAAAAAGCCCCACAGAATACGTAAAAGCTTTTTCTGAACTTCAGAACAAAAGCAAAATAGCTTTAAATGACTTAAAAGTTATTTAAAAAAAAAAAAAAAAAAAAAAAAAAAGGAAGAGATGAGATAGATTGTGGAACAATAGCCTGTTAAAATAACCTAGTCTAATTTTTATAGCTACTCGAGCGCTCAAAACATAGCCAAATTTCCATGATGCTACTGACTTAATGCCTTTGAAGACTCATGCCAAAAGACTTCTCATATCTGAACAAAGAAAACAAAAGCGGATCTTTTCCATGAGTTAAATACAAATCCTAAGTTAACAGGATCCAGATAAAAAGGTAATAACAACTGACAAGATTAATAAACTACAGGAGCACACACACTGCATTGGCAGCAGGTTTCCATCAGCTTGAATCCTCAGGCTTGCCCTTCACTTTTAAGCTCCATATAGTTGTATTAAACAGATGTCAGATGCAATTTTACTGCACTAGTGGAGCCAAGCATCCAAGCTATCCTTTGTGCTAAGCCTTTTTGAAAAGATGGTACTTTTTATAAGAAAACATTTTGTGGTACAGCTGTTGTTTTAGATGCAGGTCAACAAAAATAGTCACTGGTCAAAAATGACCTCTTTCATCCACCAAAGTGATGATATGAGCCTTTTAAAACTAACATCCAGGGGTGTGTGAGAAAGTGTTTGGAAAAATATATCTGGAAAACCTAAAGAATGTGATGAGATGGGAGTTCAACTACTACAACACACTTCCTATGCTGCCATTAAAAAACAAACAAACAAACAAACAAACAAAAAACAAGCAACAAACAAAACAGCAAAACCACCACCACCAAGAGCACAAAAAGATATGGAACAAATATAGTATCTTGTATTTACTAACTCTGAGAAATTATTCTCAGTGACTTGCGGTGTTTTCTATAGCAGATACATAATCAGCCCTGCAGAGAGGTCTGACAACTACCACTTCCTATGAAATCCTTCCCCCCAGCCATGAACAAGTTAATGTGTGCCTCGGACACCCCGTTTCTCATTTGCCTTGCCAATCTCAGATAGCCTTGCTTATTAGCCTTGTCATTTGCAAATGGCATTCTTCACTATAAGTTATATTTTATGTATTAAAATAAAGATTGTAGACATATATTTAGAGCTCTTTCCTTTACCGAAATGAGAGACAAAAGCACGGTAGTGTTGTATATAGGAAAGGTATACTCTGTGACTTCAAGAAGACTCACTCCTTTTCTGTTCTGTATGGTTTAACATTCAATTATTTTATATTATATTTTAAAAGCACTTTGAATGGTGTAATCAGTATCCATCCCTATTTGCTGCCTTGCATTTTATGATCATATAACAGTTGTAGCAATTTCAGTGATAAAGTGTTTACTCCTTGTTTAGCATTCAAAAGACAGTGACTGTATTTCCTCTTCCTCCCCTGCAAAAGACCTCACCTAAAACAGGACTTGTAAATGGTCTTCTGGTGCCTATGTATAAAATTTGATCTATCAGTCCTTTAATCCATTGCTGCTTAATGTCGGTAGGTATCCTACCTTCTTATTTGAAAGATGGCAGCTGCTTTGTTTCTGTGCCAGGACAGAAGTGGCCCAGGCTGAGCAGCTCTTGGCTATGCAATAGCTGCTAATGGCCTCCGTGACCTGGTTTAGTTCCACTCGACCTTAATCATGTACCTGTCTCCAGTCTAGCAGAAACTGATGCTCCCTCTTCCCATGCCAAGACCTTAATTCTCCAGGGCAGAAATCCCTTAAAGTGCTACAAGACAAGTTAAGATTTTCCATCGTTCTGAGAAGTAAAAGTTAAACAACAATAATGAACTATTTCCACATTATTCATAAAACCAAAACTACAACAAAGGAGAATTATTTATATATTTATATATTTATCTTTATTCATCACTGAAAAGTTTAAAGTTGTCCTTGGGAAAAAAGAAAGCTGGATCCTACATAGAGGAGACTCCCTGGTGAGTTTCAAAATTATTTGTATAGTGTGAGACTTATAACAATTTTTAGACATCAGAGCCCTCCTGACTGACTTCTCTATTTATCAGTTTGACATCTCAGAAAATATGACATCTCATAGATGCTTCAGGTCATAACATAAACTTATTATATTACTGGTGCAAACTGTAATTTGGTGAGTTCTCTATGTATTTCTCATAATAATGTATAATGCTTTTGCCAATTTAAATTTAAATGGCATTCTGCTAAGACCTGCTTTAATCGTCCCAGTAAAAGATAGAGGATTATCACCTATTAAATTATTAAGAAGCACCAAAGAAAAAGAGTTTAGAGGAATAAATGTTGTAGTATTACACAGACCAATAATTAAGAATGATTTCAAAACAATTGAAAGAGAATAGATACTATGGCAAATCCTCCTTTTTTTTTTTTTTTTTTTTGCATCATTAATATTTTACTCAAGCTCTTCTAAAATATAAGTTGTCATCACATATTCCTACAGTAGGATATCTTTTTGTTGTTGTTGTTGTTGTTACGCCAGTTATTCAGTCCTCCTACTCCCATACCACAGTTAGCTATGTCTACAAAAGAGCCAAAGGTAGTTACAAAGCACAGGCCTTGGACATTTGCATCACACCAGGAACAGGGAGATCTGCAACAGCAAGGGGACTAACATCCACCCTGCTGCAGCAGCAGATGTGACATACTTTTGATGACATGACAAGAGAAGAGCTGTGCCATTGCACCTCCCATGAAAACAATATCACCAGTGGGCTGCATCCACTTATGCACAGGCTTAGCCTTGTGTGCACTGCACAGCCAATTAAGGCAGCAAGCACCACTTGCTGGGCACACCCTCCTATGAAGGCAATGTCAAACACTGGTAAGCTTGTGTTTCCTACAAAGTGTAGGTAGGGAAATTGGAAAATATTGGAAAAATGTCAATAGCATTTCGCATGAATCGTTAAAAGCTTTAACCATAAGGATTTAAATACTTTATTTGATTTGTTGGCTTTTTTTTTTTTTTTGATTTACCAAGAACATTAATGTTTTATTTCATACCGATTGTATCCTGACATGCCCATGAAGAATTTTTTTTGATTATTTATTACAATTTTGTGTAATGGAATATAAGCAGTAAACCAATCTAGACTAGTTAATCAGTATAACTGGGAGGGGAGGGGACAGTTTCCACCACGTAATCATGAAAATATGGAACAAACTGAACTTTGTTTTGAAGTGCAATACAATTCACATGTGCTGAAAGGGGTCCATCTTTAGGCATCTGCAATGCTGACATCCTCAGCTTTCCTAGCTACCTATGGTCCCCTGAAGAAGAACAGGTACTTTTAGGTTGAGATTCATTTTACAAGTTTTAGATGTTTAAATTAGGAATTTGGAAATGAACTGTGCTATGCATAACAGTAATGGTATGTCTCAGCCGAAGTCCACTTTTATGTAACAATTAAACCACACTACAAAAACTGATGGCACCTCAGTTACTAGACATGTGCCCCAAATTGTTAGACATGTGCAAGAGATCTGACATCATTCTTGTTCTGAAGAACCCCCATGCTAGTGTAATGCTGATGGATCGGGTATTGTAAACTTTATCAAATGGTACTACATGCTTTTGTTTAGGCACCTTCCACCTTTGAAGTAGACTTTCAGGTGAGTCAAACTGATCTTCAGGCTAACTGAGTATGTTGACCAGGTCTATAAAGGCCTGAACTGTGAGCTTACCTGCCTGGATGTGATTCTGTTGCTAGTGTAAGTAAGATACCTTAGTAAGATACCTAGTAAGACACCTTAAAGTATGCTCAGACTCCAGCTACTGCACCAGAAGGCTGAAAGTCTAGAGTCATGAGTCATACCTGTCAATGCCATGCAGATGTTTGAGATACTCCAGGACATTTCAAATGTCACTAAATACCTATTTTTAAGCAACTGACTGAAGTCCTTAGTGTGCCTAGAGACAATTATATGTATGTTACTTAAGTATTTTAAGCTTGAGCTGAATCCCATTCGTCTGATAACAGCATTTAAACTATGCCCCTAAAATATATACAAGTGAAGTGCATACAACACTGAAAGACAAGATTGCATGCCTGAAGTTATACTATGATAAAGTTTTTCTCTTTAAGGTGACACAGGTAAGCATGTTGTTATAAAATAAGTAAGAATTTTCAGAAGACTGAGAAAAATGACACATAAATTCCTGTTGTAAAGTCACCTGTAGACCCAATATTAATATCAGCTTTGTAAGTACAGCAATAGAATTAGATCCACTGAGTTTGATTTTACCCTTGTAGAGAAAAATCAGAATTCAGCCCTATGAACTGAGAAAAAACAGAGGACAGTGTTTTCTATCCACAACAACCTAATCAAAGTCAAAGAGATTGTGATCCAACTTTTCTAACACAATAAAAAACTCTTAATACAATCATACAAATGTCTCCTCCTTTCTTGCAGAAAAAATAACTGCCAATGCCAGAGAAACATAGACATGTATACACAATATTTATATATTAGCTTTTGAACAGGTTTCAAGAAAGGAAAATTTCAGTCCAAAAGCTAAGTGCTCAGGCATAATGCAAACATGCAAAAATAATGTACGTCAAAGTATTTTATTACTCTGACCGTAGCAGCAAATGTGGAAACTTTTGTTAGAAACTGTGTGAGCACTGGCTTCACCTGCTTGTTGCTTCCAACGTTATTTGACAGAATGCAATTACAGTTTTTAGCTTTTATTTGAGCTATTATACTCACAGACCATACACTTCAGTTTATGACCTAAAAAAGAAGGAAAGGATGAATGGTTTCATCTTCCAAATAATTGGATTATGAACTGTCTAAACTAGACAGAAACTTATTGTATTGCAGGCGAAAACCATAATTTTGTGAGTTTTTTTATATATTTCCCACAATAACATATACTACTTTTTGCCAATCTAAATGACATTCTGCAAAGTCCTACACAGACCAGGAATTAGGTATGATTTCAAAGAAGTTCAAAGAAAATAGACATTATGGCAAATTTTGCTTTTTTTTTTTTTTTTTTTTCATCATGACACATTAAAATTTTACTCACCCTTTTTTAAAAATTAAGATTTTATCATATATTTCTATAATAAGATTTTTTATTTTTAACATCAGTTATTTGTTCCTCCTACTTCTACACCAGAGACAGCTATGTCTACCAATAAGCTGACATGAAGTTGTAATTGTGAAGGATGTTCATACACTGATGAGAACAGGCCTCTATATGAATAGCAAGGTAAGATTCTGTTGCAAGGAGATTTAAAAAAGGGAAGATCAGTCTGATAGAAAAAAAGGTACAGGCACAATACATGAGCTACAAGTACATGAACTAACATTCTGGAAAGCTCTATTCATCTTTAGAAACACATGTATTTGGTTTCTACCTTTGGATGAATGGCAAAAAGAAATGCTTCTCAATGCTGGACACATTTAGAGTAACTGGTTGTAGCTATAGGAGATATTTCATGAGGGTCAGATCCATCTTTGAATATGAACAAGGAAAATCAATTTTCCTATCTTTGAAATAAGCAAAGACAAGATTACTCAGTGCATGTGCATGAAAAGACAATGTGGGATCACTCATTTCATAGCCCAATCTAAAATGATCATCCTGAAGCTATATAAAATGTTTTTCTATAATTGAAATGTCACCATGCTATCAATACAAATCCTGGATTTTGTTTAAAAAACATACATCAGTTTGAAAACAAACTGCTTAGAAACAAATGAACACTCAGTTACTCATTTGCAGCATTTACATGCATCTGCAGCTACTAAATTTAGAAATAAAACTATATATATATTTTTTTTTTTCTTCGGGTTTGTCACCCTAAACCTAAGGTTTTAGCTCCTCCTTTAGTGCACGTTATTCTCAAAGTAATTGCAAAACATTCATATATATATTACAATGCGAAAAGCTCACATGAGGTCAAGGCACCTATAGATGAAGCAAGATATATAAGGTCTAATTTTAACTGCGCTTGGCACCACTCACTCTCATGTTGTTTAGTTTTTCATTACATAAATTAACCATGTTATTCTATTAAGATCAAATCCTCTCTGTTTCTGTGTATTCTTCATATATTTTAAGCCTTTGTTTATTTTCACAAGCATGTACATACATAAAACAAAGCTTTGCTAAAATGCAAAGCATAAAAATTACCACCCTTGACAGATCACAGATAGATGTGTTTAATGACACAGAAGTTTCCAGGCTGCTTGATAACTATTACTGATTTTTTCCTTTGTCTGCCGTGAAACTTTTCCTGCTTTACCTGGCTAAAAAGCATCATTTTTTCCCTTAGCACCAACTAGTTTTATTATTACAGTGCTACTTCATGCAAATATTATGAGATCAAATTTTCTGTATCACTTCATTTTGCAGACAATTTAACAGCTACTTTCCAGAAGTACAAAGTCAAAAATAAACAGATTCAGGTCAAAAACATGAATGCAGTCTGCTCTTCTGTTGAAGCTAGAAGTGCACGGGTGAGCCTACAAGAGAAGGAGAGAGTGAAGAGAAAGAGGAGGACAATCTCCTCCTCCTCCTTACCAGACTTTCTCCTCATACTCTGCGTATTTCTGAGTAAAAGACAACTAGATTTACCATGATGGTGTCTCAGTGCAAAGCCAGAGAAAACCACTTGTTGCTTCTCAGTACTTCTCAGTCCCTTCTCAGATGGGATATGATATATACTGAAGAGAATTTAATTCAAAATTTAATACAAAACTCTTTCAAAGGTTCTTAGAATTTTTAAGAAATACAAACTAGCATTTTTTGCTGCCAAATTTAGTGTATTTAAATTCTTTATAAACAGGTCTACAATTTAGAAATAAGTGGTAGCTATGAGAGCTCAGATACCTGAAGCTCTTTGTGTAGTTATTTCTGGGATTTCTGGATGGAAATAGCCATTCAGATTGCACGCAGGTGTTGAGGTCTGTCATCCAGTAGGCTTGATGCCTCTGGAAATACTGGTGAACCTCCTGTGTCCCCAGTGTGAGATTTGAGAAACCTGATGTGCCAAATGTGTCTGACTGTATGCACCTTCTGAGATGGTGTGAAGCCTCTAAAAAAACGTGTGCAGAAACATCAGACTCTATGAAGTACATCAAGACTAATCCTGAGCTTGATGTTCATTCAGTTCTGAGTTACATTCCTTAATTTGTTTCTTCATCAGAATTTTGCTCTTTGTTTTTCCTGTGCATGAGCTTTTCTAAACAGAATGTAGATACTGAGTTCAACTTAAATTCTTCAAGAAACACCAACCACCCCAACATTCAATTACATTCTGATAATCCTATATTGCATAGGAAATGGCAAACAAATGAGAAAAAGACAAGCCAAGCATCTCTGCGTGAACATAATCAAAATGATTTTGCAAAAGCGAGAGGTGAATAAGAACAGATTTCCTAGAAACTTTCATAAAGTCATTTGTCACAGCAAAAGTACATGACAATGTTGGTGGGATTCTGGCCAGAGATTTCTGACACATTACAACAGCAAGAAGGCTTGCTTTTTCAGATATTTAGCATTTTCCCAGTACAGCTACTCAGTACAGCCCACAGCACACTGAAGCATCTCGCTCAGATGGCATGAGTCCCAGGGCTCAGGAGCTTTTGGTTTTCCTTTTTGTTTTAGATTCCTTTGGTCAATGTAGTGTGAGTTTTAAACTAATAGTCTAAATACCTTGAAAAGAAAACATTTATTAATTAGCTTAAATATTTCTCAAAAATGATGATAAGGCTCCTGGCATCCCATTTAAGTAGGCAAGCAAGTTTGCCTGACAACTGTGCTCACATCCATCTTCATTATGCTGTATGTATGCACAAGAAATGCTAGTAAAAGAGTTGAAATGCATTCAGAAAATGTCCCAGCAAACTCGGCAAAGTATTGCGATTAATAACCATGTTATATGTATCAGGTGATCATTAAGTATATTTCAATAGTATAATTTTAAATTAGTCGGTGAATGCAAGCATCAGTCAATAAGATTTATAATTTTTTTACATTTGTATTTCAAACTTTTCTTAAAAAATCCTTAAAAATAAAAGATGAATTATTGCCTACATATGCACTGACTAATGGTTTTTATACACATTGAAAACACATGTTATTCTCTACCGTGTTTTGGACTTTTGTAAACTGATAATTTTCTCAGTGTAATAAAATAAGCCAATCTTTTCAAGCCAGCTTTACGTTCCAGCAGCGAAAAATTCTGTTCTTACATTAGTCAGAAGAAAACTGGATCATCATCTGTGGGAGCTAGGAAAGAATACTGAGATAACTAAGAAAATACTTTTTTTTTTTTTTTTTCTTTTTAAGAAAAAAAGGTGTCAAATGTAGATGGGTACAAGATAATTGTAGATGTTGGTTGCCTATCTCTTGTTTCTTTTTCCCATAAGTTGTTCATAGTTGATGGTATAGTGTCAGTGTTTCCAGGGCCTGGTTTAGCTATTTATTACTTTCTCCTCTTAAATTAAGTTCATTTCTCTAAAATATCCTCATTAGTAGGAACTATGATTCTAAAGCTAGGACACAGGAATAGATAATACAGACTGTAGAGCCAACCTAACTCCAAGTAGAATGTTTTGAGGAAGTTTTCCACAAGGTATTGAGCTCCCCTCTAAGTATTTTAGCTTAATACATTCTGTTAGGAAGACTCAAAGCTCGATTACCTTTAACAGTCCCCTTAAACAAAAACTGAAATAAAATCAATGATCAGCACTTTCTCCTGTTTTGCAGCCATCAAGGTTTCATAGCATTGCCAGGAAGTGGCTAGTGCAGAACCAAGCTCAGCTAGTTATATTCTGCACGTATAAGAATGGCCAAAAAACAAGGATGGAATGGGGATAGACAAAATTCATTTGCATTATCATTATAATTTAGATGCTTGAAGTTTTGTTGCAACACAAATTGTTACAACAGTGGTTGGATCATGAGAGTAAAAGGTGCTTGAAGGACAGACCAGAGCTATTGAATGAACTATTTCTGATGCTGATACCAGCTTTCAAATAACTTATTTCTGAAGTAAGCAGACCTAGAATCTTCTAACTTTAAATATTCTCAGGGAAAATGAATAAAGCAAAAGTTTCCATACTGTGGTAAGCAGAGTTGTTTAATGCCAGTGAGTTTCATCATTTACTGAAAAATACAGAGTTTCTCTTTTTGAGTGATTTCTGTGTGGGTGTGCAGTGCTCACCCGTGCATGGAAAGGGAGACACAAGTGTATGCAGTCACAGGTCTTCCTTCCTACATGTGTCCGAGGGCCAGCACGAGCCCTCACGTGTGTAGTTACTGCTGCGGAGGAGTTCAGTCCTGTGTGTTTTGCTCCAATACAGATTCAGCAACATTTCTGTGGCCAAAGCCACCTTCCTGATCTCTCTCACTTTTTCCATCTCCCTCTCAGTGGCAGTATCATTGTTGTCAGCTTTAGAAACAGTAGTAGGATCACTCATATCAAGTTCGTTAGCTAAACACTTCACTAATAACTCTCTAGTTAAATGACTCCAAAAATTTACAGCTACAATAACATCCTGGAAACCTTCACCAATGTGCATTTGGAATAGGCATGGAGCCATTTTGGCAGAGCACAAACAACAGCAAAGGAAACAAATGTCAGTCCCAACAAGTAGACCTCTGCAACCACTGCTGCCGCATGCCATTTGTCCTGTCCCTGACATCCCTCCCCATTCAAGGGCTCGTGCAGTAGAATGAAGCAGGTCTTTTAAAATAGCAAACAACTTATGTGTCTCAATGAGGGAGTTTTCCTTCCTTTCTTCATCCTCTGATGTCTCTCTTTGGTCAGAGAAGTCCAATTAATGATCTGCTTTGTAGATGCGTTTCAGACTCTGTCTTGTCCTACCACACATGACAGATGAATTATTAACCCTAATGCAGAGACAGGCTTAAAATCACTCCAGGAGTACTGGGGTGTCAGTGAAGGTTAAGTGACAACAGCAATCCATGAGCTCAGTATAGTTAAAACAAATGAAGTGGAAACACCCCGCAGAAATTTTGGTTTCATAAAATCTCTTTTATCTCAAAAAGTAGTTCCACTATTCTCCAGCCTTGTTTACGCTCTGCAAGTTTATATAAGGTTTCACTGGTCCCAGCCTTTTACAAGAGCTTAAGGATTCAACCCCCAGATGTACAGAGAACTCTCATTCATAGCCGCAGGCAGACACAACGTTATCAGAAGGTCTAAAAAAGCTTTTAACTCTGCAATTAGCTTCAGTCCCCCTCTCCTCGGCAGTGCTGCTGGCATTGCTGTTTCCAGCAGAGCATCACAGCCTCTCCTTGACCCCTCGGGAGAGGCGCAGCTCTGTGTGGGGCAAGAGGGAGGTCAGAGAGGGATGGGGAAGGAAGGAAGGAAGGAAGGAAGGAAGGAAGGAAGGAAGGAAGGAAGGAAGGAAGGAAGGAAGGAAGGAAGGAAGGAAGGAAGGAAGGAAGGAAGGAAGGAAGGAAGGAAGGAAGGACAGTGGTGGCTCAGCCCGAGGACCCATGTCTGGGGCCACCTGCCCTCCAGGGGTCGGGGCTGTGGCAGCACCTGGTTGCAGATGTGGTACCAAGGTTATCAGCAGCCGGGTGACATTCCCATGCTTCAGACACATCAGCTGCCTTGCCAGCATTGGCTGTTAAGTGCTGGAATTAAAAGCTACCTGGAGGACTGCACTCAAAAATATCTTGCAGAAAAACCTGGCTAAGTGTGACACCAGACTATCCGTGCCCAGAATGATGAGGGGGCAATGCGATCCTGCAAGCCCAGATGTGGGGCAGAAGGTTGGACACATTGCCCAGTGTCTTGTACATGCTGGATTGTGACTGCAGAACCTACTTTCATGACCATTTTAAATCTGAAATCAAGTCCAATTGCTAGCAAGGACCTATCCTGGGAGACAGGATGGGAAACAGAAGCCTGGCCTACAATATGGGGTCCTAGAGCTGACTAATTTTGTGTTATAAGAGGTGAAAGGTCTTCTGAGAGCTTTCAGGGTGTGGACAAAGCTATGGAGAAAGGAAATTGGCTTCTGTAATAGGGAGAGAAGCCTTTAAGAAAAGAGAAGTCTTCTGGGATATAAATCTCTGATCCAATATTAGCAGGACTAAGTGGTTTGTATGAACTCTTCAGCCCAAAGCCACCCTGTTTTGGAGGTATTAATTGTTTTTCCTGACCTCCTAGCAATCTGTAATTACAGTGTTGGCAATTGCATTAACCTTCTACTAACAAACTCTTACTAAAATCATCCAAAAGCCTCCATAAGCTTCAGCTTGCATATTTTTTTTTCTATAATTTATCCTTTCTTGCTGGTATCAGTTAGATGACTGCAGCAGTTGCATACTGTTCACTGCACTTAAGAATGTGATTGACAGGGTGTATGCTGCCAAAATTAAAGAAAGATGCTTAAGCAATACTTTTAAATGCAGGAGCCACCAACAAAAATGCCAGAGAAGTAATATAATCTCCAAGCTAAATAGTGTAAAAATATGTAAAGACAATATATGGACCCTAACATTCTGTGTAAAATGGGAGTCTTTTTTTTTTTCCTTTTACTTTGTTTGATTTGAACAAAGACTGAAGCATAAAACAGATTCTGGTTTGCACACACTTTGTAGCTACAAGGAAACCATCATACCAAAATCCATGCAAAAGGAAATACATATGGCAGAGAAGGGGTGTGTTTGAAATGTGGCATTTTTTGCTATTTTTAATGGCCTCAGTACTTAAGTAATATGAGCATTTCCAATCTGCAGACGACCATATGAACATGTACAGAATTATTTGCTTTGCACAGCTCTCCTTATGGATATTAGACACAAGTCTTTAAAGGTGAGAAACAAAAATGCAGAAAAGTTAGGTGACATGCCTCAGGGTGTATACAGAGAGACAGTGGATTACAGATGACTCCAGTCATCCAGCCTTTGAATTCCCATTGACAGACAGTAAGAGATACAGTGCCAGGCCACTGGCAAGAGAAATATAAAGGACCTTGACCCAAAGGAATAAACAAAGCTGGACCATGAGTCCAACTTTCACTTGGATAAAGCAAATATAACCATGTCACTCTTGAGAAAAATAAGAGCATAGAGATGGGCTAGAAAGCAAGGGATGCAAGCAACATAAGACAAAAATAGAGTAATATCTGGAAATGTTCTTCCATCACACCACATAGAAAACACCCAATTTTAATTTACTCAGAGCTCCAGCAAACAAAGAGCCAATCCTGTCTGCTTCAGATACAGAAGAGGTGAGTGAATGTCAGATGTGTGCAGCCTGTCCTGCTGGATGTACAACATCAGCACACCCTTGCTTCGCATCCCTCCAAATGGGCACACCACGCTGTTCAGCAATACAGGTTACAAAGGTCTGAGGGGATGGGGAAAGCAATTCTTTGCTGCCGTCACTAAACCTCAAAGGGATAGCATGAAATATTCATCACAGTTTTGGAAGAAAATGCAGGTATAGTGCAGGATTTCAGTGCTGCAAAACCAAGAAAGTAAGGCCAAATAGCCTTCTCTCATAAAACTCCTGACAAGGTCTGTGCAACATTTCCTCAAAAGTATCCTCTCCTCTCCTCTCCTCTCCTCTCCTCTCCTCTCCTCTCCTCTCCTCTCCTCTCCTCTCCTCTCCTCTCCTCTCCTCTCCTCTCCTCTCCTCTCCTCTCCTCTCCTCTCCTCTCCTCTCCTCTCCTCTCCTCTCCTCTCCTCTCCTCTCCTCTCCTCTCCTCTCCTCTCCTCTCCTCTCCTCTCCTCTCCTCTCCTCTCCTCTCCTCTCCTCTCCTCTCCTCTCCTCTCCTCTCCTCTCCTCTCCTCTCCTCTCCTCTCCTCTCCTCTCCTCTCCTCTCCTCTCCTCTCCTCTCCTCTCCTCTCCTCTCCTCTCCTCTCCTCTCCTCTCCTCTCCTCTCCTCTCCTCTCCTCTCCTCTCCTCTCCTCTCCTCTCCTCTCCTCTCCTCTCCTCTCCTCTCCTCTCCTCTCTTTTTTCTTTTGTTAATATGATATATTACTAACAAAGGATCTCAGCTCAGTAAATACAGGTTTTCCCTTTTTTTGTCATATGTCTCTAAAATGAATATGTACACAGGCATCTTAGTACTATGTACTAGTGCTGCTATTACTTTTAAACTAATTGAGCTTTGTTTTCACTGACATTGCCTTTCTTGATGGTTAGTATTCTGATTTTCTTTTGTCTGAGGAAAGGGGAAATGGGAGCAGTACTGGGAGCAGTACTGATAGTGGTTAATGTATCTACCACTGCTGTTTTACGCTCATCATGTTTTCTGTGACACCAGTCCTGTGTTTGTGCCATTCTTCAGCCTGAAAAATGTGCTGCCTGGTAGATCTCTCTACATAAGCCACAACTGTCACCTTCTCTCCATTCCATCACTGAAAGCAAAGCAATTCTGGCATAAGATCACAAACTGCACTTAAGCAAAATACATTCTTTGTGCTTCCATTTTCCATGGTTCTGGCCAAGAAAAGAGTTTTGAGAACCCCTCTTCCCTCCTCTGATTTCATTACAGTACTCTATTTTCCCTTGTTCATGTAGTAATTCTACTTTAACTCTATTTTCCTTCTGTTTTGCCCAATTCTCATTCTGCATCATATCTTTCATGAATTCATACATTTCATACAAATTCACACATTTGCAGTGCCCTAAGTGGTCGCAGCATATTTTTCCCTAATAGGGAATCCCCTATTAGGTTTCCTACAATCCTCATTGTACCAATTATATGTACCAATCATCTATAACTTGTAGCATATTCCTTTCTTGTAGTTACAGTGATTTACTATTATGTACTATCCAGAAGCCCCTAATGTTTTTTTCCATTTGCATTTTCTTACAGTTTTAGGTAAAGTGTCCTGCTTGTCCAGTTTTCAATTCACACCAAAATTGAGGAAAAGAGTGGTTTGTTTGCATTTTCCTGTGTTACAGGTAACATATGGTCCCAAGACTAATGTTAAAGGTACAAAAAGCAAAGGAAGAGCTGGAGATGTACTTCTAAGAATGTTTTAAATCATATCAAAGGGATAAATAATTTATTTTAATTTGTAAAGTAAAACTTCAGTGATTGAAAGATTTAGTTCATCTATCTCTGTACTAGTTATGACTAGATTTTTAAAAGGCATCCTCATCATCTTGCATATATCTAGTGGTGATAATAAAGAAGCCTCTTTCCCACGTTTCTGGTATCTAGATTATTCTACAGGTAATCAACCTTGTATCATACTCACAAGCACTTGAAATTCCCAGAAAATATTTCTTAATCTCAAAAGCTCTGATTGCTTGGATTTCCTCTTTAATAGCAAGGATGACACATTTGACTATGTTAGGTAAAACCATCTGCATATCAATAAATCTCACTGTATGGCTGAGGTGATTTTAGAACAATGAAATCTTAATTTCCTTAATTGATACACATGAAAAAATAATTCAGTAAGCAAGGTTTTTATCATGGCAACAGCATTTTCTGACAGAAAGACAGGGACAACGTAACAGTGTAATATCAAAGTAACCACACTGGCTTTCTGAATGCTTAGTATATAGAATAGAATTTACCTTTTGATTTTTGATTAGTCAATTTATTTTCTTCACTGAGCAAACAGCTCATATCAACGTCCAAAATGATGATGAGATTCTGAGAATGGTAATGCTGGGGTGGAATAATGGTATGAAAAGGAAGAAGGCGTGCCAGCTTTCCATCAACTTTAAAACTGCTGTAAAAGTTGAAGTCAAAGGCTGAGAACTGTTACAATACTTTAAATAGCTAAAACTAAAAACTTTTAAGAATAGATATCCAAAAATAACACTGTAGTAAATTTCACATAGAGGAGAGATTTAGCAGATTTTCTATTCACTGTTAAGTACAGAAGAACATGTGTTATAATTGCTCTCTAACATTTGAAAAAGAAAAGGCAAAAAATCTAAGTTACCAGCCATCAAAGGCTCAAGTGGTATTTTTAGAAGCACATAATAAAAAAAAGGAGAAGGAATGAAAGCCACACTGGAAAGCAAGTATGCATAACTTAGTGATATTTTAACATTTTCTGTCATAACCAATTTAGACAAGGTTAATTTCTGGGTACACTGCATATAAGGAACGTATACAACATTAAGCACCATCTGTCGCATGGTGGAAACCACAAGCAGAACGACCGACAGTATCTGGGGAAGGGATCAGATTCTTTTATGGGAGTCTTCAACAAACTCTTTTAAACAACAACATCATGCACTGCTCTAGAGATGTCATTCCTATTTGAGGCGCTTAACATGCGTTACAGACACTTACCACATTTCTCAGCTGCAAAAGGAAGCAGGTAAAAGTACCATTCCCTCTATTAACAGATTGCAAAAGTGAAGCACAGAATGGTTTTTACACTTGTTAAGAGTTTACAAAGATGTGTGATGTGACTAGGCACAAAATAGGTCAATTCCCAGTCTTGTTGCTGATAAACCTTCCTTCTGGATAATACTGGCATGATATTTTATGTAGTGCCAATTATTTTTGTTCCCAAATTGACAAATTGGATGAGAAAGCAACCACATATCATCTGCCAATGTGTTTTGTTTGTTTGCTTGTTTGTTTTGCTTGGACTATAGAGCTGCTGGAGAAAGTCCAGTGAGGGGTCATGAAGGGTCAGCCTGCAGAAAAAGAGGCTCAGGGGTGATCTCACCAATGTGCACAAATACCTGTAAGGAGGCTGGAAAGAGGACGGAGCCAGGCTCTTTTCAGTGGTAACCAGTGCCAGGACAAGAAGCAATGGGCACAAACTGAAACACAGGAGGTTCCCTCTGAACATCAGGTAGCACTTCTGTGCTGCACAGGTGATGGAGCGCTGGCACAGGTTGCCCAGAGAGGTGGTGGAGTCTCCTCCTTGAAGCCGCTTGGACATAGTCCTTGGCAAGCAGCTCTGGGTGGCCCTGCTGGAGCAGGGGCCTGGACCAGATGGCCTCCAGAGGGCCCTGCCAACCTCAAACATTTGTGTGGTTCTGTGACTATTTTGGAGCAAGCATTTCAGTACCTGAACAGCTGCTCTACAGCCATCATGCAATGATGGTAGCACTACCTTGAGGTCTGCAACACACCTAAACTGAAACTTAATTTCAAAACTATTACAATATGAAATACTCTATTAATCTTTGAAAATCTTGTAAAAGTCTTGAAATTCTCAAATTTATTTACAAAAAAAAAAAAGAAAGGAAAAAAGGAAAAAAAGAACCCTCCCAAAGTCTCCAAGTGCACTACCATGTAAGCAGTAGTAGCAGATCTGCATGTGATGTTTATAAAGCAAGCAGGGAGTTTTTGAAGTTGCTAAAGCAGTTACAATAGAGACATATTAATATTCTTTTAAACAAGCAGTCCTTTGCTCTATGAGACCATATCCTCAGTGGCACACATACATTATACATCAAACAGCAGTTAATCTCACACGAGGCTTGTCACTTCCTGTTAAAAGGTAAGCTAAACTACAGTGTGTGCTCAGCAGCAACACATTTGGCAGTCTTAGATATTTCTCCAGCTTGAAGACCAATTATTGTAGTGATCAACTAAAAGTTTTTGCACAGTTAAAGGGAATTGTTTCTGAGTTCTTTGTACAAACCTCCCCCTAAGCTCAGAACTGATGCTAAGCACAATGACAAAGACAACACAGTACCTAAACAAATATGATCTGCCTTTATCTCAATCAGGAACTTTGCTGTTGTCAGCAAAGAATGAGGCATGTGGTCATTAGCAGAGCTGCTGGGCAAACTGATTACCAGCTTTTGAGACTGATTTTCTGTTTTTCTTTAGCAATCTGTAAAATGAAAAGAGGATATTTACATACGTAGTCATCCTTGTATTCTTGTGCATTCAAGACAGAAATAGAGATTTTCTGAACTGCTCTCTGAAAAAGCCTATTCTCTTTTCTGTCTATGCACGGAGCCTAGGGAGACAGAATTATGAAGTTTTGTATCCAAGTTAGATGTCTAATGTAGCCAAGTGTGACAGCAGGCTGCAAATGGGCTCATACAAGTCCTTTAAACAGAAAACAGTCCAAAATTTCTGCCCATCAGCTATGGTTGTCAGAGGTGATTCTGATGCCCCCAACTCCAATGCCAGCATAGCAATATTAAAAATGTCAAACTGAAAAAGTGGCGTTGCCCACAGCATTTCTCAAACAAGAAACAATGCTTAGAAAGAAATAAAGCATTTGCCTGATCAGTGGTTACACTCCAAACCTCTCTGGAGCCCAAAGTTTTAAACATTAAATAGAAAAAAAAATCACATTAGTTCACATAAAAGATTTATTTCTGGACTTTCAGTGTCTGTTGCTCTTACTAGGGAGGCCAACAGCAAAATATCTATTGATTTTGTTGTGAGACATTTGTGTAATACATATAGAACTTACATAGAAAGATACAGCCAAGAAAGTCAAGTTACATGTAGCTAGAAATGCATGTAACATCATGCCCTGTTACTCAAAATTAAAGGGACCTTTCTGGGGGCTTTTCAGGCTAAGTGATTTAATACGTTCTGAATTCATTCTTGCATTGAAATTTACTAAACTTTCTTCAACATGCTTGTGTACACAAAACCATAGACAAGATGCCTCTTTGAATATACTAAAAATAAAAATCTGCAATCAATTAATTCATGTTTCATCTTGTCATCACTTAGACAATGTAGTTGAATAGGTCTCTGCATGCAATGCCTCATTCCTCTGTCCCTTGAGATCTGCCTACATCAGTATGGTTAGGAAAGTTAAGCTGAATTAACTAAACATACGTAATAAAAATGCATCAGTAAAAATGTATTAATCCCTGAGGTGCAGTCCCTCATTCACAAACAAAGCTGTCTTAATTCCTCGCTGCTTTAACTCCCAAAAGCAGCAGCTAAACAAGGCTTCAGTGCACTTAAACTGATTCACTTTTACTTAACACCTTTACTTAACACCCTCCTGTGACAAAGCAATGCCAGTGAAAACTTTAGCATAAACACTTTTAGGAGCAAAAACATCTTTACTGCTGGCAGAGTTTATTTCACTGCAGTAGACTAATCTCAGAGCAGAACTCTTATTTTGCTACTGGAAGTCTCATCTCCATTCAGATGGGTTGATGGTAAATGTTATTCAAATAATATCTTCCCCATACCAGAAATCATATTTAAGATTCTTCAAGATAGTTGTGGCTAATCATGAGAATGTTTAAAACAATGTAGGTATATTATTTTCTTGTTTCACTCCATAAAGTATAAAAAAAACATTTCTAAATTAAATCTCTTAAACATCAAGCTTGTCTGGTTTTGAAATTTATTTTCCTTTTATAAATACTTTAAAACAATTTGCTAGCTATTCAATTTTATTGCATTCTAGTGCTTATCATAGTGTTAGACGATGTCTCTACTCAATGATTTTGTGTAACAGTTTAAACATTTCTCTTTCTTATAAGTAGACACTTAGAGCTTCCTGCTGTAGCTTAGTCTATTATTTAGCTTTTTAATACAACCAAACTATACTGGTTTTAGAACTTGGCATTTCAGGTAAAATTATAGCCCTTTGCTGCAGTATTTAGATTTCTCTCTACAATGTTTGCAGCAATTTCTCTCTCTCTCTCTTTTTTTTTTTTTTTTCTTATTTTTTTCCTATTTTCAATTTACTTCACTGTAAAATACTAGTAAAAGCTCAGTCTTTTTGCTGATTTTTATCACAACCATTTCCATTGAATTATGCAGGATGCAGAAAGCCAGAAGCAGAACTGGGAACAGAAGAGCAAGTAAAACTAATAGCTGTGATGGCACAGCCCCAGAGCAGAAGGGGAAAGAAGTGGGGTTGGAGTAGGCAGAGCTGGAGGCAAAGAAGACGAGGGAGGCAGAAGGATGCCATCCAACTTGTGCCTGGCCACAGAGTGACCGCTGCCAAGGCTGAAGTCTGAATGGCATCTTTCGGAAATTCTGGCTTCCCTGTTTGAGCTGTGGTTGTTTTTCTGAGCATCTCTGTTTTGCTGTTTATTTTGTGTCCTGCAGTGTCAGCCGCCTTCCTGCCTCTTGCTGTGCCCTAGCCAGCTGTCCCATCCTCCCTCACACACTCATTGCTCACTATGGCAGGAGTCACAGACTGTGCAAGAGTCCCTAAGCTGTATGTTTGCTGCGGCCTCTTTCCCTTTATTATTCCCTAGCAATCATCTCTTGATAGCTTGCTGTCTCTTTCCCCCTCTTCTCATTTACAAATACAAATACATTCACAGTAGTACATCCACTGCCTTTACTTATTCACTCTAAAACTCACTGTTTCTTTGGTGCATAACCATTTCTAGTAATGGCAATTAACAAAAAGTTTGTTTGAAGGAGATGTGATGGCCCTGACAACACCAAAAGCCCTGCCTGTCCCTAATCAGCCTCTCAGGGTTCCCTGCACCCTGGCTAGGCCCCAGCCCCTGCCTCAGAGTTGCTGCAGCAGAGCTGGCCTCTGGCTTTGTCCCCATCCCTGTGGGTCTGCTAGGTGGACCCCTCTGACATACACTGCAGCTTGACTCAAGACCTGCCTCTGGCCCTAGCTTATTTAGCTCCTGTAGGGACCCCACAAGTAGGTCCTGGTCCTGGACCAGCACCTGCCATGCCTGGGGCTGTCAATTACCCCATGGGTACCAGATCATCTATGCCAGCTGCATTCAACCCCAGAGGGAGGCACCCATGTGGACGGCACGTCCTTGAGCAGCCAGCCCTTGCTGCTCCCTGACAGGAGACAGTTTATTTTGCAGTAATTTCTTTTTTAAATGCAACTTTCTACTTGTAAACTGTAACCATCTAAATGTTCCTCAGCTTCCTTGTTCTATTTAAGGTTTCTTTCTAGCCTTTCTGTCTTCGATTTGTAACTTAAAAACATGTATGCACTTTTTCTGTGCTTCCTTCTTTCCCATTTTGTGGCTTCCCCCAAGAAAGGCCAATACTTTGTTGCTTAAAGGTAACAGCTATGAAATCATAAAAATGGGTGGGGAAGAAGAGAAAGAGGAAGAGAAAGTAAGGAAGAATGCTACAACCAAAGTATTTTATTTTTTGCATTTCTTACTTAGGGGCTATAGCCCTTTGCCTTTTTCTCTCAATGCAGACATTTCCTAAAAGAGCTGGAGACGTGCTACTTCTCCCAGGAGCCCAGCGTTGCTCTTGGAGGGTGCCTTTATTCTGGTGTCAGGGCAAGCTCTTGCATCAAAACCTTACAGCCACACATCAGTTTTTGAAACTGTGAGGCCAGTTATACACTGGTATAGACATAACTTGGAAAGGACTTTGTTGTGGTTGCTTCTTGGTCAGAAGTAAGACAACAGAGTAATTTGGGGTTCTGAATGTAACTCTCACAGGGAATGGCTCTTCTAACATTTGCTTTGGTTTAATTCACATTCAATGGCTGGAAACATATCTGTTTTAACATCAGTACAGGCTCTACAGAATGTGCAGCAGGAGGTTAATCTAATATAGAAACTGCTCTGGAGAGCTCATAAAAATGAGCCTAGTAGCCAGCTTGCCAGAGGATATGTCAGTATTTAGCAGAAGATGGGATTCTTAGGAAGGAGCACAAGTGTATAAACAACTGGTGAAATTATGCCTTGCCTTTGAGTTTCTACAGGTACTCTTACTAATATCAAATGTTTCACTTATGTGCATGCTTCAGCCCTCTGAACAGCGATAGCAACAGATAAAATATCCTTACAGGATAACAAAATGAATCCCAGGAGAACTCTGACTCTAGAGAGGTGAAATATAACTGAAGTGTATAATGTAAGTAAAAATAAATGTTAAGTAAAATCAATCTATATATTAATGTAAGGACTAAGGCAGTGATATATCATGATTTTAATACACAGCCCTGTTGCTTTTGAATGTATTGTGATGATGGCCAGTTCAGTTTCCTAGACACCATTATATTTGGCTCTACAGTTTATTTTGAATGAACTTGAAACCTCAGCCTATTTTAAAATTAAGGCCATCCATGACTTTCTTTTAAAAGGTTACAAAGACTGTCTTCTGACGCCTACTGTTTGCCTCTGTACTGCTGCCAAGTATGAAAACAAGTCTTTGAGCCACCTACATTCCCCTCTCAATGCTATGCTTGATTCAGAAACAGAACTCCTATACATTGCTTGCATGATGTGGACATGGTGGTAGCCTTTGAAAGCTTTTAAACTGGGCTGCTGTAGGAGCAGAGTCTGTACAATCACATTTCATGAAAATTACTCTATAGGGACAGAACACTGTGGTGTATTTATCCATAAGAATATTGTATGACTGAATCAGAACGTACTGTAAAGCAAAGCAGGAGGACTGGCCCCCCGAAAAGTGGATGTGCTTCCTCAAGAAGAGACTGTAATGTACAGAATTCTGAAAGAGTTAAAAATGTTATAGTTGCTCTTCTCTTGCTATTTATATATAAAGAAGCTACTAAAATGTATTGCTTGGCACAAATTTATTAACAAGTTCCTTGAAGAGATACTGGAATGTTTACTGGTCTGGAGGGACTGATATTTTTCCAGTTTGTTATTCCCTTTAAATTGTTTTATTTTCCATTAGCTATAAAATCCTTATGTTTTCACAGCTCTCAAAACAGTAAGGAACACTTTATCAAAGCAGCTGCAAATGAGCAACACTGAATACTTGATTGGTTTACTGTGTCTTTCCAAATCAACCAAAATCTAGTTTTCATGACACTTTATACTATTATGAATTTTCTTTCAAGCAAAATTGTTTTTATAGGCATTGCACAGTCTTTTTCTCACTTTTCTGTACTTTCCTTTTTCATTTCTTTGGGGGCCAAACTCCTAAACCAACTGAGAAAAACTGGAAAGTACTGAAATGCTCTGATTCCTCCTGCACCTGAAATCTTGCACTGCTGTATTTTCTCAGTAATAAACAAAGACAATGTAAAATATTGTGAGACAGCCTGTGTTAAGTGTAAGAAGATCAAAAGTTAGATCATCTAGTGACAAGTGTTGTCTGCTTCCCCACATGAAAAGCTTGTCCGAATTACAGCTATAGTTTTCTTTTAGAAAGGCTGTGCCATGGCTTCAACTCTTTCACTATTTGCTCTTCTCTCTGCAAGCACAAATCCTTTAGCATAAATCCTCACCCCAACAGCTACAGATGTGTCTATATATGTGTATATAGGTATTCATCCCTCTTATTATATATACCCTGTGGCCAGAAGTTATCTTTCACATGGTGTACCTCCCACATTTTTCTAGTTACTGCCTACCATTAGATGGCAGTTTTATTAAAGATCTATATTTCATTGTCAGAGAGTATGAGAGTATGAGTATTTTCTTCTTAAGTGACCAAATGCTCAACTGATACAACAAAAGAGCCGAGTATATGATCTGAAGCTTTCCAATTATTGTTATTATTTTTGATAACAAAAATAATGTCATTAAGTTGGACCAGAATACAGCCAACCCCCAACCCATGACAGTATGAATTGCCCAGCATGGTTATTTATGGCAATGCAAGCACTTTCAGTATTTAGAAAATTCGATTTAGATAAATAGCCCTTTAAAGTACCATACCTTAGCCAAACTTTTCTGATTTTTAAAGATAGAATATTTCTGGATTATTTTGACACAGTCTTAGACCACTAAGCAGAGGCACATGGATTCCTGAGCATAAGTCAAAGGAGAGAGAAAGTCAGGAAATTGTGCTTCCCATATTTTTCTGAAGCTCAAAATGTCAGTTTCAAATCTGGATGAAATTTTGGATTCAGTTAAATTTAGTTCAAATTCTACTGAAACTTCTACAAAAATTCCCAATCATTAGCTATTTAAGACAAAGCAGAATTCTTATTTAACTTCTAAGGAGAACTGATTTTTATGTGGAATATGTGAAACTGCAAGCACTATTTTCCACTAGTGTTGTGTACTGCATGTTCATATCTTCTTGCTTGGTAGTCACAAGAAAGGTTTTGAATTTCTTGGAGACTTCCTATTCTGCACTTTAAAGACTGCCTATTACCTCTCAGGGAAGAATTCAGTTTGATTAGTAAGATGCCTTTTGAAGAGGGCTTGTACAATTTTAGAAACTCTAGGGCCAAGTTCATCATTGGCATGACCACTCATTCCAGAATTTGTGGAAGTTATGTAAAGAATAAATCTATCCCCTGGTAGCTGACAGATACATGAATGAATGTTACTGCATGAGAATAGTAATATATGGCATTATATTCCCCCTCTTTGGGTTTAGGCTAGTTTCCTTTCACGTTTATATATTTAGGAACCACTGAAAAATCTCTTAATAGTTAAAGGGTAGATTCATTAAGTTTCTCATATATATATGTTCAATTCTTGTGAAAATAACATTAATTAGGAGAGATATAATTGTTAAAGCTGATGTCCTGTCAGAAATACAAGACTGCACAAGGAAGGTAATGATTGTATTTTTCAGGTTCATTTAAATGTAATAAGCTGGTATTGCTACTCCCATCAAGACCTTTGAAATGTAATTAAATGCTCAAAAGACTACTAACATGATTAAAAAACGAATAGGAAAGGTTATTAACTAAGCTTATTAAAGACATTTCACATTCTGTCCTTCTCAGTAATAAATCACACTGAATTTTTTTAAAGCATATCAGGAATCAAGCAATTTTACCATTATCCTGTTCAGCAGATTAGTGCTGGAATGTGATTTTTTTTTTTTTTTTAATACACAATATGTGCTATAGATTTTGGTTTGTGAGTTTGTTTATTTGCATACCAACCCTTTACTATATTTCTTTACTAATGCACTAGAGGGATCTCTCTTTAAAACACATACAATCTAATCAAACACTGTATGTGCTTATATCTTGAATATATCTTATATGCTGATATACATAGAAGCAAACAGATTTTGTGAAATATATTTATATATGTATGTTAAAGCACATTGCATATGCATAGGATGCATGATAATATGTAATGTGTGCATAGATATATTTATATGTAAACATACCATTTATATTATACACATATGCACTTTTATATATGAGCAGTATATAAATCAGCACACAAAACATGTTTTATATACATAGTGTGTACTAATATTTAGTATTTTTGCCTTATATTGAACCAGTTTTTAACAATTAAATCTATATCCTTTACATAGTGTTGTCTTCCAGGATACATATTTCTGCAGCTACAGCTCAAATCCCTGACCTAAGTTTCCATTTGATTTTATCAAGATACACACATTTTTGAACACAAAGTACTGCAGATTTTAATCACTGTTTACCACACCAGCATGTGCTGTCTACAAATGTTACCTGTAAGTTACTTTTTTTTCTTCCAGATAACTGAGAAGTATGAACACTACATCTGGTGTCTATTATACCACCACTAGAAACACTTCCATTCAACTCTGAGTCTCGTCTGACAACTTCCATTAAAATTTTACCATGCAAATTGTTCTTGAACCCTATGTTTTTAATTCTCTTTCCAATAAAGCAGTCATGGGCACCCATTATTTTGCCTAGGACTGGAATCAAGAATAGTCACATTCCACTTGTACTTTTCAAACAATGGCACATCAGTCTCCTTTCAATTTAATCTGTTTCTAAGAAATTATGAGAAATTATGATAGCGACTGTAGAAATCTAGGTCTCCCCTTTGAGGACCGGGTGCAAGTCAACAGGGACACTTAAGGAAATGGTATCACTAACAGATATTGCTTAAAATCTTTGATTATCTGGAAAGCACTATGTACTTTTTCCCTTCCAAATACCTAATGAAAATTTAATAAATGCATGATTTTTTTTTTGGGGGGGGGAGGGTGGGGAAGGGGCGGGGGGACATCATTCTTATTGAATTTCCATCAATAGGCCTAAACTTCTGAAGAGAGTTAAAAAGAAGCGGTGTTTTAAGTACAGTAAACAAAAATCCTGAAACACACTTTCAGTTCATCAGAATGACTTTCTCAGATCTTTAACTTCTCTTATCAACACTTCGTACTACACAACTCTACTAAATGAATAAACAAATATAGAGTTATGTAGCAATCCTTATAAATTGGATTTTCTTCTGGTATTTTTGAAGAGGGAGATCTGGCAGTTTGGACTAACCAGGAAGATGGGCCTAACCATGACTGATGGTATGTTTGAGCTTTTGTAATGTTTATCTTCACTTTCAGGTTAGCATACTGAAAATTATTCTAACTATGCCTTACCTCACTTTCTAAAAAACTGTCACACTAATACACAAGCTAAGACTTTACATTGCCTATTTCTCTGCACTTGTGCAGAAAGATCCCATGTACCTCCACGAACTACTGAGAGCCATTCCACCACAGTCTGCAAGTCATGTGGCACAGATGGGCAAGCAGGTACTCACATGAATGAAACATCACTAAATGTCTGTTCAGAGCAAAAACCTGAAATATTTACAGTCAGGGATACATTGTGGCTCTTGGCCTTCCATAACACACACAGGATTTCTTGCTTTAAAATCTCTGCAGCCCACCAGCTTTACTTAACCAGTATTGTAGTGCTTGCTACTGCCACAGCCTTCAATGTCTTTGAAGCGTACTAAGTACCTCTATCGGCAGTGCAATAAACTAATGGAAAAGAGTTTAATTAAATGATTATTTTAAGGAATATTCAGCTCTTCTTTAGTAAAATCCAGTTCTTCACCATTCTCCCAAGTTTCGGCCTTTGTGCTGTGTAGCCCTAATTTTAATAAAGGGAAATGATAACTCCTGTGTTAGTTGGATCTTACTGGGGAAACATAAGGTATCTTCTACTTCAGGATTTGGTCAAAATGCTTATTTCAACAATGGAAAATGGTTATAAAATAATAATAATAATAATAAAATCTTACTACAGCTCAAAGATTTCCAAGGAATTAGTAACAGCAATCAGTACAAAACCTGCCAAGAAGGGCTGTTAGCTGCAAGTATTTTGAAAGTGCAGGTAGCAGACATTTGGGCTTCAGGTTATTTCTTAAATTCAGATGAAATCAGCTGTAGTCATGCAAAGCACAACATTTTGTCTATAACATTTTGTTTTGTGTTCTAATGCTGTATTTAAACAGTGAAAAGGTAAAATATTTTTATTAATTTTATAATTAATCATGCTTAATTTTTGGTCTGTCATAGTTATATTTCCCATAGAAAAGTCTGTTTCATCTGCTCTTGCCATTAACAATTCATTGTGTGATGATATCCTAATAGTATTAACCTGTACTCACCTCACTATAATCCTAACAGATCATAACAGACTAAGGAAAGGATATCTCAAAAAAATCATGAATACAACTGAGATTATGTTTGTTTTCAGGCTATCACGGGAGATATGTACGTGTCTTGCTTATTAACAATAATAAAGAATGACTGTAGTGACATGCTTCATGACTAAGCTAAAATAATTTTTGGGAAGTTACTTACTAGAAAGCCTAGGAAACTTGCCTATATCATTGCCTATATATATATAGCGTCTGGAAACAGAATAAGGTTAAGGTATAAGAGAAAATTCTATGAGCCATCAAACAACCCTTAGATGAGCCAGAGGGGAAAGACAATCCTACCTGTCTGTATTGTTCATCAAGTTTCTGGAGGATAAACTTTCTGTTACTATATATGTATAGCTTCCATAGAAATAACTGGGATTCTTCAGCTGTGCAAGTTTAATACAGAGAATTTCACAGACTCACTTAGAAAGTCCAGTTTGACTTAAGTGCACAAGAGAAATTCCTGAGCCTGATGCCCTAAATATATTAGCTAGGCAAAAAAGTTTTCTGAAAGTGTAACTCTCCATTCCTCCTAGTGAAGAAAACAATCACAATTTAGAATATCCATGGACTAACAATGTCTCTAGAACTGGAAGAAACAATATAAGAGTTATTTACCATAAAAAAAATGAATATAATAAATATATAAAAATAATAGATAAAAAAGATCTTTAGCTTCCTAGAATGTATCTTTTATTAGCACATTATTTGTTCTAGTGCAAAATTCTGTGGTAAATATTACCATGTCCAAGAAAGATCATCTGGTTTGACAAGAAAACAATGGATGTGGAAAAAAAAATTAGAAAAATGTGGGCACTGGAGGATGGAGTTGAGCACTGAAATACATTTTTTTTTTTATATCAATGAAACCACCAGTAAGAAACATAGGGCTCAAACTTTTAGCCTATTCAGAAGGAATATTGCTTCACACCAGCATTAAGCATTCCCAATTTGTGGGATTTTGTCTGGCTGTGGGGTTAAATGGAATTCCTTTCAGCATATGAGAGCCAAAGACCTTGCACACAAATTTCTACACTTCTCTTGTGAGATTCAGAGCATAAACACTCCATTATTCTAAGGTCACGTCAAGCTTATCCACTAGAAAATTCTTACTCCATTTTATGCATATGGAAGAGTGCATATCACAGTGACTAAAATTCAGTCTCTGTGTGCCCCAGAGTCAATGGCACTACAGTGGTTTAAACCCACTAACAAGCAAGTCCTGAGAGATTTGCTTGCAACAACAAGTAAAATCTGAACCATGTCTCTCTAGGGTCTACTGGATGCAGTTACGTTTCCTCTACAGTCAACTTTTCTCTTCAATGAGAACTTTACTCAAGCTGAGGCAGATCTATTTGCCCAATCCCTCTTGGAACTGAAGGTGTATTTCATACTATCTCATAAGGTAGTACCTGCATTGCATGGTTTTTGATCAGATGTGCTTTGTGAACTCAATACTGCCTTGTTTCTAAAGTGGAAGTGAGAATGAAAAACCAGATCCATTCCAATTCTGGGATATTTTTTCCCCTTAGTAAGCATGAAAAATTTCAATCCTTTCTAGTACTCACATAAATGTATTTAAATAACTCAGTAATGAAAGCCAGGGCTTTGGACAGCAGCTGACCATTTGTCAATGATGCTTGGTATCAAGTGAATCCATAAACAGTTTTTTTTCCTTATTAAATGCTTTTAAATATAGCTCGTCATAGAAAAGCACAAATGATTCAAGGTCAAAACATCCTCCTCTGCCTATTGTTTCTGCTGATGGATTTGTGTCTCCCCCAAAAAACAAGCATATTTCATTTATAGCCTAAGAAATATTTACACCAAGATAAAAATCCCACAAGACTTTTCTTGCTTTTCTTGTACTTTAAAATTATTTTTAAAAATTGTCTCCTCTATTCTACTTGAAACACAATGCTCAGTAATACCCCACTTCAAGACAAGCCACTTGCATTAGACTGGAACCTCTTTTCATCACAAAAAAAAACAAACAACTATAAAATCATTGATGAGCAGCTGTTGCATGAAGCTGATATTAGGGAATTCCCTTCCTTTACATTACAGAGATCACCCCCCACATTACTCTAGTGTTTCTTCCTGCTCCATCTCTGCTGTGGTGACTCACCCATTCTCATGCAACTTGGTTGGCTATGGCTATCTAAGCTCTTCTCCAGCTTGTCATAGTCCCAGCCAGCCGACAGTCACCTCTGGTGTTCCTTTTCCTTAGCCAAATTTGGGAATTTGGGCTAGCCAGTGGCTTTATATCCTTTATCACATCCAATTCCAAAAAAAAAAAAAAAAAAAAAAAAAAAAAAGCAATAACAAAAAACTTAAAAGATACAGGAGATGAAAGCGATGAGAAAAATCACATACAGAAACATTTGGAGGTCTGAGAGAAACTCTGATCTGATGCATCTTGTAAGACTCAAGTATAAACTGCATAAATCAGATAGACCTAGTATATACAACATATAACGAACATGTACAAACCCATGTGTGAAGTTTGTAGCTATGATTTAAAAGAAAGCATTGTCAGATTTTCTCCAGTGCTTTGCTACAGTCTTGTCTAGTAGCCTTGGGCATATCAAATTTTTCTGATTCCATGACTTCATCTATCAAGACAGAATAACAGTACACACAGACGGAATGAAGTTAAACACACTCTGAAGCCCTTGAATAGAAGTTCAGCATTGCTAGTCATAATATATATACAAAGTGAGACCTTCCCAAATTACTCGGTTCATAAATCTTAATTTTATTTAGTCAGTTCCAGACAGGCTGCTCTTTCCGTCTCCTCTCCTCTCCTCTCTCTAAGGCAACAGATGAACAATATCTGTGAATGCAGCTCATTTCAGCTACCACTTCAGTAAATGTGTGCTGACAAATTCCAGCCAGGACTAGAAAGCCCAGGTACCCAGCATATAGGGAGGGCTTGTGCACTCCATCCCAAAAGCTCTTCAGTAAATCTTTATTGAAATGATGACAAAATAAATGAATTCAAGCTAACTTCACACCTCCCAGTGTCTGTCCCAGAAACATGCACAATCTGCTTTAGATGCTTTTCCTCCTCCTGTTTTCTAACTTATTTCTCTAATCTTGAACTGAATTTTATACCCCAGGTGTAGAAAATTTTATACCTAAGAATTAGAAAAAGTTCTCTGAAGTAGTAGCAATGATCCCTGGGGAGTCTGAACAATAATTTCTCATTTCAAATCAGGCTAGTTTTGAATGTAGCAGACATTTCTCTCTGGTCTCATGTTTGCTTCTGGATTGGTTGTCCTGTTCTAGTCTGGAAAAAGGTGTCAACCATAAACTTCACAAACAGTTTTGATACCATAAGCATGACACTGTTCAATTAAATGTTTTTGACACCTGGAGCATGAAACCATACAATTCTCAGTCTGGAAATAAATGTGGAGTATTACTCCAGTTCCCCATTTATGACCAGAAATATTTGCCCACAACAGGAACTAATGAACCCTATTTTGAAAGAGCAATTTGGTCCAGAGAAGTTAATACAAAAGAGAACCTGCACCTGTGTCACAGCAGTCCTTGAAATAAAGACAGGTCATTATTTCAAATTCTTTCTCAACAGGATTATTCCTTCTATGTATTCATATGCATCTGCAGGTCTGACCATTTTTTTTTTTCAGTATCTGTGCCTGGGAAAGGGACCTGGAGTGTATCAGGATGCACACACATAATCAAGAGAATTTACTTATTTATCTAAGTTCTAAATTACAAATTCTGCCCTCTCTTATATCATGAACTCCCACTAACTTTATTAGTAAGGGTTCAAAGATAATGAGAAGTGATGGCTTTTGATGATAGAATCCAGCTTGACTTTAGGTTTGTAGGTCATGTGCATAGTGTTGGCAGTTAGCAATAAACATTTCGTACTTGTAAAATGAAAAAAATGTGATATGGAAGTCACTGAGTGATAATACAAACAGAATTCCAAAGGGCTATTTGCAGTCATTTTTCAGTCTGGAAATGCACATCAAGCCATTTCCTCCCCTCATCAGCAATTAGAAAGCCTAAAATTAAGTATAAAGTTCTCCTTTCTTTGGTGTACTACTAGATACAAATGGAAAAGGTAAGGAAAGAGGAGTTTTATTTCATGTTAGAAGTGCCAGTGAATAGAAAAACAACTTATCAGAAAGGAACGGCAAGGAAACATATTTGATGTCCAATTGTAGCGAGATGAATACTAAAAGTACTGTATGCTAGCTTAAAATGAACATATATATGATCTTTCAGATACTCTCCTGAAACTACTTATGCTTTGATTATAGGGATAATTCAGTTCTAAAGCCTACATCCACTATATGTCATTTTCTAAAGCCTACATCCACTGTAACCATGTCATTTTCCTGCCTTGTTACACTTCAAAATCAGAAGCCCAGTAACTGTAAATTGGCACTGTACTTCTATTTTTTGTTGTTGATTAATCACCACAAAACAGATTTCTGTCAAAAAGCAGATTTAGCAGGCTGGCAGGGCACTTGTTATATTTCTTCATGTCTGACCCTCCTCATTTTAAAAAAGTATGCTAACTACAGAAACATCTCTAAGGCTTCTGGGGAGTGTTTGCTTGTCTAAAATCAGCAAGTAGCCTGAGGATGTAATTCAACATTACTATCTGTTAATGAACACTACTCCTATCATTGATGTTATTATCTACTAGGGGTACTGAGATGGAAGGAATTGTTTGTTTATTGATATTTAATTTTTCCCTATCTGAAAAATAACAGGGAGTACATGTGTATCTTTTATTAGATAATCTATATGACAGAAAACAATCTTCACAGGAAATCCTCATAAATACAATGCAACTAATGGAAAATAAAGATGTTTCCATTTTTTACTAGATACTGTAATTTTTTAACTACTTGGTTGCTTCCAGAGAAAATATAATTAATTTTATAACCCAAATATGCTTTTATGGGACTCAAGAGGCTTTAAAATTTTCCATGTTCTTTATTTTTCCTTCTCTTTCAAATATAACTCCATTTGCAGTGCAGGTGTTCATGTTTCTGGGGTATACATGTATACAGTGATTTTTTGCTCAAGACTCTTCAGACCCTTATCTGAACTTTGTTGATAATGCCTGATATCCTCAGGTCTCATTTGGCAGACAAGCTAAAGAGAGGACATCAGGGAAAGATGGAGCAGCTGAAGACCTGTTCAGCCAGTCCCTGATACAGCTCCTTGACCTCTCAGCTCCTACTTTTGCATCTTTGCGGCTATGCCAGCTCTCTTGTTCCCTTTCAAAAACATGGTTTTTTTTTTTTTTTTTTTTTTTTTTTTTTTTTTCCCTGATCCTGTGCAATCAAATGTTTTAGAGCTTTGTCTGGAATGTGAACTTTTTGTGTGGCAGAGGACATTTCTAAATTTTTTCCCCCCTAAGTGTGAGCTCAATTGGAGCTCCTCACCTGCCTTTTTCTAAAACAATTTAAGGGTAAACATTTACAGTTTTATGAAATAAATTAACATGCAGGTAGTGCCATATCTTGTTCAAAGGGACTTCACTCACAAAAGGCAGGTACCATTAAAGTTAAGGACAGCAACTGCTTTTCTGGCCCAACAGAAAAAGCGAGATAAGTAGTTATGGACTTCAAAGCGGTTGGTGAAATTCTGGTCCTACTCAAGGCAAAGGCAAATCTCCAAGTGGAGTTTGGATTTCATCCTTTACGAAGTAGAAGTAGACCATATAAACAAATAGAGTTAACTCCTCTGCAGCTTATCAGAAGCATTAATACCATCAGCTTTCTGCAGATGAGGCTGCTAAACCTTCTTTCAGCAGTTCAGTTTTGCACATGTAAAGCCCTAGAGGCACAAATTCACACTGCCATCTCTTTGTGGCTGTAAAGCATACCGTATAAAGTATAGCTCTGTACCTTTGTGCTCATATAAAAGTCTATTATTCTCCAAAGATTTATTTATTTATTTATTTTTAATAATTATGCCAGAAAACATTGCGATATTATATTCTGGTTTAAGCTTGAAAAGTGAAAAAATGCTTGCCTAGTTTTGCTTCAGCTCTGCTTGCTCTGACTTTCTAACCTGAAAACTTCACTTAATGTTGTGCAGGAAGTTGGGGAAAGGCACAGTTCCTCAATATCCAGAAAGATCAATGAGAATTAGTTAAAACTAGTACTCTGACAAACTTTCAGTAAGAAACAAAAAATAAAATAAAATAAAATAAAATAAAATAAAATAAAATAAAATAAAATAAAATAAAATAAAATAAAATAAAAACAATCTCTCAAAGTGTTAAACATCCTAAATTTCTTCTGTGAAAAGTCACACTAGATGCTGTCTAGAAACAGCAGTAAATATAATGGATATATTGTGGCAGAAGTAATAATTGTTGCTTTGAACAATATTTGTAAGCAAAGATCCCCCAAATACTAAAAATGACAGAGTTAACAATTAAAAAGACTCATTACTTAGCAGTACTAAAGGATGGCTCAGACATCTAGTTGGACATCATCTTCCAGTGAGTCTTAGATTCAGTGTCTAATTTTGAAAATGGGATTTAGAACAGGTTCTGAGTCACTTAGACTTGTAAATCATCTAAACTTACACTTAAAGTCATCCCAGGAGAGAACAGGCTGAATGCCACAAATCCAGCAGCAACACTTCATCAGCCTGTGAGCATTTTGTGAAGCTCTCCCTCAAATCAGATTTTCATGACCCACAGTGAAGGTTTAGCCTAAGTGAAACTAAGTAGAAAACACAGGATTTGGAATGTTGTCTTTTTTATTTTTAAGTATTAATGATTTAAAGATCAAGGGTCAGACTGTGTCCCGTGTTCTATGTGCAGAACTCCCACTGTTTTCAGTGGGAGTTTCACAAATATATCCAAGGCAGAATGTGACCTTGTTATGTACGCAGCCTCTTTGGATAACATTAAAATTTCAAAATTGGTCATCAATTAGATTTACATCAAGGGTTGTTTTGATAAAATGGCTAATAAGGAACAAAACATTGGGCTGACCTTCAGGGACAGCACCATCTTTTGTTGGCAAATTGCTAAATGAGTTGAGATTATAAATCCCAACAGACGTATTTATTTTGCCATATAAACTGCAAATACTCTGGTGACTATGAAATCCATATGTTGATTCTATGAAGAAAGAATAAACAAATTGGAAAAGGGATTTTATGTAGATTTAAAAAAACAAACAAAAACAAACAAACAAACAAAAAAAACCCAAACACTTATCAAGAACTCATCCGAGAATACCACAATTAATCAATGCACGTTATAATGAATGTGTTTACCTGCTTTTAGACTGGAAAGAAATAGTTCTGACTGGATAGAAAAATTTTTAAAAGAGAATAAAAAGGATATTTCTTCCCTAATTTTAGGCACAACTCCCAATTCAAAAATAACTCAAATTCTAAGTAAAATGGAATCCCAAATTATAAGCACACTGTGAATTACACTCCTGCAATAACACATTTATACTCAGCAAACAGACTGTATTCAATTGATTTCTATCCGTAGGTTGACCAGACGTTATCTTTTTTTGTGTTAGCATTTCAACTAATGATCATGTAATAATACTCTTAAACAACATTCAGAAAGGCGATAGATGACATTTGTTCAAAGGAAAATATTAAAAATCACCAGAAAGCATCCAGTTTTAAAGATCAGAAAGCCAAAGATGTGTAAGTGTACCTTTGTATAAGCTAAAATCCCTATGATAAACAGGCTTATTGTAGTCATTATTTATCTTGATAGACCTTGCTTTCTATAATAATCATTCAACATAAACAGTTATTATAATTTGCATGGATACCAATGCAGTGCTCAACAATATTATACCAGTCCTTATATAGCCGATGGCTTGAATACACTTCTCTTGTCATTTATGCTTACTACATCCTCTCCTGTGATAACTTAAATGATGTGACTGTATCAGCTGAAGGTAGGATTAAGCAAGAATGTTAATGCTTTTTTTCAACAAGTTGCACAGCCTTGGGCATTCAGGAGGAATTTAGAGTCAAGGTGTATGGAAAATGATATTTTTGGTCAATGGCATAGGTAGGACATATTAACTAATCTCTGAAATTCATTTTTTGTGTCTACTCACTGTCATTCCTCTGGTTTTAGTCATATGGCATTGGTGTCTGCAATAGCTGAGAAATGGTTTAGGGGCACAGCTGAGCCTGCCCAGTGCTGTAGTCTTAAAACAGAGTCAAAATTAGATTTAACATGTCTGACATCAGGTTCATTCCTCAGGAATACTCACAATTAGGGAAGAAAATACTGCTGTGAAAAGATGAGGACAATCCACAGGTCAAAGTATAAGCTAACTACTACCTGACTCAATTTTAACAAGAATATTCCCAATTTCCAGGCAGTCCTTTACTGTCTATAACAGTATTTTCACTTTTTTCAGAAGCAATAGCACAGTCAGAGTGAGAAGATGATCCAGTAGATGTTAAAATGGCAAGCCATATAATCCCAAATTGCACAGCTCATCTTTTAAGCACAGCTTTATGCTTATGCTTATTTAAAGTCAAAATAAACGTGGAATTTGCTGAACTGGCACCAATTTCACTGCATTAATCACACTATAAAATAGAAATAAAGGATTTATTTAGGAGGTATGCTACAAATTTCATTACCTTTGTCATAGAAATATATATGAATAAAATTAGCAATATATTTTAATTTTTCTTTTTTTATGAAAAAAAAAATATCTTATACTGGGCTTTTCCATTAGGAAGACTCAGATCATTTAATGGACTGTCAGTATAATACCGAGTGTTTTACTTAAGGTAAGAACTGGCACCAGGAAAAAAAAAAAGATTTTTGAAAACCATTCAGCAGACCAATGGCAGAGCTAGGAGAAAGGAGGAGGCCTGAGTTAAAAATTGTGTTTCAACAAACTTCAGAATTTACAGTTCTTTGTGAAATTCAGCTTTTCTGTCACATGTGCTTACCCCTTTCCATTACGATTGACTATGCTTTCAAGCCAGACATGAGCACGTCTGCTAATTGTCTGAATATGAGATTCATGCACATATCCAAAAACAGAGTGATAAAGCACAAGGAAGTTAACACTGCTGCCTACCCCAACAACCAGAATCCAATTTCCCTAGCATCTCCCAGCATTACCAAGTGACTTCCCAGCTCCAGAGACATCTTCAGAAGTGGAAAATTTCTCACTATAAGGCACGATAGTGGAAAATATTCTTGGAGGATACTGAAAGCTATAATCCAACAGATGCATCGAATCAATTCATAAATGTTTCCCAAGATCTCATCTAAGACCTCCCTGGGTTAATAGGCTTACAAATTCCTAGGATGCTTAGGCATGAGAAGGCCATGACTGCGATAGCTTCAAAACCACTGCACATCCCCAGTCTACATGAATATTTTGCAGATATGACAGGAACAGCCTGGACTTTTAAAATAAGGGATTTGCACTGAGATACTACATGGTCCATCTACAGAGGATAAAATTAACTTAGTAATATCAAACCACATAAATCACAGAGAAGACCAACTGCCCCCATCCACTTTTGGAAGATAAAGCAATTTACAAAACACAGAAGAAATCCCCTGAAGCCAGGATGTCAAACAAGAGGAGAAAAGTGCTTGAAATATGTATCTCAGGTCAAACAACTAATATATGATCTGATATTTTTTGCTTTTGCAAGTGGTTCTAGATTTATAGAAGCAGATTCTCATCTGAAGTAAATCAACATCCTTCATCAAATTAATTAGCAGTGTTTTCCTGATTCGTGTTAGATGCAGATTTGGCTGCTGGAATGTCTGTGGTCAAAAAGTGATGGAGAAATTTCAGGAGGACCCAGGCATTTGTTCAGAGATTTTCTGCTCCCAGCAGCCTCAGGATCAGGCAGACACCACTGCTCCAGAAAGAGCTGTCCTTAAAAAAGGTATTCACATTTAATGCTTATGGAAGGAAGATAAATTCTAAGAGCTACTGTGCAGATCTTTGGCATGTAGAGTAGGTGAAATTAAGTATTAATTGGCCAAATTAGTTCAGAGTTTTGGGGTTTTATGCTGGCTGGCAAAACTAGCCAGCTAAGTTTAAATGAAGACTTTCAAATTTGGCTTATCAGCAATAACTATTAGTACTATATTTAGAAGTTTTCTTTGATCCATAGAAGTTGAATACAACTTTAAAGCTTTACATGAAACTAAAATGTATGGGGATAGCTTCTTCATGTGCTGAAAAATAGTCCTTGCTTAATAGTACACTGCAGCATGTCAGAGCAAGCACTTGTGTGGAGAGTTAAAGAAATGCTTCAGATACATGTTTTTGAGTTTTATCTGATTTTGGATTCAGTAGACACAGCTGTTAATGTCTCCAAACTTTAAAGCAAACAAGGAAACCAAAGATAAAACTGGGCTTCAGGGTCAAAAGCAATAGGGCTTCTTCAGCAGAGGTAGGCAATGCCAAGCAGAAGCAGTAAAAGTGCACGTGTGTCTTTGTGCTCAACACAAATAATAGGCGAGAGTTAGGAAAGTGTAAAGCTTGACTGAAGCTGGACCTGAGATTTCTGCGCCTTTAACCTTGCGAAAAATGGTTTGTTAGATACCATCATGGCTTCAAAATATTTGTAAAAGATTATGGGATCATTGACAGTTTATAGAAGGATCTTTAACAGGCTTTCTCTTCTTTCCTAGAGCTTATCTTTTCAGTTGTATTGCGTTTTTTTTTTTTTTTTTTTTTTTTTTTTAAGCTCTTGCAGCTCTCCAAGTATCTGAGAATGCAGATGTATTGCAGTTTACAGAAATAAGAAGAAAATAAGTGACTTTGAACCTGGTCCTCCATCATTTAACTCTCTAACAGGCTAAATCCTGAGAGCAAATTAATTCAAGGAACAATGCAGTTTCTCTTGACTCACTAACCATGAAATGCCCACCCTGTCAGGACTAAGACTGGTATTTCTCTTGTTTTGCAGCACGTCTACAGAACGAGGCCTACCATTGCTGCCTCAAGCTGTCTGCCCCAGCATTTCAGACCTGTGCTTGTTCTGTTTTTCCATAAAGGACATTTGGAGACGAGGCTGAATCTAAACACCTTCACATTTGTGTTATTTACCTTTGGAAGGTGTCCTGAATTAACTCCTGTGATGGTACTCCTACAGCAAAAGATGTGCTGTTGACCATGGGCAGCAGTGTTCAGGACTGGATATGAAAGCCACAGGTCAGTCCCTTTGATCTCAAGACCTCAATTACCACTGCCTTAGTCAGGGGGTGGTGGAACCTTTTCCTTCTGAGCAACAATAACATTGTCTTGTTTTTACCAAGTGCAGCAGCCACTGCTGGAGAAACAACTTCCCCAGCAGTCAGCAAGCTGTCATCTGTGACTGTCATCAGGGATATGGGGCTGAGGCACAAGAGATGAGTCAAAGGCAGATGCTCCAATAAAAGTTTTCAAGAAACTTATTCCTGAGAGCAGTTACAACAACAACAAAAAAATAACCAAAATGTTGAAAGGCTGTCAGCTGGCTTGGTTTGTCTCTCCTGAATGACGGAACAAGACTGTGGTGCACTCTTTAAGCTCAAACCTTCCCTGCATCCTTCCATTTTTAAAGATCGAATAAATTCAGGTGGCATGGGCCAAACTTCCCTTCTGCTTTAATTTAACACAACTCTGAAGGGACGGAAATCACCGCTTCCGAGAAAAAACATTTTCACACTTTTTTTTTCCACTTGCTCTGAACAAAGAGCTTTACAAACCAAGTTATCTACAGTTAAATTAACATAACCTATATGCAACACCCTGAGCAGCTATTACCTTTTCCAATAGTTCCCTGTGTATCTTTCAAGGGTTATACCATTAAAAACAAACAAACAAACAAACAAACAAAGACAATGAGATCTTAGTTTTCTAGAAATAAGGTATGTTGGAGTGGAATATATTATGATAGCCTAGCTAAGAGGCATCAGGCATTGGCTCAGTACAGGTATACACACTCATAACATCTTGCTAGTATATGCATCCTGGCCCAGCCTTGGCCCCTCTCCATCCCTGGGATGGGCTGGGGCTGTCCAGTGTCCCTGGCACCCCTTCTGGGGTGGTGGGATAGGCCCTGGCACCAGGCCCTGATCTGAGGAACACCATGGGGAGCTGCCACTGCTCCCTCCCCAGCCCCAGTTTGCTGCTGGCCTGTGCTATGCTCGTGGTTGCAAAAAGAAACCACACCATGTTTTTCTGAGTATTCCTGAAGTCTGATACTTTCAGGCTTGTTTCAGACAGAAAGCCAAAAGAAGTTTCCAGTATGCACCTGAAACATGAGGGAGTGCTGCTCTTGGTAAACCAGAACAATGCTTTGGCAAACTACATTTTAAAGTTAATCACTTTCTTGCTGTTGTATTTTCTACAAATGTAGAAACTTAGTGCATTCCTTTATGCAATGAAAATATATGATAAGTGACAAACATGCAAAATATACATTTAAAATCCTATGCATTTTCTCCAGCATATTCCTGTGGGGATGGTTTCAGTTCACAGAACAGCAAGGACATATTTTAAAGACAATTTTTATTCACAATTTCTCTGATTTATAGTAATTATAAACAAATATCTTCTATTTTATTGTACTTTATTTCCACTGTTATAGATGTTATTTGATGAGTTTCAGTTATTATCATTCTTTTTTAAGATACATACATAATGCAAAATGGAGCTGTTTTTTCCTGTCAAACTGTCTAATTTAGCTGGCGTTAACATTCTGGGTCTGTTTCTTTAAGAAAATAAAGTGCTGCTTATAACAATCATGCCAAGGTTTTTGTAAAAGACAGTTTGACTGTTTTCTAATATTATATTTTTCATAAATCATGCTTTTCTCTTGCCACACAAAGCAATGAATATATATAGGATTCTGGCTTGCGTAGAAGCACTGTGTCTGCCTCACCTACCAAAACCTGAGGTCTCCATAGTATACATTGAAAGGCAATGCAACCCAAATTAGAGAGTAAATGGACTGAAGGATGGACAGAAACCATATAATTTAAAAATCATTGGGGAATGATTAGGAAGTTTTATTATGGAGCTATATAAATATGTTTTATCTTGTCATCATACTGTAACAGGGCTTGCAGACCATGGCCAGTGTGTGCCCTTGGCAGACTGCACTCAGTTATAGCTTCCTAATAACACAGCTGTTTGCTTTCATTCTTTGCTTCCAGCTTTGTATTTTCATTTATTTATTTATTTATTTATTTATTTATTTTCCCCAAGTTCTTAAGCTTTTATGAGGAAATGAAGAGAAAAGAACCAGTCAAACTTGTTCTCCTCCATTCACTTGGAAAAAACACCTTTTCCTTTTCTGTGTGCTTTGGTATTTGGAAACCCAAGTATCATTATGGGATCTTGAAACTATAGCAGCCATTTTCATCTTCCTACCTCAGCTTTCCTCCTCCATGGGATATCCAGAGACCACATATACAAGAAGCTAAGTTACAGCAAACTCCACTAATGTAGCTGTATCACGCCAATCAGAAACAAATATTTTTAAAATAGAAAGCTACTTCAGGTTCTAGTTTAAAATACCTAAGTTCCTAATAATTTAAGATTTTAAAGAGGAAAAGTACTCATGCAACAGTATCATATGGTGAGTGTTATATTGGTTACAAACTATATGTTTATGAAAATATATATTCTTCTAGTAATAAATAAATCCACTAGAATAGTGTTTCCTCTTGAGTAAGAAAATATGGATAATAGCTTAATAGGACTTCCATTAATTTGCCTAAATTTTGATATATTTTTTTTCACAATTCTATGAATTTCCATTTCGGTTTAGGTGCGTCAACAATATCACAGTGCATATATATATATTTTTTTCCCTTTTAGTTATAACAAGTACCTACAGTGGAAGAATAGGTATTCACTCTGCATCTTCCACCTTCTGAAGGCATACTTCTGAACAATAGTTACAGTAGTTTACTCTGGAAATCTTGTATATCTAGGTGACAGGAATGAGCCTGTAAATGCTCTATACCCACACAAGATGATAGCTCACAGAAAAAAAGATACTCTGGGTTTCAGAAGCACTTTTTGAAGGATTAAGTTACAATATAAGATTCTGTTGATCAGATAGTTCTCTTTTCTTTCTGAAGAAAAGATTTCTGTGTAACGTGTTTTGTGAAGAAGGATGATGTAGCCAGAGAATGAAAGCAGATTGTATTCCTTCGCTGTGGCTTTGCTTGTTTCTGCAGCCTAACATGCTTCATATTCTTAAAAGAATTGATTTTGGCTCTACAGTTCAGTGGGGAATTATGTCATCTGCATTTCTGCTTACTATCATACACAGCTGATACTATATTTCACCATCTTACCAGACCACCAAGATCAGTTTTGCTGACATCAATTACGGACATAGAGAAGCATTTACAATTAAAAAAAAAAAAAAAAAAAAAGCTTTTGCTTAATCTCTTGGCTTCAGCTCCAGGATGTACCTTTTCTCGCATAAAAATTCTTCTCAGATTAGTTTCTGCTATAAGGTCCAAACATTAGTAGTGGAATCCTGCTTTCCATGAACATGAAAACTAGACAGAGCTCTTTCCAGCAGACTTCCAGATATTACATTAATATTTATATATACATATTAATGTATATACATACATGTAGACACATACATATGTATGCTAAACATGCTAAACAAAGTGTATATATTTAATTAGAAGACAGGATTTTACTTTCAGGAGTTCTCTGATTTTTAGGTATACATTTTTCAAAATATTTTTAAAATTATTGCTTTAAGTGAATTTTATAGAGAAACATAATTAAATGAAGAGCAGACTGGTCTACCACAAGAAAAGTGCTCCACTAAAAAAGTTGAGAAGTGTATGATGTTGTTGAACCCAGCAAATAATTTTAAAGCATGATATGCTCCTCTGCTTATCTCCTGTTGCTAAATCTACAGATGTATGCAGTAAAGCAGATGCCAACCTGGAGAATACTGTTCAAGACAGAGCAGCACTTTACAGGCCAAGCTTCTAAACTGATGCATATGCTATTTTCACTTCTATTCCCTAAACTTTTTTACATGGTCAAGGCTATGGTCTGAGCTTCTCATATGCTTCACAGCACTATAATTTCAAAGTTATAAAATCTAATGTGTGATAACAGAAAAAAAAGAGATGTACAAGAAGTACAGACTGTGATATAGAGAAAACAGAGAAAACAGCAACTGCTGCAACACAGGCTTCCTTGCCAAACTTTATATGCCAGGGTTTGAATAAATTACAATTTAATTCTACAAAAAAGTTGAACATTAACATGGAACTTTACATAATGCAGCTACCTGGTAACATACATTAAATATAGGTAGAATATGACATTACATAAAACAAATTTAAAAGTATATCGACAAATAATACACTTTCAGTGAGAATTATCAGAAATGGTATTTCCATGATTCAAAGTCTTTTTTCTTTTCTTAGAGACAACTACTATTTTTATGCATATTAAGAATGCACACATATCAAATAATTATTTTGTCGTATGTGTCATGGTGATAAAGGGTCTGCCTCTGTTGATGGACTATTTTTATTGACTTAGATTGACCTAACTTAAAATTAAGAAAAATCAACAAAAATAAGAAATGCAACTGAGTTAAGTCAACTGAAAAAATACTCTCTTATTATAGCAGCTTTTCCCCTCCTTGGAGGACCAGAGTTCACAGCTTGGAACTGATGAAAACATTCTAACTGCATTGAACTAATACAGCTATAAGCACATGTCTGCTCACCAAAGAAATCTGCTACACTGGACAACTACAGAAAGCAAGGCCAGCACTCTTGAAATAAGGCATGATTACAGGTTGCAATCGTGGCTGCTAAGAGACAGACACTAGCAAAATAAATATAAGAAGGAAAAAAAAAAAAAAAGCAGAAGTGGATATAACATTTACTCTTGGGTACCAATTTCTGTCCAGTGAGAAAATCCAGAGTACCTTTCAGATTACAGTAGATGTCATAGGGTCTTTAAGAGTTCCAGGAAAACTTCTGCCAGTATGGACATCGGAAAGAAATGAACCTCAAATTAATTCATTATCTGACTAGATCTAAACTGCCTGTTTCAAATAATATGTAGACCCCTTGTTCAGAATTGCTTGAACCTTGCATTCTATGGGTAGATCTGCACTTGGCCATGTGCTTGCAGACTGTCTGGAAGGGGATATTCAAATACAGGAAGATGTACAGACTTACTGGCAAATTCAGCATTGGGCACATCTAAAGGAAGTGACATACCAGGAATCCCTTTATACATTTTTTTCTCCTCTTCCAAGGAAGCTGGCTAATAAAGTTTTAACTGCTAAGAAAGTGCTCCTACAGCTTTCACAGAGAAAATCTTTTCTGTCCTTGTTCTTGATGAGTATAGGTGTGAGAAAAACAGAATAGTATGAGTTATATAGTATAGCTATAGTAATACAATGTTGTAGTTAATTTAGCCAATAGAAAATAGCCTATATTTCTCCCACATTATATCTTACCTACTGTACTAAGTTTATTATTCACACACCCAGCCATTCTCTGTATGGGATCTTTTGCTTCCTGAAATCAAATGCCACAGTTTTCTGACTCATGCTCCTTCTGAATAAAATCTTTCAGATATGTTCTGTTTCAAACTCTGGATGGCTAAGCAGTAACACAAAGGTTAAATTCATAACAATCTTGATACAGAAATGTGGTTTATTTAAAATGTAAACACATTAAGATCCATTATCTTAAGATATACAGCTAATTTGTGTACTTCATACTCTGGAATTATGGTTTAAAAGGCTCATTCTAGCAGATAATCTACAGCATACTTTATTCTCTGTAATGGTACCCTTGGGAATTTTACATTCCATTCGGTATTCTATTTTATGCTCATGATTTAAGTACTCATGCTAATAATGCTAGTACTTCAGTGGTCTGCAGTAATACATGCTTGACAGAGCAAAAATAACTATTTGTTTTCAATGTTTCAGATTCAGCTAAGCATTAACATTTCTGTTACTTCATTTTTGAGAACTTCGTGCAGTTTTACCATAGGATTAAGATGGCTGAGTGGAATACTGATGGAATTTAAGCTTTTAGTTCCAAAAGAAACCCGTCAAGCCTTCATCAAATTAATTTGTGTGTAGTTTTCTATTTTGAATATTTTATTTACATCAGAACTGCTTTGTCTGAATGAATTAGCTGAAAGCCTGCCTGATGCTGATCTGTCCCTCTCTGTAAACGGGGTGTATGTCACTAGTATGAGGACATCCCTGGATTAGGGAGAGATGTGTATCACTTGCTCCACACACCATATAAGCAAGGAATTTACCTAACTCAAAGTTGCTCTTACATTCTTGGAATGCTAGTCATCCATCTTCCCACCCTTTTGAGGTACCAGTCCTTTACAACATAGTATTTCCCTGTTTTCCCACAGTATTACAACAAAGTCAAAAAGAAATAAACATATTCAATTAAAATCAAATTTTAAACAAAGGCATGTTTGCTACAGGAGCTGCCAAATATGCTTGTACTAGTTTAAAACTTTGGAAAATGCCATGGAGCTTCATTGCAAATATTATTTTATTCAAACAGCCTTCTCATCTGGCATGGAAATGTCTGCATGCAGATCCTGATTTCCTAGACTGTGTAATAAAACAAAATAATTTAATTAACGATAATTTAATTCATAATAATTTAATTCATATTGTATAATAATTTATTAATAAAATAAATAAAATAATTTAATTACTTGATTTTTAGGATATGTTTTTTTATGCCCTGGAAAATATAGAGCTTCTTGATATAAACACTAAATACGTGTAACATCTGGAAGACTGTAGCACCATGATAAGCAGATTTTGACTGCAAAACTGGCTTAAGAAATTTGTTCTTACTCTTTCCATCCCTTTGTTTTGTTCATGGCTGTGCAACAGAAGAGGTCACACATTCTGGTTCATATATGGGAAATTGAACAGTTGAGAGTACGGAGATGGTGGCAAGAATGTCCTAGAATGGTTTTTAGGCCAAAATATGTCTCTTTCCCTTCATATGTTTTGAAAACTCAGTGACACTATAGATGTGCCTTGAGCAACATGTATGTAAGGGTCATTGACCATTGCCAGTAGGAACTTGGTTTCAGAAAGCTTGGGAGTGAAAGGAAACAAGAGTAGTGTTTTTTTTGTTAAAGTTTGCACATTTTCCCTCATTGCCATGCAGCCTATATAGGAAAATTACTTTAAAAGCAATACTGCTCTGAAGCCCATAGAATATTACAAAAATGAAATAATAAATAAATAAATAAATAATTACCTTAATAACAACAACAACAGCAAAATTAGATGATTAGATGGGTACAGAAATCTAACTGTGAAAGGCAAAATTCAGTTTTTTTTCTGTTCGACTTCACAAAATGCATTAGTACCAATCTGAAATCAATGAAATGTGTGCCAGTTCAGGCACAAGCACAATTGCCTTGCAAAAACCACCTAGCAAAAGAGGTTAATCACCCTCATAACAATGCAAAGAATAAGTAGCAACATAACTATACTTAGCATTGGGCCTATCCTTTATTGTGTGAGCAATTTTTAGTTATTCAGTGTTCTTGACCAATTCCAACTGCTATTGTTACATCCCATGAGACTGCTTGAAAATGCAATGGCCACTTATTTATTTTTAAATACAAAAATAGACTTCAGATTACTGGTTCTGTAAGGATTTTTATCATTATTTTTAGTTTTACATTTTCAAGGCCAATTCACATGTCCAAGTGCTCAAAGCAGAGTCATGCCAGGTCTTACTTCCTCCACAGCGCAGTATTGTGGGAGAGAAGTTTCTTCAGATTTAATAAGATCAAACAGGTTTATTTTCAGAGCTGCCCAAAGTATAATTTCTGCTAATGGTGATATATACTTATGTGATGGCTGATCTCACACCTGATTTTTAGTTGCTTTGACAGTTGCGTTTGTAGTATGGGATGCCACTGAAGACAGTACAAACATTTGTCACTAACTTCAGTGGGAGTTGGATCGGGAGCTTTATAAGTTACACTGGAGTTTAATTAGAAGTCCTTAGAGACACAGGGTCAAAGAGACAAAACATTTTTAATGCATGTCTTTTTATCTTATTCTGAACAGGTTTGTAATGTCACAGAGGAAATGCTTTTTTCACCAATTTGTCAACTAAAAACTTTCAGCAGAACACAATTCCTGCCCTTGAGTTTACTTTAGGTATGGAAAATTACCCCAACAGGGCATTTATCACTCAATAATATTAGAGAGTGTACAATACAGACAATGCATACAATGTATTTTTAGGAAAACAGTAACTTTGTAGCTGATTATTTAGTAATTAATATTAGTGTTTTAAGAATTACATCCTTATTATGAATAATTATAGATAAACACTTACTAGATTTCTTCTTTAAATGAATAGACAGTATCAAAACTGCAGAAAGCACACTTCAACTATGGAAAGTAACTTAGCTTTGTTAACTATAAAAATGACCTATTTAGTAAATCATACCTATCAGGAGAGTGGCCAACCTGGAAATTTCGGAAAATACAGACCTGCCTGACCAAAAAATAAATAAATTATTCAATGTATTGTGCTAATAAGGCAGGTCAGCTCTCATCTTCTGGTTTTAAGTGTTCATCCTTTTGCAATATCTTTGGTTTTGCTTACACAGCTGAGTACACAGTATTTTTGAAAGGATGGGGAAAACATTTAATCAGACAGGCTTGGCACTTCCATCGTATTAGTCTGGGATACCTTCAGTTATCTCAGCTCCTGCTAGCACGAATCACATGATTTGTCTCGTCTGTATCCTTAGTCATTCACATTAAAATAAAAAGAGCTTTTGGGCTTGAACTAACAAGCTTACAAATTGCACTCTTACATTGATGAGCTCAGGTAGAAGAGCTTCCTGTGTTAACAAACCTCAAAGCATGGCAGAAAGGTATTGTTAGAAAGTCTCATTTTCTCCTCTAGATTAATGGCAAATGCAGTGAAAAACTTACACGATTCTCTTTCTCTTTCTGAGTGGTAATAATGAACATATTGTGATATATGGGAAAGTAAAAAAAAATAAATTTGTGTTCCAACTTGATTAAAAGAAACTGAATTTATTTCTGATAAGTTATCACATGCATGAAAAGTTATGGGTTTCACCACTAAAAACTGATGAAGGGCAGAATAATATATTTCACTACTTTTACTTCCATTTACAGTGAATGTTCAGTGATTTCATCTAGAATAATTTTGCTACTGTTGGAGAGGAAATAGCTATTTAATTTAAATTCCTCAAGAGCCCTGGAGTGGAAATATCCAGCAACTTGTCTATAACAAGAAATGTGGGCTGTCACTGTGCCAGACTTGGGGTGAATGAAGCTGTACCTCCCTGGCACCTTTGCACCACAAGGCACCTTGAAGGGGTTTAGAGAAAACACCACCACATTACCACCAAATCTCAAAAAATGATGCATTGACAGAACAGACAATTTAAAATATTCTTTTAATTGACATATGGCTACATATCATTGAACTAATGAGAGAACTATTTTGGGAAAAAGGTTACATATGACATTACTACTAGGCTTATCCAGACAAACTCAGACTGGGTACATGTTTGTAACTATCTCAGTTGAATGCACGAGTACTATACAAATAACAAAACTTTATAAACCTTATGTCTTTCTAAAATAAGAAAGATGTTTTTTCACAAATTTAATATTTTCATACTACTACAGTTTAAAGTATATTGGAAATGCCAGCCACAGACTGCTCAATAAATTTAAACTTATATGATTGCTTCACTTAATAATTGCTTAATATAATATCACTATAGTACTATTATAATACTGTATTAACATTTCATTAGCATTACTATATTTAGTATTTACTTAATGCAAAAAACATTACATCCCCTTGATGGTCTTGAATGTTACCCTTTTAATAATTGCAAGTGACATTGTCTGTACATTGTCTGCATTTTAGATAAAGCACCATGATGAAATTTATGAAAGAGAGATTATAGTAAGAGTTTTTCTATCTCTCTTCTGGAAATTAATGACAAGTTGAAAAATGTGATTTTATTTTTTTTTAAAGAAAAATATCATTAGTTATGAGAAACCTGCAACTGGAAAGCATTAGTTTACAATCAAGTGGATTTTTTTTGGTGTAAAAAGTGACTCCAGAATAAAAATGGGAGAGAGTCAAATCAGAACAAAGGTCAGTTAAACATTCTCACTGGAATTTAAACACACAAGTAATGTTTGTTTGCATAATTTTTCAGTGATGTTCCAATTGCATATTCACTTACAGCCAAAGCACAGATGTGACTGTTTAATGAGAATACAGCCCTGCTCTAAATCAATGCCTAAACTGTTCTCTTGTAAGAAATACACACAACTATTAGAAAGATAACTAATATCTATGATGAGATGTCTAGAGCTAAACTCAATATTCCAATTATTCTCAAGTGTCTTCTTGTTTTATTTTTTTCATTTGATCTTCTGAAATAAATTGGCTAAAATACTTTTGCCTGTTCTGTCTCTTCACAAAAGCTCTACGCTACAAAGCAGTTGAAGACAAGAACTGCAAAGCAGCTTTTGCTGCAGTCATAGTCAAGTCATCTTGTTTACTACACTAATGAAATTCCTAATAATAATTGTAATAAATAATAATTCTGATAAACTTCTTTGCAGAGAATCATCTGTACCCAGAGCATTTCATTAATGTACTTTATAAAATTTCACTTTTTAAGCTGTCAGTCAATAAAATATTGCACTTTCCTTAATGCAACACTGCTAAAAATACCTACTTTTTGTTCTAGGCAGAGATTTAAAAGGCAAAAGAAAATTCATTTCCAAGTCAGCATAATATATAAGAAACTAATGAAGGACAGCTTGTCAAAGGCTGTCTATCTAGTTTTTGATGAAAATAAGATTCAGCATAAAAATATAAAGGACTTTATCAATTGTTATGAACTATTAATATAAATGGATATTTGCTTAAAATTTTAAAATCAGTTCTTTATTGCACAGGCAGGTGGCATTAAAGGAAGGTAAGAATAAGACAACATATTTCTTTTTATTCTTCTCCTTTCCTTTCCTTTCCTTTCCTTTCCTTTCCTTTCCTTTCCTTTCCTTTCCTTTCCTTTCCTTTCCTTTCCTTTCCTTTCCTTTCCTTTCCTTTCCTTTCCTTTCCTTTCCTTTCCTTTCCTTTCCTTTCCTTTCCTTTCCTTTCCTTTCCTTTCCTTTCCTTTCCTTTCCTTTCCTTTCCGTGGTAATCCAGTCATTTTACCCTCTGAACTCTGTTAGAAAATTTATTATATGGGCCTCCTAAAATATGTAATGGGTGAGGAAACATAAAAAAAATAAACTGTTTTCTAAGTGAGATAGCATATGCATTCCTAATTTAGCAATTCTTCTTAGGGTATAATTTGATGGGTTTACTGCAGCTGGAAAATTATATAAAGTGAACTTGTAATTGGAATCCAATGAAAATACCAAATTTCTGGCTACCATTCCACATTCCCGTTAGCAACTATCAAGCTGAAGCAGGCTCTGACTGATATGTTAGTGTGGAACCTACACTCCTACACTTGCAAAAAAGAAAAAAAAAAAAAAAAAAGAGAGAATTTTGATTTTGAGCAGAGTAACCAAAATGCTTCTCTTAGTTGGGATGGACAATCTACTAAAGAGGTCAGTATGGAGTCTTCTGTCTTCTCACCCATCCCATTCCCTAGCACTAACTTCATATTCTCTGAAGCAGCACAAAATCACAGAATCACACAGAATCACAGAATTTCTAGGTTGGAAGAGACCTCAAGATCATCGAGTCCAACCTCTAACCTAACACTAACAGTCCCCACTAAACCATATCCCTAAGCTCTACATCTAAACGTCTTTTGAAGACTTCCAGGGATGGTGACTCCACCACCTCCCTGGGCAGCCTGTTCCAATGCCTCACAACCCTTTCAGTAAAGAAGTTCTTCCTAACATCTAACCTAAAACTCCCCTGGCGCAACTTTAGCCCATTCCCCCTCGTCCTGTCACCAGGCACGTGGGAGAACAGGCCAACCCCCACCTCTCTACAGCCTCCTTTAAGGTATCTGTAGAGAGCGATAAGGTCGCCCCTGAGCCTCCTCTTCTCCAGGCTGAACAAGCCCAGCTCCTTCAGCCGCTCCTCGTAGGACTTGTTCTCCAGGCCCCTCACCAGCTTCGTCGCCCTTCTTTGGACCCGCTCAAGCACCTCGATGTCCTTCTTGTAGCGAGGGGCCCAAAACTGAACACAGTACTCGAGGTGCGGCCTCACCAGAGCCGAGTATAGGGGGACGATCACCTCCCTAGCCCTGCTGGTCACGCTGTTTCTGATACAAGCCAGGATGCTGTTGGCCTTCTTGGCCACCTGAGCACACTGCTGGCTCATATTCAGCCGACTGTCCACCATCACTCCCAGGTCCTTCTCCGCCTGGCAGCTCTCCAACCACTCATCTCCCAGCCTGTAGCTCTGCTTGGGGTTATTGCGCCGAAAAACAATAGCTAAGACAAAACTGATAGTCACACTATTAGCTTTGCCTTGATTAAATTTCTGAAGCTCTCATTCCTGCTGACAAGACGATGAACAAAACCAAGAAGTTAATACAAGAAGTTTAGGTAATATTTTAATGATTTAATAATATCTACTAAAAGATGGTGAGGCACAACGTGATTGCACTGAGAACTGTTACGAGCCCTGTTGCACCCTGTGGGTCTACAAGTGCCCAAGCACATTCATATTCCTTACCAACAAAGTTAGTGGAAGGGGCAAGCCATGAAGTGAGAGAGATGCTTCCTAGGAACATCGCAGCATCGTTGCTTAGACACTAATGGCTTTTACCTGATGTTAGCAGGTATAAAGGCTTATAGAAAGAAGTCTTCTTATTGCTTTCAATGTGTTGATCAGTTCTCAATGAGGAGAGCATAAGCCTCAGAAGACAGTCTGCTCTTTCTTTCAGATCTTTCATCCTCTGCCTCAATCTGTGAGTATCATTTGATCCTATTAATGTACTCAGAACTTCACTTCTCACAGCAGTGGCTTCCTGCTGCTAACTGCCAGAGTATCTAAGCAAGGTAAAACACTTTTAGTATGAGTCCAGCCTACAGTAAGCAGCCCATCCTACTGTGCTGTACTTGCTGGTGAGTGCTGAGCCAGCACTTATGAAACTAACATTGCACTGAGATGTACAGCCCTGTATAGCATCTTTTCCTTGTTCTGTACAGTAGTTATAAAACACTTAAAATAATTGAATGCAGTGAAATCTAGGAAATGTTCATCATATAACAGATAATTTTTGCCATGGTGTTGAGAGAGGATGCCACCTGATTGCTTTGCAGAGGAAATATCCTTTTCTTATAAGAACTAAAAGTTAATAGTATTAGAAGTTATTTCAAATATGACCTAGAGAGTCCTATTTTCTTCATTTTGTGAGGTGTGATGGCAGATGGTTAAAAAGGGAAGGCTAAAAGTATGAAAGCATGACTCAGAAAGTCTCCATTTGGATAAAAGTTATCCAAATCCTATATGTTTATGGCATAAGTTTATAGCATCTTCTGAATTATACATCAAAGAAGATACTGATATTTCTATTTTAATGATCTGGAGATGTGAGATTCAGCAGGACTAAATCCATCTGAAAGAAATGTTGAAGTTCCACACCTAATAAATCATCTTTGTAATGATAAGAGACATAGTAGAGCAAAATATTCATAACAATAGGACTGACACACACACAAAAATCTATTTACGTCACTGTGATATCAACTAAACAAGCTCAGTTTTTATTAAGATAGCTATAGTAAAGTTATATTTAGAATTCTAGGAAAATAATTCCAACTAATCATCTTATTATCGTACACTAATAGAGACTTTTTTTTTTTTCTGCTTTCTTTGTCCCTTGTACAATATCCACCACGTTCTGAAATTCATTCCAATTCATTCCTGTCATAAATCCATATTCCACCTAATGGTATGTCCTTCCACCTAGGAGCATTTCTCAAAATCTTCCTGGATATGAAGAGAATATCTTGTTTGCAGCAGAAAACAAGAAATTAAAGTGAAATGAAATGAAAATGTCTATGAAAACAGCAGCTTTGCTAAACCTGTTTACAGACAAGGCTGCTTGTTCCCTTTAGACCTCTTCAGAAGGAAAGAACACATGTGCTGCTATGCAGTGCTCAACCTGCTAAATGATACTCAAGTAATTCGTTAACAATAAATGAGCAAGGAACATATTTGCACTGCTTATTAGGACTGATAATAGACAGAGACGTGGGGCTCTAAGGAGAGCCAGATACTCCCATTCACTATGCAATTCTAATGGCACTAGCCAAGTAAAAAGCACCAACTTTTCTTAATTACTGTTGATAGGCATGTGATTAGTACACAAATTCTCTTGCTCTGCTGAAAGACCTGGTTTCCTTAAAAGTGGAAACCTTTCTCTCTGAATACATATACACATGCACACAAACACACACACACACAGAGTTCAGGTTTGAAAGTCGAGCACTCCCGCTTAGGAAATACAGGAGTTAAGACTCCTTGGGCAACCTTCATTTGAACCCCTTGTGTATATCCATCACACAACTGGCATTAGTTGTGTAGACCCATAATCACATACTCTGTAATTTCTGGCAGGATCCCCAGTTTTTCAACCCACAGCAGAGACAATGGTCACGTAACAAACTAACAAACAGCTATTGAGTATTTTGTTTTGTTCACACTGTGTGGCCTATGTGTCCCTTATGGGAAAACACATTCTAGCTGAACAGTTTAACCTACTACCTCTTTTCTGGGCTGTTTATCATGATGAATATTAATAAATATTAATAAAACTATTTTATAGTATGCTGATGAGATTGGACATATGTTCATTTCCATTTTAAAGATATAATTGAGGCATAGGGAGTAAGATAGGAAATTTGTATTAACTGAGCCTTCTCATACTGTCCCATCAGTTACTTTACGTTTAAAATGAGCTGGCAGAAAATGAGCCCACAGCTTCATCAAAGCTCCACAGTAAGGGAAGCACATCTGGCTCTTATGTTGGTGCTAGCCCAGGGACTAGTCCAGGCTGGCACTAAGTGCAGCTGGCACACTTGCATCTTCTCTAGTAAAACGCTCTCATCTCCAGCACAATCCAGATGCATGCTGGAAATGGTCTCCAGATCATTTTAATGGCAAACCTTACATCCTGCTGAGAAGGATGCTGGCTGGACCACACCAGCTCAGGCCACGGAAGGTTATGAGTTTGTTAGCACAGTCATTTCTGCTCAGGAATGCTCCCAGGCACACTTTTAGTATTTAATTGCCAGAATCACCTTCTATTTTTTTTTCCTCCTCCTAAAAGCATTGCAGGAGGTAGCTTGCTACACAGAAACCAGATCATTTTGCTCAACAATTTTACCTGTGTTTTTCTTAACCAAATCCATCACAATGAAGCACTATGGAACCTCAATATCCATTGTACAGCATTTCAAGGTAATAACAGTAGAAACCAGCTCTATTTGTATAGCTTGTCACTCCATCACATTTTATGTTCTGGATAAGAACAATTACTAATGTAAAAATGTAAAATGGATTACTACACTGAGCAGATGATGAGCCTGAGGCACAAAATACACATTTATTCAACTCTATCTTCCTTAGGTAAAAAAAAAAAAAAAAGGAAAAGGCGAGCATACAGTGTTTTCCACTTGTATAACAGCTAAATTTATCACATTGTCAAACTGATGGGCAAAAGGGAAGAAATCCTTTAATGCAACATCCAGATAAAATATTAGAATAGAAGTTATTCTTCTGGCAAAGAACATTTTTTATACACAAGTAAATGTGTGGCCAAAGGGTATGAAAACAGCACAAATAATTTTTAACCAAGAATTACTTAAAAAAAACATTGACCTCCTCCCCACCCTGGTTCCTATGTATCTGTACTCTTTAAAGAAAAGAAAAGCACACATTATTATTAAGAAAGATATCTCAAATAGTGTTTGTTTTTTTCTTTTGATTTTACTAATTGTATCAGAATCATGGAAAGTAAAAATCATCATAAATGTCAACATTGTTCAGATTATCCCTGTTAATTGCCTAGTTGATATCAATTACCTGAAAGCACCCAAGAGAATTTTTTTGAAGTAATAAACTAAATATAATTAATAGTAAAAATTCAATAATGCAGAAATGTAATATCTATTTTCTGGAAATTAAATTTACACTGGTTTTAGTGTGCTCATTCAAACATTAATTATATGCATAAGAAGGGTAATGTTTGGTAGTTTTGCTTAATATTTTAAAGCCCTCACATTTCAGCTAAAAGTAACCTTTTCTGAATAAAAAAAAAAAAAAAAAAAAAAAAGTTTTATTTTAATGTCAGCATCCAACTATTCAACAATTTAAATATCATAAAAAATAGACTAAATCTAACCTAATGGGAAAAAAAATAAAAAAAGAATCACTTCCCTTGTATCAAATTACTCAGGTACAGAAACCCCATTGCTTGCATGAGCTTTTTAACTTTACAAATTCAGCATAATATGTTGTTATTAGGTGAAAAACACTGTTCTGCTTTGTACAGATGTACAAAGGTCTATATGAATTGCGATGCATTGGAAAAACAAGGTAATTGTTTTGTGTCATTATAGGAACAACAGAAGCAGCACCATCATGAGCAGCTGCTGAATTAGGTCTATTGGTCCTTTTTGTTCCATTAATTATCAGGGAGCCAAAACTTCAAAGAGCATTCATGCTTATATAGGTGCTTTTAAAGCTGGTTTTATTACCACACTAAGGAATTTGCTGTACCAAAATTTAAATGCACAGTTAGTCTAAGAAAAAAAAAGTAATCAAAGAAGCGATCCCTGTTGACTTAGCAGTACTTGCACAAGCTGTATTGTGATGTCATTAATTATTTCATAAATATGCTGATATATAATATGTAAATGTTTATAAATGACTGATAGAAGTTACAAGCATGTTGGAGACAGGTGGAGATACTGTTTTCCTTAATGGCTTTAAGCAAACATCAATTATAGGCTTTATAGAGAGTTATAAATTATTTTCATAAGCAACCTGCTGTACCGAACTATTTATCTGTAACAAATACAATCAAACTATACATATATAAAATACTGAGTTCATGTAAATGGTTTATAAGTTCAACATAATATAACATAAGACTGTAAATTGGTTATAAATGGTGCATGAATAAATTTAGACTTAAAATTACAAGAAGGCATTTAAACATCTGAGTTCTGAAATGGTCCTACAGGGCAAGAAACCCAAACTGTTTGCATATGAGTCTCATAAGCTTATGAAAAGGACTATCTAAAATAAACTGGAGAAATTCTGGAGACAAAAAACAAAAACAAAAAGGCAAATCTGAGTGTCTGTATCCAACCTATATCATCAAATCAGAAGGAGACTGAACCATCACATCTTGCAGTATAATGCTTATGGTATGAATCTCATACTCAGAGCCAAGCATGGCTCCCTATGGGATTTAGGAAAACATTTAGCTGCCTTGGAAATAAATAGGGAGTACAAGGATATCCTATAAATAGGGAGTGAGAAGAAGAAGGGCAATGTATATTTGGAAGATGGAGATCATCCAGTTAAGACAAACACTTGTTCTCCTGCTTTCTCCAGTTCTCAGACATGCAGTTGGTTTGTTCAGTTCACTTGATCATGGCCAAGTTAAGATGAAAAATTTGGATCGAGAACAAATTATTTTCCACAGGTCAACATTATTCAGGGATATTATTTATCAAATACTTTGTTACTGTACAGAAGAGAATTTGGTGATTCTCTCAATCTCTGTAGTGCATTACAACTCTAGTTTCTGTTCTCTCTCTCTCTCTCTTTTTTTTTTTTTTTTTTTTTTTTTTTTTTTACTACAGCCACTAGTCTTCTAGGATGCAAAGAAATGCCCTGTGGCTCCTGGGATGCAGCACAAAGAGTGAATGCAGTGGTCGTGCTGGGGACCACCCTGAACTCAGTACTGATTTCACAGTTGCCTTGATTATGAGATGCACTGGCATTGATGTCCCTTCTGACTCTGTGTTCCCACAAACTTGACATTTTTGGACAGAATATAGAATCCTTTCATGCAACCTTCTCTATCACAGGAATACATGTCTGAGTACCACAGATAAAGCCTAAAGCAAAAACGCCTCAAGCCAAGGATGTCTTGGAGTCCATTTAGTTAAGCAATGACACCATGATAGTAACATATTACCACTGGAGCTCCCTTCAGTTTTACCATCATATGAGTCTGACATAAATTATTTTGGTACCATTTTAATCAGTAGGAAGAAACAGGTTTAATCTTGCACTGGAAAAAAGCTTTAAATTAGGGCTTGGATTATAACCAACATGAGGTTCTTATTAGACAATTTTCTTAGTCTGTACAGACTAAGTAGATGTATCCACTGCTAAACAGTGTCCAACCACAAATGCCATAAACTCAAATCTGTTTTGAGTAACAAAGTTAATCATAAGCCAATGAACCTTTGCCCCTGATTAAGACATTCAGAAGATTTGTCTTTTATCTCTATAGAAACTATGGAAACATTTTTCTTCTATTGATCTAACTTTATATACTAAACAAAAGCGTCTGTGTAGTTGTTAGTGTCACATATCTCTCAGTTTACAAAAACATTCACTGCTGAGACCCCTACCTCAGCTTTTCAGATAAAGGTAAAGAGGGTGATTCATGGGGATGCTGTGCCTGCTGTTTGATGTTCCACTTGCTAACCCTCCACTTCTCCAGAAAGTTAATTGCTATGCCCATTTTTCATTTCCACACTATCAGAGCACGAAGTGGTGACTGGAAATTGTCACCTTGACGTCAGCCATCATCTTAGCAACTTGAATTTCATTTCTATCTCTGCACAGTGAGGTCAAATTTGGGGAAAAAATAGGTATACAGGTAGACCTAACTCCTACCTCCTGAAACGGTGGCAAACATCACAGCTGTGATACTGACTGTTGCTACAACTCAGTAGCAAATTAACTTGCTAACGAGGAGCAGAAAGATAACAACACTTTGTTTATGCCATATAGCAGCACCTGAAAGAAGTAATGGAGTACTGCAGCAAAATCCATACTGCCTATTGGCAATGGTCCCTGGCTTCTACTTTCTTGCCCAACAGGGCCCATGAACTATATGGGAGATGGCTCATTTTCACAGCCCTGAGCTGTGACAGGGATCATACCAGCATCCAGAACAGTTTGGCACTGTTTAATATGTTAGGATACCTGTAACCTCCATACTTCCCAAGTGCAATACTCCCAGTTCTCCTGCTCTCCCATGTGTTTGCTACGTGTCCGTGACTGCTAATAGGATGTGTTAATCAAGACCTGTTCACTACCACTGGGTATGCCGAAATTAAGATCCTGTGTCTCTCTCATAAAGACCAAAACAAATGACTTTTGGTATAGGATTAGGAGGTTTATTTTTTCAAGCTCTTATGTAGTTGATTACTCAAAGGGCTCTACAAGTAACATCTGCTTGCATATCCAGGCATTTACACTGTTTTAAAAGTCAAAGCTTCAAAGCAACTAAAAATACTAATGCTTTGGTCTAGAAATGATTGCCTGTATGGATTGAATATCATCTGCATTTTTTTTTTAGTGAATATCCGTAAAGAATCTATTATTTGATAGATATTCGATATGCCAGCTGGCTGTCTTCCTCTCGCCTTCTTTCTTTGCCTTTTCCCCTTTCCTTTTAAATTTCTCTTGTCCCATTTCTGCATCTGTCAGTGACTTCATACTTTTAAAAATCGGGCTCTGTGTGGCTTAGGACTTAAAATCCTATTTTAAGAAGTGACATTAGCACCCATGTTCCCATGCATTTTGGTGACACTGAGAGTCCAATTTTCAGGAGACTTTAGGTTTGTACTGATTCAAAGAGGTATCTAGCAGGGATTATGAGAGCATCAGAGCACTTGAAGTTAGTGTGAATTAGGCACCTAGAGTACTTTGTCCATTTTAGACTACAATGAGGATATTATCTAAATCTGTTGCAGCCTACAGACTCCAAAGTGCTTACATTGCTTTGAAAATGGAACTAAGGCTGCAGTGATGCTTGGATAATTTTGGAAATGCTGCCCTTTATCCTCTCACATATTGTACTTTTCTCTAACACAGATTCATAGCAGAAGAAAAAATGATCTTCATTTCAAATGTCTTTACTGTTATTTTCTCCCTTTGTCTCAAAAACAACAACGACAAAATCTATTGAAAACTTAAGGCATCTACTTTGAAATCAACAGCAGAAAAAGCCCACTGAACATAACCTGAGTTATGTGGATTTCTAGAGGATGTGTTGAAAAGTTCTCTATGGAAAAGATTCTAGTGTCTAATCTTTGCTGTGAGGGCAGTGAGGCACTGGCACAAGTTGCCCAGAGAAGCTGTGGATGCCCCATCCTTGGAAGTGTTGAAGGACAATCTGGATGGCACTTTGAACAACCTGGTCTGGTGGGAGGTGTCCAGGGTTAGAATTTGTTGGTCTGTCAGGTCCCTTCCAACCAAAACCATTCTATGGTTCTTTGACTTGCCTTCATCACCTGTGAGAAGAATATTTGGCTTATCTAAAGTAGGATAAGTGATGTGAGTCAAAGATGGTAGTGAAAAAAAAAAGTACATAAGAAATTATGTCAAAACATAGAGTGGTTTGGGTTGGAAGGGACCCTTAAGGGTTCCTCTGGTTCCACACCCCCTAGAAGCACAGAAGTCATGTAGAGTGCTGCAGGACAAAGAATGCACGGTGCAAAAAAATACCAGAAGAGATGTCTGGGATGACTTACCACCTTGAACATCAGGTGAAAGGAGGAAGGAAAGAAGCAAAAGACTGTAAAACAAAGCTGACAAAGTTGAACTTTGGCTTCAGCTATCTGTTGGGTTCTGAATATGTTTGAAGTGGATTACTGCACTGTGGCCACCTTGTTTCACAGCACCAGGGGAAATAAGAACTTTAGTATTGAGAGCACTCAGATCCCCGTCATGCCACCCCTCTGATCGGTTCCAACACAACACTCCCACCATCCTTCTTGTACATTTTGTCATCACTGCTTCCCATCAGTTCCCCACTGGAGATGGCATTACATAGCCCTCCTGCTGCTGCCCTTCCTGCACACTCTGCAACTGCTGCCTTGCACACAATGCTGGAAACCACATTTACATTTACTTTGCACTGGCAGAAGTACAGACAGACAACAGCTGAGAATAAAGGACATTGCCAGTCTGAGAGCGACATTTTATTTAACTGACAAGAAAATGCACAGGGGTGGCTGTGAGCTTTATCAGCAAAGAGATTTGAGCTGCCAGCTATGACTAAGTTCAAAATCCTCTCTTATCCCAACACTACTCTCAACTGGCAGCAGCTCAGACTTGAAAAATGGCATAGGGGTGGCACAGCTGTTCCTGAATATTAAAACCTATTGAAGCAAAACCATTGCTTTTGCCCTGTTCATAAAGGTACAAAATATGGAATGTGTATATAGACATGTACCTATTCTCCATTATTTTTAATTATTAATATACATACAACAGATTCACCTCTTTCATTTTATAAATAAAGAACTTTTAATATTCTCTAGATTAACAAAAAGCATATATACAGCTCATAAAAGCAAGTGACTTTTGTAACACCACAGAAGTAACACGTACCTAAGCTGCCCTATCACATTAATACATCATTATTCATAAGCTCTCTGTGAAATCTTTTAAAATGGAAGTGGATAAATACTTTGGGCCCAGATGGCCAGATACATAGAAAGTGCTGGGTTGTCAGGTCCAAAAGACTCTCACAAAATAGAATACAAACCTCCATCAATTGATATTTATGATTTCTTCTACTATTTCATGGTATTCCTTGGGAGCGTAAGAAAATCTTGCTTCACACATTGATGCATTTCCTACAGTTTCTGGGCACCTTTTGGAAAGTAGTGAGCACCAATGCTGTGTAAACAGAGGGCACAAAGGAGTTCAGGCTGTGTTAGGAACCAGGACTGGCTGCCCCGGACACACAGAGTAAAGCAATAAAAGTAACAGAGAGGTTGTGTACATTTTCAGCATACAGTACTCTTGCAGTTTGCTCCTGTTCTCTTTAAAGCGAGAATAACAGGGATGTATTAACAAATCACTCAGCTGGTCTTTCCAAACTCTCAGCTGGAAATATATAATTTTGGACTTGTGATGAAAATAATGTTGATAACATACCTATGTTTAGTTGTTGCAGAGCAGCGCTCGCACACAACCAAGGCCTTTCCTCTCCTCATGCTGCTCTGCCAGTGAGTAGCTGGGGGTGCACCAGGAGCTGCAAGGGGACACAGCCAGGGCAGCTGGCCCAGGCTGGCCAAAGGGATGGCCAAAGGAGGAAGGAGGGGATGTTCAGAGTGATGGCATTTGTCTTTCCAAGAAACCATCACCCGTGATGAGCTCTGCTGTCCTGGCAGTGTCTGAATTCCTGCCTGCTGATGGGAAGTACCAAATGAATTTGTTGTTTTGCTTTGCTTGTGCGCATGGCTTTACTTTACCTAGTAAACTGTCTGTATCTCAGCCTATGAGCTCTCACGCTTTTACCTCTCTGATTCTGTCCCCCATCCCACGTGGGGAGAGCGAGGGATTGGCTGTGTGGTGCTGAGCTGCCCGCTGGGTTAAATCACAACACTGTGGCACTGAAAAGGCTAATCATATCAGGAGGTCCAGATGAGAAGAAAAACTGAATTACACTTAAATAATCTTCTAGGGCCTTAGTATGTAGATTAATAGTTTAATTAAATCATTTGATTAATTCCTTATCATTTCAGAAGATAAAAATGTCAGTGAAGTAAAAAAATTCTTCATTCATTTGACAGCCAATTGCAATCTGGAAGCAAACAACTCAGTGACATGATATCCTTTCATATTTATATATTCATTTGCTAGAATGGAGATAACAAATTCACCTTAATTCTGTTACTGACACTGCTTACAACTATAATTATACCGCTGATGATTACAAGTACATCTAATTATTGCATCTAGTAATTCTTTTTTTTTTTTTTTTTAATATATTAAAGTATCTACAGGTATATAATAGAACCATTTTCCACGTGCCATGTTGAAGAACATACGTGTGCATGCTTATGCATGCTCATCATATGAATATTCTGGAAAATCAAAAATCTTGTGTATTTTTCAACATGTAGGTTTTAGCGTGCGGGATTTAGTGGGATATAAGATCTAATAATTCATTCATAGCATACCATATATGAACAAACTGTTGCCAATAAATTCTGCATAATACATCAAAGTCTATTGGATAGCAAAACAAAGAAAGGTCTGTACCTTAGTTAAGCTTCTAAATTAATTTATAATAATCTGTATGTTAGACACTGTTTTTACAGACACTGAATAGGAGCATTACTGTACTTCTGGTTGATTTACATCAGACAAATCAATAATGCTCTCTGTGTTCAGAGGTTAAATGCAGCTACACACCAGACATCTAAAGTAATGTAAGAACATGGTAATGACCATTCGGAGCCATACCAATGGTACAAGCACAGTATCTTGTCAGTGCCCAGCGGAAGAATTCTAGGCAATTATATAAGAATAGCAAAATACACAATGGCATTTCCTTGGAAAACCATCCTGGGCTCAGCCAGACACAGCGTCTTTGCAGCTGACAGCCTATGTTTTTTCTTCCATGAATTAGTCCAGTTACTTATTCAATCTATCTAAACTGTATCCACAACACTGAGCAACAGAGCTCCCCCACTCAGCTCCACTGCAGTAAAGAACTGCTGCCTCTGCTCAGGTTGCTTTGATAGTCCCTGCTTTTATTTCACATCCCTTATTTCCTTTAGTTACAGGGACCAAATTTCTTAACCATCTTTTCTGTGCCCCCACCTTCACACCTTTCCCAGATTAAAGAATCCTAGTCCACCTTAATACTCCTCATATAGAAGTTGCCCACATGACTTTTATCATATTACATGACCACCTTTGAGTCTTCTCCAGTTTTAGAATACCTTTTTGGAGATGCAGGCAACCAGAACTGTACACAGCATTTATGATACCAAACATTTGTCCAGTTGTGTAATGTTTTCTGATTTGTTCTCTTTTTCTTTCTAATAATTTCAAACATTGCATTTGCTTTTTTTTTTTTTTTTCCTGATTGATTCTGTACTTTGAGCTCACCTTTTCACAGAACAGACTATTGTAACTCCATTATCTCATTCCTATGTGGTATTCATTAGCTAATAGCCCATCACTCAATGTCTGAAGGAAGGATTACTTCTTTTTCCCATGTGCATCACTTCACATCTGAATTTCATCTATCATTCTAACATCTGGTCACTCAGTATCATATGATCCTTCTACAGTTCTTCACAATAATCCTTACTCTAAATAACATGCCATTTATCATTTCTTTCTTCATCACTTTACAAATCACTTATAAATATTCTGATCACCACAGACATATGTGGGACTACCCTGGTGAACTACCTATACCGCAAAAACTGGAAACACATTCCTGTCCTTTTCCCTCTGCATTTTAACCAGTATTTTTCTTCTGTGGGGAGCTGCCCTTTTATCCCAGGGTAACTTTGTTTAAGAGTCTCTGGTGAAGGATCTTGCCAAAAGCCTTTTGACATCCAAGGAGATCACATCAACCAGTTCTCCTTCATTTGCTTGTGGAAACCCTCAGAGTGTGCCAGGGGGTTGCAGCTCTCAATTCCCCTTTTCAAAGCCATGCTGACTTTGCTTCAATACATTGCATTAATAACACGTGCACTAATTTTGCTCTTTCTTTATAATAGTCTCTTCTAATTTGTTTGTACTAATTGCAGGTAACAGGTTTGCTCATCTGTGAGATCACAGATCTTCTTGGGAGTCCTTTGAAAAATATAAGTTCTGTAAATCATTTTCCAATCCTCTGGTACTGAAGTGTTTTTAGACATGTAGCCAGAGATGACAGCTGCTAACTCAACAATTTAATACTTGAATTCCTTCAAAATAAAACAACAGACTACACAATTACCAAGCTGTAGAGATTCAGAATTTTGTCAAAGGAGGCAAAAAAAAACAAAACAAAACAAAAAACAACCAACCACTCCCTTCCCTCCCCCTCTCCAACAAAAAAAAAAACACTACAAAAACTCAGACAGAGGCACTATATCAGATCTTCTTGCCAGAAGACCTCCAAATCTTCTTTTTCAAGGCACATCCTATACTGGAGCCTCTACACAAAGCTCCAGTCTGAAACAGTGCTAGGAGAGGAAACAGCAATGGAAATCACTTGTTTCCCTGAAGTTTGATGTGAGTTTCCAGGAAAGATCAACAGTAATTTGCACTTCCGCTTCTCACATTAGATGCCAATACCTTTTCCTGTGCTTCCTGAATGTTCTCACTTCATCGCACCAGTTAATTACTTCTGTTTTACCAAAACTGGTTTCCTTTCCTTTCTGACCTATCTCCACTTAATTTCCTTTCCATACTTTTGGCTGCATTTTGTGTATATCTGCTTAAAGTTTCCTTTTCCACTTACCATACACCATCTAGCCAGTTTCATTCCACTGTAAATGGTGGTCCAGTGCCAATTTTAAACTAAGAAGTCATCTTTTAAAATGTGTAATCAACAACAAATGACAGAATATGAAGTCTTATCTTTAATGCGTATATAATTGGACATATAAATTGAGTCAATGGTAAACCATCTGCTTCAATGCACAGTTATCTAATTTAAATATGTAGATGTTAGCACAGACTCATTGTAGAGGATTTCAAAGCAAACTTCAGCCCAGCAGTGTTAACCTCCCAATCACTGGAGACAGACGGGTCATACAGCGTAGCTCAGCCAGATTCTTACCATTAACCATTAGTTCAGTAGTGCTCTAGGGCTGCCAAACAGGCTGGCTTCCCAGTTTCAGGAAATACAGTGAATGTTAAGGGAAAATTAAGAAAAAGGGGTTTTGAAAGCCAGGAATAGCTTGATAATATCCTCTAACCTTAAGATTTCTTACATAAACTTCAAAAAGAAAACTTTTTTTTTTTTTCTCTCTCCACTCTTCGTGTTTCAGGGAGTCTGCTAAATGGAGCTGTCTGTTTCCAAAAATGCTACTAACTGTTGAGTGGAAATTGGATATTTTGTTACAAAATCAAACAGAAAAGCAGCAATCAAATACTATGATTCATAAAATTGAAGTAGACCTAATTATGAAGAAATCATGAAAGGAGAATTCCCTAAAAACTGGTGTAAGTAAACCTTCTGTTTCCTATTTTATTGCTCACCAAAAATCTTTGAAATAGTAGACCTGTCCTAAACAGAGGACAGATGCAAAGGAAAATTGCTCACCATTATATTTACTTCTTAGTAAAACATTTCCAGAAAAGATATGACTAACTCAATGAAGTCCCTCATATCATGATATACATAGTAAAAAGTAATAGAGTGAAATGGAAAATATGGATAATGATGTCACATTTAATTACAGTTTTCTAAATAAATGACATGTACAGAAAACAAGTTCTCTTGATTTTCCTGTCTGTCAAATTTAGAAAAAATTACACCACAACATCATTTCCAGAAAATTTCTTGGTCAATGTTCATTCCATATGTGCATCTCCTTTCTTTAAGATAGAAAGAAAAAAGCTATGAAGAGAACATTGAAAGACAAACAACAAAGAAACAAACCATGATATGGATTAAGCACCCATTCCCACAAGGATGAGTAAAACCAATCTATACAGGAAAGTACACCTGAGGCATTCATGCAAGGACCTGGGCATATGGACAATGGGACCTCAATGCAAGTTTTTCAACAAAGCATACTTTTTGCTTAAATAAATTCAAACCATTTTTTTTTTCCCAAACCATTTAAGATTTATGATACACTGGAAAGATTCCTCAGGCTTAGCAGCAAAGAACAGAGAAAATGAGAATGTGAGTGAGAGAATGGGAAGAAAAGGAATAAAAGGAATGGAGCAAGAAACAAAGTTAACTCCAGAACAGTTTATTTGCCCAAGATGATGGAGAATAACCAGCTCCAAATCTCTACTCTGGTTGGTTCTGACTTGGGTGAGTATGGTATTAGTGTGAGTCTATCTCAGTGTGGAAGATATTCTGCTCTGTTTAAAGGACTCAGTATTCATCTTCCAGGAGAGAAGCTGACTCAACAGCCCATTTATTAGGTATTCCTAAATCTCACGATGGAACACTGCAGTCAGACAAGCAGGGACAGAACGAGGCTCTTCCACAACTCATGGCTCACTTAGTAGGCTAGGGTCACTTTTCCATTTTGTACCATGCATATGTACCCTAGTTTTCTTCTGCATCTGTACAATCCTCAGGATTCATCATTACTAATCTCTCCAGCTGTTCATACCAGCACACACATATGTATGGATCCACCAAATGAAGTACTCTGAGCAAACAAGCTCTGACTCAGTAAAACATGTTCTTTTCAAAGCAACCACCAAGTAACCTTCCTATAAATCAGCTTATCACAGCAATGGTGCATGCTTTTGACTAAAGTGGTTTATCATTCCTCAAAAGTAACATGTTTCAGTTTAAGTGTACAAACCCAGAATAAGAGGAACCCAGGGACATTGTTTCTCTTAAGAATTGTTTTATTCTTGCTGATTTTCATTTTTGTCAAAAACTGCAACAAGTAACTACAATACATTTTTGAGTACCAGTGCTGCAGCCAAGAAGTGTTGACATCTGTTGGAGAAGAGAATAAAACTGCAGAAAGAGATGCATGTAACTGCAGTGTCAGCTATCACATTGCAGTATCCATGGATTTATGAAATTATCTAATTTTGATGTATTAAAAGAAACTTTGTATATCCATGCCATAAAATCATACAACTTTCATATAATAACCTATACCAATAGGAGAAAGTAAACATTCATGCCATTTATCTTTCTTTAAATTTTTATTTCCACCTGTAGTACCTGTTTACTGATAAGGTTTGAATACTACAGACTCATGAGGACTCATGAGGACTCATGAGGAATTCTCCTGTGCTTACTAAACCCCCTTGATGATTGTTGGCTAGTTAAAATTAACTTTGTGGCCTGTGATTTATCCATTTTTTAATCTGTGCCATGTGTGACATATTGATTCTTCACTAATTTGTTCCTTTAACCAATGCACTTGCAGTCTCTAAAACAAGTTATTGACTCATGCAAGCCAAAAATCTTCTACATGTAATGGAATAACACTGCTATTAATTACTGAAATACCAGCCAAATTATAATGCTTCTCAGTTCAACTCTCACAAATGAAAAAAAAAAAAGAGTTTAATTAACAATTATTGGTTCTGCAGATGGAAATTTATTTTTTTGGCTCTGACTTTGAGTCAGAAGCTAGAAGTGTTACATGTGACAGGCAGACGCAGACGTGAAACGGTTGATTTGAATGACTTCTGGTTAGTTTAAAGAAAAATAAAAAGGGTATAGAGTTAGGTAAAAAGCTGCTCATTATTTTTAAAAATAAGAAATATCTTGCATTATGCTTTGATTTTCAATTCGAAATACCTTTTATAGAATAGTTTAGCTTTCAAATGTAAATCTCATGTGGACATGTCTAGATTAATTACTACAATTACACAAAACATACCTTAAAATATTCTGTTATTCATGCTTAACTAGGAAAAGTTAACTTTAAGAATCAGATTTATCTTACACTTTCTGCACAGACTATTAGCTTTATTTTGAATTCTGTCCTTGGTAATTTAAAACAGTAGAGTTAATTCATTTTGTCTGTAATCAGTTTGTAGGACACAAATGACAGGGTGAATTTTGAGCTCTTTTAATGCTACGCTATTTGCTTTAAATATGGAAATACCCTTATAGTTTGTAAACTTTATATGCAATATCTATATTTTAGGTCATACTTATCTCTGATGTTTTTTCATCTCTGTCTTGTCTTCTTCATTTCTTTTAATTAGCTTCCCACTAGAAGGAATATGAGTTACAATACAGAGAAAACATTTGCATATTCTTTGTAAATTAGATTAAATTCTTAGCCTGATGAGACAGAGTGAAAGATTATATATTTACATCTCATCTCCCATGAAGTTTCCATTTACTTTAGAGAGTTTTTCATATGCATTGAACTGCCTGGCAAAGATCAATTGTTAGACTACATTGTATTTTCACCTACAGACTAAAGAGGGTATTAAGTTTTGAAGAAGGTGTGTATGTTAACAGCATTTCAATGACCAACCAGGAAACACTATGTATAGGTAACTGTTTTAATAATTTTTTCTCTAACCATTTTCCAAATTAATGTTTTATTTCTGTGTCTTTCTTTCAGGCTACCCTTCTGTGCCTGAAGAACAGAGGCTAGGAGTAAGTCTATTAGTGTCTTAAGGCCATTTATTTCTTTGTCCATTTCTTCTCCCCAGCTACCTCTCTTTCTGCTGTCTGTAGGACATACATGTATCCTGCTACTGGATGTGTCCACGGGTCCTGGTCTGCTCTTTTACTAATTTGTACTTACTCCAATTCACAAAAACACGTACAATTTTAGGCAGTTTACATGAAGACCTTTGCCCTGTCCTCCTAAGTCTTAAATCAAACAGTAGTGTCATGAGTTTAGTGGTTTTACAGGTAAAAGACAAAATCTGCCTCCAAATACCAAGTGATAATACCTAATTTCCAGGGCTGTGTCTTCTCGGATTCAAATAATGCCAGAAGACCTTTTGGAAAAGACCACCTTCCAGTGGTTGGCCAAAGTCTCCCAGATATGCCAGTTCAGCAGCAGTGGAACAGGAACTACTTTCTAAATCGTACACCACCAAAGCAACAGAAGGAGCCTTTTAAGCTCTTCTGACGTGACTGGCCCTCCTCATGACTACTACAAGGAGCAAGACAGGAAGTGATGTGGACTGGGTGCTCATCCAGCCACTCCTGTGTTTTATAGCAAAGCAACTTCTGAGCTCTGTCATCTACAAGTGAGAGCATCTCTCTGATCACAGTTATAACTGTGACAGTGCTGCAATCACAGAAAGAAGAGGGAAGTTTAGATGAAGCTGACAGACAGTATTCCTATTAGTAATTCTTCATTTTAAAGAAAAAGTGCTTATACACTCTTTGCAAATAAAGTGAAATGGAGTGTGTGTCCAAAATAACAAAACTGTTGCGAGAAGAGGAAAAAAAAAGACAAGTATCTCTGAGTACTTTATCCTATAACCCAGGTAACACTTTCTGTCTGAGCAGACAGATTCAAAATGTGTAACAGATAAGGTTACTTCCCATGAGTTGGCTAAAACAGTAAGTTACCTCAGATATTTCCTGCTGGTGTCAGTACCTCTCCTGTTGCTACTCACACTGGATGCTACAATCCTATCGAGCTGTATTCTACCAGCTCGTAACAGCTTCCTTTGATTTATTGCTGTAATAATCACTCCTCAGCTTGGCAGCACTTCAATGGGAATTGTGACTACCCTGGTTTCTCAGAATCAAGTCTAACCTGCTCTAAATCAGGCAGCAGATATCAGTGACTGCTTTTCAAAGAGTGGGCATTTCTCCCTTCTGCATACATTTATCAGTTCCTCCAAAAAAAAACATGCTTACTTAGCATAGACCTTGTTAGGATTAATCCGTTGATATTGCTTAAGCAGTGGGAAGAAGTCTGTTCTTTACACCCTGCCTTCATACACTTTTTTTTTTTTAACTTTTTTTTTTTTTAACTTTTTTTTTTTTTTTTTTTTTTTTTCCCCTATGTTGTCTATGCTGCAAAAGATCTGGTCTGTGCTATCGATACTTTTTGTATGAAAAAGTCCTTTTCAACATAAATACTGAGACTCATTATAAATATAGAGAACCTAAAAAACAAACATAGAGTAGTCAGCGGAATGATAGCCTGCACCCTAAGCTTTTCATCTCAAGAACAGGTATCCAAAAGATTTATTTTCTTCAGGTTATTCTCCTCATGTCTTGCATAAGCAACTTCCCAAGAGCACAGCAGTCCTATTGCACAACTGCACCATACTAATGGCCCTCAGTGTTATCCCAAGGCAATGTCATTGTGGCACTGTTGTGGTCTCACAAGACCAAGCAGAGATGGAACTGCAATAAAACCGAAACCATCAGGCTTCCTGCTCATTCATCCTTTTGCTTATTTCTGTGATGTGGAGACCTGCAGTATGCCAATATTACCAGTTAATTTGATATTCAACTACTTTGTGCCAAGACTGCACATCATTTTTAGGTACTCTATGAATCATTTCTACTGTATATTCAAACATTAAATAGAGTCTGCTGGCAAAGTGGAAATAGAGAAATCTTGAAAAATTGGAGCTTACCAGACACAGAATGAGAAATAAAATTTTCCTTCCCTGTTCATCACTAAATTCTTAATTTTATTTGTCTTGATTCTGATGTTTTCTACAAATGCTTTAATTTTATAAAATGTTAAGCAATTGTAGAAAGACCCACAGAGTAAGCAGTCTAACCCCCATTGTCGTGGTAAAAAGAAAAGAGAAAACAAGAGCAATAAATGAAGACTGAGAGGAAATCCACATATTTTTCATAAATATCCCAGCTATTAAAAAGTAAGACATTTTTCACTTAACTAAATTTTGATTTGCAAATGATGACCTCAGAAATAAAAACAATTTAAAGTTGCACAAAAATAATACAGTGATATATAATACAACAATAATAGCGATATTGTAGTGAAATATCTTAAGTTCTATAGATTATAACAAAAATATATTAATTATATTAAAATCACACAAAAACAACTGCTTTTTGTCCTTATGGTAAAATCTGTGTAAAAAATATTTGAAGTGTTTATTGCATATATAAAACCTTACCTCACTTCTAGATAGAGTTACTCATGTATGCACTGTGTGACTGTTTTTAATATTATGAATTTATAGTTTTTTTTTTTTATTTTGATTTTTCTTGTTTCCTTTTTTGTCAACAAACACTATTCCCAAGCTACAACAGCCAAGTGACCCATTAACTTACCTCCTCACCTCGATGTTTCCTAGTACAAATTCAACTGTTTCTCTAAACATTCTCCAAACTGCCCTGAATATTAACAAATACATTTTTATCTCTTTTTATCTTCAAGTCATTATTCAGATGCTGTTAGTATAGAACAATCTTTGACTCTATCCAGATCAGTAAGTACTTACTAAAACAACCATTTTGGCAGAGGCTACTGGGATACAAAGTGGAACAACCCAAGCTCATTCTATTTGAGCCTCACACAGCCAAAGCATCTGTTACTCATTTTACAAGTTGCTAATGACAGAGAACAGTTTTCAGCTCCTACTGAAAGTATATAGAATACAATCACTAGGAAAACCTCAGATAGAAGGTACTGGAGCCTTCTTTGCAAACATATGCTGCTGTATTTCCACTGAATATATATATATATTGAGATACTGAATATAAATATATTTATATATATATAAGAAAGAAGATAAAAGCCTTATCTATCTATCTATCAGGCTTTTATCTTCTTATTTTTTCTTCCCATTGTTCCTATAATAATATTTATGATTGCATTTTTATTGTCCCGTAGATTTCTAATATCCTGACATCTTTTGCTTCTCTTTGTGCTTCTTAAAGATACTTTGAAAGCTAATTCAGGAAACTAAATTTTCTCCCTGTATAAAGTAAACACAGTCACTACTGTTCCTTACTCTTAAAAAACTATGGCTCTAAGGCACTACCTTTACAAAACATCCTTGTTCTGAGAACATTCAAGTCCACTACTAGTACAGAAGATAACTTTCAGGCTCACTTCATAGAAATGTATGTAAACACTAAACCTTGGTTGTAGAGAATGAAAAAAAATAACTAAAACTAAAAACATTTCAATACGTCAACAGTTTCACCCTACATTTGCCCAGGAATATAGAGAAGACAGACAGCTGCTGCTGAGGAAAGAAAAATGTTGAAGCCCTGCTATATTTAATTGCATTCTCTGCATTTCAAAAGCCTTATTTAGATGTGAAATCTTAAATAAAGCTGGCATAAAGACAATGGTGATATTCTCATCAAAAGATTTGGTCATGAAGATGAGCTTGGACTAGTCACACTGTTTTGGTACCACTTTTGAAAAATGCTGGTCCGTATGTGATCCAGTATGTATGCAGTCATTTAGTATCTTTTATTGACATGTTCTGCTGCTTTGGTTAACTGCTTTTGAAAAAAGGACTAACTTTTAAAATTGAAATCTCATTCTCTGAGAAAGAGAATGAGTTCCTGCAAGTCTCTGTCATTGTCATAGTTATGGTCTAGTGCTAAAGCACACAAATTCAGAAGCTAACCCTGCTGAAGACATTCAGAACTGTACAATGTGAAAAGCAGTTTGACAATGGCGGTGAAAAATGAGAATGATCAATGAGGCCATTGACAATGCTGAACTTTTTTCATTAAACATTTGTTAACATTAAACATTTTCATTAAACATTGGTTAATAAAAATTAACTATTCCACCCTTTAAAAAGAAGAACTAATTATATGTGACAAGTTACAGTCAATGGTTTCTGTATCTGCTGCTTATCTTGACTGGATTTATTCAAAGGAAAGCAATTATGAATGTAGGAATAATTAGCTTATTGTTTCCTTTTTTCTTCTCCATAAAGTTTACATCTGTTTTTGGTAAATGGAAGTGCTACTGAATGATTAAATCAGTTATTAAAATTGGATTCAAGCAGAATTCACCAGAATACATGTATGCATTCTTTTTTATAAAAAGTTCTTTAGAGAGATGGAAATCCAGTGAATTTAGCTGCGTTACAGAGGCCAAGAGTGGATTTCTCAGAAAATTCATCACTTCATAGCCAACATTTGGCAGCCAAGGAACTACAAAATTCAAGTTCCTGACAGAAGGCCAATGGACTAGGTTGTTGTAGACAGAGGAGTAAGTTCCAGTGTTCAATAAAAATCTCAAGGTATGCCTTTTTTTTTTTTTTTTTGGTAGTAGCTACCCGTTCGTAATATAATTCCTAACACAAAACAAGATATCAGAAATGATAATGAACATGTACAGTTTTTTTTATAAATCATTACTGATGTTTTATCATAACCTATAGTAAGAGTGCCACTGGTTTGGCATATTTCACTAGTACTATGCAGTACGAATTGAGACTTTACTATAGAGCACTGTAAATGATATAGAGAAAGGAGCCAAACTGCTGAATATCACAGATGGTAAAGAACTTAAAATATTTTAAAAGGCAACAGAATAACAAAGGAGAATGAAGGCATGAAGAGACATTAGAGATACCAGGAAAGAGACAAAAAAGAAAAGAGTTGATTGGCACTGATGACATACAATCTTGGACAAAGTGGTAATTAACAGAAGACATCACATGCTGCTGTTCAACAGCAATGACCAAAAGACAATTTGGAGTACCTGTGAACAACAAACTGAAATCTTCTACAGCACAAAGAATGGTAAAAGTTTGGCTTTTGCTACATGTCCAAGACTCTAAGAAAGGAGATGATTGTGATTTTTCTAGGTACTAAGGAGTGAGAGATAAGGCACTAAAGTAACCATTTTTCACTTCTCCTACAAGCATATCTCATGTTGTTTTCACATCACTGGTTATACAATGAGCTGTGGTCAGATAGTAATGGAGTGCCACTTCCAAATTCTGACCCTTGCCTACATGAATCTTTCCTGGTGAACCACGCTACTGGGTACTAAAATGTACCCTGTGAATGAACATCCAAGTGCCTGAACCAAAAGCTGGACCACAACTCTATGCCCCAGTTTTCTCCCAGTCTACTACTACTCAATGGGGAGGACCTACATCCTGACCTTACCCTCTACTTCTGATGCCTGACCAACCCAATATTTAGCCAAAGCCTGCCATGTGTGGGATTCATGTTTTACATGTCTGCAAGAGATCCAATTGTCTGGGCCAGAAACATCCCAGGAACCATAAAAACATTCAAGCATTTAATTATATGGATGATAAGGAAACAATGTTTGACATCTGCCCTGGTCGTTTTAGTTTACTTCTGTAGGTGTATCTTGACATAGGTATTCAGGCTCTCCTACTCTTTGCTAGCAGCAAGGAAAACTGACTTTAGAAAACTGTTCACTACCAAATCAGTTCAAAATACAATGCATATGAGGCTTTGAAGTCAACAGAAAACTTAGAAGTCTGTGTTTTGAAAATTGCAAAGAAAAGACAAGGAAAATAGAAAGTAAAAATACACTCACGCAAAAAAAGGAAGTTTCTGAATATGAATAAGTAATGTTTCTAAATCATTTGCAGTCATGCTTGAAGTAACAAGTCTCAGAATGAATGGTGTGCAGAAATGCATTTCTAGCAGGGGAATCCCCTAGCCACTCAGCTTCAATTTCCTGACTATAAAATGTGAGAAAACAGTCCAATTTACATGTTTCTTACCAATAATTTGAAAACTAGACTTGAAGAGGATAGAGGATAGGGGCTGTTTATTATAAACTTACATGTCTCTTGAACAGACAAATGTTTGTCAAGAAACACACATTATTTCTGTGCCATCTGAGACAGAATAAATAGTAGGTGCAAAAGACCACGTCATATGCCAGGCAGTCCCTCTACAGGATGCATGCTTCTAATCCCATAGCAACCTCTTGCATATATGTATATAAAACCTGTCATGATCTGATTATTTGAGATTCAGTTCTGCTCTGATTCATTTCCAGCCTTCCACTGAAGTCTTCTGAAACACTGGTCTCTGGGTTTACACAGGTTTTTACACTTAGCTAAAACTTTTACCCTGTTCACTGTGGATTACTGGAAGTAGGTCCATCCATCCAGAGCTTTCTGTAATTACACACTCATTCTCTGTTCTTCAGGAAGCACAAGAATAGCAAACCCATTTCTAAAGAAAAAGGGCTCATTTCCACAAACCTAAGTACATCAGTAGATAATTTCTAAGAATGCATATCATAAAAATAGTAGGCAAGTTGAGAGAGTATACAGGAACTTTTCTCTTAGGTCACTTGAACTGAATTTTCAAATTGGCATTTTTGAGACAAAAAGGAACAACCATTCCAAAACTTCAAATTTGCTTCTTGTTCTCTTTCTTTCTCTCATGCCTTGTCAGTATGAATAATGAAGAGTAAACACCCAGCTGGTTACACATTCAATATCAATCTTCCTTTCTCCTGGGAATGTAACACGCTATATTTTGTATAGTATAATGGTGAAAACGAAGGGAGAAAGAGTGAGAAACCCCAACACAAGGATAATTTTCTTTTGCTCAGCCTATGACATTTTTAGAAAATTTCCATTATGTAATGATAAACAGTTTCAGTTGAAAATGTACAGAATAGATTTCCTTACATTTTAAGTACTTCTTGTCCAAAGCCAAGAAAATATAAGTGATATTTACTACTAGTAACAAGTGTTCACTCAGTCAAGCTCTGTTTATAATATTACCTCTAGCAGCCGATCTTACAGAGCAAACAAACAATAAACTGTCATGCCAGACTCTTATGGAAATAAATATATGAAATGGAGTTCTACAAGGTAATCCATTTAACCAATGTAGTATCTGTTGTAATAATTTGTTATAAAGGTTCAGAGAAACCTCAAGCAAGCATTTACTGCCTATGCTAAAGAACAGAGAGGCATTCTCAGGCTTTTACTGGAGTATGTGCTATTTCTCCCAGCCATTCAAAGCTCATTAGCTGTCACAGCAGAGGCAAACAGCAACTGTGACATGAGCCGCTAAAAATACCTCTTATTGGCATCTGTCCTGTGGTATTTTGTGTTCATTGGAACCTTCAGTGGGTGTGTGAAATTTTCCAACTGGTTATACTATATAGGACTGAACCTTATAAGACTCAGTTACAGGCCTTTTTGCATAGAGAAGGGAGGCACAAATGAAAAACAGGTATTGCTACATGGTAGAGCACGGTGTGCTGCTTTGCACTTTGCAGAACTTTGTCTCCAAATAACATTTTTGCAAGGTATGGTGAATGTCTATCCAAAAGCTGACTGATTCTATTTCCAAGAGTTTGCCAGACATAATTTATGTTTTCACCCTGTGTCTGTTTGATTTCTTCCCAATGTGTAGGAGATTAGAAATTCTTTTTGCTTATAAGATTTTTTTTTCCCTACAAATGCCAAATGTAATAGCTTCACCTACATTTGTGACTCCCACTACAGTGGGAGCAAATGAAAAGGTGAGGAAAAGGAACAGATCTTTTAGGCTTATACTCTGTGTTTAGTCAATAGGTGAGAGAAATCCACGTGGGCAAGGCCAGGGGAGGAAAGCCACTAAATAGGACCCAGAGCATGACTGGACTGTATGGGAGCCCAGCCTGCACTGGTGGAAGAAAGAGTGCCCTGATTCTGCAACTCAGTCTTGCCACCAACCATCCCCAGAACATTAACTGCCCCAATAGGAGTCAACAGAAACTGCATTGCTTATTCAGTGCCATGAGGCTTATTCTCCATTACATAGCTAATTTCCAGATATGTAAAAGCTTTCTGCCTTAATTGTTTCTCTTGTGGTACATATTTAAAATAAAAACATTTATAAAAGAAGAAGAGTTGTTCAATGTTTCTTTATAATTTCCCATAGAAAAAAAAAAAGCCAATTAAACAAATCAAGAAGCTAGCTTACAATAACAAGTTAATGAAATGCTGTGGGTCTTGTCAGTTATCTGAGCTGATGTTTTCAGTAGATACAACAACTGTCTGTGGTAGGTCGTTGGCCAAAAACAATAAAAGGCATGAAGAACACAGAACAACTTGCACTCAATTAAGGAAGTGTCATATTATCTGGCATTAGTTATACTAAACAATAACAAAGTTGAAGAAGCCTAAATGATCTCATATGGTGGAAAGGGAAAGAGCTTCTCCACAACCTGCATTCACTGAATGAATCCTCAGTGTCTTAGGGAAAATTCTCCCACATTATCAACTCTTTCCAGCTATTTAATGTGCATTGTGAAGTAAATGCACAGCTATACGATACAGCTGAACTAAGCAGAAAGCTTCCTGCTTAAAAAATTATTGCAGAAGATTTTGGTTCACTATGTCTCCACAGGAAATTGAATAAGACTTTACTTCCATCAGCAGATCTAGTGAAAAAAGCATTAATCATATCACTTTATGGAGTACGTTGGCATTACTAAGTCATCAGTTTTTTCCAAGTTGTAAGACAAGACACCATTTCTTGTGAGATAAATAATGAGAAATTACCACTTAGAAAACTGAAGAAGGCAAGTTCATACACTGTGTTGTTGATCCTAGCCTTGTGGCTCTCAATATACTTTCATAATTAATTTACATCTACAAGGGCTAGCAAATTCACATCATCAGAGATTTGAGTTGGTAAAAAAGCAATGAGCTTAGCTATTTATATAAATACCAGATGTCCCTTTGAGATTGTTTGTATTGGTCAGAAGGGTGTTCCATTTCAAGGAGATAATGAGTAAGCAAGTCATAAACTGTAATATGCTAAAGATAATGATGATGAACTTATTTTTTTTCTCTTAGAGCCACACTGATAAATCCAGCGTATGGCTAAGCACAATTAAGTCAGTTCCTCACAAGAAAAAGTTGCTTACTGCAGTGTAGTAGCATATTTGTGAGTCTAATAGAGTAATGCAGACACAATTCATTGGGAAAGCTAAAGAATGCATTGAACCAATAAAAATCATCTGTTTGTATGATCTGTAGAAGTAAGTCATTAACTCTTAGGAACTTGGACAGTATTAAATTTATTTAAGGCAGTGTAAAATTATTAGGCTCTGGCACCTGTAGGAACTTTCAATGGTAATTATGCAATGTACAGAACTCAGCCTGTCCTGACTCTGTTGTGGCTGCAAAGGGAGTTACATCAGAAAGAATGGTATCTGGTTTTCCTGTTTCGAAATACACAGTATTAGATGGCGACAAAGGAAACTCAGTTTCAATGGCATGGAATCAAACACAGCAAACTCAGTAAGGAAACAGAGTAGGAGAAGAGCATCTGGCACCACAGCTCTTATCCCAAGCCCACCTCTGGGCCCCAGAGCTATGAAGACCACTGCCTGTGAACCCTGAAGAGCTCAGCTCAGCATTTGTGCCTGCCTCCTCGTGACCACCTGTCCATTTGGCAACAACACCACCAGGCTAAAAGCATGCTGCAGGTTGCCAGTCCTGCAACCCGAACCCTTTCCCATTGCTATTGCCAGGATGAAGGCTCACACTGTGCTGTAAGGCAGTGGCACTTCGGATATCCGCCGCAGGACAGCTGTACAACACTTGATCCTGCCAGTGCCAACTCCCACTGCAAAAACAAGTGAGAGCTTCTGCCCTGGGATAAAGATGCTGAGCATGCTTGGGCAGTTGTACTCACTGGAGTTTCAAACATGAGGTTGTTCCCATACTCAGGGAACATGGGCGGGAAGTAACTGTTCCTGTGGAAATGGCTTAGAGCAAAGCTGAATTCACAATATCAGTGGGACCCACGAGTGCCAGGCTGACAAGGTGTCCTGCAGGGCCAGCCAGCACCAGACTGTGCGAACCAAGATACACAGTGGTGGCGCTGACTAATACCCACCACGACATTCAGTGAGTAGATGCTTTAAATAACAATAAACCTCCTCTTTTACATTTCCATTAGTTTTTATAAAATGAGAAAAATATTAAAAAAATCATCTGTAAGGTTTCTAAATTAAAAGGTGGAAGACAAAGAGCAGAGGAAACAGCAGTAGAGCTGAAGGTCAGTTGAGAATTTGCAAGAGAGTACTGAGGAAAGGGAGAGTTAATGAAGTACAAAGGAAGGATAATGATAATAAAATGTCACAGAACAACTGTGATGAGAAAGCAGAGGAAGAAGACAGGTGAGAATGTGGTTGTCAATGCAACGGGTGCAGGGAAGGTGACAGCTCTGGACTAATAGAAGTGGCAGAAAATTCACAGTCTACACGATACCGCATTGAGAAATATCAGCTTTTAATTCATATGCTATTTATCCTGTGGCCATATCGAAATCCCTAAACAAATTATCATAAAACCATAAAAATTCAGGGACTATAAACACTATTGCATGGTTTGCAGAGTGACGTTGGATACCAGTTCTGGCATTGTCTGAAAGTCGTCTGGCTTCCACAGCTTGTCACAGACATATGACATGGATTTTCTTCATCATTGCCCAAAGAAAAGTTAGGAATAACTTCTGGCAATCAAACAGTGAAATAAAAGAGTCTAGCAATATTACATAGTCCTGCCTTACAATACAACATATTTTAAAAAGCTCATATGGCTGACAACAGTGTTTTGGCAGACCACAGATCCAGTACTCTCACATTTTGCACCTAACTACTGCTACAAGGGCTGCATGCATTTTTTATTTATTTATTTTTTTAATTTTATTTTTTACTTTTTCTTTCATCTTCTTTCAATACTGACTTACAGCAATAGATGAGAAAAACATCTGTACAAGCAGTTATGAATTTGCATAGAAAGAAAAGTGTCTTGATCCAGATAACCCACAGGAAATACACAGTTGAAATATTGTGAAAGTCTCTCGTGCAGATGTTTTAACCAGTCTCACCAGTACCAATGCAACTAAGTGAAAGAGCTGGCTGCATTGGTAACTAAATCCTCTCTAGGGTTTTAGAATCAAAAAATCAAAAATAAAACAACCCCAAAACAACTGATTGCAAATATTTTGCAGTGCAGTGCCAGTTTCCTCACCTGGATCCCCGTCACAGTGGCAATACCAGCTACTATCTCTGTCGGGAGATCCCATGGCAAGTTTTTCTTCCATGTGCAATTGCATGTGGGAAAGAATTTACTCTTTGAAATGATTTCACACATTTAAAAAAGAACCCAAACACCTGTACCAACTTCCTCTTCCATTTATAAGAAAACAGACACATAAGTTTTAATGGTAGCATACTAATGCAACTGCATGCAAGTAATTACTTATTCAGTGAGGGATGAGGTGAATAGGAGATCACTGCAGAACAAAGCATCCAAAAAGATATATTATCTTAATTATCTTAGTAGATAGCAAAGTCTAAAGAAGATATAAAGCTCAATGGAGGTTTGAAATATATTTAATAAAATAAGAGTATATGTAAACTCAAATCAAAACAATCTATCTGATTTTACGAAGTTCATATGGAATGGTAACCTAATGATTGTCCAGTAGATTTCCTTGTGAGAGGAAATTACATTCTCCTATCCAGGGCTAGGAATCTCAGAGTGTCGAGAACATACAGCTTCTCTGCTCTTTAAGAAACAAGGCATTGATGAATTGCTTTTAAAGTGAATGTAGTCAGTGGGAATTTGATAGCATTTTTCCAGGAAAAGAATGTTTTGCCTGTGAGGTAGAACTGCTATGGGCAGCACAGTGTCATTTCAATGAACTCGAGCTTACCAGGGCATGTGTGAATGATTTCTTTATGTAAGGCTCTCACAGCCAAGACGCATCTGAAGGAAACACTTTGTTTGGAGAAATTCTAGTCTTAGTCTCCTCCTCACTCCCTTGGTCTATAAAAATAAAAGTTAGTTTAAAAATGAACTAGAGAAATAAAACTACATCCAAGTAAAATTTACTCACTCCCAGGCAAAAGGCAGAGAACTATTTCCATTTCTGGCTTACTGGCAGAAGATGAGTTTGTGACTTAGGGCCAGAATTTCAAGAGGGAATATAGCAAAAGAGTTACTTTTACATTGCACAGATTTGTCTGCTCTGCAACTAGATCTTACACACTGTTGCATGACATCAGAACCTAAGTCATGTCTACTTCATAGTTTTATTTCTAAAAGTTCTGTATTTTTTTTTTTCTAACTCTGCACATTTTAAAATGGCTTTACAGTTGATATTTTTCTGAAGGAAATGCATTCATTTGACCTGCCATGCATGTTAGTCTAAATATTTCACAGGCATGTAGAATTATCATTTAAATTCCTTGGTAGAGGCACAAAAGCTTCTTCATTAATCACATCTGAATTAGATCAGCATGAATGTTCTATTTTTTTTCCCCAAAAATTACACTCTGATATTTGAGTTGCTTTTAGATCAGCATGAACATTCTTTTTTTTTTTTTTCTTCCCCAAACTACTCTCTGATATTTGAGTTGCTTAAACAGAGCTAATAAGGCCTAAAAAGGTGCAATAAATATTATGTATGTACATGTGTGTGAAAGTAATAATAAATAATCATTAAGTACCACTTCTGAAAACACAGGAGACAAACAGTGGCAATTTAACATCTCTCTCAATTTGGAATGAAAAAGCTTTTCATCTCCAGATGTATGGCATGAAGAATAATCTTCTTAAATAAGCTTTTAGCAGCTAAGGAGAAAGTGCTGTTGTTTATTCTGAAGCCTATCAAAACACAGAACTTATAGCCCAAAGAAACACAAGGCTTTTTTTTTTCTTTAAATTGGATTTTGAAAAAAAAATAATGAAGAAGGCACTGTTTCTTCTATAAAGAAGAGACACTTTCTAAGCCAAATTTACATTAAAAAATCTCCCAACTAATGATGGTATAATGTTTCCGGTGTTTTATTAGAGTAACATTCAGATCATATTTAGAAATGTCAATGTAAATTAAGTCTTTTCCACTGAATTGGCCTAAATGGTTCCTGTTCAATTGTGTATGCAGCATAACATTAAAACATATTGAAAACATATTTGTATTGCTATTACTGATTAGTGCAGAAATGTGAATTCATTGCAATAGTATGGAAAATCACAGGAAAATAAAGACCGTATATGCACAGTCAGACATACATTTTCAAGCAATCATGTATCCAAATCTGCTACCAGTTTTGAGGATCTAGGAATATGTCAAGAATACATGTTTGGGCCAGATAGGATAGTCAACCTCAGGCACAATTAGGGGGTGCAGAGACAAGATAGCAGAAAAGCCAGTGGGACTTCCCACATGTAGAAAATAAAGTATTCACTTAGTAAAGTGTTTTAATTAATATATATTTTTTCCTAAGCTTGAGAAAATGTTTGCCATAGGAGTGATGGTATACCATTGATATATATTCACATATTTCCACCTCAGGAATTACAGCTTGTTTGAGGAAACTGATGGTCAGTGCAACAGGGGTTTTAAAACCATTCTATGCTCAATTTATTTTTTTTATTTTTTTATTTTTATTTTTTCTGAAGTGACTATACTGCAGCATAAGTCATACAGTGACAGAGTCTTGTCATTTCTTTTAGTATTAGGTTGGTAAGTTCATGGAAAAACCCACCACTTCCACTAGTACAGCTGGACTGATGACAAATAATGCAAACAAACTTACCCACTAAAGGAGCAAAAAATATATTGCTATTTCACTTAAATAATGATTTACTTTAGATTTACTAATACAAAGCAGATACTAATATCTGCTGATGCTTTCCTTTTTTTTTTTTTAGTGACTGTTAAACATATTAGTTCTTTTTTTCTTATTTAAACTTCTATATAATTTAGTAGTAAAAGTACTGATTTCTAATTATAGTCTTGATTAATTTTCTATTGCTTGATTGTCTTTTTGACACCATGTCAAGTTTCTAGCTCTTTCTTTTCTGACTAGTTTCAAAAGAACAAAAGAGAATCCCAAATAGGTAAAAATCCAGAAACAAGCCAGCTAACTTGGCCCAAATGCTGCCTCAAAAGAACTCTCCAAATTTTTCAGAGAAGTTATGAGTCACTTGTTATGATAAAAGGAATAATGGTCTTGTCGTAGAGCCATGAAAAACAAACAAACAAACAAACAAACAAACAAAAACATTAGGAAATGTTTGCAACAGTATTTCCATCTGCAGCCTTCCTACCTTTCACTGTTCTGATTGCACCAAACATGCACATCCTAAGTAGAAACCCTCTGTATTGCATAGCAGATGGCAGGGCTTCTGAAAGAGAAGAGCAGGGACTAGCAGTCTGGGACCCTTAGGTCTAAACTAGACTAGTACGCTGTTGCAAAGAGTTCAAAGGTAGACTTTCTCAAATATAATGATGGGAATAATTTTACCTACTTCTTTGGGCTACTGTGAGAACTAATGATCAGATAATAATTAAAAAAATGCTGTATAAGCATCTCATTTTAACAGATCAAGACAATCTTTTTGAAGATAGAAAGGAGTTATACATCATGCAGAGACCTACACTGACCAGCATCCATATCAGCTGGTTTAACCTACCTTGGCTCTACCTTGGCACTAGTATCAACTCTGTAGACACTATTTTGCCCTCATTTATTTTAAACTGCAAATCCCTGAAAAAATTGCAGGCGCATTTTCAGTGAACCTATCAAAATTGCAGAAATAGCTGTATTAGAATGATGACCAGATAGACAACTACTTAAAACAATTTTATAAACAAAAATACTATACAATAGGTTTAAAGCATTTGTGCAAATTGATAACCCCCTGCAAAATACAAAGAAGTTATCAATGCAGTTCTTCAGACTATGAATACGTACTCTCAATTAATTCCTATTCCAGTTAACTGTATAAAATAGAAAATTTTAAGGACTCGGGTAAGAAAGAAAGAAAGAAAGAAAGAAAGAAAGAACGAAAGAAAGAAAGAAAGCTATCAGCTATATATTAAATTACCTTGAATAAAAACAGTAATTAAAATTTAAAAGTTCAGTCTAAGAACAAACAACAATGTACCAAGTAAACAAACAATAAAGAACTTTTTTTTAAAATCTTATATAATGAAGAGCATCACTATTCTATTGTCATAAATGTTATTCTGTCATTAAAGTTAGAATATGCAGTTTAATTTGCTTTTGATTAGATATGTATTGTATGAGTCAGTGCATATCTTAAAAATCTATTATAAAAGACTGTAGTTAAGAGAACAATAGTTAATACAAAGCAGTTGCCTCCTTCTACTGATTGAGTTTGATTAGGATGGATGGCAGCCACACATGCACAGGAAGAAAATAAAACCTTGCAAAAGAGCTCAGAATGACAAGTTGCTGGCGTAGGAGTCCTGGTGATGTTTTCCCCCCAACACATTTCCAAAAAGGAACAAAACAAAGCCAAACAAACCCATAATAACAACATTTGTTATTTTCCTCTACACTTTTCAAGAAATTTTGCTTTAGTCTTTCTGGCTTTCTTGACTGTAGTAGGATGACTAGTTCAATAAGAAAAGTGTTTTTAGATACATGTAATGAGCTTAAATTTATTTGATTCCTTTTGTATCTAAGATCCTCAACACAATTACAATAGCCTATTTAAAAAAAATAAATCATGTATTTGATAACCTACAGGTGTCAGTGAGGAACCCACCAGGTGCTTATCACTAAGCTCACTGCCAACAATAGGCAGTCCTTTGGTTTTCCGAGGATCACCCTCACTGCTAGGAATCAAACACATCAGACACCAAGGTGAGATAGTAAGGTCCTAACCTTCCACTTTAAACTGGCAGCTCCTGGAAGTAAAGCTTTATATTCAGAGGGGTACTGGTCTCTCTTACAATGCTAAATGTTTGAAAATGTACATTACCAAAATAGCCTGTTATCTTTGTGTTCCACAGTGTACTTTGTCAAGAATGACATAGCTAAGTCACGTTCAGGCTTATTAAGAAGAGCATGTAGCTTACTTGCACACCACTATCTGAAGTAGGAGTGCAAACTAAAAAATAAATTCTTAGTCACATTAGCAATAATCTTTAGGAGTGAGCCACAGCAGATTGGCAGCAAAGAAGGAAATTTTGTGGTTGTGTCATGAGTTTGGCTGGGATAGAGTTAATTTTCCTTGTAACTGCTTGTATGGTGCTGTGTTTCAGTGATGAAAAAAGTGATGAAAAACCTGTGATGGAAACAGTGGTGATGTTTAATTGTTGCAGAGCAGTGTTTACACAGAGCCAAGGTCTTTCCTGCCCTGCCCACAAGGATTCTTGGGGGTGCACCAGGAGCTGGGAGGAAACAGAACAATGGCAGCTGGCCCAGACTGGCCAAAGAGATGCCCTATACTGTAGGACGTCATGGGGGCTTTGGCTGGGGTGCAGCGGGTGACTTCTCAGGGTCTGGCTGGGCATTGGTTAGTGAGCGACTGTGTGGCACTTAGCTGCCTGCCAGGGTTAAACCACAACAGGTTATCGTGCTGGTCTAGCACTGTTAGAATAAACAAAAGCACGCTTCTAGAGCTATTCTAGTTTCATAAGATTATGTGTGTGATCTAGAGCTGTGTGTTAGAGCTGAAACAATGTAAACGTGTACATCATTTTCCTATCAGGTGTGACACTAATACGAGCATTGGACCATATTTATTGCTAGACATATTAAAAGCACAGACAACATAGTCAGTAGAAAATTACAACCACTTGGACTTATACCAAATATGTAGTAAATAAGGGCTCGGTTCAGTTGCCTAAACATTGGCACCCATTGCCATTTGAGAAATGCTGGTATCTGAGATATCTGCACAGGTCTGGCAGATGACAGACAACCAGCAGGAGATATGTGTCCTCCAGAAGCCACAGCTGGAGGAGACCCAACAGCATCAAAAACAGCACTGGATGCCTGTAGCTTGGCACTAAAATGAACCCTAAAAAGATACTGTAGAAAAGTTTTTATTGGCATCTCTAAGGTAAGCTTAGGACCTCAGCCTATTTAGAAGGTATGCCTCCATTCAACAATATTTCCACATCTGACACTACTGCTGGTATTCTCCATAAGTCCAAGGAATGTGACTGGACCCTGATCTTAAATGGAGCTTTTGCAAGCATATGAAAAAATTCAGGAGGAATATTAATATGTTGAATTCACAATAAATCTTTTCAGAGTTCAAGTAGAACTTACCAAGAAAGATTCAAATTTAACAGGTTCCAGGTAGCTGCCAAAGTGTCAAAGGACAAAGTTCACAGTAGTGTGCTGTGTCATATGTTATACCACAGAAGGTTTTACTTGTTATTTTATTATTATTATTATTATTATTATTATTATTATTATTATTATTATTATTATTATTATTATTATTATTATTATTATTATTATTATTTAATTCTGGTAAGTTTCAATAATAAGCAATTTTTCTTGATCTAATTCTGTTTGGAATCCCTGAAATCTTGATTCCTCAAGACTGATACCAACATTAAGGCTGTTGTAATAAATCATAGTAATATCTTTTTTTTTTTTTTTTTTTAATTCAACATAGAACACCAGGCAATATCCATATCAAATGGTACCTACGAGAAACACAGTATATTCAGAAATTGCTATAAAACCAGAGAATACTAAGTCTTAAAAAATACTTTAAATGGGTTTGTGATTCTTGGTGTTAGGAACATTAACTGATTTTGCAAGAGTTTTCTTTCTTTCTCCAGTCTTTCCACAATGATGCAATAGATAACCAATTGTAAATATATTTCCCTCTGTAAATGAAGGCATTCATGGTGGAAATCCTAAAGATTTAAAAGTGTTTACACTCCCTGGATTAGGGTACACTCCCTTGCTAGCCACAGTCATACCCCATGGAGTGAAATTGGTCACCACCATCCTGAAGGAAATATTTCTGCTCATCAGTGTCACTACGACATCTCTCATTTCTATTCACTTTTGCAAGCTACATTACCCAGTTCCACTATATCTTCTGATGGTATACCTACACTTTGGAAAACTGAGAACAGGAGATCAAAGAAACATGTTGACTAGAGGATCAGATCACATCTATGAATTCCATGAAATGATATGGCAGAGCACCCAAGTGGAAACATTGCATCTTTCTTTGAGAAAGTTTCAGATTCTTTTATTTTTGATGGAAACCCAAAAGCTTTCACAAAAGGCCATCATTTTTTGAAAAGTACGCTTTTAATGAAAAAAATCCAATTTTATTTCCAAAAAAAAAAAAAAAAAAAAAGAACTAGAAGAAAGGGCAGTATACACTTCAGCTAGTTTTCATCCATCTTACGGTTTAGTTTTCATCCATCTTACAGTTAGTCATGTTGTTTACCATTATCCACTTCCTGGAATCTCCCAGAGGTAATTTCTCCTAAAACATACACAGAACTTGAGATTTCACTTGAAGATGTGAGTAGTAGCTGTTCTAGATGGATATTAAATGTTCCCTTCACTGCCATTTTTATCTCCCTCCATGCAACAGCTCACCATCCCTACAGCCACACAAATATCACTGTGGTTTCTGGTGCCAGGCTGTGGCACGGAGCAAGGAAATGAGTGGCCTGGATGATAAGTATCTCAGTGGTTCTTGGGTGTCCTACCAGTTCTCCTACTATTTGTGGCCAAACAAAGAGAGCAGAACACTTCCATATCACCAAACCACTGTGTATGTGCCACTGGATGAACTGACTACTCTTTAGTTATGGACTAGGGGGGGAGTTCAACTCAGCAAAACTAAAGTTCAAGAAAATCTGAAATATTACAAGAACAAAACTGTAGGCAAATTCCCATCTTTATGCATATTCATGTCTTCTTCAGAAGTTGTATAAAGTTATTTTATGATCTTAAAAAAGAATCTGGATCATGACCTGGATTTTTTACTATTTCTGATTACTACGTGTTCCAATATATCATAGTACACTATTAAAAAAAAGAAAAAGTGAATAATTGCAAAGCTAGATATATCCTCCATTTTTTTTCTCTTTCAAAAATAATACTGCTAATTTATTCAAAACATTTCTCGACTGATTAGATCCTCCTTGACTGGTTAGAGCAGCTAAAGTTCAAACGTGGTTTCAACTGTACCATGTATGTTTTTTTATGTTTTGTGAAGAGGACAGCGTAAGGCCTCTCAGAACAACTGCTGCAATTATTCCTTTAGATCTCTAGCCACTTTCTCATTTCAATCAAATTAGCAGTTGCTCTTCATTCTTCTACCTCTACAAGAGCTGCTGAGTTGTCTTGCTTCCAGCTCCTTATGCCAGTAAATAAAGGAAGAGAGAGAAAGGGAGAGAGAGAAACAGGAAAATGTGAAACTCTTACAGCTACTGTCTCAGCAGTTAAAAGCTGAGGATAAGAAACTTAACTGGCAGTGCAAACATGGTCCCTGGTTTTGTATGGCTTCCAAGGGATGACAACTTTTGACTATGATGCCGTTTCAATTACTTGTATTCTGATTCTCAAGTATTACCGACATGGATTAACAATGAAACCACAGGTATGAGTAAATACTGGCTCTTATTCTCTTAGAGTTATATTGTATGCTTGTGTTGACTGCAGACATCAGGCTAGGTTTACTTCCCGTTCATTATCTGACCTGCAATTTATGACTTTTCCTTTGCATGTGATCATGCCAAGTACAGATTTATCTTATTATGCTCATCAGACACCTATTATTTCCTAGAAGGGTTGATGACCTCATTGAATACACTGGCTATATTATCAGCGTACTGTTGACAAATGTGAGGCTCGTTTTATATAATTGGCAAACGTTCTCTGCACAAACCGCAACTCTTGGGGCCAAATTATCTGCTGCCTAATGCTAATAGCTTATTTACCGCTAGTGTATGACGAAATGTAACCCTGTGCTGCCTCTTATTTTTAAAGTTATTGTGTTCAAGAGAAGTTAGCTGCTTGAGGCCATGGAGCACAGGAAAACTGTATTTTAATTACTCACTGTGACAATTATTACTGATTATGATTAAGGATGTCAAACATTTTCCACAAGAAGGTGTGTTGTTTTAATTTTGACAGGGCCACAAGAAGGTATTCCTGTTTTAATTAGAACTCTATTGGGCTTTAGTGATGTGTGCTGAAACCACAAAACATAGGAAAAATAACATTATTTGCTCATATAATAAATTCTGATGTCTCCTTATTTGAAATACTCCTTACATAATTTTTTCTAGAGAAGAAATACTGAACATTCTTAAAATCATTTAAGCTTGTAACAGGCTAATTTCAACATTTCCTGAAGACAGTAACACATGAAAGAAAGAGAGGACTCATGCATGTGAAAAATTTGTGCTCATTTGTAACAGCTACAATCTGTCCATAACTTATCCCATTCTCATGAATGAATCCAATCTAAATTTAAACATACTGAAATGAAGGCACTTTGATTTAAAAGGGTACTCTGGGTTCTCAGGCAATATACTGCATTCTTTGAAGTAAGATTTCCTCCATGGCTCTGAGCCCTACATGTTGGTCAGCACTTAAATCTATACTTTAACTTGATCTCTTCTTCTTTGCATTATAAACCTTATTGCCATATGATTTGTGGAGGGGCCTTGAACAAATGCAGATAAGAGATCCTGGGTTGTTAATATTTGTATTAATCTCTTTAACAGAAGGACATTCTGGGAAACACTTGAAATTTGCAAACTATTGAAAGAGAATATGACAAGAGATGAACATGCGTGGGAGAAAAAAGAAAAACAGGTTCTTGAACCCATAATTGTGACTCCCACACTGTTTCTTTCAACTGTCTGTGGTGATAGTATTTATAATACCTCATCCCTTCAAGGCCAAGACATCCTCAATGTGATTAAATATTAAGTTTGTTTTCCATTGCCACAAAACAGTATACATTTTAGAGAACCTGACTGAATTCATAGACTCAGAAAACAGTGTTTTCAGGCTAAGTGTGGTGGCAAAAGTGATAAAATATTCATTTATGCTAACACAGTCCCTTACAGTACTACAGTAAAGTGTGTGTACATTTGCAGTCATGTTAATATTGACAGACTAATTGTCAGTGCTGTCATAGAAAAAGCAAGCATGCATACTAAATTACATAGTTCATATTTTGTGCTAATGCACAATAGAAAATTGTATGTATTCATTATTGTTAATCTAAAGCAAACTTTGGGGCTATTCCTTCTATTTTTCATCCTGATGATGAACCTATGGTATCAAGAAGTCAAGAGGCCAGTCGCATTGATTTCCATGAAATTATTCCTGGAATTATTTAAGTTCCCTATGATAAGGGATCCAATTTTTGGATCCTTCAGTATCACCAAGTTACAAATCTAGATAAAATGTATGTAGCCACTCAACAGTCTTTTAGCAACAAACCAAGATATCTACCATTGTGTCAGTATGTGTAAAGTAACCACCAATTAGGAAACTAGCAATGTAAGAATAGTACTTTAATACAACCAACTAATTCAATTTCCAAAAACAGTACAACACTTGACAAAAAGGAGGTGTCTCCCTTGGTTGAGGTTTTCATATATAGCACATATTTATGATTAATTTAGTATTTTATCTTAAAGTATTTTCCTCTTCCTAAGAAATGAAAATTTAATTAGTGTCAATATTATATCTGTCTTGAGAGAGAGGCATGCATTATTACATGGTACTTACATTCCTTCACTTTAATTTTAAACTAGCCTTCAGAGATTCTTTAGACTAAATTCGTATCTTCATTAAGTAACTTTACACACAAGTAGTTTATTACTCCATCAGGAAAATGAATGAAACTCCCCTTCTGGTGCAATAAATCTGATGTGATATCAAAACCACATCCCTGAAATAAATAGCAATTTTCCCTGGCAAAGACATGAATACAAACAGCATGGGTGAAGGATGCAGTATGGTGTAAATCAGTGTCATTAATTTGTGTTGGGCCTTCTTGTTCAGCAATAGACCATGCCATACAGAGAACTGTTCACTTTGTAACTGTTCACCGGCATGTGCAATGAGGACCTCTGCTCTGTGCCATTATTCACTTGAGGAGCATGATGAAGAGGGTTGTTTCTCTCTCATACATATTGACATCTTTCCTCAGCCTTCTTACCAGAGATACCAGCTAAATCACTGCTGGGTTAACATGCAAAATAGGCATATAATGTGGTGCAACAACATATCAGGTGACATTCAGGACCTGGCATTTACAATACCAGAATTTGAGGGTTTAATTTCAGGCCAAATCAAGCTTAGTCCCAGGGCCTGAACAACAGCTCTTAGTGACAGGACACTACTATGCAAACACCTGGAACACATCTATTTGATTTCTTTCATTCAAGAGAAAATTGTTGGAGGTGCTGCAAAACTGTCTCATGGTGAAAACTAAAGAAGAGCCAGTGGTAAAAACTGGGACAATCACTTCAAAAGATCTGAACTACCATGTTAAAGTAGACTCATCTTGTGACAATGCAGACCATCCTTGAGGCCCACCAGAAGGGTCAGAGCAAAAGTAGATGAGAAGAGTTGTCCCAAATGAGAACAGGGTACCAATGGCACCTGCAGGTCTCAGTTAAAGCTGCTACCTGATGCTTCAAAAGAGGACCACGAGTGAGGTCCAACTTAGGTACATGCAAGAGTGTCTTTATAGCATGGGGGACCAGGCAGACAGAACAAAGACAGGGGTCAAAGTAAGGGTTTCTCTGCATCCATAGAAAGCAGTTTTCCCCTTTCTTTTCCCATAGAAAGCTTGCCTTCATCTCTGTGTGAAGGCAAGCAGAAACATCCTCCAACAGAAGGGAAGAGCAAGAGAAACCAGAGAACCTGTGGATGCCCCATCCTTGAAAGTGTTTAAGGCCAGGTTGGATGGGGCTTTAAGCAAACTGGTCTAGCGGGTGATGCCCTGCGCATGGCAGCGGGGTGGAATTAGATGACCTTTAAGGTCCCTTCCAATCCAAAAAAATCTGTGATTCTACAATTCTCTGAAACATGTTTAGAAAAATAAAAATCCCAAGCCTTACTTCTATAGGCAGGAAAGGGGAGACAGCATGAGCAGTATGTGGTGAGAATGAAGAAAAATGGAGAATAAACACAGAAAAAAAATCCTTCTGCTTATGCTCACACTTCCTCTTCATAAAGCCTTTGAACACCTCTCTGTAACTCAGGAGAGGTCAGCAATGATTTTACCTCCCCTGGTCCCAAAATCAAAGCTCCCCTCAGGAGGGCTGAGAGAAAGCATTCTTCTTGGTGAGGTACGAAAATTACATGTTGCAGTGGTGTTTCCCATCCTCACAAAGTTTTTCAGTTAGAGGTAACAAATATTAAAAAATATTTTTTAAACATAATGGAGGAACCAAGCTGATGTCTTATCTCCACATAACTGAAAAATATCTATTTTTATCTGTTTTCCATTTGCACTAATACTGTGTGGAAACCAACTACTGAACTTGGAGTGGTTTTGTTATGAATTATAGAAATATTAATGTGTAACAAATGTAAACATACAGATATAGGGACCATTTAGCCTCTTCTATGGGTGAGATTGTGTGACCACAGTGCAATTCCTATGGGGACATTGTACTTATTAGGGATTCTTCTGTGAGGCACTACTTTCAGGAACATGGCACAAAATTTCTGACTTCAGCGATTAAGGAATATTGCATTGGTCTAGTGTCTTTAATGTCACTTTACTCCCAAAATGTGCAAAATTTATTCCGTGTTACTTTTTAAATCTGCACATACAACAAGGAATGGTAAAGAAAAGAGAAGCACCTTAAATTTTAAATTGAGGTATTTACATTAAAAGATTAGATGCATTTTGGTTGTAGTCACTTACACAATGTAAAAGAGATATTCTAATACTGAGATCTGGACTCAAGTATTTGCTGAGAAGACCTGAGAAGAGCTCCCAAGGCACATGTTTCTGGTTCAGACATGGAGCTCAAAAATTGCCTCCCTGCTCTTTCTCCTTCTCCAAAATGCTGTCAGAGCAGCTGTACCACTGAGTATCAGCTACACATATCTGGAGTATGGCTCACTGCTGGGATTCACTCCTGGGCAAATTAACTCAAAAATATATTCTAAATGTTATTGAGACTTATCATCAACAATTCAGAATAAACATCAAATATACATACTCTACATAAACATTAAGAAATAACCAAGCAAACAAGCAAAATGAAAAACAAAAACAAACAAAAAGAAAAAAGGAAAACACACACACACACACAAAAACCTAAAACCGCAGTATTTTCCCACTAAGGTACCTGAACTGGGCTAATGAATTCTGCTTGAAATTACATAGCTGTGTAAATGAAAACATTGTAACTGAAGTACCTAATTTGGAAATCTTGAAAGCACTTTCTGACAGAAATTGAAAACACAAACAAGGAATGAGTGAGAAGATTATTCATAACAATAGAGACATGAAAGGGATGAGAACATGGAGGAAGGATGTGGAACTTGCATAAGCCAAAGGTGCAGGTCTTCTGGAGTTTATATCCCATGAAATGTGAGGGTCTTTGTGGTACCATTGCAGTACTACTTGGACTGAACACAGGCTTAAAACAAAATTGGGATGATAAAGAGCATTGAGAAGGGTTGAGATAAGAACAATGTTGAACAATTTAAAATGAACTAAAGCCCAACTTTATATTTGACTTGTATAACAAATAAACTTTTGTTGAAGAATGGAAGGTGAAAGATAGCATGACTAATAGTTCCTGAATAAATTTAGGAACTAGCACACCTGACATGTAAGCAATCACAAAGCTTGACACCCTAGTCATGGTACTTTCTGGTAACCTTTAAAAAAAATGACAGAACTGACACCTGAAATGAATATATGCTTGCATACAGACATTTAATAATGACATTCATGTTGAGGGAATGATGTTTTACCTGCCTCTGAAAAGGGAGGAGGGGGAGTGCAAGACAGAACAAAAGATGTTAATGTTTTGTAAGTATCCAGAACATATCTCTCAACATCATATATGAAGAAAATCCAGGAAAAAGGAAATATATGAAAGCTGTCTGGAAGTAGACAGATGAAAGCAAACTATATCCAAAGCTTTCTTTTACAGTTTTGAAAGTGTCAATTTCCTAAACAGAGGAAACATGTCAATGCCAATTCAGAAATATCCTACCACTGAACCAGAGCTAGATATGGGTCCTAAAAGATTACATCCTATTCATACTTTTGGCTTTAAGCTGAGACTATTCAGCTGAAATAGTGAAGGAGGAAAAAAGAGGCTTATAGGTCAAGAATAGCTAAAAATCATCAGTGTCATGTTGCTGTGGAAAAAATATTAAATATGATCCTGGGTTTTAAAAGATGAAGTATATCCAGTATAGATGAGAGAATATTAGAAGCACTGTCTAGAAACTACATCTTGTATACCATGCACGGTTTTGGCCACCATTCAAGAAACAGATATTAGTCTGAAGAAAGAGCAAAGAAGGCCCGATTGAATAATCAAGTAATGGAGGTATTTTCAACACAACATGAAACTGAAAAAGCCTAGCTTGTTCAACTCAGCAAAGCATCAGCTTGTTCATCTCAGCAAAGCATCAGCTGAAACTGGATACACTTTTCTTTGTAAACCTAAGTGGGATGTCCATAAAGGAAAAAGAGATATTTAATCAATAATCAATGCTACCACATGTTGTATGAACTGTACAACCATAAAATACATATGAAAATTAAGGCTGAAAATAAGATTCCTAATCTTATTTTTATAATATAATCTTAAACGGTCAGTGTGAGTGATGAAAAAGTAAGCTATTTCAAAGGCAGAATTAATGAAGGTTTTTAATGAACACATGTTGTGGTTACCTGTAAGATCTGGTGATTAGACCTAACAACCCAGGAGCAATACTGTGACAATAACGGACTTCTTACACAGGCAGACAAACCAAAGAAAGACTGAAGGAAAAATCAGTTCTGGTTAACTCCAAATGTTAATTCTGACATGTTTTTTTTTTTTTTTCTTTTTTTTTTTTTTTTTCCTACACCCAGATGATGAAATGAAATGAGAAAACTCCACTATTTTTCATCCTACTTTCAGTGACCAAAATTATTCATTTTATTTTGGGGTTACTTAATCACATTTTTGAAAGTCTTTAAAATTTAGTTTGGTTTCCAAACATATTCTTTCAAAATGAAAAGCCTCTTGAAACCAATGAAATGGAATGATTTATCTTTTCAAAGGTGTCTACTGTCTCCAAAGTTATTTCAGCCAAATCTATTTGAGGATTCAACTCAAATTCAGAAATTGATTCCAAAGGCAGTACAATTAGCCCAACAAAGAAAGTTAAAAATACTTTACACAAGTCCAGTCTTCAGGGACATTAACTAACAATTTAGCTGTGGTCAGAAATTTGGACTATTTTTGGAGGATTAAAATATCCCCAAAGGTTTCCTCATTTTAATTCACATGTAGGATCTTTATTTTTATCTTGACAAGGATGACAGTGAACTGAAAAGTAACTTGTTCAGCCTTAAATAGAGGTTTTTAATATTAAACAAAAGATGTCTGTGATAGCCAGAAGAATTAGTTCTTACTGGGTCTTCATGTCTAATCATCAGCTGTTGAGGTCTATATTTGATTTGTCTCACTTCAGAGCAGCCATCTGCTTAAAAGGTTCATAAGGTACATCCACTCACATAATCTACAAAAACGCTTTTTAAGCTTCACTTTCTCATATAACTTCAACCCAGCTTCTAAAACTGATGTTACATAGAATTTAACACTAATAACACTTCTTCCACAAAAGCAGCTGAAGGATGATGAGCACATGAGCATGTGTATGATGAGCTACGGACTCAAGATTTCAGTGCAGTAGGACATTTAGCGAAGGCCTTGGAAACATCACACAGAGAAGTCCAGACTATATTTAAAGAAGTTTACTACCTTTCTTTCTTCTTTGCAATGGAATAATAATTACTTTATGTCTTGGTGAAGAAGAGTGCATGATGCAAATATTTCAGTAATTTTAGCAATCAAAATATTACTTTTAAGGGGGGTTATGTACAGGAATGTTTTCCTTCCTATCAAGTTGTATCACAAAATCCCATTTCTAAATAGACCTTAAGTCTATTTTCCCTATGTTTCAAAATGTGCCCTTTTTCTTTTTTTTTTTTTTTCCCAGACCAAAATTTTGAGTTTGGGGATGAAACTGGAAACAAACAAACAAACAAACAAACAAAAAACAAAACAAAACAAAACAAACAGAAAACAGTAGCAGAAGTCAGTCAGCAAAAAAGATGATGAGTTACAAAAGAACAATGATTGCACTTTCCCTCTTAGGGCTCTAGTCTTGCTGCATTTGATTTTCACACAATGTGCAAAATGCTGGGATTCCCATTTCTGGACTACCCTTGGAGGGGACTTCTCTGTGGGCCCTACTGCAGCTCTCTCGGGGCTGTATGTTTCCGAAGGGCCAGCTGAAGTGCTGAGGACTGAAACCCAAATGCCTTCTGATTTGAGATATATACTGCTTCTCCTTTGCTTTTCTTTAATGTTAGATGTTATTTTAAGGCCTAAGACAGACTGTTATTTCATTAATGCAAAAACGTCTGGTTCCTTTTTAGCCCCTTCTGACTATTCTCAGACTTCCTAAACATTGTCTTCCCATGGTATCCCAGCAGCATATACAGTTATAGTAATGGGTTATATATTATTAATATTTATTGCAGATATTGTTATTATTTAGTTAGCATCAGGTGCAGTGTTGCAAGGAGGGGTGTGATGCAGATGACCTGCAGATGCCAGGTGCTCCCCTCACACGCTCGCCTCTGGAGAGGCATCAATGGACTCCCTGCAGAGCTCTTCCCTTCACCTTCACAGTTATCCAAACAGGTTTGAAAGCAGGTCAGAGAGCTCAAATGGGTAACCGAACCATTCTTTATATTTTCATACTTAATTATAAGTCTGTAAAACCTGATAGAGTCAATCAACTAGCTCAGAAGAAGGGGAAAAACAAAACAAAACAAAACAAAACAACTCATCAGGATACTGTCCCTGTTTCACAACCTGTAGAGATACAGCAAGAAAAAATACTAGGGCTGTTTCTGTTTGTTAGCTGTACACAAAGCCCAGTGCAATGTCAAATACAACTTTCTAACAATGCTTAAATTCCTGTAGCTTCTCAATAACCCTTTTTTATCGTGAGGATGAGACAGCACTTCATTACGTATCTGGGTCCCATCTGAGAAAGAGGATCAGAGCCACAGCCAGGAGGAGCTCCTGCCATCCTGCAGTTTAATCTAGATGCTAAAAACCTGCCTTGCAGCCTGTCACCACTTGAACAGCAACTGAGCTGTCCAAAAGTAAGGTTTCTCCATTCCATGAGGAACTGTCTCATGAGTTGCTGCTGCTACCCTTGCCCAACCTGCTGCCCTTCATCAGAAATCACATTTAGAAACTTTCACCACACCCAGCTGGCCTGCTCAGTACCCACTCACCCTCCAGAGAAGAAACTGTCAGCCTTTTTCCAATCATTTGTCTCCTTCCTTCAAGACAGGGATTTGGGAAAGCAGAGGCACCTTGTAGGGTGCTATGGGAAGTGGGCTGGTTCACAGCCAGGGCACTGTGGGGGATGCCAATGAAACTTCTAAAAGTGTCCTGTTCAGATGCTTGAATTAAGTAACTAAAACATCTAAGCAAATTTGTGGCCTGTAAAAAAAAAAATCTTTGGGCTGTTGATATTAAATTTTAATAAATCCTGAAAAACTGGGCAAGTTCCAGGGAACTGGAGGTGAGCCAGAGAGAACAGGGAAGCTGACATAGGTAATTACAGGCTTGTAGAGCTCTTAGCCTCACAGAGCACCCCACAAACATGAGTGGATAATTGTTACAGACTTCAATAAATATATTAATGAAATAGGGAAATGCAGTTAATGGCAGTTAGAATCACTTTACTGAAATTACACCTGGACAAATGTGTTGCATATTGCCCTAATAAATTTATGTGTTCACTTCACAGAAGGAACTGTACTGATGCATTAGGATTTGATCTGCACCCAAGTTGTGGTAACTCATGACGGTCTAACTATTAAAAAAAAAAAAAAAAAAAAAAAAGTGGTACACAACCACAATCATAAAAATAAATTAACTATCAGACTTACAAATTAAAGTATTCTCAGCTTCACCCCACAGGAACTGGTTGTTGCCCTGGTGTTGTTCACCTGTTTCATTAAACTATGTACAAGAGTACTTCATAATAAACCGATATTCAGACAGAGAATATATAACCTCATTTCTGAGGTGCCATGTGTAGATGACACATTTGTTGAATTAAAAACAGAGTGACAATGACTGTTCTTCTGAATAGATCCATATGTTTTCTGTTGAAGGGCTGAGTGCAACTTGATCTTTTCATTCATTTCAGACATGATCTCAGAGAATGTTGAAATCACGTTAGTAACTCAAGGTCTGGAAAACAGGTTATATCATCCACCTTCATTTCAATTCACACTTGTTATTGTGAACTTGTTAGCTAAACAGCATTTCAAAAGACAGGTTTAGAGAACTAAGAAGAATAACCTCTGATACTAGTCAGTTCTTCAGAGAGAAAGGCAGAATAAGATCATTTGACTGGAATTCAATTGGAAATGATGTTAAAAATCTTTTATCAGGAATGTTAGTGTAAGATAACATGGACTAAATGGGCTTCATACAAAAGAAAGTTCTATTTTCATTATGAGTTACGCTGCTTAGTAATAATATAGGGCCACAAGTCTACAGCCTGAATTATGAAAGATGATTATGTTCAATGGCCAGCCTTTGAAACTATGAAAAGAAAGCAAAATCACTTCAAACTCTGGGAACATGCTTTTTTGTGACTTAGTTCTTACAAGATTTTTTACTTTGCATAGATGCTCATTGTAAGACATAACAATATTGATATCTGTAAGGGAACAGCTATCCCAACTGTGGTGTTATCTTTACCTTCTGAACTACACAAACACCATTTTAAACCACTTTATAAAGTCAAATCACCAGTCTGTCCTTTTGTGAAGGGAAGGGACCACTCTAAAATATTGAATACCACTTTGCAGATAGAATTAGTGTAGCATTGTAGATATCACATTTGGAACTCTTTATAGTTACGGAGAAAGTGGTTGTTGTTTTTTGGTTTGTTTGTTTGTTTTCAAAGCAACACTTATCCAATCCCAAACTGCTTCTGCACCTTATCAGAAGTTCACTAGTAAATATTTTTTATATTTAAATTATTTCATTTATTTATTATTTCAGTCCATTATTTCAAAATATCAATTTTGAAATAATCATTAAACATCAAATATCAGAATGGTATCATTCATGATCAAAAGAATTTATGGTTGGAGGAGTTTCCTGTAAGCACCCAAGCACTCAAATCACCACTTAGTTAGGAATGAAAATATTAGGCACATTGCAATGTTTGTATTGCATTGATAAAATTCAAACATTTTTGTAACATATTGATTGAATGGCAGAACCTACATCTGCAAAAAGTACTGTAGAATGCTTAATCACCCTTGAGAACTAAGTCTTTATTTGTATGTATATTTAAAGACTCCACACAGATAAACTCCAGCCCAGGTTTCTGACTTTCCTTCACAGAACTCTTAAAAGAAATAAAAGACTTTAATTTAAAGCACTAGAAACAGTTTTTGCCTCCTTAAGAAATCTATCCCTAATACTACTTTTTCGCTATTTTCACTCAAGTGTCACAAATTCTTGCTTTGGGCACTAAACATTACCCCATCCTAAGTATAGGAGACATACAGAACTGTAGAGGTAGTAGTAGTTACATGGGGATATCAGACCTTTACTCCACACAGATACACTGCTGGGTAAAGGAATACAGAAGGCACGAAAAGCAATGTAAGTAGACAGAAAAAGTGGATACAAACTCTAATCAGAATTCTTCAACCGACTGTATGGACAGTAAAATTTTACACCTATTCAACTGCCTTTTCCCTGGGTTTATACCTTCCTATACTGCCCTGCCTATAATCAAACACCCATGCTAAATAAATATCAAGCTACTCATATTCCCAAAAGCAGTGGGCACATCCTGCTGAAATCATAATCAGCTGCAGATGGTGAAAGAAGTGAAGGAACACCATTATCTCTGATCAGCTATCACCATACAGTCATTATACTTGTGTTACTAAAATCTCTTATTTTTCTAAGAACACAAGAGAAGTATAATTAAGCTCACTAATGCAGCAGGAGACATAAAGAAAAAATCAATGCATATTTAACACATTGGTAATTTTTACTAGCTCTCTATCCCTCTGTTCTAAATTCAACAGGCAGCAATCATTATCAAGTCTGTTGTCCAATGCAAGCAACACTGGAAAGCCAAGACTCAAACTTGCTCAGAATTAGTACTGCTCTCTAGTTTACTGCATCTTCTTTAGCACATTTTTTGCAAAAGAAAAAGATTTAACAACTCTCCTCCAGAGAAAGACAAACCGAGATCAGTGTTTGTTATCGTCAAAGACAAAAGCTCTGGCAAGTGTCTGGTGATGTGTTAAATAAACCTAGCTTAGATTTGTCCACATGTGAATCTATCCCAGTTCAGATTCATCTAAAATTAATTACATGTACCATAGCACCCTGGCTAGTAGTATGGTTGTCCTGCATTCTTTGCTATAGTTGGTAGAGACAAAGATGAAACTCCTAAAGTAATTCAGTCCTGTGAAGATCTGATCTAAGTCTGAGTGATTATTTGTCTTGATTACTTATGGACAGAGTTTTGTCTTTCTTCGTTTTGCACCTTAAGTTGGGTTGAATCTAGCTTAGTTCCATTGCCATGGAATATGCCCCAGAACAAGTCTAGCTGATTATTTACTTACATATATATATGTATATGTATATGGACAAATGGTTATTTTTTCTTTCTTTATGTAGAAAACTCCCATAGCAAATTTTCTGGTAGGAAATATGAATGTTGACTAAACTCCTGAAAAGTCTCAGCATCATTCATTTTAAATGAGACATTCTAAAAAACTGCACCAGTGAAAACAACTAAAAGTGCGACAATACATCCTACCTTTTGCTCATTTGCAATGGTTTGAAATGGTTGTTCAACTCTGCCTAGCTAATTCTGATTCTGGCAGACTCAGGTTCCAATCTGCACCACATTTCAGATGTCTTAAGGCTCTGTATTATTCTGCTGAATAGAGTACCAGAGTCTTCTCTGAATAGAGTACCAGATGAAGAAGATCACATACTGTTTCCACTTCTGTCTGAATATTTGTGCGGCACTTACAACAGACTGTTGGAGAACCATGCAAGCCAACTTCTTAGAGCTTCCCTCTCTAGCTGCTAAATTGGTACTAAATCTTTTGACTGTTCCTGAATTGCTCCCTGATACCACCAATTTAGACTGTGATTTCATTAAAATAATCATTACCAGGGTAAATACCACCTAAATGAGTGTGCAGCTGGTGAAACACAGCAACTAGAATGCAAGGCAGTCTGCTTCAGTTCCACCTCTTTCTACATGCTTATACAAAGAATAATGAATATGTACGAAAACCTGAAATACAATAGAAGTTGAACATTTTACTCACTGGTTTATAATCCTAATGGAAAAAAAAAAAATCCAGCAAGATGAAAAGAAACTGTTCTGCTTTTTAAGATATTCTTCCTCACTTTCTCTGGTATCCATTTTCACCTCAGAAATCAAGAGCACAGTAATCCTTATCACATTTACAGCAGATAGAATATGTATTCACTTGAAAATAATATTGAAAAAAATATACCTCTGAACACTTTAACATGCTGCCATGTAGCACTCAACCAGCTGTTGCCATTGATGTTCTGTCATTTACATAGATTGAAATTGGACCCAGGCTCTTCACAAACCCTGCAAATGCGTTGATCGTTCATTTCCTGTTCTTAGCATTTTGCATCTTTCTTCAAATGAGTTTAAATGTTTCAAAACTTTTAATTAATAGTTACAGAAGGTTTTTAAAGGATGTGTTTTCAAATATGTTTCTGATACCTTCAGAATGTTAGTGGTTCCATTCTTTATACAGATATATACATATATGTATACACACACACAAAAGGAGATAAATAGACCGGCTGATGTAGTGATATTTTAATGCAGAAAATAATTCCTGATGTTTTAATGAGTGAAACAAATAAACTGCTTAAAATGTAGCAAAACCATAGCTTCATAAAAAATTAAAATTCATTACCGAATGCATGACTCTATAGATTCTTGATAGAAGGGGAGTTATACATGGTATTAATCAAAATTAATATATTTAAAATAAAATCAGGTTTCATCAATTGAATAAAGAGCGATTTCTGACAGAACACCCCAAGTCATTACACCATATATCTCATATTTAATTTTCCTGAGCAGCAAAATAGCATGACCGCTATTTAATTAGGTGCTGCATTTCCTGCTCTCTTTGATCCTTGCTTGTTAAACCATTAGTATTGCTTTGGGATTTAAACTAATCTGATAGTATTTTCTGTGTACAAAAAATAAATTCCTTCATGAATTTCAAATGTTTGAAGCTAATATGGTGACCTGTCTCAGCAGTAGAAGATGAACTACAACATAGAAACATTAAGGTTGGAAAAGACCTTGAAGATCATCTGGTCCAACCATCACCCTACCACCAATGTCACACAGTAAACCATGTCCCTAAGCACCATGTCCAACCTTGAACACCCCCAGTGATGCCACCACTTCCCTGGGCAACCCATTCTAATGCCTGACATGCCCATCAATAGATGTGAGAAAAAAAATCACAAAACTGGAAGTGTTAGGCAAAAGAAGAAACTGTAATTCACCTCTTCTTTAATTTGACAAAAATTTCCCTAATAAATCAGAATATAGGAAGCAAGGCACAAGAAATGTGGCATCAATAACACTTTCATATGACCCATCAAATAATAGTGACAACTACATTATTGTTAAACTATTGAATTCTTGCTAAATTATCATTTTACAATGCAATTACTACAGACTAAACAGAGCTAAGCTTTCTTCAGGGTCCATAAATTAGTATGAGTTCTTTCACATACCCATCTTAAAATGAAATTACCCAGAACAGGCTAACATTTCATTCATGCATCTTGTCTTTTCATTCTGTGGAAGGAACATTTCCTGGGCATATGACTGCTTGATTTGATTATGCAGAGAATGGTGACATTTTCAAATATACCCTTTTGAGTATTTCTAGCTCAGATATTTCTGCTGAGAAGTATGGCACCCAAATATCAGTTCATATTAGGTATTCTCTAGCATAAGGCAAAAATAGTGTCTGCTAGAATGACTATGACAGTTTTGAGACTCCATCTATAAAACAAAAACAGAAGTATAAGCAAACTTTATAGCTTTAAAAATACTACTGGAATTGACTTTATTATATAGCAATATATAAATAAAACCACAAATCCTCCTTTCCTCTCCTGTATCAATGGGGAGGTAAAGGAAATCTTTGCATAAATTGTCCAAGGTCCGTACAAGTGCATGAAATCCTGATGAAAATTCTTTAATTTTGGCTTCTTTGTAATATAAATAAAGGCCTTCACATGGAAAACTTTAGATTTATCAACCTTTTCCTTTATAGAAGAAAAAACATTAGTTGATAACAACCACATATAGGTTTTTTCTCATTTCCTTTTTGACACTGCTATTCTATTTTGATGAATGCTATTCTTATTTTGATGGATGTTCCAAATGTAGTGTGCTAACATTTCTTCAGTCTGCTAATTCCAATAGCACATGCTGTAAATTTGATTTACTTTAGTATCAAATAAATATTTTAATATATAATGCCAACTTTAGACAAAGAGCATGCTTATACCCAAACATTGTGAAACACCAGAATGTATGTAAATTAACAGTTTTTAGAAATCATTTATAATCTAAAAGTAGAAGAAAAGGCTATGTGATAAAGGCTAAATGCTTCAAAATCTTTGAATTTGTACAGGCAAAGAGGTAGTAGAATACATTTTTCCTGTAAATTCAAAGACAAAATTTGAAAATCTCTAAACATTATTTGTTTTAATAAAACATGCTAAAGTTTTATGACACCAAAGTCTGAACCCATAATATGAAGAGGCAGCAGTGGTTATTTATCAATAAATCTAGAAGTACATTAGTAACTATGGCAAAATGATGTGGAATATTGTGCACTAAGCATGATGTGAATTGAAAAGAGAGAATCAAAAGGTCTATGACATTTTATGGTGTAATTAGAAAATTAATGATTCTTTTTGACCCCAAGAGCTCAAGCTTCATTTTGTTTCTGTATCCAAGGAGATTTATCTTTCCAGATCTGGATGCCCTTTGCAGTTGACTACACTTCTACTACTTCTGTTTCAGAGTCTTTGAGTTTGGACATGACTGTTGGCCTTTATCTCATCAGTGATGAACTATCAAGCTGACAAGTTTATAGATGCCATTATTGTCTGGGTCTTCAGTGACTTCTCCTGTTACAACTTTTCATCTCTTATCTTCAAGTGCTTCTCTATATCCTAGAAAGCAGGTTATTGGAGACAATTTAACAGGTTGATGTGACCTGGAACATTTTGTCCCTTTCAGTTTGAGGAATGCAGGTGCTCTGTAAGAATTATGTTGGATTGTGGGAGGAAGTCTGGATACAAGATGTACTAGAACATGGAAGGTCCACCTCTGCTATTTTACAGCTTCATCCAAAGATTAACAGAACAGATATATCTAACAGATACATAACTTCATGAAAGTACAAAGCAATTTTTAATGATTCTGTGGGAAGATGCTAGTTAAAATATTAATAAAAATCAATTGTAACTAAAACTGTACAGAACGTAGAAAACACAAATGACAAGAAATAGAACCAATAAGCTACCTACAATGTACTGATGGAGCAGTTGAAATAATTATGTTCAAGCTTCCTAGAATGCCTTTTGCTTTATCCACCTCTAAAGCAGAACAAGCGTTTTTAAACACTAACAACTTTTTAGTTACAAGATTGGCTATTTTGGAGAAACAAGATCAGATCTCAGTGAAAATAAGTAGCAGTGGTATGTGGTGTGACTAATAGGAAAGTTTAGAAATCATAAACAAACTGAAAAACTTTATGCTGGTGTATCTTGAAAAACAATTGAGAATAACAGTTGCATTTGACATTTCATTAGGAAAGTGCACAAGTTTCTCAAAGGCACAAAATTTGAGAATTATTTGAATTTGCAGGTCTTGTTCTTTTAGATCTGCATGTAAATGGAGAAAGGCTTGAGCTTTAAGAACTATTGTTTTACAGTTAAAATCCTCATGTTACTTGCAGATATAACCATTCTAGCAGTGATGGATAGGAGTAGTAATCTAGGGCTTAGATTAATCATTTCTATTTCTCAGAACTTTTTGATAGATTTCTAGTGGCAAAGCTTTTTATTTATTTATTTATTTATTTTAAAAACAATGAGTGAGATACCGGGGATTATATTAGGTAATTGTATGTCCAGCTAGGAAAAGAAGTGATTACAGATGAACAGAATTAGAACTGGCCTCAAACTTGCCAGAGCTGGTCTCTTCCTGATGTCTATCTTTCATGCTGTTACAATGAGATAACAAGTTCTACAAGCAAAAAACAGCAACTACACTCATGTTAAAATGTTATTGCATGCTATATGCCATTTCCCATAATTTATGGTATTTCCCAGTTGAGAAATTTGTGATCTTGGTAGCTACATTAAATGTGTTTGTTTTGGAATTTCTAGAACATAGAAACACATAAGTTTCTAAAATATTTTTACTAGGGACTTTAAATTCTCCTCTCCCAAAATGGTTACAGAACAATAAGTCACAGAAAGACAGATTAACATTTTAAATACCTACCTAGAAACAAACATATGTGGCACAAATAGATAATTGACACAGTTCATTTGATTTTTTCTTTAGGGATAAAGTTTCATGAGAACATGGATCACAGAAATGACATGTTCAAAAATAACACAACGATGCTCTTTTTATTTGGCATCAGAGTTGTTCTGCTGTTGCTCTGTATGTGAAAGATGGTTTTCCCTCACATAGACCCAAGTCAAGAGCTTCTAAAGGAATAAGAATGATATCAATTTACTACATTGTTGTAGTCACTTCCAATTCTTCCTTCCTTCCTTTGCAGAGTACCTTTTATTCACCTTTTTAGTCCAGTGACAGAAACATTTACTTTTAAACGGTAAGGATTCTGAAAGGAAGAATCTATGATTACAGCTCTTTCAACATCTTCGAGAGTTATCATTATGTTTCTCAGTCTCTGAAATAAGGCAAGCCCTTACTATAACCACTTGCTATGACAGATGAAAAACAAACATCTGTAATGTGCTGAATCAGCCATTCTAAATTAAAATACGAAAGAGAAAATACATCAGTTTTAATTCCCTACCTGTTTTCCTCAGATATCTGCTTACTTTCTAAAAGGTTGTGAGAGCTGGATGGAACAAAAGAAGAGGAAGAGGAAATAAAAAGTAGGGAAAAGCATTAGAACAGCATAAGTTTAAATATTATGCTGATTATAAAATACACTCAAATATGAAAAATCTTAACAATTGTGTTTGTTGACTGCTGACAAACTATTAGATTTGTAAGAAAAGCACCTTCCCCAACTCCTCCCCCCCCCCCCAAAAAAAAAAACAAAAAAAAAACAAAGCACCAAAACATATTAATATCAACTGAATGGTTATTATCATATCTGAAAAATTAAGTCCCCTAATTACACACTGCACACATACAACACATGCACCATCATCAAGCTGTGTCTGAAACCATCCCAACCTGGAAGGATAGACTGCTAGCAAGAATTTAATATTATTTTTGGCCTTCCCTTACAGCTGTGATAAATGATGTTTTTGGAGGAGGCACCTGTCTGCTGACATTCAAATTGAAAGAGCCAATTCATTTTTTATATGGTGTAATAGAGCTAGGCAGAAGATGGTTTGAAGGAACGTGCCCTTTGGATGGGTGCAAACCATGAACATGGTAGTTCACATGCATTAACAGATGGCCAAATATTCTTTTCCACATATTACATGATGAACAACTGAATTGATGAAGCATGACTTCATCAGACTGTGAGGCAATACCTGGTTTAAATACTTACAAACCTCTATGTCAAAGGAATAAACATCAGCATGAGATGATGTATGAATGAATAATTTTTTTCATTACCCAAAGAGACAGGCCACAATGGAGTCTTATTTTCTAGCTATTTTTTTTTTTTTTTTTTAATCTTTAGCTCCTACTGCAGTGCTGCAGAAATATATGGGTGCTGAATGATTAAATGCTTTTTCATCCTCTCACCAACTGTAACTGGTCTAGTTAGGCCTCAAAAGCCACAAAGAGGAAACAACCAACAGATTCCTCAGAACAAAAAGAAGCTTATTTATTTATTTATTTATTCATTCATTCATTTTTAATTAGATTTCTGGAAGGTGTTCGGCAAGGAAACAACATTCAGCTTTTACTGACTCAGTAGCATTAGTTACTTTTAACCTACTGGCAAAAAAAATCACTAGACAAATCACCAGCTCATGTACTTCAAGGCATCCTTACTTAGGCAAGTTAATAAAAAAACACATATGATACTGAGAATAGCTTAGAAGGCATGCCAAAATCCAGTAGCTACTCTGTCTGCATTCAGAAACTTGGCCATTGAAACCTGTACTTTGCAAATACCACATACGTTTTTCAGGTCCTTCTGTGCCACCTGACACTTCCTTCTCTGGACATGTTTAAAGACAGCTCATCATAGAGTAAGCCTATATTACTCTCTACATTTCTTAATTAGCATTTTTACCCTCAAAATATAACATCTGCCAAACAGGCCAGTCTCCTAACAATACAGTGAAGGTTTTTCCATGATGCAAAATGAAATGTTTTAGATGTAAGATGGACAACAGGTAGTGGGTTTTGTTATTGAAAGTGTATGGGTGAATGAGAATTAGATGTATCTGAAAAAAAGAATTGCTAGCGGACAACAACAAAAAAAGTTATGATAAATATATATTTTTTTGTCTTCTTTGCAATACATATAATGAATAGGTTTATTAAAAATACCAAATTTCATAAAAGGCTTTAAATGAACAGGTAAATAATAAACTTTTTTTTGAACTGTCCTGCAATGTTACTAATTCCATTAGTTTGCTTTGCAAAGCACCAATCAAAACAGAGACAATTGTCTGTTTATGTCTAATACTAGCCAACAGTTTGGAGAAGCAATAGACTTCAGAACCAAGAAAGAGAGACAACACTGCCTCAAAAATAATAGACATGCAATTAAAAATTCAAGAATTTCATAAACCAGGAACACAGCCTTTTGTTTTGTTTTGTTTTGTTTTGTTTTTTTTAAAAAAAGACATTATGAATTACTGTAGAATATAAAACATGCAAAACCAAACTAGAAAATTGATGTGCAGTATGAGATTTTTCTAGTACTTAAATTCATAAAGCATATAGGAAAGTGACAGCAGTATAATACCTACAGCAAGCAGAACTTTTCAGATCTACAGAAACAATTTTCAGTGTTGTAACACAACATTGATCAAAATTCCCCTCCATTTTAATATCCAAGCTATTTCAAATTACATTGAAATATAAAGTAGTGCTTACATATGCTATGTTTGGAGACTTTTAGGGAGGCATTTCAATGCACATAACTGGAAATAATTTTAAAGCCAAAATAGTAATTTGGCACTAGTTCTGATCCCTAGAGGTGGCTTACATTCAAAGAACAAAAAGAAAATGCATACTGCATAGAAACTGTCAGATCTTTAGGAGCATTAACTTTGGTCACATTAGTTTGCTCTGATGTTCATTAGCTTTTAAATACTAGGTGACCCTGACTGTCTGAGCAGCATCTAGAGCAGATTTTCTTTTTTTTACACAAGAGTGATAGATGTCTGACAAAAAGGCTTGTTAGATGCTACTTCTAAATTGGATAAATAACATCATTCTTCTCTCATCCTATCAGCCACACAGTGATTCAGCACACACCAATCTGAATGCTTCCCCAAAATGTTTTTAATAGATCCAAGAAGTTAAAATACAGTGGGAAAAACACAAACTAGTTTGAATAGCTAAATAAGCTAGTCAAACTAACAGGCTCTCCACAGTAAGTCCGCATGTACAAAAAAAGGCTAATGGAGTAAAATACACAGGTATTTAATCAGCTCTATTTTAATTTAATCATTTTATGCTTTAGATTATGTATTTTTTTTTTCTTCTGAAAAGTAATGAATATGGTCACTTAATGTGTAGGCTGCCTTTAGTCAGGCAATAATGATGGTTACTTCGGAGAAGCTGACTGTTATCTGTCTTCTCAGCTGAAGCAAAATGTTCCATAAATACATCTTTCCCAAAACAAGGAGCTCTTGAAATGAGCTCTTCACAACAATATAGTTAGAGGATTAGTTTTAAAGATTTCTAAAGTATGTTGCTTAAATTAATCTGTGAATAGAGGGTATGTTCTAATTAAAATAGCATTTATTCTCTTTTTGGTTTTGGAACCATTATAAATAGATATTTGAGGAAAATAGCCATTCAAGATGAGCAGCTAGCTGATATGACAAAGAAATCATTAAATTGGTCTATCTTCCAGTTTATCTCATCCTTTCTTTCACTAAATCCCTCTTTTAATCTTGCATGGATTTTAAAATATAAAGTGTTATTGAAATGTATCAAGGAGCCATTTCAATTTAGGTCTACCTGCATGAAAAGATTTAATCAGTTCAAACTCCTTCAGAAGAAATCATTATAATGATTGTGTATAAAATCTAGAAGAAAAGCTTATTTGCCAAAGAAGGAATAAACTTCCATATCATTTGCAAAGAAGGGTGTTTTGGAGAGATCAAAACCAAAACCAAATAAAAATAAATAAATAAATAAATAAATAAATAAATAAATAAACAAACAAACGTAATACAATCAAACACACAAAAAAGCATTTTCAAAAAAACTATTTTCATGGGTTTTGCACATTCTCTGTGGTTATACTTTTTATTTTTATTTATTTATTTATCTATCTATCTATTTATTTATTTATTTATTTATTTATTTTTGCTTGTTTATTTTCAGCTTCAGGATAAACAAATGACAATTTCAATCAGAAATGATCATATTGTACCACCAAATAAATAATTTGTGGTGGATTTCAGCTGTTACTGATGAATCTCAAGTAACCAACGTGGCTTACAAAATATTTTAAAATAATGGTTATCATTCAGAAATGAAGAATTAAAGAAAAGTGACTAAAAATAGAAACATCCTTATTTTAGATACTCTTATTGCAGTGATGTCATAACCAGTAAGTTAAAAGGCTTCTTGATTTTAACATGTAAATTCAGGTTACAGATTCACCGCTTGCTGTTGACGATGTTTTAGTGTATAAAAATGCAGAAGCATTCAATTTGAAGCAGATGAAAAAAAAATGGTGTCTGGTTGAAAATTACTTGCAGAGTAAAAGAAGGTATCAATAAGTAACAGAAGCCAGACACAACTAAGATCGTCCAAAACTAGTCTATTCAAGATGACAAATTATCACCATTTGATTTGAACTTATATGCTTCCAAAATGCCCCTTAAAACACCTTTAAATGCTGTATTTAAAAATACTTCCACAGCCCTAAGTATAAATAATCACACCAAGCAACTGCTGTGATCAGACTACTACACTTTCCTTTGGATATGCTAACACATCAAATGGTCTGTACCTAATGTCACCAGCTTTGCTGAAGTCTCAAAAACTTTGGCACTAATTTAAAGTATGACATAGACCCCTGTATTGTTGTAATCAGGCTGATCTTGGTTTTCTGTTTTTGTGAAATATATTACTCACAGAATGCTTCAGTTCCTAGTGCCTTGCAGATCCACTGCAGAAGACACAAGGACACCTGGGAATCTGCTCTTCCTCTGTTTCCTTGTCTGCCAAACAGCAGAGTTTTGACACATCCTCTCCCATGGAAGTACAAAAAGTTATGCATAGATTTGGGGGTAATCAAATAAGTAGAAAGAATTTGTACAAAGGCACCATGGTGCCACCACATTAATATCAATGTCTATTTGTATTTAAATTATCACCATTTAATATCACTGTTATACTAAACCTTGTCAGGTATGGACTTCAAACTACTGAAAGTCCAAGGCAAAGGGAGTGACAGCAGCAGTCTGTCAGTCTAAGCAGTCTAAGCAGTCATCCTTTACATGCTTAAGAGGGCCTACAACGTTGAAAGGGACTCCATCCAAGTCACCAAGGCCAAGCGACTAAAACAAATTTCTGTTGGGCATTGACTAGTTACACATGTACTGTGCTATTCCAACATCACCAGCACATATTTCATAAATGTTAAAAGGGTAAAACAGACCTCAGCACTATGACTAAACTATAAGAAAATTAAAAAAATCATTTTCTACTTTTTTTTTTTTTTTATTAGATCAATGGAATGAAACTGAATTACTAATAAACAGCTGAATTTCTAGGTTTGGAAAAAGATGCAGAGTTTGAAGGGCCATTTTTTCATTTTTTTATAATGAAAATGTATTTCTTGAAAACAGGAAAAACAACAACAACAACAACAACAACAAAAAAACAGTAATTACCTAAAAAAGAAAAGAAGGAACATTATGATGAACACACTGTAGAGTTGTATTTTAACTTTCTTCATTGCTTCATATTACAAAGAAATGCAAAGAGAATCACTGCAGACAAAACAACATCAGCAACAACAACAAAAACAAAAAGAAACATGAATATGCTGGAATAAATGAAGAGGCAAACTGACACTGATCACAGTTTGCCACAGCTGGCAAAGTGTTGGGTGAAGCAATGTCATAATGTATCCATACCTGAGCAAGCCCTGGTGAAAGGGACCCAGAGGTTACAATGAAGGCTAGGGTGTGCATGGGCCAAGAGCGTGCTGTCAGTGCAGAGAGGGCTGCACAGTTTGATATGTTAATGGGAGCACAGACATCAAAAGAGAAGTTATTATCCCCATTTACTTGTAAGTGCTGAGGCTGCACCTGAAATCTGGTGTCCAATTTTGGGATGGTTCAAAACAGATGTGGAGGAACTTAAGACCAAGCAGACAGCAACCAAGAGATGGTCAGGGCCTACAGCAAGTAACCTGTGAAAAGAGGCCAAGGAAGCTGGGCTTGCTCAGCCCAGCAGAAGGGATGCTAACAGGTGATCTGATTGCAGCCTGCAGCAAGTTGCAAAGATGGAGAAGCCAAATTCTTCCTGATAGTACCAGATGATATAATAAGGGACAAAGACCTCAAATTATTGCTTGGCAGTTTCAGCCTGGACACCCTCCCACGAGGGCAGTGGAACCAGGAAGAGGTTGCCCAGAGAGATAGTGAAACCTCATCCCTAGAAATTTTCAAGACCTGGCTAGACAAATTCATGGCTGACATGCTCCAGCATCAGGGACATTTGTGTTTTGAGTGAATCCTCAGACTGTATGACCTCCAGGAGTTCATACTCGTTAGCTCTCATTAGCTCTTCCAGCTAACATTTCCATGATTCTGTTATTTCAGTACTGGTTTAATAAAACAAGTTTTCCATATATTTTTTGTCCTTGAAATTAAAGGTTGTTTCCTTCAGTGGTTTATACCTATTTTGTTATCAGAGAGGATTTAATGTAAAAAAAGGTAGCTTGTGACTCATAAGTGAAAACTGAGCTGATGAGAAAATGATACATTTTTCATATAATTTCTCTTAGCATATATTGATCAAGGGACTAAACTATCGCATATTAGGCAAGTTTGTAGAACCATGTTCAGGGTCTTTAAGAAACAGCTTTAAAAGTGAAGACAAGCAGTTAACTGAAGAGAGAAGCAGGAGTCAGTGGAATGATTCATGGACACAGGGGTGAGACTGCCAAAGAGACTGGCTGGACAGAACATCCTACACTTTACATAGATACAAGGGCAGAACTGCACCTGCTAAGGCAAAAGAAAACGGTTTTGCAATAATCATAATGCAAGACAATGAGGATGTAAATAAGGGTTTTGCATCTGTGGGTGAAAGGGAGAGGAGAAATCTCTTGGAGATCACAGAGGAGATACCACCTGCAAGTCTTGTCATGGCCTGGCAATGAGTTGCTACGGAGAAGCTTGAGTCAGAGGCACCGCTCGGGCCACTATGAGTTTATGGAGTTTACATGCTTTCCATACACAGGAAGTGTTGGTCAGCCTTTGAGTAAGTCATGAATGGAAAACAAAATAATTCAACTCAAATTTCAGTTAGAGGCAACTGTGAAAGAAAAGATGAGTGCAAATGGGGCCTAATTTGGAAAGAAGGTAAGTCTGGAGCACACCTGTGAGTCATCATTAGCATGGAGATGGTGACTGTGTTCAAGAAGACACAAAGCTGAACTATGTAGGACGGACCTGTCAATGACTACAGACAAAAATCACCAGAAAAACAAATGACTGTGGAGCCAGTTGATCCAAGGGAGGTAGCAATTGAAAGACTGGCATGTTTGATTGCCTCAAGCATTCCAGAATGGTCAATGGGAGAAGTGGAACACTGGTGGTCAGATTTGACTGAAAAGATTAGTTAATTAGTTCTAATTAGTTAGAACTAGATTTCTATTGCTAAGAATTAGGATCCAAGAAATACTGTTGTTTTTTTTTTCTTTTCTTTTCTTTTTTTTCTTCTTTTTTTTTTTTCTGGATGCCTCCTTCCATCTTACTGCTGGCTTCTAATAGTTGACTGCCATTGCACACTCTACATTTAAACTATGGGTTCCACAGAGGTGGAACTTGGCACTCACAGGTATGAGTTACATCCTGATCCGAGACCTTGAATTCAAGTTGGCATGGAGTGAAACAGAGATTCAAGAAAAACCCAGCAACACATAACAGAATAGTGTATGCTTTTTTTTTTTTTTTCTTCATGCGACTCCTGACATTATAACTGTAACGTTATAACTTTGTAGGAATTCAGACTTAAAATGTTGACTGATACAAGAAAATAAAGTGATATTCTTACAATGGTTTCTCTTCAGCTGAGGCCGGTTGGGGGCACCAAATACTTTTTATTTCTGTCACTGTGTTGTGTTTCCTGTCATTTGGTAACTCAAGACCCCTGAGAAACACAAAAAGACAACTGTGTGGGAATATGTAAAAAAATATTTTAAATTACTATGCCAGTAAGACTGCAGTGTTACCCTAGGTTAACAAGCCTGGATGTAATAGGCTTGGTTCTGATCTTATTTACACCTACACGAATCAAGATTGACAGTACTGAAAAAAAGCCTTTGCATCACTATTACTTCTTGTAAATATAAATAAATATATAATGCCACAATTAAATACTCAAAAATGGGCTCTTCCTAGCTTGCTTCTGACTTCTTCCCTATAGGCATTATTTGTGTGTGGAAATGGTCCTGTATACAAAAACACATATTAGAGCTACATACAAAAAGTGTCTTGTAAATGTGTGCAAATGGTCTCTGCACCAGAAGCTGAACTAAAACACTGCTAAATAAGTTCATACAAGAAAGAAAATTTTTGAAATATAGTAATTATTGTAATTCAACAGATGACACTGAGAACAGATATATAAATGTCATTAATAATCTGTCATTAGTAAACCCCTGGTTTATGAAGTCTTTCTTCTTTGCTACAGCAGAGAATTTCTCATGCCCAGCAATGTCTAGAGATACTCAAGGCAACAATGACAAGTACAAAGTAAAATGTTTTTATTGCCAACCTAAAATTAAAGTCATTACAGTTTTTGAATAATTGTATGAATACTTAGGAACATGTAATATTTCCCCTTGTTAGATAAATGGATACATTTCATTGAAAAGATTACTGTGCACTTGAAATAGAATAATAGGTATAAACAGAAATTAAAGTGGTCTATTAAGATACAAGACTCTAAACACAATATTCTTAATCTAATCTCAGAGAATGAATAATTGCTGGACCTTTGCATTCCTCTTAATGAATCTACTTACACATAATTAAAACTATTCATCCTCCTTCAAGTCTAATATTTCTCAGATGACATATTAGCAACTTAAAGTCTTTGATTTGCAATTTGTTTTTAAGAAAATTTTGCACAAGGAAAGAGTAATATTCCTTTTAGTTTTACTGAATAACAGATCCTTTATTTGAAAATTATCCCATGTTCAACATAAAGTGAAGATTATCGATATTATAATTTCATTAGTAACCAATTAAATACATATTGTCATTTTGCCTATATATATTATGGGATACTAATAAGAAGATGGTAAAATCTGTGATTTTATCTTGCTAAAAGTAGCATACTATCTGCAATTTCCTAATTACTGAGATTTGTCACTGCATCTCCTCCACACAAAGAGCAGCATTTATCTTATAGCATTGGCAGGTTCACCTTAATTAAGCTCACATTTTTGTTCATTTTCTTTGATAGCATGAAAAATAGCATGAACTGATATTAATCAAGACCTCTTTCATTGCAGGTAGACCAAGTTTTCTTGTATGCTTGAATTCTTTCATGGTGGAAAGAGAAGCAGTCGGTTGGCCCCCTTTTCTAAGTGACCACCAATGTTCATGTGCATTATGAACATCATTGAGAGCAATGAACCCTACCTGAATGAAAACGGTAGGCTTTTAGGAAGGGAGATACCAAGATGAAAAATACTTTGTAGGCTGTGTCTAGAGTCATGGGGCTGCTGGATACGTCCTGAAGAACACATGGTGGGATACAACCATGCTTGTAAACAAAAAAGACCTAGACTGTGGCTGTGGGTCCAACCAACAGACAAGGGGGATCTCAAGCCAGGGGACCCTATCTGCACTATTTTTTACTAACTCTGCATTTCTTCCATGGGTACAGAGGGGCTGGGTAACACTGAAGCAATGTTTTACCATGTCTACACCAGGAGAAGAACTCCTGCAACTTTTATAAGAGAAATAAGATTGAAAGAAAAAATAGATCTATAATGAGGAAATTAATAATTCTAGTTCCAGTATTTTCAATAGCAGGAAATCCATTGCTAGGATAAAAATTCCTAAGTTTCTACATTCCAAGCTTGCTGTTACAATTAAATGATCTCCATAAGGGATAAACATCTTTGCAAATTTTTTCACAGTAATTGAGGATGAAGTCCATTCACTGAACATTTTCTTTACCTGTTCCTACTGTCAATCAGAAAACATTGATACTGCAAGTATACTATTAAAACATCTTACTCCTGCAAATATTTACAAAAAATTACAAAACATGACTTTATCAGTGGAATTAAGATACCCAGATTTCCAAATCAGGACAAAAACTATCTGTAGAATATAGCCACATCTGTAGATGTTTTTTATTTTATTTTTTATTTTTCATCATTAGCAGAAGGAAGTTGAATATTTCAAAGTTCAAGGAAATGCAAAAGTTCAAGAAAAAACAGGCAAAATTGTAGAGGATTTTTTTTACAGCTTAGATGTATGTCCATACTAAGCCTGGTCCTAGGACTTTAGCTCATTTATAATAAAAGTAATTAAGTTCTACTGGAAATAGGGCATCCATTACAGTAGTTTGTTGCTCAGTTTGAGCTACAAAATAAAACCCATGAAAATCCACAAAACCATGGATTCCATGAAATGAAGAAGAATATAGCCTACCTGATTTTTTGAGATACTGAAAAACTCCTGTTTCCAGGACCCTAGCCAAGAAGCTAAAGCTAGTTTGATACATCTTCATAAGCTGCATCTTAGTGAGTGACTACAATGTACACATATTCTAAAAGCAAACAGTGGGGTCTTTACAGAACAATTATATTATATTTCTTCTGTTATTTATCTGCATGATTCAGCTACTTGTCATGTGAAATTAAATTCAATATAATAGAATTAAAAAGAAAAATTCTAAAAAAAGGAGTGCAGACACACAGCATAAATTGAAAGAGAATGTAATTACAGCTCTTTCTCCTCAAGGACTGATGGAGTCCAGACTTCAAAATCTAGTTCATAAACTAATTTCCTGGAAAAATTCAGCTTGAAAAACAAGAAGTGATTCAGATCCATGGTCTGTTTACTATTTTATTGCACATTTATTTATTTATTTTATTAACTGGAAGGTATTTGGAATTGAAGAACTGCCATTCAGCATACCCAAATTTATAAAAACATTCTAAAATAGCATACTGCAAAATCCAAGCTTTAATATTGCAACTGATGATTTAAATTCAGTTAAAGCTAAGAAGATAGTAGACTAAAAGGAATGATACCTGTCTTTAAGCACACAGATCAATTACTGAAGAAAGAATAATTCACACGAAAAACACAAATTAACGGTTGTCTGAAGAAGATACAGCCTTCTGTACTGGATACAACCACACAAAAGGCAGACCAGTGTAATTAGTATTCCTCTTAAGACCTTACATATTCCAGGAGCAGTTAAGAAAACAATTATCTTCAGTAAGATATATTACTGCAAGTATAAAATCCTTGGAGTGAGGCATCTATGAGGATAAAAATTGAAGTGCATTACATCCACCTGTTTATGGTAACTTGTTTTCCTTTTCATCATGTGCAAAGGAAGGGATGGTGAAAGCCTCCTGCCAGCTGTGCTGTCCATGCCTTTGAAGAGCCAGAATCACAGAGGCCACATCTTGATGTTGCATAGCCACTGCACTTGATCCTGTCAGGGTTTCTGTTCTCATCTAATCTTCATTCCACAGTACTGTTGCTACTCTCTGAGATCACTGGGTGTTACCTCTCTAAAATAATAATATTTTTAAAAGTCTCTAGCACATACCATAACCCATATTACAGTAATGCCCGCTGTACAAGAATGAAAGGGGGAAGATCCAGGGGATTTTGGTGACTCCAAGTACATTTGTGCAACTCATAGTGGCATACCATCTCAGCCTTTTAAAGGAGGTTCATGAAAGTGGTATAGGTTAAAGTAACTTTAGAACACCCATGGTCTCTGCAGAATATGGAGGCAAAGCTGTCTCCCAACAATTCCTACAGAAGACTTGACAAGACTTGACACGTGCCACAGGTAGGAAGGGCACAGCGGTGAGTTATGTATATGTATGAAGCATGCAACCTAACAGTTGCTTGGCTGAAATGTCTTCAGAACTGGATCTGAGGAGCAAGCACTAAAGCCATCACTTTTCTTCCTTTGCCAGCAGGCAGATTGGCTGTGACCATAAACCAGGAGCTCTTTGTTTTGGGGCACTTAAACCCAGCACCCAAGCACCATGCTTCAAGCTCTCTTGTAGTACGCAAAGAGAAGTGAGGTAAAAACACTGTAGCTTGGCATGGATGTTCTGTACAACACCTAGGGTTAATCTTCTGATTATATATTCATCTGCTTTATCATGTGCACTGGTGAAGCAGAACAAAGGGGGAGGAACTAGGACTTCTTTGCTCACTAATTCAGATGACTGAGAATCAGAGTTTTGCCTGACAGAAAAAATAGGTTTTGCATTTAGACACAGGAAGGGCGAACCCCCATTACTGTCCAGAGACAGCACAACTGCCAGAGGACTCAGACTAAAGTGAAAGCAGTTGCTTACAGTCTGTTTGCAGGTTTTTACTGGAGCTCTGAAATTAGAGGTATAGGTATTGCATTTCTAAACATTTGATATGTCTTATTAAAGTATTTAATAATATTTAATTATATTGCTACCGCAGGAAATTGGCAAAACCTAGTAATGTTTCAAAGCATGCAAATTATTTTCCATAGAGAAAGAAAGCTTTAATTTACATAATGTAACATTAGCTGTGATGATATCTTAGGAAAGTCTTTGCATCAGTTGTTTCCCTCAAGCTCACGTTACCTGATGGCCTATTTTTTTTTTACATCTGTTTTTGCAATTTATTAAAGTTGTATTAGAAAAAATGCAACTTATTTTTCCAATTCCAATTATTTCTGATTCCAGAATACCAGTGCTCCCTGCTTAAACTGATTTTTTTTTTTTTTTTTTTTTTTAGACAGGCATGTTCTTAAGATGTGCATTTTTTTTCTTTTGTGTACCTTTGCCTCACAAGGCAAATTTTCCCAATGATACATGCAATCTATCTAGACACTGTGGAGTTCAAAGCAACAATGTGGAAGTGCACACCTGAGGGTTAAGCTAAATTGTTGCTAAAGAGCTGCCGACCCACTGTTTTCCAAGGTCCTGCTCTTTATCAGGGCAGATATGATAAGTCACGTGCTCCTGGCTTCATGAGGAAGGAGGAAGGAAGGACACACTGAGAAAAGAAAACTTGTGTTGGAAGTCTAGCCAAGCTGTAGGCACCAGCTGCATCACCAGCACAGCCAGGACAGCCTGGCAAGAACCAAGAGGTGTCTTCAGTCTCTGAGACAGCTCTCCTGGATGGCCTCCTTCAAAGCCAAGATGGATTTAATCAGCTCAGACCTGTAAAATCTCATTTCTTTTGTTGGATTTGAAACAGTGTAACTTCATCAGTGCAGAGCTCATTGGTACAATGCCAATTCTCTTGCAGACCCCATGCCTCCTCAAGTCCTGCTTAAGCTGTCATGGTCTCTAGCATACTAGTGGAGCTGCTGGCATGGGTGATCCTCATACCCTAAGGACAGCCACCGACATGGTGACACCATACTATGGGGGCTGTGACCCCTGCAGCCAAAAAAGGGTACTGACCCTAATCCCAAATCACTGAGTTTAAACCATACTATGCTAAAGAGGAGCTACCCCTCTCCCTTTTGCAAAGGAAAGGAGCTTTAGGAAATACAGAAGAAAAGAACATGAGGTAAAGAGTATAATCACGAGAGTTAAGGGGGAGAATTAGGCTCCTAACAGAAGAAATGACCAAGAGAGTGGAGATATTAACTCTCAAAGGTCAGTAGCTGAAGAATGGATAAAAACAACAGTAAAATTGGAAGCTGATAGTATTCAGGCACGAGAAACCCAAAGGCAGTTTGCACTACATCTTTTTCTGTTGTAATAGTGAATATATAGAGTGCACAGAGCAGACTGAATAAAATGGAATGTAAGGAAAACTGTATTTGATATTGAAAATTTTTAGTGTTACTGTTCTAGATGATTTCTTACAGGCAGAATAGGAAGCAACCAGAATGAACACAAATTGCCATTTTAAACAATTACTTTAAAAATATATACATTTAAAAATGCTTACTGTTGGACAAATATCTGAATATACACACATATTTATCCTACTCCCATTTACTTTTTTACATCTCTACAAACTTGACGTATTTTTTTCTACAGATATATAATTAGTATTTTACCTATTTTCTACCCTAATCCTGATTGTTCAAAACAGTTACAATACATAATAGTATGTCCAAAACAAAGTCATAATTTATAAGCTTAGTATAATATATTTTATGTTTTATTGAATATTGCTAATTTATTTCTTTGGGATGAAGTTATCTAAATATACCATCCAATCTGTGGACAAAGTATTAACAGAGAACATACAATTATTGCTAAATGAAATGTGATTAATATTTTTAAGTGTGATCACCTTTCTTCTCTATCTCCAAGAATTTTAGGACAAATCTTATAATAGTAGTGAAGAATAAGTTTTACAAGGTCCTCTCAGTAAGCATGTATTAGATATAGGCTCTCGGGGTTTTACTTCTTGGGAGACTTTTATAAAGAATCATAAACATTTATTCACACAAACTGACATGAATCTAAAACAGTATTGCAGTTTAATAAAACAGGCCATGAGGCAGAGAACACAGACAGAATGACTTAACTCAGGTGGTACTGAAGAACAACCTGAGTATCTTTGTAGATGAATGAGAAAAAAATAAAATAAAATTAGAACAAGCTTTTCTGATGCAAAAATCTAATGGATGGAGTCTCAGAGTGGTTCATGGAAAAACAAACAAACAAACCCAGAAACAAAAATACAATATTTTTATTAAGATTCTGGGTTTTATTCTATTTCCCTTTTTATTTACATTTAAAGAAAACTGAAAAGAGTTGAGAAAGCCCCAGTAGGTAATTTATTAAATTGGAACTGAGAAGAAGGTACCTAAGTTAATAAAACAGGTAAATTTAAAATCGAGGAGCTCTCTTCAATTCTGTCCTTTCATAACCTTTTATTATGAATTTCTCCCCCCAGAAAAAGAATTTAAGTGACAATGCAATGGTAGTATCAGTTGTTACAAATTGACTTGACCTAGCTAGTACAGTTATTCATTTGTGAAAAAACTTCAACCATTATAAATCCTCCTTTCTTACTCAACTCACTTTCTAATTAACATTAACTGGAACATCACATTACTTGGCTACTGGAAAACTAAAAGTTTTGTTCATATACATAACATGTATACTTCTAATAGTCCAGGTTATAAAAACACAAAGAACTTACACAGATAAAATATCTCTTATAAACTGCTTTCAGTTTGTCAACTATTTTATGATCAGCTATGACACTTTATGATCAACTATGACACAGTAAGTCAGTATGCTGATAAAAACAAATATACATGCCAGAAAAAGTACACTTTATCCATGTATTTATAAATCTTTAAAATAAAGATCCCTCGGATAGTTTCTATTATTTACCTGCTAAGTTTCTAATTTATCAGTACATATCATTACCATTTGATTCTAGCTAAGTTCACCAGTTTAATGTGTGTCAGCATTACAGAACACAAAACTCAGGATAGCTGACACTGATTAGTATCTGAGCAGAAATTGCATGAAACCTGAGCTGCTTCTACATCATTTCTAGTGCTATACCATAGCTTGCAATAATGCTTTTGTGAAAGTAGGTAAACTCCTGAACTGCTAGAAACTGTAGCTATATAGGTGATGATCCCTGAATTTGAGCTTATGGTAAGGTAAAGTGAGTAAATACATAATTTAATTCAAGCTGATTCAGGTAGCTGAATAAGCATAAACATTTTCAAGCAATTCTTCTTAATTCACAGTTTAATTAGAGAATAAGTAGGAATTTACATTGTTTTAGTCAAGTCTAAAAAACAACAAAAACAACAAAACGGTCTTTAATTGCATCTAAGACAAATATTATTCCCTTAAAAATATACATATCTAATACAAGAAAAATAAACAAACAAACAACAAAACAAAACAAGAGGTGTCTTTATAGTATATGTTTGTCCCTGTAAATGTGATTAATTAAGAAGTTGGTTATGTTAGTCTAATGATAACATCCCCATTAGTTGTTTCTGTCCAGCAACATAAGAACAAGCCATAGAAAGCACAGACAGCACAAGGAATCCTCAAACAGCCCCTGATGATTCTGTATTACTTTAGAAGTTCACATTCATTTGCTTCTGCTTCATATTTATCGTGAGTCCAGTACATATTCTGATTACTTAAATCTGGAAATCATCAATGTAATGAATTTCTCTATAAATGTAGAAAATGTGTTCACTTTGCACTTTTTCTCTACAAAATTCTTAATAACAAAAAAGTAGTATTTCTAGGAGCATTTTCTCTGTACAGGATTTGGTCTTAAGCCATATTTACCATCACACATTTATTACGAGTATCACCCAAGATAGCATGTCACTAGAGCTCCTCTAGATAAAGTCTCAAACCAAACCACTTCCCATGTACTGTGTTATGGGAAAAGGTTTCTAAAAAAAAACCACAAATCTTTTGTTGACATTACCCTTGTCCACACTGATGCAGTTGTTAGCTCAGCTGTGTCTCTGCCCCAGTATTCAAGCTTCACTTCATCATGCCATGGTTTGTGGATCAGTGTTGGAGTTTCCCACTTTAACATCTCAGGATAAACTCCTGAAATGTGTATGGCATCTTCACAAGACAGAGCCCTGGCCACAGTCCTGCACACTGCTTTTACAGCTGTGAAACCTGGGATGTAAGCAACCCAGCCACCAAGCTTCCAAGTGTAGCAACTCATGGGAGAAGGTCTGGTCTTCAGGTCATTGCTCTTCAAGCCACTGGAGAGTACGCCTCCTTGGGGGACTGACTTGTCTCTTTGTGCTCTTCCTCCTCTCCATCCTCTCTTGGCCAGACTATGCCTCAACTTGAAGGGAGATGGCCAACATGACCACATTCAAAAAGCAATCCTTATGGTGAAGCATTGAATCTAAAAATACCTGGACATCTAATTGCAAAACACATTCATGAAGGGGTAGGTATGAAGAAGTGACAAATGAATACAGCTGTATTTTTAGTATTTTAGGATTAATATATTAAATAATTTATTTTGTTGCATATCACGTGCATTACTAAAGTGAACTGCAGATGAATGACATGTGAACGCTCAGTCATTGAGTTAAAGTGTAGGAGGGTATTATGGGTTGATTAAATGATTTTTAAGAATTAAAACTTGTGAACAAATATATTATAAATGAAGTACATATGTTGAAAATATATTCATTATAACAGAAAAAAGCCTACCAACGCAGGCCATCTGCTTTTGACTGATAGATTTGGTAAACTGTCAGAATATCATGTAAACTGTTACAAATCTCATTTAATGAATATCTCAAGAACTTATATAGCTCTCACATAACTGGCAAGTTTTTAATGAAAATACGTATCTTAGAATCAAATATGTGTTAAGTCTGAATTTCAATTACTCAATAAGATAAGGAACAAAGGCTGTAGAAAAACAGCAAGAGCTCCATCTATCCCTTCTGAGATGAATCAAAATCCCCCAAATGATCTAAAAGCCATTGTTATCAGCTTCTTAAGACGTATGATTCTTGAATTGCTAATTTGTTTAATAATATATGGTATTTAAAATAATTCTGTAGACACCAAAAGCATATAGAAAAGAGAATACACGTATATATGCCCCTGTGAATATTTTCAGATATCCTGTGCAAAAGATAGGTATTCTCCCCATCCCTTTTTATTATCTGCTGTTTTTTTAATTTTTATTAATATTTCCCATTGTATTATATGATTAACATCCCCAGAACTTTTGCAATGATCTTGCAAGGCCCAGTTGAAGATTCTACCAGTGTCAACCTGCACACTTAATGGTCTCTTCACCTACACTTAAGGAAATCCATTCACAGGCCTGCACAGGACTTAATAGCTTTTCCCTTTGTTTTAAAAGTTTGTCCATAAACTAAAGATGTGTTTCTCTAAGGATAAATAACATCTTTATTTTGAATGTATGAAACATTTACCAAGAGAACTTCTACCTATACTCAACTGACTTCAGAAATAATCCCTAATCTTCTTTAATTTATATTTCACTAGCATGAAACTGATAGATTCTAGAGACTTTTAAGTAAGATGGGAGATCATGCACTCAAAAAGAAAAGCCGTTTTTTCCATCACAGCATGTTAGGTATAATGCACCACAACCTCCAAGCTCATTTTATAGGCAACTTTCTCTTCTGCCAGCCACCCTTGCTCTACTCCTTGCTTAAACACATGCCAAGTTGTCTTCCACAATGCAGAACAGTGGTACAGCATTTGCGCATGCAGGTCACCTCCAAGGAAATGCTTACAAGTAGCTTAAAACTGTAGGAATCCCTTTCCTGTAGAAAACTAGGCAACATAAACTGATTATCATGTAGTCGCAACGTTTCCTCTATAAATTTCAGTCTTAGCATGTTCTGATGTTAGTAGTGAATGGTGTGGTATACCCATAGAAGACATTAATAATGACAAACACTGAATAAAGTAGGTATGGGCAGCTGTCAGATTCTATAGAATAAGTCTGAAAACATGCAAACTATTACTTATCACATCTAGAAATTCCACATCTCCTTTCACAGCTCCTTTCCTCTGAGCTCTGTGTGACAGCAAACAATCTTCTGAGAGAGAAGAATGTGCTGCTGCTCCCTCTGAAGGCTACAGTTGCATTTTGTAGGCTACCAGAGCGCGCCGTCCTCTCTCTTCACTATTATTTGCATGTACAGTTCAGCACTAGATTTTTGTATAAATCTGCCTTATGCTGCCACTAAGCTGCTACCAAAACATGAAATTTAACTTTGGTTTTATTTTCCAGGGTAGGGATAGTCTCCAGAATCTATCCTTTCATGATTTATTGATGGTATTTTTACACCCATTTTAAATTGCTTTCCTATCCCAAACCGTATTTCACACAGTTTTAAATTTCTACAATTCATAGGTTTAGATTTTGACATACTTTTCTTTTTTAACTAAATTGTACTCAAAAAGAGTTTCTTTTTAGTTACATGTATTTTCATTAAAGCACTAATAATGGCAGCAGAAACTCAGAATACTCCAGCCTTGCTAAATGACTATTTGACAGCCTATAATTTCTCTGTCATTAAAATACATATTCTAGCACTGAGTTCACGCTGGAAAAACATTACCCTATGGAGTAGTCTTTTCTCATAGTATGTAATTTAATTTTACTTAACATGCTGTGCATTAGAATAAAAAGTGGTCAAGTTCTGTGAAGAGAAATTCTGATACAAGCAACCATTTAAAACAGTGGGAAGTACAGCTACAGGTCATAAAGGAATTCCAGACTATCATTGACAGCTTACATTGTTTAGGAAGGGTCTAACTGTTACTATAGCAGTATCTTCCATTTGTTTGGTATTGTTACCATAAGATAAAATAAGTTGCCTTAACAAATAATACACATGGGATTCTGGAAGGCCATGCAATACACATCATGCACAGACTAATTAGCTGGACTGCCTTTATAAAGTGAAGGTCTGAACACTTCAGGTTGAATAAAGCAATCTTTAAGATCACTTTCTCCACTAACGTTTTTATCCAGTAACATTAAAAATAAATAAATAAATAAATAAATAAATAAACATTTTCTGTTCTAGAAACAACACGACACAGAAGAGCTTTCTTTGCTGTAACTTATGAAATGGCTAGCAATTTCCAGTCTCAGAAACATCCACTACTGATAGATGATTTAATTCATATTGTAGAAAATAAATTAGACTTCCTAAAGCCCAAAGAGGACCTACAGACCTTGTGAAAATGTTGAAATTTGGAGAGGAAATACAGAGCAGCAGCTCAATCTCTTGTAATGTTCAGAATGAAAGGAAGCAAAGATGCTTAGGGGCAGTAAAAGGCAGAAATTATTTGTTCCTGAGCAGTTATTTTTGCATCTACTGTTTGGTCTCAGTTTGCTATCCTGTGTAAGATTCTTCCCCTACCATCACCACTAAATGGTATCTGAGTGCACTCAGGAAGTGCACACTACAGAACATTATTGCCTTTCACATAGTATCCCCCAGTATGCTGTCAACAGTAATAATTTTACTGCTAACAGAGATATTAATACAAATATTTACATTGCTACATATTTAGGGAAGTGTGGGAAAGATCAAAGAAACAGACCTGGAACAGTGCTGGACTCTGCAAAGTTATTTCACCCCTGCCCTTGGACATCACTATGAGAAAGTTACTGCTCCCACAGATACCACTCCACTGACACTGGAGCACTGCAACATGACATGTGAGCTGTCAACCCCTCTAGGGGAAGGCATGATAAGTGTAGCACAAACGTGAAGCATTTGGTGGTAGTTTCCTAAACCCTAAAGGTTTTGTAGAACAGAAGTGCCATGACACCCAACCGGTGCATAGTGTTGCCCCTGACTGCTTGGAGTGGCACACTGCCAGGTGCAAACATGGTAGAAGGAATAGAAAAGGTATGATACATGAATGCGAAACAGATACTTCGACAGCACATTGTCTTTAACTCTGAACTTTTCAAATTTATTTTCATGGGTAATGGTTTCAAATTGTCCTAGGTAATAATTTAGAAAAGTTTTCAGAACCTCTGTAAGGCTCTGAAAGGACACAACAGCAGCAGTCCCTTCATAGTGGGTATCCAACAAGTTAAAAGGTTTTTTACCTTTTTACCATGAACATTGTATTTACCAAGTATTCAGGATATGTTCAATCATTAACATGTTAATGTGAAGAAACTACCAATTACACATAACTACTAGTGTGTTTTCAAAATAGCTGGTGGGGTAGTTAATCCCTCCTCCCCCACCCCCCCTTAATCTATTTTACTATGGGTACCTAGGCAATCAACTGATCTGTTGGTAGTATTATTTTAAAGTTTATAGCAGAATAGTTGAGTAGTAAGAAGTGCATTACTTTACCATCCCTACAAAAGCCGGACTAATGTAGTTGTGCTGCTTTTGTTACTGAGCTTACATTGTCAGAGTTACTTCGGGTATCTCTGTACAGCAATGCATGGCTCTACATACACAGATGAGATCTATAGTTTAAAATTCATTGTTAATGCTCTAAACTCAAAAGATTTTGCTAATTAACTGAGCCACCCACTAGTTCATCATTATTATTTCCTACAGCATTTGTAGATGACTTGGTTTCCCAGAGCATTCAAGAGAATAAAACCTAATTAATTTGTGGGAACTCAACGGTAGGACAAAGTAGCTGCAAGCTATGCAGAACTGCTCTTTCTCCCAGATATTCTTATTGTATTAACAAAGTATTAGTCAGGAACAAGCATAATGCATAGAGAATTGCACAGTACTCTAGCAGCAGTTCAATTACTGAAATATGAGGATTATGCGAACATCTTAACGGCATTACTTACAGAGCTACTGGGGAAGGAGAGATTATTTAGCAGTGTGAATTCAATTTGCTTTGGAGCAGCACAATACCTTAGCCACATAGCCTTGTTTCCAGCCTCAAGTTAGAACTTCTTCAGAAAGCAAACCCTAAAACAATAACAATAAATAACCCAGGTTTCTTACAAAATATTTGTAGCACAGAGTCCAGAAAGATGCAGTGATGCCCTCATATATCGGCAACTGATTCATATGATGCAAGAGTTACCATGGTAATTTTCAGTTCAGTTGTATTAAATCAAGAGATAAAGTATATGCATGTTCTGCTGTCACTACAGGCCTAGGCGTTGTTAGAGGTACAGGGCTACACAGCTGTACACATTTAAACAGAAATGCATACAAAGTCTCTCTACAAAGCACATCAGAATTCTGAAATCAGGGGATAATGCTAAATTTCACAGCATTATTAAAATGGTATAATTTAAAATCACACAATAATTTACATGAGCCTTGTCCAGTGGCTTTTATGTAAACATCTTCCTATGTTGCTCCAGACCAGCAGATAGCAACTGGCCCTGCCCACCACGTTGCTACCACTGCTGGAGACTACTCCAGGCAGCTGGCAATTAGCAAGGGAAACTAAAACTGTGTGTTTAACTGGGACTAAAACTCAGCAGGAGATGGCAGCCTAGATTTTGGGTTTGAAGCTGAGACATACTTCCCTTCAGTGGCACCTAGGTCTTCCAAATCACCTCCACAGCTCTGGTTGTCCCACCACCCCACTGTAGCCATGGTTCACAGTTTCTAAGGGGTTTCTCTACAGGGAAGCTGCTGGATCCTGCCAGGGAGCACTGAGGCTGCTCCCTCAGCTTATAGCACATGGTTGGTGCAGCACCTTCTCACTGTGAGGCTTTATGGCTGTTTTGCAAGACCCTGAACCTTGTCTCACAGTGCAGATAATTTTACTGTCTGCAAGTTTCAGGTTGCTTTTTTCATCTCTGTTGTATGTGTAGATCTGGTTAATTGACCAGCCTTTTAGGCTGTGATCCCAGTTTCTGGTTTATGTGCATTCAATGACAGCAGGTTTTGCAATTTGTTCTAAACCTATTCCGTCCTTTCTTAGCTGATAACTTTTCAGCATACAAAATGTATACAAACAACTTTTAACCCAAGCTACCCTCAGCAAGTTGCATGTCATGGTTACCTCTGTCATAGACCTCAATTATCCAGAACATGTTTTCAATATCTGGTTTTCAGGGCACAAAAACCACATTACGTATACCTCCAAAGGCCACCATCATCCTCATGACAGGCCAAACGTCTGGTCCTGTAGACTGTGTCTTTAAGATCTGGGCGTACCAGGAAAAGACACTGATCAGGGAAGTAGGGATTAAAACATCTGGAACCAGGCTTAGAAAAAAAAAAGCAAGTTTCTTGCCAGAATTTGCACACCGAAAGATCCCTATCACACAAGTTGTTAAAATCAACACAAAGTCTTTTTAATTGCTTTCATGTATAAAAAAATGGAGGAGTCCAAGTTTCAAACTCAAATAAGCCAATAGGAAGCTTTGGGGCATTGAATCATGTCTAAAGCTCTTCATCTAGCCTATCCACTGTGCCTTTTCATCTACCGTTGTTATCAGTAACGAGTTAAGTTTTATTTGGTCATGCAGCTGGGCTGTTCTTCAGAGAAATAATATATTGATTAAGGTTTTACAATGTCACATTTATAATCACACCCATATAAAGTCTGGTTCAGGGTGTATGGCATCTCTGGAGGTCAGTCCAACTCCCTGCTCACAGCAGGGTCACCTAGAGCCAGTTGCTCAGGGCTGCATCCCATTAGATTTTGAATATCTCCAAAGATGGAGACTCTACAAGCTCTCTGGGCAACTGGTTCTTGTATTTGACACAGGATTGTATTATTGGCAGGAAAATGTTTTTTCTTATGTTCTTATGTTTAAGTGGAATTTTGTGTGCTTCAGTTTGTGCTCATTAACTCATGCCCTTTCGGGAATAAAGAGGGCTTCATTGGTGCTGTTTGACACAGGAAATAAATACGTAAAATACAAGACTCCAAAAAACAATTCTGGAGTAATAACTCTTACACACTATGTTGCATACTATGTGACTTAGGGAGCTACACGGACTATTCAAAATGTATTTTAATTAGAAAAAGAATGAACCCTGCTGGATAAGGAAAGACAAGCCCAGAGCTCCTACTCTTCAATTTTTTAGATTTGGTAACTGATCCAGAAAATGCTCTTTCAACTATATTTACAGTGTGGATTCTATTTTGGGGCTATTCATAAACAAAAATGAGAAAAAAAGGTGCTATCATCTCCTTCCTACTGTACTTCTAGTGCCACTGTAGCACTAGATAAAGCTAGTTACAATCATCACTTAAAATTATTTAAACTGTGACTTTCTGCAGGACTTGAACTGCTATGAAACAATGTTGGGAAACAACTACGAATTCAGAAAGGGCATTGCCAATGTTCAAGATTAAATTAGATCAATTAAAATGATTTGGGTGATTAAACCGAGGCATGTTTTTAAATTGTTGGCTCAAAAGCCTAAGTCTTCTGATCAGAAACACAATGATGCATGAATGCAGCAATACAAGACCTGGAGAAAAAGCTACCAAGGGTCTCTCATCACCAACATAATTCAAAAGGCATACAGCAAAAAGAATACAGGAGAAGAAACAGAACATAAAGGGACTAACGGGTATTACAGTTCCTCCAACATGTTACAAGTACATTTTTTCCCCTCAGTGCTATGCAGACTTAGTAGGATCTGTATTTTGGGGTCACGGTGGACAACCTGAGAATTATTTTCAGCTGATGTGTCAGACAGAAATAAATTATCTGGGGAAAATAAATACTGCTTACATGTCTGTATATATTATACTATTCTCCATAAGGAAATATATGTTTACAAATATTTGTATAAAAGAGACTGACAAATTTTCTCATTCTAAAGCAAAATGGACTGATTTCTTTATCAACATTTTCATCAATTTTAATTCAGACATTAAAGAAATGAAGAAAATATTTCCCTACCAATTAGTTAATTATAGGTGGTAGGAATGACAGAGGATGGCAAGCTGCAGCATTAGACATGAGGCCACACACATAGATGCTCTGCTTCCTAGCAGTAATATATAGCAACAGTCTTGTATTTCAACAGTTAGCAACTTGATATGACAATAAAAAGCTCCAAGTAATCTTCTCATTACAATCATGCAAAGCCATGGTGAAAAGATAGCATGTGTTTTTCTATAGAGATTATTTTTTATTATTCATTATGCTCCTGCCAAAGAATACAGAATCAAGGAAATACTTTCATGGTTCCACTTTGGGCATGCTGAATTATAACTATCACAGAGAAAGTACAACAGATTTGTGTTCTCATTTTTTTTTCTCCAGAAATTGAAGGATAATTATAAATAAATAAATAAATATCAGTGTTCTTTCTAAGCTTCCAACTAAAATACTTCTACCATCATGGTATATTAAAACCAAAACACAAAGGTGTAAGATGCAGAAATTTCATTATATTTCGAATACACACAGAAAACCCTTTATATTTTACCTTTGCACTGCTGTACACACCAGACAAACTGGGAAAGGTCACTGATTCTCAAATAAGGCCATTAGCAAACACACAGAATTACCATAATAGAATTACAAGGAGGGTACCAACAATTTTTTCATAAATAAGTCTTCTTAATACTATATTTAGCATTTTTTTTTTTTCAAAATATAATTTTCTAAAAGGGAAATGTGAAATTTATTAACTCAAAATAATGATGAGGAAATAGAAATACAGGAAATAAAATATAATTCCATGAAGTCTTTTTCTGTTAATATATGGAATCTTTTTTGTTAATATATAATTGTTTGCACAGCAATTTTCAAATACATATACTATATAATACATATACTATAATGTAACTTTCTGTAAGTTTAGTCATCCTCTGTTAGAGGATGTAGTTTGCCTATCAAATAATTGAACTTTTTCTTCTAGTGTGGCATAGCTCCAAGAAATACAGACAAATTCACTAAAACCCCCCAATACACATTTCTAGAAACCTTTCCTCCCTCTGAACTGTGGATAGCAAAATGTGACTACTAATAAATAGATGGATACATTTCATAGCTGAACTTGTAATATTAAAACATTTTTAAAAGCTACTTTATAAAAATGGAAAAAAAAAATGACATGTTTTTCTGTAATCTACTACTTAGCTGAATTTTGAAACTGTCTTTTTCTGTCTTGTACAGCTCATACACATTACTTGGCATGAATCTTTTAAATATTTAGGTTCAAAAAGTTAATCTCCGGTCTACATAAAAAGTCTTCAAATAACATTCAATAGAATGCTTGTATAAATTACAAGAGAAGCAAAGTTGATGTTTCTGTTATTTTCAAAATTCTAAGATGCCTACGTAAATAAGTACAAATCACTGATTATTTTATCATCTAATAGGACAGCTAATAAGAATTAAATTACTCCGTTATAAAAATCTCAACAGTTCTATAAAGGAAGCTGCTATCACCACATGTGGAATTGTATTTTATAAAGATCACAACAGTGTTATTTTATAATTATTTTTATTTATTTTTATTTATTTTATTTTGTTTTGTTTTGTTTTGTTTTGTTTTGTTTCACAACGGTTTCACTAGTCCTTAAAAACTCTGCTTTTCTTGTTAGACTTGCACCAACCAAAGTCTGCTGCCCTTCTCCTACTAGGCACACACACTATGTACTTACACTAGTAAAAAGGACAGTTAAACCCATTTGTCCCATACCTGCTTGAACTGAGTTGGGCACCTTGAAAGAGTACTTTAACCTGTTCTGAAATGAATATGAACGTGACAGTTTTAGCAGCATGCTTGTGGCCTGACACATGTACTTTAACACAGACTGTTGTCATTAACATCAGTGTAAAACCGCACAGAACTTTACTTATGCATATGAAATTCTTTTGGACTTAATTAAATATAAACAAGCATTCTACAAAATTTGCCGCTAATATTCACTGGAGTGAATCTGTGAGGTGAACATTCAAGTGTGAATATTTAACACACACTTCTACAATCAAATAAATCTAAACTCGTGTTCAACTTTAGTTCAACTCCCAAACTTTTAACCGCTAATCTTCAAGAGACACTTTGAAAGAAACACAATTTCTAACACTTTCAGAGAAGTAAGTGCCAACAGCAAACAAATCTATACTTCAACATCAAATTGAAAGATCAAACTGAATAATGGTTTAAAGAGATTTCAATGCCAAAGTACAAAGAGTTTCAAAGTATCATTACAGCACTTGCTGTAGTATCAAAGCAAAGTATCATTACAGGTCCCTGCTGAGACACAGAGGTAGGTTACTGGAATATTGCAGGACATCATCTTTCCATACCTGTGCATACAAACAACAAATAGTAACCTATCTTTGGTCTGACCAGCAGGGCCCTGTGTTTGTCCTTACAGATGGGGAAGCTAACAGCCTAAGCAATATCCTCCACAGAGACTGGGAAGTAAGTTGAAAGAAGAATAGGTGAGTCCTTGCCTGGAAGTTAATGGAGAATTCTACTCAATCTTCTTACAGAAAAACTGAGGAACTCATATATGAGGAGGCTAAGGGAGAATGGCTGCTTCGGCATAGCAGATCCAATTCAAAGGGAGCATGATCAATATATATGGATACACTGGATACAGTGAGGGAGGAGAGAGACAAGAGATTAAGGAACATGGTTTGAACAAGAGCAAATGCAGATAAAATAGCAGGGAAGAAATTCAAGATTCAAGTTAGATATCTGTTTTTAACCATAAAAGTAGTTGGCTTTTGGAACTCTATTGTGCAAGGTATCAGCTAGTTTAATGAGAATATGCCCTCTTTCAGATATTTATCATGTATGGCCACTGCTAATTGTACAGAAGGACGAGATAATCATAATTGTTCCTTTAAAAACTTAAAATCTTTGTAACAGAAGCACAAGTAAAATCTAGAAGTAAAACACTCCCACAATCCATGTTTCATGCACATAGCTTTTTTGTATTTTCTATTTTAGGAGTCTTTCTTTTCTGAAAAGCTGTTAAGTGAAGTTTATGGAGCTGTATGGTTAAGATGAAAAATAGTGTTCATTGATGTCAAATAAAGAAATGAAAAGAATGCAAAATTAGACTGACAAATAACTATGATTTTTTTCTATATATGTTGAATAAGAAAGTCTACTTAAGCACATTGCATTGATATCAAGAACGTAACAGACCATTTGGCATTCATTTTCACTAGACATTGACAGCATATTCAACTCCAATAATTATCTCATATTTCAGTTCATTATAAACCTGCTGACAACTGTAAGAAATCAAAAAAGGTCCCTCCATGAGATCCACAGACATTTGATATAACTCAACAGTTTCAGGAATTTTTCTTAGATCATTACTTTACAAAGATAAGATCAAAATTAAAACATCAGGAAAAGATCTGAACACATTGACATTCTGACATGTGAAACTGGAGAAGACCCTTTTATATTGAAAGCATTCTCTACTTGCAGTTGTTTTTAATTAAGATAAAAACGAAATCAGCTTCTCAGTGTGCAAAAATATAAGCTTCAGAGGGTTGAAACTGCAGTGACTAAAGCACTGTCTGTACTGCAAAAAACAGTAAAGGATTCTGGATGATTGCTACAATTTCACCTCCATCCGTACAAAGTCCAGAAAGCTGACTACCTACAATTACCACTCTCTCATCTTCTAAATTTTGTTTCATCATCCTAAATTGTATCATTATTTGGATGAATGAGTGGTAAGGTCCTGAGTGAATTATGAACTCTTAGTTATATTTGTTAGTGTATTTTTAAGCATAACTACATACATTCATCCGTCGATTCCTGGAATTTCCCTGGAAAGCCTACTGTGCAAAATCATGTAGTAGTTAGAAATGAGAAACAGTCAATCACAGGCTTTGCCTGGTCTCTTCTAGCAGTAACTTCCACAGTGGGGGCTCTGTGTCTGAGGACGTTTTATACAGGAAACAAGCCAGGAGTCTCTTCTACTATTCTGTGTGACACATGGCAAAGAATTTTTTTTTTTTTTTTAAAGGTAGGCATCTCTTATCTACCAGATGGTTTTGCAGATGGAGGATTTGAGTTCTGTTAAGATGAACATAAAATGCAAGTGCACAGAGAGAAACTATATGATCATTTGGCCATTCTGTTGTCCGTGAAAAGCAGTGCTGATGACTTCAGAGTACCCATGGAAATTCACTGGAGCACAGGATACTTGACGCTGATCAGGTATATCCTTAAGTTAATTTAGTATATTTTTCCTAGCTATGCAAAGCTATTTTTCTTATCTGATATACACTAAATGAACTTCATGACATTACACACTTACTGAAAGTAGAGCTTACCTGGGATCACAGTTTGTGGACCAAAGTGGATTTCCATGTGTTATGTGACACTGTCTCAAGAACATAAGATTGGACCCTTACTCCACAACACAAATGAGTACTCAAAACAAGGCAGAATATTACAGAAGCTACAAAAACCACTAAAAGTACATATGAAAGGAAAATACTTCTTCCTGCTCCCTTTTTTGACTTTCAGGTGGGGATATTCAGCCCATAGCATTTCACTGTCACACTGTCTTTAAGTCATACTTCTGCGTATACGCTGTGACATTTCTTTATTGTCTGGAAAGAGCTTATAACAGTAAAAGCTAATGGAAAGTGAAAGCAGCAGCTTGTTGTTTGCTGTCTTGCTGCCAACCTGCAAAAATCTTTCTCTTTGCAGAACCATGATGAGTGTTGGCAGCCTTAGATGCCATTTGCAGAGAATGACAAAGAGATCTCCAGTATAAATGCAAGCTACTGCATAAATGTAGCCTGAACCATCTGAGGCATTTGTGGACTCTGAATAGTAAAAAAATCCTGTACTTGTCTTTCATAAAATTAGCAGTAAACTGGCTGGGAGAATTGGTTTTTATCTTCAGAACAAATCTGATGAACAAGCTACTGGATCTTCCTGAAAACTCCTAACGGCCACAGTAGGAAAATGATTTATAAGTAACAGCCTTGACTGCTCAACCCACTGAGTCACTTACAGAGGTCCATACACCATTTTTTGGCTATATTTTGTTGAGCAAAATCGCATGAAACACTGCTTCTGAAAATCACATCGCTGTGTGTAACTGTATATGGTGTTATTCTTGGCTACTGAGAAATTACTTAGTGTGTTTAGCTAACTAAGAAGCTAAATGCTTATATCTTTTGATATTAAATAATGTGGGTCATGTGTTTTCATCTTCTTTTGCATAAATATGAATACATCAGTAGATATCAAGTTCTGATCACACTGTTCAGTATTATCACTGAACTATTTTGAAAGGGGTTTTTTTTTGCCATATCACACAAAGTGACCAGTGGCTTTTTGAGGAAAAGGCACTAAGATTGCTTCCACATTTGAATCTAACATCAAAATAATAAATTCATTCCACTATACAATGCTAGATACAGAGAGTTTTTTAACCTTTGCTTACACCAATGGTGCATGATTTTTTTGCTGTGAAATTCTGAATTTCAGTGGTACTTCTCCCAGCAACAGCTGAGTCTCTCAGCCTCAGGCTCAAAATACTAAGTTTTAGCAATCACAGTAACTATCATTCCTCTGTTAAATTCAAAGTAATTACTCCGTGTGAAATATTCCACCTCCCTGCCTCTCACTTCCATAGCTTTATTTATTATCCAGGCAGAGGTAGTATGGATGCTGTTCAATTTAGCAGCAGGGCTGAGAGAGCCGAGCGCCTGGCTGCAGAACAGCGTACACGAACTGTATACCAGGCCATTACTGTCGCAAAAGGCAATAATCCTTTCTGAATTCTGTGTCCCTAGTAATCTTGTTTTTTTCTCCCTTGATATTTCACATTTATCCAACTTCCTTCTCTGCAATTTAGCTCTTTATTTAGCTCACAAAGTAGGCATTATCCTAAGTAGGTAGAGTATTCATCTTTTGGCGTCAGTGCCAGTTACCCCTGGCAACCAACCCTTGAAGGGAAACCTTATTTTCATCTGGTAACTCAAAATAGGTCTGAAGGGTCAACTGCAAAGCAACTGCATGAAGGCAGCTCTTAAGACTGAAAAACACTCAGTAAAGGACCTATTTTCATTTGTAGAATCCAAAGGCCAAAGAGGAGTTGAGTTTGGTTTGCTTGTTTGTTTGCTTGCTTTTAATGATTATGTCATGTCTGATTTTTTTAATTAGTTATTATTTTTTTTTAATCATTTTTTAATGATTATGTCATGTCATCCCCTAAAAAGTGCCATGCTGGTGCTCTCTTAGAAAATGGATACAACACTACTGCATTTCAAGAAGCACATCCACTTCAAAGCACCAAGAATGCAAGAGATCCATGCTGACAATGTAAATAGGATGAAAACACACATTCTAATTACAAAAGCCAGAAAAAAAATGACACAGCTTAAGTGCTTGAGACACATAGGTATACACACACTGTTTATCTCACTGTTCTCAGTTGAGACCAACATGCTCTACACTTGAAAAGTTCAGACAAAGAAGTCTAGTGATTAAGCAATAGAAAATTTGAATTAAAAATGGGTACTATGGCAAACAGCAATATTAAAACTACTGTTATACACTTATCTGAGCTCAGTCTGAGTGACTTGCTGAATGCTAGTGCTTTCTGCAAACATAATATACAAGTTTCCATAAAGACATGAAAGTAGAACAGATTTTGACTATATTCTTCCAAAGCTGGGAATAAGACCTTTGCTTGGTTTTGATTAACTGAAGTGAAATCACCCAGTATCAGGGAAAAAAAATAAAATAATAATAAAAAAAAAAAAAAAAAAAAAAAAAAACTCCTTTGATTACAGTGGTTTTGGTACAATTAAGTTTTGTCATCTGTTATGCACCTATGCACCTGGCTGCCTTGAAAACATTGTCATGGCAGAATGAGCTGACAGTATGGAAGAAACAACTCAATGCAATAACAGTACACACTATGAGATTCATCTGACGAAATACAAATATTACCTAACATGTCACTTGACCGTTACGATTAGTGTAGAAAAGCTGATGCTTTTAGAAGGCAGTTCATCTAGTTACACATTGGAGGTCTAAACCACGTGAGATGAATTATACCTGAATACCCATTTCTTTCTACTGTTTATTACAAGAGCATAAGATGCCTAACTCACACCCAGACATTATAATTTAAAAATTATAACTACTGACCAAGCATGAATAGGTCAACATTGCTCAGCAAAAACATCAACTGCTGCTCTTTATTTTAATTTGCATTTATAAAGATAGAATCAGGACATGCAGTTGTTTGTTTCCCAAATGCTGGAAGAATGCATATGCAGATTATCATTTGGGCATAACCTGCTTCTACTGAAGTTAATCAACTGATGTTCATTTCAATGGAAAAAGGATCAGCTTATGTTTGCAATACCATCCTACTGTGTATTCTTGCTTCTGTAAGCAAATAATGGAGGACATGTGATGCTTTTATTTTCAGTGCTTGGATCTCTTCCCTCTCAAGTGCATTAGTATAAAATTAGTAAGCTACATTTCTACCCACTTGTGATCAGCAATAAATACTTGCCCTTGCAGCCCCATGCATGTTTCCCTTGTGGAACCAAATCAACACCCACTTTTAAAATTCCAGATAAATGTTTCTTCTTTTTATGCTGAAAAAGAGCAAGGAAGGATAATACGGTGTATGTTAATAGACTATAGGTCTTTAGGGTAGGGAAAAAAAAACAACAACACACAACAAACAACAACAACAACAAAACAATTTTCACAACTAAAGTGAGAATACTTATACAATTATGAAGTGGAAACAAACAAACAAACAAACAAACAAAAACAAACAACAAACAAGCAAAAAAAAAAACATTCACTATTTCTCAAAGCTCCAGAATTAGAGACATGGAGTGAAACTATGTAATGGGAAAACCTATCCTTGGAAAGAGCTTGCAGTTCAGAAAACCCTGAATCCTTCCTTATCAGAAATGGAGAAAGTTACTAGGGTAGGGGTCAAGGAGGACCTTGATTTCTAAAACTGACTCACTCTAAGAAGAACCCACTACTGGTTTGTATTGGAGATTGCAAATTAGGCTAGATAAAACCTTAGCCTAATTCCGTCAAGCTATTGCATGAAAAGGAGAGGAAAGAGAACAAAAGAATGACCAGTGGACTTTTCACTTAACATTATAATTTTCTATCATTGATTAAAAAGAATCTGCTTTCGGAATCTGCTTTCCTAATAAAAAGCACCTTTGTTCTTCTGACTGACCTTCCAATTGACTTTTGATGAATGCTCACGTATCTTGTTCCAATTGATAAATCATATCTACACTGCAAATATTTCTGTAAATTTGACTAGAAATTCCACATGACCTCAGACTACCACTTTAGGTGCTATGTTTCATTATCCATAACACTGTTTTGGGGCAATCAGGACAGAGCCTTTGTTCCAGGTAGCAAAGCACTACAAAAACACAAGCATAAGGGCCCACATGTTGACATTATACCTCTTCACTGGTGCAGAAATATTAAAATCCAGGTGGACAGAAATCAACTCACTCTACCGTAATGATGATCAAAGGGCTGCAGAACCTCTCCTATGATGGCAGGCTGAGAAGGCTCTGGGGAGATCTTATAGCAGCCTTCCAGTCCCTAAAAGGGGCCTACAGGAAAGATGGGGAGTGATTCTTTGTCAGGGAGTGTAGTAATAGGACTATGTAGTAACGGTTTTAAAACCTTAAAAAAAAGGTTTACATTAAGTATTTGGAAGAAACTCTTTATTCAGAGGATGGTGAGGCATTGGCACAGGTTGTCCAGAGAAGCTATGAATTCCTGAACTCCGGAGGCTGGATGGGGCAAGCTGGTCTAGTGGGGGGCATTGGGGTTGGACCTGTGTAATCTTTAATGGCCCTTCCAACCCAAGCTTTTCTGTGATTTTATGATTCTACTTGTGAGTAGGAAGGTAAACAGCTTGATTATAGATGACAGTAGAAATAGCACTGGAGAAACACAAAAGACATGTCCAAGTTCTCGACTCTTAATACAGATAAATCTAAGGTAAACTTTTAAAAGTTAAGTTTCTTAAACTTCTTAAACTAACTTCTGGGCATGTACATTTCTAATTGGGCAGGCAGTTCCTTTGCATGCAAACATTTGTTGCTTTGATATTTTGTTTTAAAGTTTGTTATAGACTATGCTGAATAGCTTTGTTGCTGTTCTTTTACATTTAAGAGTATTTATCAGGTCTACTCCTTAAACACCAACCTGCTAAGAAAGCAAAAGTTCCTCGAAAATAGCCTGGATTTGATTCAATGTGGTGTCTGTTCTTCATGGTACTAATTCACATCTATGGGAACAAACCAATCTGAGCAAAGAAATCTGTTCCCCACCCCCTTTTCCAGAGATCTGAGCCAAATTGCACAGGAGATGAATAAACAATTTTTGTCTTCTTGTTGGGATTTAACTTTTATCAGAAGTTTAATGCTCTGAGTCAACAACAACAACAAAAAGCTGCTAAGAGCTGAGCTTATCCCAAAGAAAAATGAATTTTATTTTTGATGTTTTAAAAAAATATTCTTTTATAAAAGCCAATTATAAAAGCATTTCAATACCCCATTTAATGCTCTTATTTTAAATCCAAATGTTTTTCTTACATGTTGTAATGAAAGTGTTAAAGTTAATGCAACATTTGTGGACCAATTTAAGAGCAAAGCTTAATTATTAAAAAAAGCATAATTTTGAATTGATAGGAAACTTGTTTTTAAGTTTATTAAAATATTTTATTGAGCATTTACTTCTTAGTTTTGTTTCCTACAGAAGGATCTATTTTCATTGTAGCTACTAAACCTATTGGCTTTCAATTAAACACATTTTTTGGCACTACTTTTTTTTTAACCAGGATGCTACAGAAAATATATATATTTTCAGACAGAAAGAAATTATATATAAATGAAAACATATTAACACAGCTATGTATCAGAAAATTTATTCATACACTGAAGTTTTGCATTTTGATTTATGAACCAGTGAAAGAGTGATTTTTTAGTAATTTGTGTTGAATTGCATTCAGATGGAAACTGGAATGGTAAAATGCAGAAAATAACAGTCTAAAATGGTTAAGCATGTTTATTAGACTTCTGGATTCATACACACAAACACGGTCTCCTCTCACCCCAAGATTATTAAAAGACGGTTTAGGAAAATTATCTATAAATCAAAAGGAAGTAGTCTTTTCAGCTAAATGAACTGCAATTCTTGGTGATAACATCTTGAAGAAATTTAAGATTAAAAGAGACTTATTTTTAATACAAACAATTGAAGAGAACACAATTGCTTCTCAATTTCCAATTAATCTCTTTAGGTAGTAAATTGAAAACACTATTTCTTTATCCACAGAACTGACTAACTACTACAGAGAGGTGAAATTTTCACGTTTGGTGGTATGTCGAACATGCAGGCTCTAAACTTTGTAGCATTTAAACATTTTGGAAACAAAATATAAGTAGTAAATCATAGTAAATATAGGCTAATATGTCACAATTTTAAACAGAGATAAAAATTTTATATGAAAAACCTGACTTGAATAAAGTGGGCAAACAAATTCAGATTGTTACACAATGATGCACACATATACACCATATCCACTCTCCCGAGGAAGATGTGTACATGGTGCAAATATTGCAGCTTCCCAACTTCACAGCATTGCCCTGATCAGTATGGAACTCAAGAATCTTACAACCAGAAAGAAATCATCAGATAGCTTCTCCATAATCTCTGGTGTCAGGAATAACCTCATTTTCAAAATAATGCTAAACCAAAAGTGGACAAATGAGGTCACAACCACTAAGACAGGACAGTAGCCTCTATACTCAGCCCTGGCCCACGCAAGACCAGGTTATTCTGAATTTGCATCACTTTGCATTTCAGCATCTTCTTCCGGCACCAACAGCAGAGTTGTTCCCTGGAACAAGACCTCCATGACCCAGTCAGATACAAATACACATTCAGGATCAGCCATAGAAAAAATAGTGACCTTGCGTGGAACCCAGATCACCAGCAGTGATACCCCATCAGTCTATCCATAAGGCAATTTCATTATGTTTAGGGGAAAAAAATCACTAACTAGACAATTCTAGCTCTATTCTCCATGAAAAAGCAAGTCCGTTTCCCCTCTGAAGTTTATTTAAATGCTAAAAAAAATCTAACGTCATAATAAATTTATAAATTTAGTGCAAACCAGAACTAGCTGAAGACTCTCTTGACACAGATAGTTTTTCTGTTATTAGACACTTAATAATGTGTTGATATTATGCACATAGTGCTACTAGACACTGAGCATAAGCCTTATCCCTTTTTACACAATGTCTGACTTCCACCATAAACTCCTGAAATAGCTCTAGGGCAAACTGTACCCCTTCTGTACCCCCATCAGGTTCAGCTTGGTGCCTGGTGTGTTTTCTGCTGATTATTTGTTCTTTTGAATCTCTAAGGTAATTTTCCCTGAAAAACACCTTACTTCTGCAACCCACAGACCATTTTTTTCTTTAAGTTATCACAACTGTTCATAATATCCTATTAAATTTTTTGTCATTTCTGATATGAGGTATTACATTAGTCTGGTTGTAAATGAACAGGAATAATCACAATACTACAAAACAGCAGTGGTCATTGAAGTACTTCATTTGTGACATGATGCTTCAACCTGGATAAACATATACAATAAGTTAATTTTTAACCATGCACAAATACAATGAGTATTTGCATACAGCCACCTGTGCCTTCAAACCATGGCACCAGCTCCACATGCTGGTTTTCAGATCTGAGAGGTACTCTTTCTGCTAATTTCTTTCCAAGTTACAATTCCAAGAAACTATTCATCCTTTTTACTCCACAGACTCCAACTACGATCTCACTCAAAAAATGTCTTCCCCCCCCCCCTCTGGCATAAACAAAGCCAAAAACAACTCCTTAGTCACTTGATTGTGAGCAGACTAGCCTTTATCAAAGCACTGCAACTCTGCTGACAGATATGGCAGTAATTATCACCCTTCTCAAATATGTAACCTAGGAGGACATATAGTACCTATCAGTGATAAAAATCTAGCTAGGGGGAACAATAATGCTTGTTCAATTCTGCTGGACAAGCTTATCCTGTTTATAAGTTTGTAATAAGTCTGCTCTAATTCAATTATAACAATTATATTTAGATAGCCTGCCTATTAAGACTTAACCAGGATTACCATATGGCTACAGGACAGACCCCCTCACTGCATGTTGTGCTAAGAAGAAAGGGGTTGGGAGGATATTGCTCATTTTCTAATTGCTTCTGGAAGCCAAAGGCCAAAGGCCACACTGAAGAAATGTAGCAAATGGCAAATGCCCTGAGAGCAACCAAAGAGCTGGCAGCTGTAACCCCCTTCCTCAACACCTATGGACAGGACAACAGATTCCCAGCCCTCTCAATTAAGGTCCAGAGTAAAACTGATTAGAAACATCTCAGAAATATGTAACCGTCTAACCCAGACTCACCTCAAATCCTAAGCTGATGCTGAAATGCAGGCTACGTGACCGACACACGGCCACAACGAAACTGCTCTATTTACCCCAGACCTCAGGACTGGGGTAAACACACATAACTGTCAGCATTGCTGGGAAATGAGAGGCAGCGGAAATACTGTTGTATTTTCTATTATTGCAGGCATATATCAAATAATGCAGCAGGGCCTAATTAGAGTTAGTATGATATAAATATGGCATTAATAGTTATTATTGCCAATTTGTTTGGATGAAATTGGACCTCTCTCAAGACTCTGATCCATTTATTAATATCCATTTTTTCAGGATACCTTCCAGAAGTAGAACAAAGTGCTTCTGTCATTGCAAATATTAAAAAAGCATGCATATTGTATTTTGTTGTGGGTTAGTACACTTCATTTAAATTCTTTGTGCTAAACAGTCAGGCCACAAAAACAAGATGGTCACTAAAAAAATGACACAGAACAATGAGTGCAAACATACTATTCATGCAGACAATTTACAATTGGAAATGATGAGCTGAAACTGAAGAGGAACAGACCCTATACAGCTTCAGTCTCACACTGATTTCAGTTGATGGCTGTATCTTTGGGGTCAACTGGAAAAAATCTTTGTGGCTCTTCACTTAGAGAAAGAAATAAAATTTTAACAGTTCAAAGCTGAGCAACAAAAACATCCCAACGCTGTCTATTTCTGGACACTTTTAAAACAAAAATGCTTGGGACAATAGAAGATTAGATCTATAAAATAAGGATAACACAGTGATAGTGCCCCACCTGTGCCATAACTCTGTGGCTAGATGACTCAGGGAGGATATAGCATGCTTCAGCTTCCCCAAAAACAGTATTTAATGCCATAGTTAGGGAGCCCACCAAAAAAAAAAAATAAAAAAAAAAATTCAACTTTGAACTTCATGAAATATCACAGGTAGCATGATTAATAAATATGTAGATACACAATGGGAGTATTATATGGAAGAAGTGAAAAATTACAGAAGCAAACCAATACCTAAAAAATAAGTAGAAACTGTAATTAACTTACAGCATTAAAAAAGAAATAAATCAACATTTGACCAGTGATAGTTATACCTTTAAGCTCCTGGTGGATAAATACTGGAACAAATCCCATTTCCTGTTAAAGTACTTGTAGCTGAGATTTGTGTTGAAAAACGAAGCTTGAAGTATGAAGTTTGAGATATAAAACTCATACCTTTTGCTATATGACCATACCTATGTATCTGTAGCACTTACTCTAAGTAGAAATTTTCTTGTTCTATGTGACAGTAAATCCTTAAAATACTTAAAATAAAATATTATCATGAGCACACAGTCTTCGTTACTTCACTGTGGTCTTTTTTTTTTTTTTTTTTCTTTGATTCCTCCCTACTTGGACATGGAAAGGGAGAAAGACAAAAAAAATGAAAAAAAAAAAGAAGTATTACTTCTGCTTGCCTGAAAAGAAATGTGTACTCCAGATTGGACAGTGTACTTAGAGTTGTTTTGATTTTAATGCTTAATTTATTAGTAATGGAAAAAGTTCACATCATAGTAAAGGAATAATCCGGTGAATTTTTCAACTTGTAGGACATCAGTTTTGATAATTTGCCAGCCAGAGCTGGAGATTTATTATGCAGAGTATGCCAAAATGGTGAAAGGCTTCTCACGCTGTAGGACCACAAAACAATAGTTTTATGGGATTGAATTTACTGATTCTTATGCTTTATGACTTTATGCTGCCAGACAGAATGCATGTCTGCTGTAGATCCCGTATCACATCTCAGAAGTCTGCACAGCTGACTGGGATGTTTTATTTGGTTCCTTCTGCCACCAACATCAGTTTTTTAATTAAAAGTATGCACCGACACTGCTGTTAACCTGGTCTTCAGAGATTTAATATCTACTTATAGGGAAAACATATTCTGTATTTTTTTAGTGGAGTATAACACTGAGTAAGAAATAGTTATGACATGTAGAGGAAAAGAAAAAACAAATAGCTTGGTTGATAGGCATAGGAATATACCTACAGTAACACACCTCTACTCTCACTTTAGAGAATCATTATTTTTTCCTAGGGCCTGTATAGTACACCCTCAAACTCCTTTTTTCATTTAAGAAAAAATTGTACATGCTCAGACACAGCAAATGAACATGAAGCCCAGACTGTCGTCATGGTTACTCAGAGATATCCTAGTACATAAAGTATTTTAGAGTTTTCAGTTTTGTTTCAAAAATTATTAATTTGTTTACAAAATTAAAATTCCTTACTAGTGCTCATTTAGGTGATAATACCACCATAGTTTAGGGGCTACTGTTTTTCCAAGCAATTTAATTTTAATGGCCTCTGTGCAGTGGAAAATGTGGAATCATAAGGGTTTCCAGAGCAGTTACAAGCAGTGCTCAGCAAAATGTTCAGTCTTGATAAATTGGACAACCCAGCCATAGCATACCACCTTCCAAACATGAGGCTCCCCAGATGAATTCCACATTCATTTTACTCCAATGCTTCAGCTAAAGGCTGTTTTATTTATTTATTCTGGAGACACTTCCTTATGCTATTGTAGTTAAGTATTTGCCAGCAATTTTATTTTTAGACTGAACGCTTTGGTTGTAAAAACTGAGAAACAGCAATATTTCACACTGAAATCTACCGTTGAGTTGTTTAAAAACAATATGTATCTCTTCTGAAAACATCTACCCTTCAAGCACATTTAGACATTGAAGATATGCAACAAAAGGATGCAATGACCAGGTCATATTTCATGTGTGCACGAGAAAGAAATTCAATTTGCATGTGTAAACAGAAGATTTTCATAAAATTCCCTGGAGCATAAAAAAAACAAACACTTTTTTTTATAATAATGTTTGTGTGCTCAAGCTCAGCAACTGATGCAAAGCAATACAAAGTTCTACAAACATTATTAACCTCAAATTTTACAAGTATGCCAATGTTCTTACAGTTACAGTATGTTTCTGAAAACATAAGCTGACTGTAGGAGTCGCATTTCTTTGGGATCCTCTTTGTTCAAAATGTTCTTGGTTAATCTTAGTGCAGAATCTTAACTGTGCCGTCCTTGCAATTTATGGCATGCATGTATTAATAAGGGTCAAAGTTTTTAAGAATTAACTGTTGTGTAAAACTAGCCATAAGGGTATACAGTGTTGTTAATCCTTGTCTAGTACAAAGAAGTTACTTTCCTGTATGAAGAGCAGAAAGGATGAGAACTCTTACAGGTGCCTTTGGAAGAGGAAAGTTCTCCAAATTATAAAAATATAGGTACCATAACTTCACGGTACCAATGTAACCCAGATGATTTCTTTGGACAAGGTGTATGTTCAGTCATGTGTAACTATTGATATAAGAAGTAGATATCTAAAGGAAAGAAAAGAAAGGGAGGGGGAAGGGGAGTGGGAAGGGGAAGGGGGAAGGGGGAAGGGGGAAGGAGGAGGGGGAAGGGGGAAGGGGGAAGGGGGAAGGGGGAAGGGAGAAGGGGGAAGGGGGAAGGGGGAAGGGGGAAGGGGGAAGGGGGAAGGGGGAAGGGGGAAGGGGGAAGGGAAGGGGAAGGGAAGGGAAGGGAAGGGAAGGGAAGGGAAGGGAAGGGAAGGGAAGGGAAGGGAAGGGAAGGGAAGGGAAGGGAAGGGAAGGGAAGGGAAGGGAAGGGAAGGGAAGGGAAGGGAAGGGAAGGGAAGGGAAGGGAAGGGAAGGGAAGGGAAGGGAAGGGAAGGGAAGGGAAGGGAAGGGAAGGGAAGGGAAGGGAAGGGAAGGGAAGGGAAGGGAAGGGAAGGGAAGGGAAGGGAAGGGAAGGGAAGGGAAGGGAAGGGAAGGGAAGGGAAGGGAAGGGAAGGGAAGGGAAGGGAAGGGAAGGGAAGGGAAGGGTGATGAAAAAGCTAAGGGAAATGAGAATCAAGACAGGAGGCAGCTGTAAAGGAGGTAATTTGAATCAACTCTTATCCATTAACTACCCAATATGCTGCAAATACAGCCACAGTGACCCAATTTGCTCCCAACTCTACTGTCATATTCTTTCTTTTTGGCAAGTGTAAATGGTGAAATGAGAAAAAGTATGAGAGGAGAGATACACTACCTCAAAAGAACAGATTTCCCTCTTCTTCAGTAATGTAAGAATGAGAACTACCATAATTCACCACACCTCAGATTTCTTTTCTGCATGCCAGCAAGCAAGGCCGGAGGGAAAAAAAAATAAAATGGTTGATAACCCTTCGGCTGCTCTGCTCAGCATTGGACAGCTTTCCTCACATCTCCCAAGCAATCAAATATACTCCCAAACCACCTTAGATAAAGCTGTTAGATGTGCCTTTTCCAAAACTCCATAAACTTCCATGACGTGCACCAGCCTATTATTCCCTTTAGCAATTATTAATACTGCATCTGGATCCATCACCAAATCAGTGTATGACCACAGAGCAGCTAGTTCCCCTGCCTGGTGAAAGAGGCAGCAAGCCTACTCCACTAGCATCAAAATGATGAATCCTTAGCCTCTCATCATGTAGTGGCTGCACAAGGCTCCTTATTGCCATTATCTTGCTGGCATGGCAAACAGAAATCAGTTTGAGCAGCATGAGATAGAATGAAATAAAGCAGCCCCGTGTTCCTGGAAGCATCTAGGTTTTGCTGGAAAGAAGAAAACCTTAGTCAGTCTCATTCCCATAAATAAAGAGAAAAAAACAATTTATCTTGATTAGGGCATGGTCTAATTGAGATTGGAGGTATATATGCACAATGTATGCTCATTGTTTTAACATTCTTTGCTTAAGTCATTGAATGATTTTGTTAAATTAGTTTGTTTCAAGAAGGCTGGTGTCATGCGTCACAAGTACCCAGGGGAGGAAAGGCAGAGGCTCACAACCCAGCTAAATACATCAGCCAGGACCCTGGTACTGACTCAGGATTTGAAGGAAAAGCAATATCTTACCCTAAGAAACGTGAAGGAAAGAGCTCTCATGTCAGAGGAAGTTCAGGAAAGGGAAAGAAACCTAGCCAACCTCATAACGCCATTGCACAATAAATTAATTAAGAAACCGAGCCAAGGCAGACATGTGCAAATACCATCGGCATCACTGTTACTGTAACGCAATATCAACGTCAATGGCTTGGTTAGCCCCTTTTTGCCAGCTGTCTCCGGAATAATTAGCCACCTTTGGCAATTTTGAAAACACAAGTAAATTTTAGTGAGAGAAGTCCAAGGGTGAACATTACAGGCAAGCTGCTCCTGAGCTCTGGGCTATGGAAAGGCAGGAGTACCTTCAAAAAAGATCTAGGGGGAAGAGACACCTAGCTGGTACATCGTTCTTGGCTCCTTTCCCAATGCTCCTGGAGCCTGCAGTTGTCCAAACCATGCCAGCTCCTCTCAGCTGGAGCCAGGAAGGTGCTTCCCTGGGTGGACCGGGAGCCAGCTGCGGCAGCAATGCTCCTGTCAGCAGCCACAGGGAAGGGAGGGCTCGCATTAGAGGTGATCACTGAATTTCCCTTCCCTGGGGACTCATGCTGGCTTCCACAGCAGTTTAGCCCAAGGTCAGCCATCAACTGGTGCCAACACGGAGGTGACATGAGGTCTCCACACAGCAGGAGCAGCTGCTCCTCTAAGCCCAGCTTGCATCCAGCCATGCGACCAAAGCAGACCTCTTTGGGATGCCTGAGTTTTTTTCTGGGCCATGTGAGTGGCACCTCTGAGGTGACTTGTGGTTCACAAAACAGCTAAAATGATGTCAGTTATGATTCATCAGAGATAACCAGGTTTGGGGTCACTCCCAACTCCCTACCCCAGCTGGAGCATCCCAGGGTCATCAACCTGACAGAATTAACCAGCCACACTTATTACCAAGCTTCTCTTCAATTTCCTTTTAAAAGGCTTTCAATTTGATCAAATGCCAGCAGGTATTTGCATGGCCTGCCACAACGGCCAGACCCATCTACAGCTGCAAACCTCTCCTCTAAAGCAACTTAGACAGCTTCTCTCCTGGTTACTTGTTTTCATTTATTTTTGGTAGCTAAAAGTAACCCAAAACTTCTGTGTGAATGTTTTAATCGACTATTTTCAATACAATTCAGGTAAAACGTGTCTAGAAAAAAAATCTCTGCTAGTGTGGCCCACATCTAAAAAATATGAATACACATATGTCATCCTTGAGACATGGATGAGAAACATCAGTCAAATCTAAGTGCAAGCAATTATATCAGTTCTCTCAGTTCTCTAACTATAGGTTATAGTTAGAGAGGAGAAACAGCATTTATTGCCCTTAAGTTTCTGCTGCATTACAACAGAGCCACATGTACAATAACTCACATGTGAAATTCATCATTTTTGAACACAGAAACAACAAATTGTTCAGGATTGTATGCACATTATCACAGCTCACAGGCATAGTCAGCCCTGAGAACATTTGTCTTCCCCCACTCTGGGTATTTCTGCTAAAAAAGAAAATGAAAATAAATAATTATAAAGGAAAAAGCATAAAATACAAAATGGCACAAACATCTTTCTCATAGGTTTGCCACATCATATATGTGAGAAGTGTTTTTTGGCAAAGAAAAAAATCTCAACCCACTCAGCTTTTCCCGTTTTTCCCAGTATATTGCACAGAAAGCTTAAGCTTTTGAACCACTCTTTCTAAGCTTTCCACTTACTCCTACCTATCTCTCAGCAAAGTTTTCCAAGTAGCACTGCAATTGCAGATGTGCTGTACCAGCATGACATCAAAGAGGTACCTTTTGTTTAACTACATCATTTATCTCATTTTGAATTATAACTGCATTTTTAGGAACCTCAGACTGCTTACCTTCCCTGAATGACCAAATATTAATGTTCTTTCTGCAGCAGCCCCAAAAAGACAGCATATATGTATACTCATCAATAATGAAGACAAAGATGAACATGCACCACAAGGAAACCACAGCAGTGAAAGCTCAAGAAAGATGAGAGCTCAATTCTGCAAAGCCAAGCTCACAGAAGAATCCTTACTCCCACCCTATTCACTGATTTGGGTAGAAATTCATGTATGAACCAGTATGAACACAGTTTGAATCATTAGCAGTAAAAAGTCTTTTCTAACAAAGTGCTTAATACAGGTTGCATAATGTAAAAAAAACAAACAAAAAACAGAAAACAAAACCAACACGATGTAGCTCATGCATTAATAACAAATTGAAACAAGCTTTCATTCTTTTTTTTTTTTTATTTTTTTTTTCCTAAACCAGCAAACATATCCTATCTCTGACAATTATACTGTACTTGAATAGTATTTCTGTGCCAATTCTTAGTATTATTTTTCAAACTGGGTTTGGATTGCTGCTGAAACAAAACCTTGTCCATGTGATGCCTAAAGTTTGCTTAGCAAATAAAAATCTTAAACATCCTGAATTCTCTCTAGTCTTCCCATTATGTCCTGTATGTTCCAGATGAAATCTGGAGGAACAAGAGGGTGCAGATGGTTAACTTTCTTTGCAAGTTGCAGGCAGTAACATGTTGATTTCAACTCATCAATCCCAGATGACAAAGCTAGACAAGTGTCACGTCCTTGTCTCCAGTGTCAAGTTTGTATTTTTTTTTTCTTTTTGAAATGTCATCCTCAAAATGTTTGAAATCTGTACATACTTTCTGGCTACCTACATCTTGCTGCCTGTCATTTAGGGAAATGCAATACAGCAAAACTTTGCGAGGAGTCTTGTTTCCACAACTCTTTTTTCAACTTCCTTTGCAAATAAACACAGCACTTACTCTCCAGCTGCATAGCTGACCAAGAACTTAAATGTCAGCATTTAGTTCTGGTTTATTTTTAAATATCAAAAATGGGAAAAAAACAGTGGAAGAATGCAGAGTTTAATTAGGCCCTGACTGCATACATGCAACAAGCATAAAAGAACAACTTCACCAAAAGCCCAGAGACACAAAACAATTCTTAACACATTTCCTCAGCTGTTTCAGGAGCTTTTCCATGGGTTTCCATGGAGAACAGTCCTGTGAAAGCTGGGCACACAAATTACGGGGGCAAGAAAGGGATTTCATTACAGGAGGTAGAAAACAGCACTGAGAGTCGCAGAGGAGAAGGGATGGAGCCAATGCTGGTAAAGCCAAGTTCTGATATCCCTCGTATTGGGGATACAAACAGCAAGCTATCACTTACAGGAAGCAGGGGAGATAGTTTGCTACTGTCTGGGGGACTGCTGCTTCCAGGGGAAATTCTGCTCTGTTTGGAGGCTGCTGTTGTGTTTGGAGTGAATTCATGCCGTGCAAAAGGATGTGCTTTGCAAGCACGTGTCCAGGCTAGGAAGTCACCCCGATCAAAAGGAAAATATTCCCATAGCTCCATAGTTGTAAATGTTATGTTTTTTTCTGGTCCTTAAGAAACTGCACAGTACTGTACCAGCTACAGTAAATGATTGCTCAGGTTTCATAATGTGCAATACTTTGTTATCCTAATAACCGAGGGGAAAAAAAAAATGCATTCTGCCCTTTGCTTTAGCAGAAACATAGGGCAAGGTGTGGGACAACCAGAAAAATAACACCCCTGTCAAACACAGGGTAAGACCTAAGTGACAAGATAAACAGGAAAAACAGAAGAAAATTGGACTGCCTGGATTCCTAGACCAGGGATTTATTCTGGTTTTGTTTCCATGCTGTAGAATATACCAGGCAACAAAGCTGCCAAATTAAGAAGCAAGGCAAACTGACTGAGCAGGATAAAAAGACAGACTAGAGTTTCACACCTCTGGTTACTTACAGCTGGTTTTAAATCTGTATCATTTGTACATGTAGGTAATGTTCTTTTAATTTAATTAATTCATATTTGTAGATTATGAATTATGTACAGCCTTTGGGCAGAAATCAGCTCTGAAGCTTTAATTCCAGTGCCAGTCCTCTCAATTTGAAAACGTCTAGCTCCAGTGATATGCAAAACCATCATCTACTGATGTTTAAAAACCTTAATTATTGGATAGCAGTGGTACTTTTGTACTCCTCACTGATTAAGATAGTGCCTTGTCATGAAATAGCTCTCAGATCAGCCTTTAATGGCAAAGACTTTCAAACACACCTTGTTAAGCTACAGAAATAAGTAATTTAATGGTACCTCTCAAATCCAAGAGGAAAGAAATGACAAAAAGAATATATTGAACATCTAACTTTTAAAACTGACCATGTGCATTTTAAAATAGTCACATCATCAGTGAAGAAGCAAAACTCTCCACATAGAAGTGCAGACTACAAATACAGATCCACCACTCATCCCTAAAAGACCTGGAAGATTATCCATAGATCCAGAAATATTTTGTTGTACTGTACTTGCTTACAGAAACATTTGCTCTGTTTTACACTGACCCAGAGCTAAATCAAGGGCAGAAGGATAGCAAAATACTAGTTTTCCCAATACTTATGGTTTTGAATCTGTATTTTTGGTATTCTGCAGGAAATGCCATTGGTGGCATACTGGTGGAAAGGTAATCAAGATTAACCAAAAGTGATTTAACAAGCACCTAGCTTTATTTTTCTTTTTAAAAAGGGGGTATAAATTATACAACACAATCCTCATTTTTAAAGGAGACCATTTCAAACTCTAAAATAATCTTAAAAATGTGGGGAACACCTAGGCATTCTACATCAACAGTTTCAAGAATCCTCATCAAAATTTGAATTAATGCCTTTTGCTTGTTTAACCTAATCTTCCACCTTCTAAAAGAACTAATATCTTAATAATTTGGCTTCTTTTTGTAAATGTAATCAAGCTGGAAAGAGTATTAAAATGAGGGAAAACATTTTTTCACTGTGACGTTAAGGGTATGGGAAACAAGGGAAACAAAGTTTTCGGTTAGAAGCTATTTATCTTTAGTATATTATATTGGCCTCACTGTCTATTATTATAAAAAGCTGTTCTCTAAAGCAAAATATTTTTCCAACTTTGCAATCTGCATTCATCATGGCATATATTTATGTGACAGGTAGCACTAATTTTTCATTAACGTCAGTTTATAAATTCCACTGTAATTTGAATGTGTTCTTTCATAGTCCTAATCACCATGGCCTCCAAAAACCTTTTGGCATGGGGTAAATGACATGATTAACATTTATACAATTCAGCTTGCTGTTTCTTCCCAGGACATGAAAAGTGTGTGCATTGTTATTTGTTTTCTTTCATTATGTATGGCCTCTTTATGGAACAATGTGATTTTCCATGATGTGAAAACTGGATATTTGTATCCACCTTAGATGATGCCAGCATGCCAGTTGGCTGGATGTTCCTCCCAACTACACGAAAAATAATGGAAATTTCTGTTTTAATTTCTCATGAGATTGACTCTTTTTAATATTCTACTCTGTATGATGTGATCTGCTAGGACTAACACCTAGGGGATAACACCTCAGAGAACTAAACTAGCATTTAGTTGTCCTGAAACACATGGTGAATGCATGGTGATGGCTTTTGGTAGTCCACATCTTTAATTATCTCAGAAATATGCTGAAAGCCCAATACTGGGATGCTGCCTTGACACCTGATGGCTGAAGCCAAGAGCAAAGACGAGGAGCACCAGGCTGAGCACATTCAAGCACAGCTGGGACCACACAGCTCCCAGCTCCTCCTGCACAGATGACACACATGCCTCTCACTTCCTTTTCTAAACACCCCAACATTTTACACATATTGTATCAATGACAGTTGCCTTATTTTAAAGAGTGGTGTTTTTTTTTTTTCTTTTTTTTTCAGTGATACTGAAGAAACAAAAAACACAGGAGTGTCTGCTTTAAATTCATTTGCCTACTTCAGAACAGAGTATCGTTCAAATCTAGTAGACACTAAACACATCAGTGGGATGACTACTTTATTTCAAAGCCCTTGTTTTATTTTTAAGATGGGGTTTGAGGTGGCTGCACAAACATGCAGTCAGAGCTACAGCATTGGTTGCCCTGCTCACAGCACTAACATCTCCCTTACATCAACAGGAGCCATTTCCTGTTATCTATCTCCAAGCTCCATTCCCCTTAAGAGCTTTGGAGAAGTGCTAACTCAGGCATGTAGCACCAACGGGATGGGGGAGGATAAGCAGTCACCATGGTCCCTGAAAGCAACCATCTCTGTTTCTTGGCCATCAACAGAGTTTGCCTGACCTTTACATGGTTCTCTAGCAACACTTTCTATGTGCTTTGTCTGCTCATCATCAAGGTAGTAGTGAGTTATGCTGTTGTCTTTCCAAAGAATATAAATGGACTGTTAGGCATGTTGCAGCTCCCAACACGTAACCATTCCAAAACAAGGCTTTAAGCCCACTTTTTGCATGGAGGAGCTCTATGTTCTGGTGTGGCTATGTTTAGGCTGTGGCTCACATCAGCTTTTCCTCAGTGTGGGCTCCTTCACTCTGCTCAAAGCTTGTTGCCAGTCATCAAAATTATGTTAAATGTGTGGAGCTCCCACTGTAACTCCAAAGTAACTCTCTCCATACACACCCATTTTAAGTGTCCACCTCTGATTTCTTCCCTGATTCTCAGATATTCCTGCAGCAGTTGGTTGGGGTTCAGTGGACACCCATAAAACCCACACTGAAAGTCTCTTGCCAGCCATGTGAAACTTAGAAAAATTGTCATCACTGGCACTGACAGCACCAAATAACATGCAAAGTACCCAAGTGCTGTCTACTAATGCCAAATAAGATGGAAATAAGATGTAAAATAAGATGGAAAGAAAAAGATGGCAGTCACTAAGAAGAAAAAGAAATGTCCTTGGTGGACATACGAAAGAAAATAGGTAGGAGGAAAAGAACAGACAGGTAGCGAAATCCAGGGTTGCAGATTGGAATGAGTGTTAAAATAAATGGTTATACTCAATGTGGTCCCTGTTGAGAAACATGAAACTCAGTACCCTGCTTGCTTTATGAGCAAGAAAACAGCTGTAGTGTATTTGGTACAAGGTGTGTACAACACCTTTCAAAAGACAAAGCATGTCTGGAACATATGAGAACTTTCACCATGACAAAAATTAGACAAGATGAAATACTCAAAAAGGTCTCAAATGTTACTAAGTGAACATAGAAAATAGCTTTACGGTCTTCAGTAACTTTATCATGAAATGCACCTGGTTAGGAGATGTAGCAGGTAGAGCTCCCACCAGCAAGCCAGGAAGGTAAGGGACGTCATGCTGCACCATGAAACTCAATTCAACACTTTCTGTGGGTAAAGAAGCAAACCAATGGAAACCACCCCACACACCACCACTCTGCTTCTGCACACAACTATCTGCTGCTTTTCAATGAACGACTTTGAATTCAGCAGGTCTATCAATAGCATATATCTGGTGTCTCAAATATCCACTGTTCTGGTTACTTGATATATAACTGCTATTATTGCAACATGCATCATATTTTTAATCAAACTGGCACTCTTCCTTGTTTTTCCACATTTGGTGAGCTTGGAGCTTCAAGCTAGATCTGTAACCTCAGTTCAAACCTTGTTTAAATGGTTTTAGTCATTATTTAGTAAAGACTTACAGCCCATTTCTGCTTCTGGGATTATGCTGACTATTCTGACATGAATTCTTTGATCAAGGTTGCCAAAAGACCAGCATAGCCAACAGAAATAATACCAAAAATCTGTCATACACCCAATGTGACTGTACCTTGTTTATTGCAAAATACAGTGTGCCACGGAGCACAATTTTTCCTCTGACATCATCTAACTTTATTTTTTGTTAGTATATATGAACTATTAACTGGCAACACAACTTTCTTTGAATGGATATGTTTTCATCTGACTGGATCTATGACCACGAAATACATAAATTATGTCCAAGCACTATGCAGCAGTGTTCATTTTCGTGTATTTACAAACTGTAAATCGTATGTCCATAATCCTCACTGAAGAACATGCCATAAAATAGATTCTAACTAAACAGTGTTTTTGATTCTGGAATACACTTTGCAGACACCAAAAATGTAAGGATTACAAGTATTTCAGCATATGTAATCAAGCTAAAAATTTAGTTCAAAATGCACTAGTCTTTTAACAACTGATTTACCTTGAGATTGCTAATAGAAAATGGTTTCTTTTATCTACAGCATTAAATGTCATATGCGAAAATCTGGATAACTCTTCTTCTCCAGGATCCCACAGCAATTATCCTTCTGAAGTGGAAATTTCAAGACTTTCAACATCAGGAAGTTCATTTTCAGTCCTTTTGCTGGAGTTTGCTTTTGGGCCCCTCAGCACACTGGCTTGCTGAGACACACCTCAACTTCAGGTATCTCTCTGGAGACAGGAACAATTTCCTTCATGCTTTACTCCGTACAGACTGCCAACCCAGGCCCTTGACTCCTTTGAAGGTTTCTTGCTGCCAGGGAAGCTCCAAGGTGACCAAGAGAGAACAATGTCCCAGTTTAGAGTACCACCAACACCCTTCCTCAATAATCTGCATGTTCAGGTGACAAACTTGTGAAAAACCTTCTAGAAAGGTCACACAGCACACACACAAGCTCCACAATGCACACAAATTCATACAGTAATCACACTTTGTCTTTCATTTTCAGCATGTATTACAACTAAAATAAAATCATTCATTTCAAATTTCATATCACTCTACAACATGATAGGAATGGAGTATTTCTGTCCATATTGCCTACACAAGGAAACTGAACATGCAAATACAATCTATTTTAACAAATTAGGCATAACCATAATATTATGTTTATATTAAGAAAATTCTGTTCTTCTTCTGGTTTTCCAACTCCTCTAAATTCCAGAATTTTATTCTAAGAAGAAAAAAAAAGTGGGATTCTAAGAAATAATTAACAGCTGCTTCACAATTCTTTGCATTTGTTTTCAGGTTAAATTGCTTTAGAAGTCCACAAACTTTAAATAATCACTGGAAACTTCTACGGATATAAGCATATAAAATATTAACTGACAATATAAATTATATTGGCACATGCTTAAAATATTTAAAACTTTTTAAAATAAATGGCCAAAATGTTCGTTTTTAAATTTACAGATCTAGATAGGAATGAATTGCATTCATTCACAACATATCTTCAATGATTTTTCTTACCACATTTAATCAAGAAAACCATTTTTACACATCACCTCTTGTACTTCATTTCTTAGGAAGAACCACTATTAGTTGAATTTTTGCTGGCACAGAAACAGCCTTTACTGTCTAACTTGTGGAAAAGTGGCTTCATTCCCATTTCTAATTTCAGAGTGGAACTGATTATGACTGGGTTATGAACCCATATCCTATAGAGAGCCAATAAAAACAAAAATAGGAAAAAAAGTTTTTATAAAGAACTTTATAATAATATTTTAATAGAATTCTGTTGGCATTCTGCAATTTTGCGAGAATGTTTACAACTCTACAAATCTTAGAGACCTAAAAGGGATGCAGACTTTAACTTCTTGCACATTTACTGCCGATAAAGTTTTGGCATTAAACTTACGTTTTTCAGAAACTGTTTTTGTACTTCAAAAATCATCAGTATCTAGCAAATAATTCTTGATTGAACAATGTGTGCTCTCTCATTGATTTGTTTTCTTCGGTATTCTTAAAATGCTACTAACAAGCTTGTTAAAATGCCAATATTCTCTTATAAAAAAAAGACAAGGAAAGTATATGCAGAATAAAAAGGAATGCCAGGCATTGGTTCTTAGTTGCTTGTTTTTCTTTTTCGTTTCAGACAGACAACAATGTTCTTTCTATATTGGGGGAAAAACACACAAAAGCCAACCAAAACCCATATAACCACCCTCTTTCCAAGGTCCTCCCCTCCATCCAAACCATTCCATGACCTCTTCTTGAAAAAAATAGCATTTCAGTTTCCCAATAACTTCAGTTTGTAACCTCTCTGCCAAGAACATCCTGTCAATTAATGGCAAGTAAAATGGAGATTTTTGTGTTGTAGACACATGTCCAAAAATAGGTATCATCTAATTCATTTGACACAATTTTTAGCCATTGAATTGGTGACATTCAAATAGGAACTCAGAAGAGGAACATTATCGTACATGCCTTATCATATTGCTTGTCTCCACAACATTCAGCACACGGATTTGCGATTGAATTCAAATGTACAGGGAACAGGGTGTAATGGAGCAAAATATTGCAGCTTTTAAACTACAGGTATCTATATTATCTCAGCCAAGTCTTATGTTTAAGTTACCTGCCAAGTTTAGAACTGAATCTTTCTATACAAATATCCTCTAAATGCTCACATACACCTAATCTCTTCATTTCTCCTAATCAGCTAGACTGTGTACCTAACATTAAGTATGCTGTTTCTAAGGCATTTGGTCCATCAGGATTACTGATGTGTGCCTTTTATTTGAGACCAGTATTTTTAACCCCATTCACTGCTTTTGTATGTATTTTTGTAATATTGTCACTAGTTTTGTACAGACAAACGGAGAGTTTTGTTTTGAAGCTGCTGGAGCTAAAGCTGGGGAAAAATAATTAAAAATACTAATAATTAAAAAAAAAATCTAGAAAAGATGCATTTCTCAGAGTTACAAATCAGCAGTAGGAAACAAGAGTTTAAAAAAAAAAACAAAAAAAAAAAAACACTTTTTCCTGAAAGCCATGAAATAAAAAACAAACTTGCTTTGGTGGGAATCTTCTTTGCCACCAATATCTAATTGTGAATGATCAACACTGATTAACAACAATGTGCATAGCCTTGCTGAAAATTTAATTGAAAGATACTATTACCTGTTATTCTGCTGAAGTAGACTATTGCATTTTCTGTATGTAGTGAAGACCAGCAGTCACTCTAAATGCTCCATATTAAAATATGCTGATTTAAAACTAAAATCATTTACTAGCAAAACAGATTATTCAGCAGAGTTCAAACTGATAACTAAACTGGTACTCTACAGAATGGCTACCCTAGTGAAAGTCTCTATTCAAGACTAATAAAGCCTCATTTTCAAAATCAATACAAAGAAGATGCTATTCAGTAATGAAAATGTAGGATGTTAATGTTTTTGCTGTGAAAGACTAAGGGGCAGAAGAGAAAAACTTTCAACTATTCTTTTGCTTTTACTGTACAAAATACAAGCTGAGTTGAGTTATTGCTTTTCAGTGTTTTGTTGTTTTTATTTTTTCTCCATACAGTCTCAAGTATTTTTGCAATCTAATTTAATGTATTTCCCACAGTAGGGCTATATCAGTTCCATGAGGAGTAAGAACATTTCTGGAAGCTTTTGAAGGTGCAAAGCCCTTTCCCCAATGGCTCTTTCATCCACCCCATAAATCTGGCCATGTTCAAGCTGTGCCCTGTACTCCACTTTCTTGGCAACCTCTCTCTGTTTATTCACTCCTTGCAGTCCAGTGGGCACCCAGTTTATTTAGAGAGTTTTCTTTGGATAACACTTCTAAATGTTGGCAACTCTGCACAAAGCACTATCATTGCTTAATATCAACACTTCTCCAGGCTGGTAAAGGGAAAAGGGTGTGATTTCTCATCTTCATATTCATCACTCTTTTATGTCCACAGGGATTAAGCAGCAGGAAGATGGGTGGGGGTACCTAACATTTGTCTTTCCAGGAAAACTCTCATTCAACGGGAATGTTGTTTTCATTCACAGTGGAAAGTGAATGAGAACCTGAAGTGAAACCTAAGTGACAAGCCAATATGAATATGTTGTGATTTGCATTTCATTTAGGTTAACCTTTGATACTCATCTTTTCCTTGCAAAGCACAATGTATATTTATGGTACAAGAAAACTGGTACTGCCATCACCACTCCTTTGAGTCAGCTGTCCTTACTTGGACAAACCAAGCGTGTTCTCAAAAAATGCCATGTAAACTTGAACTGTTACTGTATGCTCCTGGGAATGCAGTCAGTTTAGTCCTCTTGAGTAACAGACTGAGCTAGCAATGGGATTGCAGCTGGATTCTTATGGAAACAAGACTTATGCAATCAGGCTGCTTGTGTGCATGCTTGCCTGCCCCAGCCTCCCTCAACACAAGTCAGTTTCAACGTGGTAGCAGATTTCGATCAGACCTGACAGAGGGGGGAATTCACAAAAACGTCACCTTCTTACATATTTAATGAAAATAAGTGAGCCGGCAGGTGAAAGAAACTATTTGCCATAGAAAAGACATAGCACATTACACAGCTCTCACTACACAAGAAATGCACAGGAGATAAACCTTCTGAATGCCAACACTGAAGAAAATGCCTGAGATTGAGCTCTGATCATATTAAGGCACCAAAACAGGAAATTAATCCAGAAATGTAATTCCAAGTTTTATTAATTCTGTTACTCATGGAGCTACCTGTTAATTAAAATCACACCAATTCTCCACTCACCCAGCATGTCTTGCTTTTTATTAATTGCTGACTTTACGACCAAGAAACAGGGCCTGGAGAACAGGGTAACCAGTATTACCTTGGAATTGGTCAATAAACATGGAGCTGTTTGGCTGCCAAGTACCTTTACAAAATGTGTGGCAACTACATTAAAATTGCAGTACACACTGCAACAGAAATATAGGTCTGCTGATAAGCGGGCTCACCACAATCCCACTTCCTGCCAAGCCCAACAAGGTTTTGCTTCGCATTTGACTGGCACTTCCAGGAACTTCAGGGGCCTCAAAAACTAACTCCCACTGCATTTCAATATGTTGTGCCTGCTCAGCATGTTATAAAAATTAACCTGTGCAGTCCACATGGCAGTCTGAAACAAGACTAGGTATCATCGGTGATATCTAGCACTAGTTGCTAACCTTAACTTTAAAAAAATATGCAACCTAGAGTTGTCAGCCATGCCCATTGCCCCTACTCATGCAGAGAGTGAGGACCATCAGAAGAAGAATGAGAAGAATTATGTCACAGGGTATCAGGAATTTTTTTTTTCATGGTGAAACTTTGGGTAGCAGGTGTCAAGGAGCATCAAGAAACTCCATGAGGAACTTTCCCCAGATACCAAACATAGAAACTATGAAAATGGTCTGGCTCAGTTTTTTTCCAGTATGTTACATATTTTCATGTCAATCAAAACATTTATTTAAAGTACAAAATATTCAAGATCTGAACTGGGCAAAATAATTCCCACACACATTTTTTATTTTTTTTTTAATAAGAAGGTAAAAATTCCAAATATTTTCTAATTATGAATTTAATTGGAGGAAATATTAGGTGCAGAATCTTTCCTAAACTATTGAATATCAAAGTCTGTGGAAGCATGTTAAGATCTCCTAACTCCCAGCTACCAAACTTGTGGATATCTCTGCTCAGTGGGCTTCACTTCAGCTTGCCTACTGCTTAGCAAGCAGCAGAGAGGTCCACTAAGTAAACGCAGATGGAAAATGGCAAACCAGAAGCAAAGCAGCCCGAGCAAGCAGGCAGACAACAGGACAGGTTGGTGGGCAGAAACACAAAGTAAAGCAGCTCAAGAGCCGACAGCCATCTGCTTCCCTTGCACTTGCAACTGCAACATGACCAACAGGTTGCTGTGGTATTTCCTCATGGATCTCCTATAGAAACAACTCTTAACTGAGATTAGTAAGGTTTGCAATAACAAAAGTTGCCAAAAAACATATTATTTTCCCAGAACTCAATGCTGAATGATGCTTGATTGCTTGATGCTTCATAACATAACATAAACAAACAAACAAACAAACAAAAAAAAACACTACTGCTTTTAGGTTATTTTCCTTATCCAAGAAACATGTACACATGTACTACTGCTACAGAAGCACCTGGCAGTAAAAACATAAGCACATTTAAGGGCACATTTTTGTATGAATATTTTTTTATGTCAAGAGCATAGCCTCAAAAAGCTCCTTCATGTTTAAAAATGTGACTACTTTAAATGAATCACAAAAGTTAGTGCTTGCTGCACTGGCTTCTCAAGCTGTTATTTTATGCCTTAAGCCAAATTTAAAAGAAGCAACACCAGAGTGTAACATCAGCTTGTCTTCACTTACTGCCTTGCTTCATTTGCATTCTTTCAACAAGGAGCTGAGAAATGTTAAACAACCTGAAGAATATTTCTAACTTGTAACAGCAATTTTGCTATGAATTATCTTCTGATTAGTTGCATAACAAAAAGATTTCTTTATCTTTAAAGTATTTTAGGCACAGATAAATGTAAACATTTTAAAAATACTACATCATACTTCTAAACACAAAAATACTACTACACTCATTATTTTTCAGTCCAAAAGTATATTTCTAAAAAGTCCAGAAATGCTGCACTTGGTAATTGGTCCACTTGCTTTTCATTAAAGATCTTTAAGGTAAAACATCAAGGTAGAAAAATTATAATTAAATATATAGAAAGAAATACATATGACATGAGTCATTCACCTTTGTGTATGTGTGTGTGTGTGTGTGTGCACATGTGTGTGTGTGTACACGTGACTGAGAGAATATAATACTCTTCTAAAACATAATTTAGATATATCAGGCTTCAGGTAAAAGTAAGCAAATAACATGATGACACTAACTGACTAACATCTCATTGTAGTCAGAGCCTCCCAGGATGTCTGCATCACTAGTGGGACAGAAGAGGGAGCCTGGAAGAACTAACACATTGGTATTACAGCTGGCTTGTTAAAGGTTTGCAAATATTGATCGTTCCACAGTATAGAGCTATGTTTGCAGTAATGGGGGATAAGACCTGTGCCCTTGATAACAGCAAAAGCAAAAGCCAGTCTCTTTGGTGCGGGTACAGTGCAAGCCTGGTTACACGCTGCAGCCAACTGGGTTGCCAGTTATTAAGCTCTGCTGTATGGCACTGTAGCAAGGTCCTTGGCTCCCTTACAGCAAAAGCCTTGGAAAACACTAGATACAAACAGAAGATGTCACCGAGAACACAGAAAACTGAATCTCAAAAGAGGATGAAATGCGTGCTTACACATACAACTCCTGTGGCTTTAAAGCATGGTGCCCTCAGTCACCAAGTTTCAGAAACCACCCAGGTTCACCAACCTTTTCATGTAATTTTGCATTTCTGGAAGGGTAGAGGTGATGAAAGGTTAAAGCTCGGTTCTTCCTACCAAATTCTTTAGCCGCTTCTAATGCTTTTAACTAGTGTTCATCACTATTTCCACTCTCTTTCAGCTTCCCAGCTTTACCTTGTACTTTTAATACTGAACTGTGCTCCCTAGAGAACCACCCAGAGTGAAGAAGCTCTTCTGTTAGAGTATCAGCCTTTCCATGTGAATTCCTCATGAAAAATGCAGTTAGAAATCTCTAGTAGGACTCCCACTGCATTTCTACATGTTGGTCATTGGCAAAGAGAAGAGGGGAAGTGAAAAAGAGAGGATAGATGGAGAATAAAGCTGACTGGGATATTTCAGAAAAATGTTAATGTTCTTCTGAAGGAAAATACTGATTCACAAGCATCAAAAACTTTCATCAAATGGAAATAATTGGTTTTTGTCTTCCTTCACAGGAATGTTGAGGAGTCTGTGAAGCATTTTCATCATTTCAGGTGAAAAAGCCTTCTTAATGAAGTGAGGCTCAACACATTTTCAAAAAAGTATGAAATAGCTAATACTAAAGCACAACATTTGTCTAAGTCACATTTTTTACATTTGATTTGGGAAACAGTGAAAGACACCTCCTCATTGCAATTTGGGATGGAATTTTTTAAATCCCACATTTTCACAATGCAAAACCTGTTCTCCATCAGCTCTGGCTGGCAATCCCCACTTCTACACTATGTCCCAAGAAGGCACTGCAAAGGAGCTGTAGGCATTTTTGGGTATGTCTACACTGCTAAAGAGAAGAAGAGCAGGAAGAGGCCTTGTGCACTGTACTGCTGAATGCCAGGACTAAGCCTGGTTACAGTTCAGGGAACAGTTTGCTCCTGACTGCTCTTCTCTTTGGGAAGAAGGGCATAAGATGAATGAAGTGGCCAGAGATCTGTCTCTCTTCATCCTACAACATACACTACAGACACACAACTTTCAAACACCATCATACACTACTCAGTAGGTCATAAAATACCTAAGTTATAGATATAAAAACAAACAAACAAACAACAACAATAACAACAACAACAACAAACAATTAATATTCTGGTGATCTGCAACAGTTCTCCCTTTTTTTGGATACCTGGGACCAAAAATTCCCCACAGACTATGTCAAAAGGCTAGAGGATTATCATGCTATATCCAGAAGAGGCCCATGGCCTGCCAGAAGGCAGAAAAGATGGTCAGTCAACTGTGGTGCAAGTTAGCCATCAGTGGTGTGGAAAGGGGAAAGCATTATTTCACCTTGACATCAGGAGCTACTATATTCAACAGCATGTTTGTACTTACTTACTTATGTATGTATGTGTGTATAAAAACTCTAGTTTAATTGTATGGAAGTATCTTAAGGTGGGTCTGGAATTTGTTGTAATTGATTTACTTGGTGACTCCATTACTGGAAGGAGTTAATTCTGTTACACACTTACCGTGTGCATGGTTTCTAGAACGGTATCTTTATAAAAAGTAATGGAAAGATTTCTTCCATTTTAAAAATGAGCCAAAAACAAACAAACAAACAAACAAACAAACAAAAACAAACAGCAATTTCCTGGAATTTCAGCTTCAGCTTTACACTTCTACTCTTTGCAACTCCAGTGTTAATTCATTTTTCCTTTCTTGGTAATTAAACATGTTGTCCATGCTATTTAATGGAATTTTAGGGAATGCATTTACCTCTATTATCTACTTAACTGGATTATAAAATGCATCATAAACAAATTAAACTGAATAATCTAGTCTTAATTATTTAATACAGTTCTGCATTATATAAATATTACGTAGTGTATTTTTAATTTTAATTATATGTGAGATTTCACAGAAAAAAAACAACATGCTAAGGACTTTTAATATGGCAAATAAACAAGACTCATAAGACAACTTTTTTTTTCTAATATACTTAGTATAGAAAAACATTAATTAAATGTAAACATAAAAATATAGTAATCTGACTGTAGTATTCACAATACTTCAGGACTGACTACTCGGGTTTGGAGTAACTAAAGCAACAAGAGCAGACCACCAGTTTGACAGCACCAAGAAGGATGCCAGGACAGCCAGGCCTCCCTGCCCCACACACCTTCACAGAATCACAAAATGTCTGAGGTTGGAAGGGACCTCTGGAGATCATCTGGTCCAACCCCCCCCCCGCTAAAGCAGGGTCCCTAGGACACATTACTTATGATTGTGTCCAGACAGCTTTTGAATATCTCCAGTGAAGGAGACTCTAAAAAGTCTCTCTGCAACCTGTGCCAGTGCTTGGTCACCCTGACAGTAACATAGTTTTTCTCATGTTCAGCTGGAACGTCCTGTGTTTCATTTTGTGCCCATTGCCTCTTGTCCACTGAGGAGAGTCTGGCTCCATCCTCTTGACACCTTCCCTTCAGATACTTATACACATTGATGAGATTCACTCTGTGTCCTTTCTTCTACCAGGCTGAACAAGCCCAGCTCCATCATGTGAGATGTGAGAATGCTCCAGTCCCTTAATAATTTTAGTAGCCCTTTGCTGGACTGTCTCCAGTAGTTTTATGTCCCTCTTGTACTGGGGAGCCCAGAACTGGACACAGGACTCCAGATGTGGCCCCACGAGGGCTGAGTAGAGGAGGAGAATCTCCCTCAACCTGCTGACAGTGCTCATCCTAATTCAGCCCAGGATACCACAAAGGCCCATTGCTGGCTCCTGGTTAACTAGTCCACCAGGACTCCCAGGTCCTTCTCTGCAGAGTAACTTTTTGGCAAGTCATCCCCCAGCCTGTACTGGTGCATGGGGTTATTCCTCCCCAGGTGCAGGACCCTGCACTTGAATTTCAAGATGTTCCTCTCTGCCCATCTCTCCAGCCTGTCTAGACCCTTCTGAATGGCACCACACTCTGGGGTATCAGCCACTCCTCCCAGTTTTGTATCACAGCAAACTTTCTGAGGAGGCACTCTATCCCTTCATCTGAGTAATTGATGAATAGGTTAACAACATGGGACCCAGTACTGAGCCCTAGGGAACATCAGTAGCTACAGGTCTCCAGCTAGACTCTGTGCCACTGATCATAGCCCTCTGAGACCTGCCATCCAGCCAGTTCTCAGCCCACTTCACTGTCTACTCATCCAGCCCACCCTTCCCAAGCTTGCCTATAACAATACGATGGGAGACAGTACCAAAAGCCTTGCTGAAGTCACGGTAGACAACATCCACTGCTCTCCCCTCATCTATCCAGCTAATTGTCCTATCATAGAAGGCAATCAGGTTGGTTAACCATGATTTCCCTTTGGTGTATCAATGCAGGCTACTCTTGATCACTTTCTTGTCTACCATATGCTTAGAGATAGCCTCCAGGATGAGCTGTTCCATCATCTCTCTAGGGACTGAAGTGAGGCTGACTGGACTGTAGTTCCCTGGGTCCTCCTTCTTTTGAAGACTGGAGTGACATCAGCTTTCTTCTAGTCCTCAGGCATCTCTTCTGATTGCCATGACAAAGATGATCTAGAGTGGCTTAACAATGATGTCTGCCAGCTCCTTCAGCACTAATGAGTTCTAATTCCAATTCCAATTCTATTTCTAATTCCAATTCCAATTCTAAAAATGAATCAAATAGAACAAGGGCAGACCTCAAAAGACAGATCTAAAAGTAGATTCTGGTTTCGACCTGGTTCTCTTAGGAGGCAATATTTGCAGTACATGGAGGTGTGTGATTTTGTGCCGTAAGAATTGATATATTTCTTGTATTTCAGGGAAACCAATATTATAAACTGCTCTACTTAATTGCTTCCAGGTGTATGTCAATTACTACCCAAAAGGATTTCATTCCATTATTTACACACAAGCAATTAAGCATGTAATCACGTTTCATGCAGTTTACATTCAAACTGTTCAATAGAGCCTTACTCTCCAAATACAAGGAAACATTTTCCAGATATGTTTCCTTTTCAGTGGAACAATCCTAGACAAACCACTTCCTTCTGCTAGTAACAGACTCAAATCCAATTGTTAGGAGTCAAAAATCAGCAGCAAATCATAGCAGTCCTCCCTGGAATACAAGCTGCTGTTTTCAGACTTTTTTTTTTTTCAGTTGATGTCATGCACCTAATGGCAGTATTCAGCATACTTTTTTAGCAGGCTGGTCATGCAAACCAGGTTACAGAGTCTACAAAAACAAAACTCACTTTCAAAAGTAATACTACAGAAAACTAGCACAGACGTTTGTGAAATTTAATAACAATGCTGGTTCTTTATCACCATTCTGAGGTTATATAGCACACCAGAATTTCCAGGAATGTTTGTCTGGCACATTTCATATGTATTAAAGTTATAATAGCAATTTTATAAAGGCTGCAGAGTCTCATTATTACCAAAAGACTCATCAAAACAAATATAATCATAATTCAAAGTTAAATGACATCAATTTTTTTCAAAGAATTTTTAAACCATCACTTTCATTTTTGTATTTTGTCTGCATGGAAAGTTGCACAAAATATGTTGCTGCAGGGCTGCACCTAACTATATTGGGCATCCAGAAATAGGTGTATCTGACTCAGAATTTCTGCATGCTTTGCCAGCCAATCAAACTATGAGATGCAAGCTATGGTTAAATTAAGCAATAAGCTGCAAGTTGTGACTTATCGGTATACAACACACTGCAAGGAAGAAGATCACAACAGGAAACTGTTTTAAAGTAGTAGTTGTCCTCAGCACAGCTAAGAATATCATCACCACCGTGGCTTTGCACAGTTTGAGTCAGAGGACCAAGTGCTCTAAACTGAATGTTACAGAGCAGGATTAAACATAAAATTATGGTAAGTGCACTAAAGCAGTGATAATTCTGATCTTTGATTATTGTCTATCACCTTTTTAAATCTTTAGAAATGTAAGTATTTTTGCTTGATAATAATTATTTGTAGGCTGAATCTTCAAACCAGGTTTAGTTACTTTTCAATTATGACAAACACAGACTGGAATAAAAACAGACTTAGCTAGCAGGCAATTAGGGTTGAGGCTTTGTCATTAACCTTAAACCGAAAAGGCAACCTATGATGCAGTACTCTGCAATTGGCCCAGGACATGTGGACAACAGACCCGATCACCCGAACAAATCCCACCCTCATCCAGGTCTCCTCACCTACCCAACATCTCCACAACGGTGGGATTTTTTTATTTTTATTTTTATTTTTCCCAGAATACTATGAAGGAATGTTATGCAAATCAATTGGACCAAAACTGGTACCAGAGATTTAAAAGGAAAATGTATTTCATCATGAGAATGTGAGGATATTTGTTTTCATGCCACAAGGGTATTCAAGGGTCCCCAGATACTTTCTGTCTAAATTTTAGGAAAGCTAAAAATGAATAACGATATTAAAAGAGTGGGACAGGGGAACTAAAGAGCAATTAAGACATTGATAACCATCTCATACATAGGCAAAAAGGACAATAATTAAAAGAAAATTCAATAAGTGATCGATACTGAGAACTTTGTATTAGTAGCTCCTTTTCCACAGAACCATTATCTATTTGCTAATTCAGTCATCAGACTAACTTGCAAGGTCATTTTCTAGTTGGGAAGTGGTAAGTCTTGAGTTTGAGTTGCAATTTTTAAGGAGTTCTTTTAGTTGATAGCTATGTGTCAAGTAATGTGGCAATAAATTCCAAGCAGTGTGGCAACTTGACATCAGCCACGTTAGATGAATAAATACATGGTGTTTTTTTAGACTGATATTATAAAGAACAGTCTTCATCTATATTCATTATACAGCAAGCTGTGCTATTAAACACTGCTTTGCACAAAGGCAGCAAACATAATATACAATCAGCTATCAAACTAAAATATGTTTAAGAGCTATTTAAACAACTGAAGTATTTCCTATTGATTTTAGATTAGGAACATATCCAGATTCCCATGCCTGCAAAAGAACAATCATTTTCAGAAATGAATAAAAGTGTACGTAGCAAAATATGTTATTTTGTACCACATCATTTTCCAAACTCTATGGTTACTTTTGTAGCACTATCTTAATGACTACTTTTAAAGGAAAAGCATGTTGCCACTTACACAGTCTGTTATTCATTGCAAATGGTTAAAGCAACGATCTAAAAACATTGCCAAGAGCATATTGTGATCCATTGCAGCTGCAGGTGAGTTAGCATGTAATACGCTGAAGCTGATGCAGCATAAGCAATCACATCATGAGTACTGCACAAGAGAGTGACAAAACAGTGCTAATAAAACAAATTCTCCTTCAGGTTTCCAACTTATACAGCACCTTTGGAAATTTCAAGAATACTAAGATAAAGGATCCTACTACTTCATCGGTATTTTGCTTGAGTAAGAGCTGCTGGATGCAGACTGGAATTAATGGCTGGTACACAGCTTTAGGATTTGGCTTGCCATTTGTACCTCTTAAAGACTTCTCTATCCAAAAGTGCTAATGTTTGACTCAACAAACTGTAAGTCATGTTCTCTACTTATTATTTAATGGGTACAGAGATGTATGTCAGCACTTTTATATATATTTTTATATATTTATATGCTTGAATGCATCAGAGAGTTTCCTGAAAGGCCAAAACAGTGTGCTGAAATTTTAAAGGAAATAAATCACTGTGATAAAAGCTGCACTCTTTTCACCTCTGAACAATGTCCATGGGGTCCTCTCACATAGATGGCTATTATCAAGCCTGTAGGTTCCATTCCTGTGGTCCTGTGAGGGAGACTTGAGTTAATCAGAGAGCATAGAGGCAGTAAAAGATCATTAGTGCCTTAGGAAAGCAACCATGCACAACCAAAAAAAGAACAAGTTGACTGGCAGAGAAGCTAAAAAGCCACTCAAAGGGAAGCCACTTTAAATGGCTTTTCAGAAAAAAAAAAAAAAAAAAAAAAAAGAGAGAGAGATTGGCTAAGAAGAAACAGAAGTTTTCTTCATCTTTCCATTGGTGTAAGAAGCTAGAAACACTTGTTCACCTCATATGCAAAAGACTTCACACACATGAAAAGGAATAGCCAAGTCTTGCCAGAGTTGGTTTTTCCCAGGATAAAAGAGCTGGCAGTCTTTGCTTTGTCTTTGGGGAAGATGAGAGTGCCTAAACTAAAAAGTGTGAGGATTCAAGAACTGGGTTTGGGTTGTCTTTTGATTTGCTACAGTTATGTGTCCTCTGATGCATTAAGAGAGCAAACATAAAAGACAACCAGAAGACATGGTTTGTATGTGCTATTTTAATGAGCTGAGTGTATTCAATGATCCAAAGCAGAACTGCAGCTGCAGACACTGTGGACTCAGCCTACCTGGGCACAATATATGTCAATTTTAAATATCTGTTAATCTCGTTGTTAGCTGGTAAAATATTATTTTTTTTACCCCTGTTTTTGAAGAATTTGCTTTAAATTTATACACGTCCTTGAAAGTTCGGTTTGTCCCAAAAGACTTAGTGATTATCTCATAGCAATATGACCAGTTGAAATCAATTAAAGCATCTCAAGAGCATGAAGTTCATCCTCATTCCATACTGAGGACTGCAAAACAGAAGTAGGCAGATGCAGAAGCTTGTTTTGAGAGAAACAGCTTCATAGAAAACATATCTCAAAACAAGCATACTACACCAACTAATGTCTTAACATTCTCAAAGTTTAAGTCATAGTGTTTTGACATTGTTTCAAAGAAACAATGAGATTGGTATTAGTCTCTTCTCCTTGAGTATCTTGTTAGCCTTTACTAGCTACTTAATGTCTTTAATTTAATTAGCATCATCAGAAAAAGTCAAGAGATGGTTGGTCTTTACTGCTATTAGTTCATCTGCAACCTGTTATGTCTGCCATGTGCTGGGAAGCTGTGTTGCCATTTTGCTTGTCCATCCACTAAGTCATCCATTTCTCAAATTCAGTATCTTCAGACAAAACCAAATAATGCAGAAAGAACTCTCTCATTAACCACATGACATATAACATTAATAAAACTGTTACACAGTGAAATTCCTGGGTTATGTAACAACTCAGTATCTGCCAAAAAAAGTGTAATTTCCAAAAAGTGGTTGAAAAAAATTTAACAGTTTTTGTTACAGGTTTACTGAAGTTAGGTAAGTTAGGAATGCCTTAGTGTTAATCTTCTGCTGTCAGTGGCTCACTGTTGAATGAACAGCTTTTCTAGCACATGCTCCTGAGGTTGTCAGACAGAGTAAAAAGGAGCTGTTTCATTTGTTCTTATTTTTTCCCCCCTTAATGAATCACGCAAAGCATGCTTTCTGATTTTGTAACTCAGTTATACATGCAATTTTAACAACTGACTAGCCAGATGCTTTGTACGGCTATTGAAAGTAAAGACAAATAACTTTCTCCCTAAACAGTAAAAGGGGTGAAATCTAGGCTCAAAGGCAGAGGTTACAGAGCTCCAGTGACGAGCATTCAGAGCTGAGCCTGACAGGAGGATGCTGCAAGAAGTGAAATAGTGAGAGTCTGAGTGGTAGCTTTAGCTGTGGTGTCAGACAGGTCAGACCTTGAAGGTATTAGGTAGCCAGATCTCATATTAGGAATGATAAAGGTGCATCTCAAAAGTGATGTCTGGGCTACCAATCTGAATAAAGGACAGTGACGCTATTGTCTGCAGTAATTAAGAAAAAAAACCGGGGAGAATTGAAATTCATGCTTATTATGCTGACCAGTGAGACTGTATTGCCTTTCCACATTATTCCAAGAGAACAGATGGATTTCCTCTCTAAAGGCTTGTCACTGTTTGCAGAGCATCTAAGACAGTGATTGCTAGCTAGCTGGGTAACTAGAACAACTAAGCACAAAAGTGATATAAATACTTGGTATTATTTAATCAAGAATTTGCATCTCCCACATTCATTATATAAAGAAGTTTACAGATTAGTAAATTACATCCTGCAGAGCTGTGTCTGAGTGTGCAATCACTTTCACAAGGTACTGTAATAATTTTTCAGTCTTTTTTAATCCAACTAAAAATGTTAGTGATATTTTACAACACATAACCAGCAATTTATAGGGTTAGACTGCAAGACAGTAGCTTTATCCTCCTGCCAGAAAACAGTATGAACTATATCTGCAGTGATTTGTTGCTGTCACCTGAACACCCTCTAGAGGTAGGTAAGGAAGCCCTCAGTCTGAAATTAAAACAGATCTGTACCAGTAACAGTATAACCTGCCAACGCCGTCTGTCCATCACAGAACTCTTCTGATTTAAAGACAGAAGTTTTATTAGTGAGCCATCACAACAGATCAAATGCTGCAAATACCATGTGTGTGCACCAAATACTGCTCCACAATACACACTGCACTGGGATGGATGCAAACACTTCGGTTCATTGCCAGAGGCTAAATGTAGGTATGCAGAGCTGAGTGGGACTCAATAATAAACTTAACCCATTCCCAAAATCAAAGTATACTTCATTTGTCTTGCCTGAGTCTTTTGTAACTTACTTCAACATCTTTTCAACTGTTCATGTTCTCATTCAGGCTCATTTTCATATCAGTCTTACAGAGTTTTGCGTCTTTTATAATCGAGACAGAAAACAATAGAATTTTGCCATGGATTACTAATCAGGAAAAACACAATCTCAATTTTATAAAATCATATTTATTAAATACTGACTGATAGTCAATTATATCTTCCAGCTACAGATTGTATCTGAAATGTCACTATCTACACTGGTTTAATAAATCTGAGTTTTCAGTCATTATCTATTACACTATTTATGATTAACTCCTAAAGCTGATGATAAAAGCAAGTCAAATAGAATACCATGACCTTTCCTTGCAGGGAAGCAATTTAAACATATGGGCAGGCAAAAAAAAAATACTGGAGAGCAAAATCACACAAAGGATTTTTCAAAGAAAATCCTTCTCTTCTGACACTGGTGTGATAACACATTTCAGTTTGATATAGATACTTCAGCTCCATCTTTCCCATTAATGAACAGCAACAATAACAACATTTAATCTAATTTTATTGTATTTTTAGATGTCTTTGATATTTTATAGGTGTCATTAACTCAGCTATAGTTTCAAGGAGAAATTCCCTGGACAAGGATAAGACTGCTCTGGAGCGACTGAATTCCTTCCTGCAGAAAAAGTCTCTGAGGATTATATTTCTCACCAAGCCAAAGGGTATTCAGAGATGGAAATATCAGATGTCTCTCCTCAGGTCTTCTTCCAAGTGTGCCTGTACTCATGACAGAGTGCAGAGATTGGGCTGCACTCCTGCTTCGTCCCTTCCTGTCAAACTACCCACAGGAGCAGCCAAAATGTGACCTAATCTCCAGCCAAATGTGGACTCAGGTGGGAATAAAACAGCTGAGGCTCATTCTCAGCAAAGAGGAGGGTGCTGATGGCATGAGGATTGCTGTCCCCAGTAGATGTTAAGTCTACAAGAGCCATCAGCAAGATCAGCAGCAGTCCAGAGGAGATGCTACCTTCTACACCCTGCTGGGCAAATTGATCTTGCAGGTACAGATCATGCTAGAAGTGCCAGAGGATGTGGACACCTGCTTGGGGAGGGGGGCAGCCCACATGCAACTGCTCCCCAGCCAGGCACGTGGCATGGTTCATGTGTGTCACCTGCCTTTCTGGAAATGCAAGAGACTAAGACATACAGCAGGGCTACATGCTGGTGCTCTGAAGAAAGGGTCTGCCTGTTGCACAGTGTAATGTTTTGCTATAGGAGTTTCAAGCAGTTTATATACAGTATTCAAATTGCACAGACTAGGGTTCATCCATTATTCTAACTTGATATGAAATCAAATTAATGAATAAGCACCTTAAAAAGCAGAAAAATGCTGAAAGCTATTGTTTTAAGTCTAAAGACAAGCTTGGCCTCTGACTCTGATAATAAGTCAGATACCTGTATTTGCTTTAGCTACAAGAACACACACACACACACACACACACAAAATACACCAACATTTACAAGGGAAAAACCACAACTGAATGCAATTTTCATTACGTAGAAAAATATTACTGATTATTTTCTCAGGTCTGCACAAAGGGTCAAAACCTCAGTGGAAGAAAGATGTAAAGATCAATAGAACGCTTTATCTATATTTAAATCTGATAAATTGATTCACTTTGGTACTTCAGCTTCTCTCAACAGGAAGCAAATAAGAAAAGGGAAAATGTCAATTAAAACATGTTAATAATGTAAGATAAGCCCACATTTCTAATTTAATCGTTTCAAAATTCAATGTCAGTCAAGTACTGTTACAGTCAAGTAGATATTCATAAATTCTCCCTCACTTTGAAGATTTTGTTCCCATCTAGGTAATGTCTTCTGCCTCTGTACACTTCCACAAGTGCTCTCAACATAGCTCTCCCTACACAGTATCTCCAAACAGCAAAATCTCATGTGGAGTGCCTGCATATACAAAATATAATAGCTTCAACATCTTTGGAATAGGCCTTCAACCCTCCATACAAAAATTTCTCAAGTATGTCTTCAGAAGGTTTATAAACATATCTCTAATTCAGATGGTTTTCACCATCATCCCTGATTGAAAGACAGAGCTTTTATCAATGCTCAGTTGATGATTTCTACTAACTACTACGTAAGTGCTATTAACTACTAATAATGCCACTAAAAATTACATCTAAAAGCATTTTCAGGATGAAAATCAAAATTCCTTCCAAAGTGCACTTATAAGTCGCGATCACCACCTGCCTCATCACTGCCTACAAGAATCTGTCAATTCCAATGCCCCGGCATGCAGATTAGTGGAAGCCAAATCACAAGTTTAGTCAGCAGCCAGTGTGACCTTTCAGGAAGGCTAACTTTCCAGACAGTATCTCCAAGCACCAAATCAAATCTATTGCTTCCAAGCTTAAAGGGGGACAGAAATATATTTGTTTGAACAGCTTGTTTTGTTATATAAAAATTTACAACACCTAAACAGCAAAACTGTTCCTCTTTTTTTTTTCTTTTTTTTTTTTTTTTCTTTTTCCAGAATTCTACTTCATCTTCAGTCTACAGATGCAGTTATTAATGGTTTGTTTTCTCAAGAAGAGAAACATCCATTGATTGAATGACTGGCAATTCAGTAAATCACTAAAGTGCACGTGTACCTAGTGTGACTAACTGCATACTGCACAGGAAGTGTCCTGAAACCTCCTCTGAGAAACTGACATTTACTTCACGTTGCTAGTAAAAGCAATTTAGGTGGGGCCAAAGGCATGAAAAGTTCCACCTCCCAGCTGCACTTCAGAAGGGTTTCAGGGACAGGTCTGAGAAACACCCTCCCTCTGCCAGCACAGGCTCCTTTTTCCTTCCCACTGCAGATATCTGCAGGGAGCTCACTGCACCCGTACACAAGCTGCTTTACATTTCCTGCCACCAATAAGCATCCTTTTGCAGAGAGCAGCAAACAAGGATGTGCTCTTCTACGGCAATGGCTCATAAAAGGCACACACACACACACACACACAAAGACTATAGGAACTGTTGCACAGAGATGAGAGAAGACACAGAGATTTCTTTCCTCCAAATAATTTTACGGGCCACTTCTAACCTCAGTCAGCATGTAGCAGTGTATTTCAAGCTGATGAATCCACTGTGTGATGTTCTGGCAACATGGCAATGCATCTTCTCCAGCATGGGGCCACATGAAAGGACATCACCTGCTCTCCAACCCCAGCCCTGTGCAGACACCACGCGGGGCTCACACCAGCTTTCTCTGAGCATTAACTGTCATGCTCTAAAGACATGTCAGCGTCACCATCAAAAAGACATGCTTGCTGATACAGACTCCTCTCCTGGGAAAACCAGCCTGCGTTTCCAAGCTCCCTGCCAAACACCTCCATGACTTACAGAAGTGCATCCAACACATTTCATCTTCTTTTTCCCACAAAGACCCTCTCGGGTCTGTCGGGATCCATACAAGTTATATATTTAGAAAAGTCCCCAGCAGTAACTTTTAAGTGCATACCTGTTAACAGAGCATGGAAGAAGATTTGTGCATTTGCGTCTAATGGGTAATTCTCAGATACCATGCTTATGGATGAGTTTAAGCCATACAAAGCAATTAAATTTAATGCACTAGAAGAAGATAGATGCTATTTCTGACTGAATGACCTCAAAAGAATGGGCATAGATGCTCTAATCTGAGGCCCTAGAAAACCATGGAGCATCTGAATATGTTTGGTAATGTTGTTTTCCTCTCAAAGCAGAAAGATCTTACTCTCTTGGATTTGTCATATTTGACTCCTGGCACCAGTACTTTGATACCATATGATACCTGCTATGACTACAATAAAATAATTAAAACTCTCAAAAGGTTTAATGTGTTCCCTTCTTTTAAGCAGGGAGCCTCAAAGCAAGAAGGTAGCCAAGACAAACAGGGATATATTGCTTAAATCAAGAAGTGGGCAGGTACAGAACTTCCTTTCTTCATTATTCCTAATCAGTTTAAGAGCATGATTCATGTGTTAAACTTCATTTGATACAAGTGTGGGGAAAAATAGTGAATTACCCATTGAACACACAATAGAATAATTAAAGGAAGCTGTAGGTACTCCGTGCCTTTCAAAATCCATCACTCTTCAAGAAAAAGTTACGTACATATTTATGTCCATCTTTGTTAAGGAAAACCTACACATTTATGCTTGAATATCTTCTTGGATGAAGGCCAAGCAGAGAAATTCAAATATGTGTAACTGGAGGACTGTGTCCACCTCTGAATCACCAGCCCAGACCATACATGCTCATGTATTCTTTCAAGTAGAATACAGTGGCTAAGACTACACTTCAGTGCCCAAAGTGATGAACGTTTTGTGAGCTTCCTGTAAAGCAATTACACTGCAACTCAGACAGCTATCACAAGATAAATCTACTGTTCAACAGAAAATTGAAAATACTTCTTGATCAAATGCAGCTGAACTGTAAGACAGTCTTTGAACTTTTAATTAATGTCTGTAAAGGAATTTTACTTTGACATGAGCACACCAACTGCTTAAAATTATTTTGCAATTGATAAAACCATACAGCTGATGAATTTTCTACCTTAACTGAGCTGCAGTGGCAATCCCTTGGGCAATCAAAGTCTGCTCTCTTACAGGAAACCTGCAAACCAAACTCTTAAAAAATCTCTCACAGAAAACAAAAAAGGGAAACAAAAATACACAAGTTTTCCCAAATTCAATATAGTTTATAAAATATATACAGTCAAAAGCAAATTTTAGTCTACTAGCACTAAAAAAAAAAGTAAGAATGCATGCTCTGTTGTGTGAATAGTTTGCAAAGGGAAAGAGCAAGATTTATTATATGAAAAAGTATCTACCTCATTAGGAAGAAGGTATCAAATAATATCTATGATGTTTACATGTTAAAGATTTTTCATTACATAGTATAATTTATTTGTCCTACTCCATCTTATTTTACCTGTGTGAAGAAGATACAGTTTTCCTTCAAATAAAATCTGTGGCAAATGTCATTAATTTTCATCAGACATATAATTTATGGCAATGGAAATATGTTAAACACTTGGCAATTAAGTTTTGTCTGTGAATAACTAAGAACCAACTGCCCTGCAGCACTGAGTTTTATTTGCAATATTAGTAGTTGACATTATCTAGGAATAAAAGCTTATATACATATATTTCTATTAAAAAAAAAAAAAAGTAATAAAATTTAAAAATGTGCTTTTCCATTCCACTAAAACTATAACGAAACTGTTTCCTGCATTTTCATGAGTATTGGTAGATATATTAATGATGATTATTCTAATGAATATTGAATTCGCTGTTAATGAAGGAATGATAAATGGTATTTCATTTGGTGGATGCTAGGCATTATTTGTAAGTATTAGAAAAATTTTATCTCAATTCTACTTTCACCCAATTCGGGGAATTTAATTCATCACAAACAACAGTAAATCAAATTTGGAGCACTGAAATTGCATCAGATCTAAGTATCGTGACATTTATTTTTGCTTTTTACAGTCAAATACTACATAAACTTAAAAACTAATAATAAAAAAAAAGTCTCCAGCTCATTAAGCTATTGTCTAGAACTTACTGTGCAAATCTGTCACACAAATAGCGTCTCACAGGCAATTAAAATCTTCCTAAAATCTTCCCAGCATCCTCTAAAACAACTACCCCTTTGAGACAACACATATTTAATGTCACATTACATATTCATAGATTGCCCTACCCCTGGCCAAAATCTGTAATTCCAGCCTTCACCATATGAGGCTGCAGGAAGTTCACCCAGAGTTCCCACATCACACAAGATACTCAGTCAGCAAGACAAGAACCATCACTCAAAGAAAAAACACATCTAAGATAGGACTGTTACCCCTGACTATAACGCCAATTATAATAATGACAATTATTATAATGCCAAACCCAAACACTAACATACTGTACCATTGACCTCACTAACCACATTCACAATTCATTATCTCATTTGAGAACTGAACATTAGGACAAATAGAAGAAAGCCCATGTGCATGAACTCTCACCAGTCCTGGTCTTAGTGACTTTCTCAAATAAAACCTTTTGTTCTCTTCATTCTAAGAGGCTGAGGAACAGTTTTGATTTTTATGGCAAAGCAGTGTTTCCCCTGGACCACTCCTGTTGAATGAGAAAGCAAGGCCAGTACAAATGAGTGAACTGAGGAAACCAAGCCTGAAAAGAACGAAATGTGAAACAATATTTGGGTAAGTGAAAATCAGTTCTTATGCACATGATATGATAAATATTCCCAGTCCTGAAGATCCTCAAGCAGGCAATAGCTCTCCAACAAAAATTGAATGAAAAAGAGAAGCTACATGTTATTTGTTGCCCATGATAGGGCTCCAGAAGAGGGCTACTGTCCATGAACAACAGTAGGAAAGTGCACGAATGCATTGTTGTTGCCCATTTTATCTTCTCCTGTGATCACAGAGAACATGCAAGTGGTTTTGAAAATTGTTGTGTCTTGCCTCTCTGGTTAGAGTCTCATGACTGAGATGAACAGTACAAGAACACGCAGAAAGTGAACATAAATAAAAAAAAACAAGCAAGCCCAATTAAAAGAACAGCAGAGCATGTGGTACAGAAAAACCCCATTCATCCATATGGTCTGGGACCACTGTTTGGGCAGCAGCCTCAGTGCAAAGGGCCTTGGGGTTACTGTGCACATGGCAGGTTGTGTTAAAGCCAATAGCATACACCCATCAGAGATAAGGGAAGGAACATACAGTTATTTTAGAAGAGCACGACCAGAAAACTGAAGAAGGTTGTTATTCTCCTTTATTCAGCGTGCCCTCACACCATGGGACCCAGTTGTGCCCTGCCACCAATTGATCAGGGATGTGCAGAAGCTGGGAGAGACCCTGTAGAGCCACTAAGAAGGTTTGGGGCCTCAAGTACAAGAGGCTCGTGCAACACAGAGAGGCGGAGGGAGCTGAGCTCCTTCAGTCTGGCAAGAGGGTGATCTACCAGTTGACCAGCAGCCTACAGCAAGTTAAGCAGCCTACAGCTACCTGAAGAGAAACTGTAAGGTTAAAGAAGCCATATTCTTCTTGACAGTGTCAGATGATACAAAAAGGAGAAATGACCAGAAATTGCCAGCTGGGAGGTTCAGGTTGACTCTTCCCCCATCCCAAACTTTCTATTTTCAACAGTGGTGTAGTACAGGCCTACAACAGGGTACCCAGTGAGGCTGACCAGACAAAGACCTGACCAGACAAAGCCCAGTTGATATGAATGAGAAGAGTGTGTCCCACACATAGAATCACAGACTGATTCAAATGCAACAAACTGCTGCGGATTTATACTGAACTGCATCTAAGTATTCACCAACATTCATTGTCACTCGCCGAAAGAAAATGCTTACTAAACTTTAGATGGCAGTTAAACAGCTTTACATTTTTACCTTTTCAGTACCTAATAAGATTGGCTTTGCCACACCATTTATGTTGTCAGCCCTTCTATCATTTGTTATTTGTAACACACATTATACTGTTATTTGTTTTTTAAAATTAATAAAAATATATTATTACCCTAACAATATGAGGCTCTGACTCCAAAATGCTACTTGAAAAGATAAGTGCCATAGATCTACCCACAAAGCACCTGGAACGAGTTCATTAGATGCCCTAAGATGGATAAAATAAAGTGATAAAATCATTTCTCCTGCTTTCTGATAGGCAAGTATTTAGGGTGGTGCACATTATTGTGTTTTGAATCAGAATGTAGAATGTAGAACCTCCCTAATTATACCCATAGTGCAGTATGATGCAGCACTGTTAGCTCAGATGCAAAGAAACTGCTGTTCAATAGCCATCTGATCATTAGTAAAATATGTCTGGAAAGCAGATCTGGAAAACTAAAATAGCTAGTTACATGTTTGATGGCATCATTAGACTTTTTCAGAAATCATTTCTTAGCCCATTTCCATAAAGAATGCAAAGAACAAGAAGAAGAACACTGTAGTGGGTCACAAATTCATCTAGCACAGTGTCTTATCTCCAGCAATCACCAGCAGAAGATGTCCATGGAAACATCAATACAGGTCACGCAAAGTGATACTGTCCTGGTGCATGCATCCAGCCCTGCGATTTGTGATTCAGAAGCTTCCAGAGCAAAAGGTGGTGGCTTTGAAAAGACAATGACATTACCATGAAAAATGTTAAAGACTTTTGCACAGAATTTATTAAAAAGTTAGTAAGAAACAGAAACTTTATTATTCTTGAAATAAATCCAACATGTTAAAGTAAGAAACTTACGCAACTAATTATATCCTACCAGTAAAAACAGTATCAAAGAGTAATACTTTTTCTGAGCTTCTCATGCCATCTCTTTTTCAGAATGTCAGTTAAGAATAAAAATAATACAAAATCCTTATGACAGCTGAAGATGAAACCCAGAGTTAAATTTGCAACAAATCTGGAATTCCCCTTTGATCCGTCTAAGGCAGTGTCTACACGTTCTTATCAAACTAACCAAAGAACCCAAAATAATCTAAACAAACAACGACAGCAACAACAAAAAGAAATTCTATGACATCCCAAGACAACGGCTTCTCAGAAGTTACAATATTACAGCATTTTAACATACGTGCACGTGCATTAAATATGCACATGCTCCATGTGTAGGTGATGTGGTGTGGCATAAATACTTTATTAGCAGGAGTTTAAGTTACTGACTCATTACTCACAAATGGTATGAATGTTCTTTTCTGATTTCATAAGCGTACATATTTTAAGTGTTCCTAAATGACTAAGAACAGAAGACTGTGGTGCTTGCAGTAAAGATTTTAACTAGGGCTTCCATGTAAAGAGCTACTGAGGTACACAAAAAGGAGCCAAGAAACGTGTAATTTATGGCTCCGCTACCCAGCACAATTATACTGAAGTCAAAGGCCCATGCTCAAGAGTAATATAGTTCATCTAGTAGCAAAAGTTTGCAGAACAGCTGTCTTTGCCAGCAGTTTGCATGGTTGTATTTACAAATAAATTAACCAACTGACTTCCAAATGCAGGTCACAACACTTGCTCCTCAGGTGGCTGGCCTATTTTTCTTTCTGCTTTGAAAGGCCAAGAAGAAAAAAGAAGAGCAAATTGGGCATAATTCTCAGCTCTAAAGTACTTTCCTTATGGAAATGAGAAATGAAAATATCACTGCAGGGACGGTTTCTCATTTGTAACTGGTGTTTATTTCCCCCCTTCTCACTGCAAAAACAAACAGACAAGACTAAATAAACTCATATATCTAAGACTTCAAACTGAAACTCCGAAAGTACCCTTGGGTTATTTCAACCGTGCGTACCACATTGAGCTTCATTTTAGGAGAACAATGATCTAGACAGAAGGTCTTACACCAGATATCCCATTTCTGTACCAGAAATAGTACAGGGCTATAATGGGCTCTGCGGTAGTCAAGAATAGCTTAGCAGAGGTAGGAGCAGACATCTCATCCACATACTTAGTAACGTCTTTGCCACTCTAAGCTGTTTCAAGACTTCTTATTGTTTGTTAGTTTGCTTTTAATTACTTTTACTTATTTAGTTATTTTTATTCTGTAAGAAAGTATGTTTTCTAAGGTGCAATTGTATTTGATTAGGTGGCTGGAAAAAAGGAGCCTGAAACATCAGAAATATTATCTGAATATTTGGCAGTCAATAATCAAAATTAAATAAATACCTTAAAAGAATGTATAGACTGGCAATGAAGATGGCTGACAAATTGACATCCAATGGAATTTCAAATGCACCTTAAAAACAGGGAGCAGTAGTAGTCACAGATCCTTAAAGGTAATATTATTACTAGGTGCCTTTATATTACAGTAATGTTTCAAGCTCTTTCACACAGATCTGCTCAGATAAAAGATATAATGTTGGCATTTACAGCTGCCAAAATTGCCATTTGCAATTAAAAATTAAAACTGGCACTCATTCTATGCAGGCAATTATCTAAACGCAGCTGGCGATCTTCCTTGTTTACAGTGCTGCTGTGTCATGACTTCACTCTGTTTGGAAATTTACTTTTTTTTTTTTTGGTGGTTTAAACTTGTCAACTTTATTTCCAACTTGAACTTTACTTGTTTTAATGGTTTTCATCGTGATGTCAGAGAGAAAGGTCCAAAATTGCAATTTATGGATTTTCTATGGCAACTTCAGGCACTGCAGTAAGACAGCTCCTAGCAAGTAGTTCAGAGATTCTCCCACTCTTAATTAAGCATGATCTACACCGCAGGAGAACACCTGTAAGAACCCAAATAGCAAAGTGTACCCAATGAATGCCCTCCAAGAAGAAAGTTCAATCTGTAAGGGTGATTTGCACAGTAAAATAGACTGGGCAGCTCTACTCGAGGGTCAAAAAGCCTTATACTGGCTAAACAATAATGTTACATCTGTTCCTACTCTTTATCATCTATAGCAATTTTGATCTCCTAAGGAACTCCATCCTCGATGTATTACACTAAGCACACTGCCATGTTTTTGGCAAAGTACTTTTCCACCCATGAAAACTTATATGAAAGAAGGATTTGGGGATTCCCTGGCTGCTGGGAGAGGAGTCGTCTCTGTGCTACCAAACAGCTTTGAGGGACCAGTTGCTGCTTTTTCACCGGAGCTGCTGAAACCGCTATCTTGATTCCAGCAACTCTCATGGAAAATAGTTACCTACGGCAAATCAATTAAATCTTCCTTTCTCTTAACAATATATTTTCTGTGGCCAAACACAGAAATACCTTGTCCTGCACCCCTGTTACAGTCACACCTATCACACTCCATTCGTAATTTATCGCAGCATTTCCACCTAGTGCTCCATTGCAATGCCTCCTTGCCAGACACCGTGTTGCGTGTCTTCACCAGCCGTCCAGCAGGCTTTCGAGCCCGACCTTTCCCTCAAGCATTACAAAAAACCGTGGCGGCAGAGGATCGCCATCGATGTGAGGACCACTCGGAGATACCTGAAGTAGTTACAGGGCTCGGATCCCCTCACACCGCTATCCCGGGCAAGCCTGTGTGGATAAATCAGCGCAAGGTACCCGGCGCCGTATCAGTGCCGCTCAGCACAGGGGACGCAGGGATCAGTCACACGCTCCCTCGGAAAGAGGGGAAGCTCTAGCCCGAAAGGAGGAGTTAGGTTCTCAAAGAAAAGGCGTAGAAATGCCATATACCAGAGAAAAGGCTGCTCGCTGCTTCCTTCCGAAGCACTGAATCCCCCTTGCGGGCAGCAGGTGGGCGCAAGGGGGGTTGCCCGTCGGGGAATAGGAGCATCCCCCGGCGCAGTGTGCCTCGGAGCCGAGCCCACGAGTGGGGTGGAAGCACCGTGGGTAGAAGCGGCGCCCCGCGGGCTCTCCGGCAGTAACTTTGCAAAGCCTCCCGCCCGGTGACCGCCGGGCAAACGCCACGCCGGGGACCGGCCCCGCTGTCCCTCGACGGGGCGTCCCGCGGGTTAGCGGGGGTTAAAGGGGGATAACGGGGGTTAGCGGGGGTTAGCGGGGGGTTAGCGGCTTTCCCGGCGCTTTTCCCGCAGGTGGCAGCGGCCCCGCCGAGCGCGGGGCGATGCTCGGGGAGCGGAGCGATGCTCGCGGGGAGGATGCTCGGAGCCCGGCGGCTCCAGACGGGACGGGAGGGGGTCGGTACTCACACGAAGGCGTGGTAGACGAAGGCCCAGCCGCGGGGCCGCTCCAGCACGTTGTACAGGTAGTTCTGCAGCCGGCGGTACTTGGCGTTCCTGCGGCAGCTCGGCCCGCTGCTGTACGACAGCGGCTTGCCCAGCAGGCTCATGCGGGCGCCGTGCTTCCCTCGGCGGCCCTCCCGCAGCCCGGCGGGGGCGGCCGCGCCGCCGGCGGTGCCCAGCAGCAGCAGGCCGTCGCCGCGGGCCGCCGCGCTCGCCAGCGCCCTGCCCCGGCCCGACTCCACATCCTTCATGCCCGCCGCCGCGCCGCTCTTCACCCAGAGCCCCGCGGAGCCGCCCTCCTCGCCGCCGCCGTGGTTGCGGGGCATGGCATCACCCCGGGCGCCGGGGCGGGCGCCGGGGCCGCGGCGGAGCAGGGCGCGGGCGGCGGCGGCGGCGGCGGCGGCCCGCAGGAGGCAGCGGGGGCCGAGGGGCTCCGGGCGGCGCCCGCGGACCGGGGGGGCGCGGGCCACTTCGGGCGGCCCGGGCTGCGGCAGCTTCGCGGGGGCCCCGGCGAGGCGGGCGGCGGGCGCCCCCCCGGGCAAGCTCTCCTCCCCCCGGCCGGCGGCACCCCGTGGCTCCGCGGCCCGGGGCGAGGCGAGGAGCCCGGGACGGGGCGGCCGGAGGGCGGCGGGCGGGCTCCGGGAGGCCGCGGGGGCCCCCGGGCCGCGGCTCGGCGGCGCCTCCCGCCGCCCCCTGCCGCCCCTGCCGCCTCGGGCTCCGGGCGAGCGGCGGAGGAAGGCGGCGAGGAGGGCGGCAGAGGCGGGGAGAGCGGCGGGGCGAGCGGCCGGGCGGGACGCGGAGCCCGCAGGCTAGGCGATGTCCATGCAAGTCCCAGAAAGTCGCCCGGTTGCCGCCGCTCGTCGCGGTCGGAGGGAGGCTCGGCCGCCGGCGGGACCCCGCTGCGGGCGGGGAGCGCGGCCGGCCCGGGCGGGGCAGCGCAGGAGAGCCGCCCGGTGTCCCCCCGAGGGCGCGGCGCAGCCCCGGCGCTTCCGCCGTGCCCCGGCCCCGCACGGTCCCGGCGGCGGCGGGGGCTGCCCTCGCCGCGGGCTCCTCGGTCCCCCCCACGCCCCCCCTCCGCCGCCCCTCTGCCCCCGTGCACGGCGGCTCCGGCTCCGCTTCGGTGCGGCCGGAGCGCAGCGGTGCCGCCGCTCGGTGCCCGAGCTGCGCCGAGAAAACAAAGCTCCCCCTGCCGAGAGTGGGCCTTTAACTCCCCGGCGCATCAAGGTGAGCTTGCGGAAAAAAAAAAAAAAAAAAAAAAAAAAGAAATCCACCCCGCAACGCCGCAGGCGCGGCCGCTCTCCGCGCCTCTCCCCGCCCGCAGCCGGAGGGAGCCTTGGCCGCCGGTTGTTTGCCGGTGCTCGCAGGGTGCCCCCAGTCTCGGGGAGGCAGCCCCCAGCCCCGTCGCTCCGCGGCCACCCGCCGCCCGCGCCCATGCCAGGGGCTCGGCACCGGCCACCGCCCCGTCGGGGGTCGCCGCGGTGGCCGCGGGGTCGCGGGAGCCCCGTGGGACACGGGGGAGCCCCGTGGGACATAAGGGAGCCCCGTGGGTGCTCTGCAACCGGCTCGTTGGGAGCAAGTGCAGGGCACTGTTTTTGCAGTCTGGGCACTGCCATGTGAAAATACGATGCCAACTCGGGATGGGTTAGTGAAAAGTAATAATTTGGGCTCCGATGTTATGCTAAAAAGAACAGAGGCATTCGGATATTCAGTTAGTTTTTGGTTTTTCATTCGCATTGGCTACTTATAGGCCGGGTTCTCAAGCCTTTGATTAACACGTGTATCTCCAACTTTCATAAAAGAACCTTGTGTTCTGGCTGAGGACACTAACTTGTGCCTCTAAAGCAACACGGAAGCATCAACGGCACTCATTTGCTGCTACCGTGTCTCCAAAGCCCTTCAGTCGGTTGTCTTTACACAAAGAGCTTAATCTTCTTCCTTTCTTCATTGCACTTCCTCTCTCACAGCAAGCAGCAGCAAACAGGAACTTTCGAACTCACAAACCACGACGGCCACTCAGACTCATGATAAGGGGTGGCAGAAACAGCACACATGTCAAAACAAATGTTAAGTAGTTGATATAAGTATCCACAGCAACCCCATTAATATTTAAGCTTTCCAGTGGCACATATCTACTCCTTCTTCGAATTGTAAATTGAGTTAGTTAATCCTTCATTTACCACTTGTTTGCATTTCCCTGTTTTAATATGCGAGTGTTCATTTTTCTCATCCCTCTGTACCCATTTCCAGCCAAATATGTACAGCATGCCTTTGAAATCGGCTGGGCCTTGGGCACCAGGCTTGGATTCACACCCTCCCGGCCTTAGTCACTTGAGTGAAATATTTGAGGATGGGTACTCAGGTTCCAGAAAGCTGAACCATGCTGGCCAACTGGGAGCATGCGACCCGGCCCCCTCTCTGCCTCTGCACTCTGTTCCTGTCCCCATCCCTGTCCCCATACCCATCCCATGGGTGCTCCCCCATGGTCTTCATTCAGCTGCCAGTCTAACCGCATGTGGTCACGAAGCTGCACACGCGTGTGGCTGCTGTTAGGATTGAGGCTACAAGCTGGGGGCATGGGCAACCAACTGCGAAAGTGGCTGAACTCCTGCTCCTGATGTACTTTTGGTGACCCGCTAAGAAATATTGTTATAATTCTGTGCCCTCTAGTGGTGCTTAGAGTCATCTATTAATTTAAATAATAGTATGGAAAGCAGCCTGTGAGCACAAATAGTTTAGGCCAATATTGAAAAGTAGGCACGCATGCCAGGACAGCTAGAAGCATAGGCATGTAATACTGTTAGGGATGAATTATGTTTCATTTTTACTGTGTGTGAACACGGTATTTTCCCATTTATTATCTTTTATTAGATAATGCCCAGAAAAAGTATGTATTATGAAGAGAGATTGATGGTAATTAATCTAATCCCTACTTGCTAATATGTCAGATAACCAGGGTGCAATGTGCTGGTCAAATGCTGAGTGGATTCAAATGCAGCTGCCTGCCCTGCACCAGGCAGAAGGGTTGTACTATGTATAAAAGCCTGTCGTCCCCTAAGTATTTATTGCAAAATAAGGGTCTGCACTTATACGACAACAATTTCCACTGATATTTTGGCTTCAGACTATATAATACCCACAGGAATGAGTCGAGTGAAATTCTAGCGTGTCCGCGTGGTCCAAGGTCGTCCTGGGTTCAGGTGTCAGTAAGAAGATCTACTTGACGAAATCTCCAAGGCAAGAACATCCCAAGGAATCTTGGCTTCTAGAGCCTGCAGGTACACTATATCCCACTCACAGGCGGGACAAGGAAAGTGGCATGCTAAAGTGCAGCTGGTGAGTAGCTATCGCAGTGCTTTATGGCAAATGCCAACAACACATGCTTACCAAATCATAAATCACAGTTTTTAAGATCCTGTTGCATTATTCCAAATACATCAAGCATTAAATAGCCTGACTTGGGGAAGAGTCAGCTGATATGTATGATCTTTTCTGCTCAGGTGCAAAATGTTTGGGATTTTCAAAGTTTTCTTTTCAATATGTTGCTCATGATATGTTGTTGTAAATCAGTGTTTCTGTGTTCCACTTTAATAAAAGAGAAAGGATGACTTAAACAGGAATGATATTCCCTTACTTATAATAAAATGTGTTTCTGCAACAGCATGTAAAGTTCTTATCTAAGACGTTAACTAATGTAATTTGGGTTTAGCCACACTAGAATTTAAAGCAGGCCTTCACAAGGACTAAATTTATGGATAAATAACAGGAATATGCAAACACACTGGTGTAATCATAACACAGTCTATGGCTGACTGCACAGATATTAACAGAAGAGCAAATTGTAAAAGGGCAAAAAGAGGGAAAACAAGAAGCCTTGTTGCTTGGGAAGGCATGGCCTAGGGTTCAGGATGTCTGGTTCCCTCTGTGCAGCCAGACCAGACAGCAGCTAAGCCTGACCGTGTCACATCCAAAGCACCTGAGCACACAGGCAGATGTTTAACTGAAGATCAGATGTGTACCTCGGAGAGCAGCTTTTAGTATTTAAATGTTTTTTAGTATTTAAATGTTTTTGGAAAATCTCTTTGTGTGCCTCCATGTCATACCCATCACAGTGGTGGTGGCAATTCCTTCTCAGAGGTGTTCGCTAAAATACATGGGACAGTATTAGGCACCTGAAGGCTGCAGAGGGGGGGAGACACTGCAAATCTCGGGCACACAGTGTCTGTGCTGAGCAGCACGGCAGCCTGCCTGTGAGCTGGAGGGCCCTCGTAGCAACGCTTTGCAAAGGTCAGCTTACCGTGGTATCATGTTTTGAGTTCATTCGAGTTGCTTGTTAATAACCTTTTTTGGTGTTATATAATACTGCAAGGTATCGAGTGCACTCTAGTTTTGCACCTCTTTGTAAGATTTTTAGCTTTCTGTCTAATTGTATGGAGGAGGGGCTCCATGTAGCTATTTTGATACCAAGCATACAGGATTCAGGAATAAGTTTTCAAAGCAATTAGTTGTTAGGAACAATTCATTTGTTATACAGAATTGTTGTGTAGCCTGTAATACGTGGTGTGCATCTCCAGGAAACCTAGAATGAAGGATCATCACTGCATAATAAATCATTAGGAAAATGTAAGATGGGGTGAAGAACATGGTTGGATGTGTATTGCAAGCTGTCTAGCGAGTGCATGCAGCATGCTAGAAGCTGTAGCAGGTCTTTGATATCAATGGTTCAAAATGTTGGAATATTATATATATATATATTCCAAAATGTTTGAATATTTTCCTGCAAGCTTCTTTCACATAAAAGGGAGAAGCTGGGCAGCCAGCGGCAGGAGGTACTGCATGCACTGAACAAGGCAGAAAGGAGTGCCCGTCCTCCCCTGCACATCCTTCATGTTATCCCTTAACCTCAGCCTATAGGGAGCACCTTCAGGAGTAATTTAGTTTTGATGTCCCTTTTATGTGCTGACCTCACTGTTGGACTGCTATGGGGTTGCTTTCTCTGAGGAAGACCTGTCTCCATGAAGAGCTGTCCTGAGACCAGACTTTCATTTCAAGCAGACCATGGTCTTGCTTTTGTGCTAGGCAGCTGTTCCAGCAAATGTTCCAGAAAATGTTCATTTTGCTTCCTGACATCTTCCGTTTCCTTTTACTCATCACATATTCATGCCTGATAAGAGAATTAATTGATTCTATTAATTCCTACTTAACAAAATATCTAAGCAGCATTTTCCATTAATAAGACATGACTCTCTGTAAAGTCATTGTCAGACCCCAACACTATCTCTTTTCTATTCTTCTCTCCTACTTTCTATTTATTTTTTTTAACCTTACTATTTTTTGGGGCTTTTATTCTCTCATTTGTAAGTGTCTTCCCTCTGTGATTCAACTGTCTGGACTCATGAACAAACTGTCTACTGCCCAAAACATTAGGCCGTGCATCTCCAATGGAGGCAACTCTGCCCCAGTTGCAAGGCCTGCTGTGTAGATCATTCCTACTCTCTGATCTAATGAAAACAAAGCATTTGCTTAATTAAAAGAAAAAAAAAAAGAAAGAAAAAAAGAAAAGAAAAAAAGAAAAGAAAAAAAGATGAGTCTATACTGAGACCTGCAGAGCACTTGAATCGTAATAAAGCTGGGAATAATATAATATAATATGAAATAGTTTTTTTGTTTGTTTGTTTGTTTGTTTGTTTTTTGTTTTGTTTGTTTGTTTGGATAAAAAAGGCTTAATTTCTCAAAATATTTAGATTTTCAAAATCATGTTCTCCAAAATACATAGGAGTTTTGGAGAAAACATGACAATCAAAAATGTTAATGTTTAATGCATTTTTTATAGGCAAATGCAGTATTTAAATAAAAAAAAATAAAACCTTGGTATATTGTCTAAAAAATGTGAAAAATGTGTTTGTTTGTTTGTTTGTTTGTTTGTTTGTTTCTTTATCAAGGAGAAGAATGTAATTTGTCTAGCCTGCAAGTCCATGGTTCCTTCCCACAGGCATGGTAACAACCCATAGCAGACCTGCATAAACCTGGTAAGTTGAGAATATTGAAAGAGATATGGAGGTAAAACAGAAAGAAATCCATGAAACAAAAGGAAAGAAGTCCCAAACTGAGAACCAAAAAGTCAAAAAAATTCAACATTGCAACACTGCAGAAATCGTCAGACTTTAGTAAGGGCTGCATATGAATGCAACAAGAAGACATTGTCTTTTTAGGTTTTCAGTGTAGGAGATAAGTGGCTTGAATTTGTTTCTGGTATAGTCTTTTTTTTTTTTTGGGGGGGGGGGGGAACTATGGAGGAAATATTCTGTAAAAGCTCATCTTGATCATTAGATTAAGAAAATTCCTTTAAGACACAGCAATGCATAGTCCTTCTTTATGCATTAGATCATCTAGAATTGTGCCTAAAGGATGTGGGTGTCTGAAATTCTGATGTGTCTCCATATGAGCTTTTCTTTTAGAGCATAGTGACCTTCGTTATTTGCCAGACATGAACTGCTAGCCATCTTGTCTTCCCCTTCTCCACAGACCTCTTTAATTTGTACTGTAGCAGCTCTGGTTTTGAAAATTCCCATTCAACTGTGTCTTAATCTTTGAAGCACTGAAGTTTTTGTCATGAGTATTTCAGAATTGCCTGTCTGTGGTTTTCTTTTTTCTTCTGAAAATACCCAGAAGCCCATCAGTTGAGCCAACTAGAATAAAATATACATTTATGCTGTTTTATTTCCACAGACTGCACCTTTCTCTGCACCTTGACCAAGAGATTGCAACAAAATGTATGTAATGACACCCTTACTTTCTCTGAAGCTAAGCTGGAAAGGGAGGTAGCATTGTACCTTCCTCTTTAAAGACAAAAACCCTCAACAGTAAGAGTACCTATCAAAGATGTGGGAAACCAGGATTAAGAGCTCTATCCCAAACATGCATTTCTCAGATCAAGGGTATCTTAATCACAATGTTTATCTTACCGTGTTAAGAAAATTATTCTGTAAGAAAATGTAGCTGTGAGAGCCATTGTAGTCCTCACTGGGCACCCTCATACCTTTCCCCTGAAATGACTATTTTGTGGGAAATATTTAGTTATCAAGGGCTTAGTTGTCAGAAGCATTATAAATAAAATTCTTCACAGAGAAATATTCTAATCTTTAGATATGGGAGATGTGCTCATCTTTACACTCTCTGGCCCAAATAAATTTACGAAAATCTATGCAGAGTAGGATGGAGAGAGTCAGCTGCTTCAGGTGCTCCTGCCTCAGGGTGCTTTTACTTTGGAAATGCTGAACATCTCTGGGCATGGCTCTGGAACAACAGAGCCCTGCTGAGGCCTGAGGGAGCACTCTGACCACTGGGCCTGGGGACAGTGTCAGTAGTTTCACATCGGAGAGATACACAGGACTACATCACCTTGTATTGAGGCACTTATACCTCTCACGCATTACTAAGATGGCCTAGTCCTAACAGAGCAGTCTGCTTTCTGGCGTTGAATAACACTTCAAATTTTAGAAGCTAAAGAGCTGTTTCCTGGAATTTAAATTCTCTTGTCACACCTAGGAGTAATTTAATAATCTCAGATCACCAGCTGTTCATCTAGCATAAAAATGCTCATGTGTCTTAGGCTTTATTCACAGTGTAAATACAGGACTCAGAACTAAATGACTGTTATTCATTGTAACCGGAGGAACATTCTTTCTAAATTAGATGGTTAATCATGAACCTAATATATTCTGCAGGAACATTTTAAAGTAAAAAATAATTTACTGACAATTGTCATAAAAATATAACAATACTTGGCCTTTTTAATCTTCTGCCTGTTCAAATAATTTGACAGCATCAATGATCCTCAAAGAATTTGAATAAGGCGTGCCCTCTGAGTTACCAAAGTGACATAACAAGAACTTAGCTAAAGGCACCACGGAGTCCTCCTAAGCTAAAGGAACTGCAGAAAGCTGAAATAGGCATGAGCTCTGACAATGCATTTCCACTGGTATATCAGAGGACAAGCAGTCGTTTTAAGCCTTTTGTGAGAATTGTATGCTTGAGGGTCCGCCTTTCTGCTGCTGCATTCCTGTTGACTCCCATTTATTTCTATCACTAGGTAAACCGTAAAGGCAGAGGGGAAAAGGTTTAGGGTCAGTAGGGCCTTCAGAAGCTCCTGTTTTATTGGATGAGTAATGAGATTTGGTGGGAGCTGTAGCACATCAGAAAAGAATTCTTAGGCTTCTACAGGCATGGTTAGGCACTTGCTCACCCATGTTCTTAAATCTCTTCCTACAGCACGCATTTCAAAAATATCCATCAGAACAATGGAGAAAAACAAGAAAGTAAGACTTAAGAGGAATATAGAAAATCCAGTGAGGCTGTGAGACAGCAACTATAACAAGACCAAATTTGCAACAATGGGTGAGCAGGAATAAGAAACATGGGGAATAAGATACTCGTAGAGAGCAGTGCTTTTTCCCAAGAAGTTAAAGGGATGGTAAAACAGCTCTATTCCTAAGAGAGGCTGAAGGTAGTTATTTCATTTCAAAAGAAGAAAAGAAAAGAAGCTGTGATGTGTCTAAAGCTAACTTGTTTTATGTCTCCACATATATCATTGTCTGCAAGGAAACGTGTGAGCCAAAAGTGATTTTTAATATCCTTGTAGGGTTGGGGAGAGGATGATTAAATGCTACAGGCCAGAATTACCAGAGGAGATACAAGATGTACAAATATGGATATAAAGCAAAAAACACAGCTTTTTACCATGAGGATGGTTGGACACTGGCATAGATGCCCAGAGAGATTGTGAAATCTCCGTCCTTGGAGTTTTTCAAAGCTTAACAGACCCCAAGCAACCTGACATAACTTTGATGAGAGCAGGGTGTTGGAAAGGTTGGAGTAGATGACCCCTAGAAGTTCCTTCCAACCTAAATTATTCCATGAGTCTAGATGACCTAGGGCAATGAATACTTTATGACCTACCCTGTGAAATAAAAACCCATTGATAAGTTTGACCTGGTCAATACTGTAAGGACACGTAAGCATCTGTCACTGCTGATATCCTGCCCCCACTGCAAAATCACAAACCTTATGTGCAGGGGGCAAAGGGTGGAAAGGATAGCAGTGGTTTGTGGCTAGGATACAGCAGCTCCTCCAATTGCTTCTCAAAAAAAGAGGGGACGTGAAAATTGAACTAAGAGAGACATTGCACCACAGTCCTGTGGGAGCATAACAGTGAGGAACTGCACAGGACTGGGTGCCTTCCTCATCTCCACCATGGGTCCCACCACTCTGCAGCCCACTGGCTTCCCTTTCTTTCCTCCAGTCCTCTCTGCATAGAAGACATCTTCCATTTTCTCATCTTTTAATTTCCCCATGAGATGATTAAATCTTGGCTGCATTTTTGCAGCAAGACTTTTCCATGTGAAGAGATTATAGGAGATTAGCTACAAACCATATTTTTCTCAACTAGAAAGTCAGCATTTCAAAATGTATCTTATTAAAATGAGAGTAGTTACTTTAGCTGCCCTATGTAATTATGCCTTTAAGAAACTGTTGAGTGCTTCTGGTTTGAAAATCATGCTTCTGTTAGCATTTCCCTACTTGGATGTTGAAATCTCAAGACCTTTTTGAAAATCTTGATCTGACTTTGTCTCTGGTTAATAGGACATTCACATTAAAACCATTTAAGTTGTTTAATTTAAGCAGGGGTCAAATTCTGCCTCTGTTTTATTGTTCTGTCTGAAGATTGCTATTCCAAAGGAAGGTTCATTGGTTCCAGCTAATGAGAAGAAGAAAATACATCTCAAGTTCCTGATACCATAAATACTTGGAATGAAAATTAAACATTATTATTAGCAACTTTCAGCAGGGTTTAAAGTGTTGAAACTTAACCTTGTCATGTGGATCCCTATCACTTAACTTTAATGAGTAACCAGTAGCAGGAGAGTTTCCTATATCGTGTGTGCAGTAGCTGCTGAAGAGAGATATGGCATATTATCTAGACTGTTTTATAGCTGCTGCTACCTTATCACTGCAATAAAGAGGGAAACTAGAAATTTTAGCCATTATCTTCTAAAAGGTGCACTGTAAAGCCATGGTTCCAAAATGATTTGTGTAGTGTAAAGATCATGTACTGGAACCAAAACTGTTACAGATTTTAAAAAGAAATGATGGCCTAGGCGATAATGATGGGTGATAAATAAAAGCAACAAACGACCTTCGTAACTCAACTGGAAATGGTTATCACCACTATTCCACCTTCCTCATGATAGATCTTGATGTCAGACCTTTTTTTTTTTTTTTTTTTTTTTTTTCTTTTTCTTCTCCAAATGTTGCACTGGAGCAGAAGTGAGAAATGGTTGAAAGCTTAGAGATGAGTGTTTTGGAACATTTTGCAGAACACGCTGTCTGAGGCCATAAACACAATTCAGTTGTAACTTAAAATATCTGATTGAAGTTGTTCTTTCCATTCACTGTCTCTTTCCGTATTTAAATCCATACAGATAAGGATACCTCTCAGTTTCCAGAGTGAATCTGTACGCTTGAGTAGCATAACAGTGGAGGCAGCTTCCTGCTAAAACAAATGAGCCCCAGAAAGTAACAAACATTTTGTGTTTACTTCTGTTTAGCTGATGAAGACTTACTATTTTCTAAGGAGAGGAGCATTTGTAATGCTGATGATAACTCTAGAAGAGCAATGTTCCTGCAGATCCCAGGTAACATTGATTGGGATCTTATTCCCCATTGCAAAGCTAAGAGGTGTTCTTTTGTTTGTCTGTTTGTTTTCTTAATATAGTGTTTGACAATGTTTTTCATATATTGCCTTTGGCTGAGGAGACTTATTAAGGGTATTTCGGTCTAACGCACCGTGTTGGGTAGGAACAATAATTTCCACAGTGTAACCTTACCTCCCCTTGCATAATTATTTGTTGTCCACTCAATCAGCACATTCCCTTCCTACAACACACCTCCAAAATCAAATAGTACGTGCTGTTGATGGGGTGGGGGAAATAGGGCAAGATTCATCTTCAAGCACTGTCACAAAGTTGGTAGGCATCGTTATGCCTCCGTTGAGATATGGTTTTAGAAAAACAGTAATAAAATAAAAAATATGTGTTTAAAAAAAAAAAAAAGTGTTTAAAGAGCAGTAGGCTGAGCCGCTGCGGGGGAACGGAAAGAAAACCGGGCTGCCCAAAATTGGGTTTCATTTGGCACCAGCCTTAGCGCCAGCACCTGTCATGCCTCTACCGATCGCACGCATCGACGGGCGCACTCCGCATCCCGTTGCAAGGATGCTGGGGCACCGACAAGCCTCCGGTCGCCCCCCGGATCCCCGGCGGCCCCATTCAGAGTGGCCGGGGGTCGGGGGGCGACCGGGGGCCTTGGCCATCAGTAGCGCGATGCCTTCAGCAGGTGGCAGTGGCGGCCCGCGGCGGGGCGGGGTGCGCGGAGCCCCCCGGGTCCTCGTCCCCCAATTTTCCTCCCAGAGGGTGGCTCTCTTAATAAAGCCGTGGGTTTGAAGAAGTTCCGCAAAGGCATTTCGAAGAGGAGAGATCAACAAAAAGAAAGGACACCCCCCCCCCCCTTTTCAAACCTTACTCCCTTCCCAAAACTGAGTCAGAAGCACTGGTCCATGCAGCCCCTTCACCATTGAAGGAAGTTGGAACGATTAAATTTCAGGCAGCACAGTCCCTCTTTATCTGAATTTCCAAAATATGAACGTGTTTCAGAATCATGTGAGCAGGCTGAGTTTATACACGCAGCCATGGTACGTGGTGTCTGCATTGTCTCTTTGAGCCGTTTAATGTGTCTGGAATATCATTTTGTATCACATCTTGAATATTTTAACATAGCCTTAAGTTAAATATATCTTTTTTTTTTCTTTTTTTTTTTTTTCCCAAGTCAAAAATAGTGATTACTTCCACAAGTAATCACTATCGCAAGTGATTACATATTAAGAGGATTAGGGTTTGCAGGAACGATTGTTGAATAGAGTTTGTTTAATTAGTACCCATCTAAATAAGGGGAGTTAAGATGCTGATCCAGACTCTGTTCCCCTTTGTGTCTGTGCTAACTTCAGTGGAATGACATCAGTAATGAACACTGCTCATTATTTTCGGTTATTTTAGGTTTTTGTATAGAACATGTGGTTCTGTAGTTAAAAAGAGAGTAAGTCAAGAGTAATGGCTTTTATTTTTTGTATTTTCTAACTATTTATTTTCTAGTCCTTGTTTATGAATTATGAAAAAATCATTATATATATATATTCTTGGTTCATCTGCATATATTCTCTGACGGTTTTTCTGTTTATTTTCAGGAAGCTGAGTATCCTCTATTTAAAAATGCAGCAATTTGGTGAAGCCCTATGTTGGCTAGCGAATCATTTCAAGCAGGACTCAAATTTTTGAAAAGAAATGATAAATCTTATGCTCTGGGGCTTCAGGCAACTAGAGAATAATATATTTTCTATTGGGGGAGGAGGGAAGAAGAGTATGCTCGTCTTCAGTGACAAGAACCTCAGAAGCCTATCTCTTGAGCCTGGAGAGGCATATTGATTGACAGTTCCTCCTCACCTGCCCACTGATGGTGATTCATATCAAGAAAGAAGAGGAATTAAGTTGGAAAAAAAAAAAAAAAAAGAAATAAAAGCACGCTGAGTAGTTCAGCGAGTTCCTCGGCGGTGCAGCAGAAAAGATGTGCTGGTGTGCTGGTTTCCATGGCTGCACGACTCTGTTTACCTCCCGTAACATCCAATAACACCTAACTTTTCTATATGGTCTTTCTTAATTGCTTCCCATTGGAGAACATTTCTAGGGTTTTGTGTTTTTGAAGCCACATTCTGTCACAGGCTTCAGGTCTTCTCAATCTGATTGCTGCAATGCTTTTTTTGTTTGCTTGCTTTTTTTTTTTTTTTTTTTTTTCATTAAATCACACAATCATATGAAAGAGGCTGATAAAAAGGCAGCAGAGTAGTAGAAGCCTGACTGGGGTTAGGCTATGGAAAAACACAGGATCCTACACACTTCCCATGCTACCCTTATCAGCTGTCAAGCTATTGCACTAGATCAGATGCTTGCAGTTACTTAGAGTGAAATGTGCAGTTTGCGGATTTCTCTAAACACATGTAACTGTAGGTAGACAAGCTGTTTTGAAATATTAATTTAATATTTACACGTAGTCCTCTTTCTCCTGCCAAAATTATGTAAAGGAGAATAGCCTCCTCTATTTATTGTTATGTTAAATCCAGCTTCAACCTAACCACACTTATACCAGTAGTGTACAGGAGCACTCCTACACTGTGACTTTCAGGTGTGTGTGTAACTGTGGGTGACTATGGTGCTTACTGCAGCCATCACATCTGCTTTGGGAGCAACAGTACAAAAACCTAGCAGTTCCACAGATTGGTAACACTTTGTTTCCCTGAGGATTATGGCTTTAGGGACTTCTGATGCAGTTGTTTCAGTGGTTTGTTACAGGGCTCTGAAAAAATAAAATGCTTAGTAACATATTTAGTTTTTTATTTTATTTTTTTTTTTACATAAATATTCCTGTATTACTCCCGTGATTGCTACAAGTAGTGGTTTGACGACACCCTAACACCTTAATTTTTTTTCTTCTTACTTTTCATCCTGACAAGTTTTACATTTTTAAGTGATCTTTTGTTAGTGAATAGCAAATATTTTTTTTTAAGTTAAATAGAGAAATTCATGCCAATTATTGTTCCCTTTAAAAATGTTGTTTTTCTTATGTTTGCAAAAACTAGCTTTGTTAATGTAGTCTTAAGTTCCATGATCAGTGCATTCGACTAGTAATTTCTAAGTTCAGCATAAGCATTATTTACTTGCATGCTTGTCAGTACCAAATCCCATCTGTAACCCTGTCACAAGCCTTTTGCAAGCACCACCATCATCAGAAGTAATACCTGCTTAGAGATGTAGACTCTTTTTTCACTCCCTGCTGCAAAATGAAAATTTCAATATCGTATGTCAATATCATATACATAAATGGTGCAATATAATTAGAATATTTAATTTGATTCCTTTCTCACCAGGCATTACAAACCATCAATACTATTTGCAATGTGTTATACAGGAGGAAGCAGATTAATTCCAGGTAAGAAGAGGAGTAGCAGACAATAACTAGAGGATGAAGTACTAAATTGTTTTACCAGTACTAAATTGTCCTAAAAGGTTGCACTCCCTACTCTTTGCTTTGCTTTTTGCTTTTGAGGAAATACTTGGCAGGGAGCTTAACTATAAGTGTCCTACCAAGTCCCTGATTTTCACTACCTGTGTTACTCAGAAGAGTTCAGCATCTATCATGTTGCCACTTAGTACATTCAGGTTTCTGCCTTTTTTGTTCCAGAAAACTTCATGTGAGTGAAGAAACAATTTGCTACTTACTTCAGACATTATTTTCCTTTTTAGAGGCATGGAGAAAGGAACTTGACTCAGCAGTTTTACTACGACAAGAGAGCATCAGGTTTATGGCAGGATCAATATAGATATCTGCCTGAGAAAAAACTTTCCTTTGCGACATTTTTGATAACAACTTAGGATGTAGGTTTTACAAAATTTTTATTAACAAGGGAAAATTTTATATTGAAATTAAATAATTTTTATATAGGGACTCTAAACCTACCGTAGTTTTTATAGGAATATCATAAATAACTAACATGCAGAGGAATGGAGTGTTTGTGATTTTTGTTTCTTTTTTTAAAATGAAAATTCCTAATTTTAACATCTCTAATTAATTATTAATTGGGGCGTATGTAGGCAGTGTCATGCATTATAGGAAATATCCCAAAGTGCATACCTGCCCTTTTCTAAGTAAGTTGGGGGACAGAATTAAAAAACAAAACAAACAAACAAACAAACAAACAAAACCAAAAAACTCAGATCTTGGCCAGAGTTGTCCTAGGATCTCAACTTTCATGTTATAATGCTGTTATAGAGAAAGGTAAGAGGAAAAATAAATTCTTGGATTAGAGAAAGGGAAGGACTCAAGAGAAAGCACTGGAAAGAGGGTTGCTTTCTTGTTTAGCTGCTGCTGCTTTGTCTTGAATATGTAATATACAGAAGATACTACAGCAAATCTATTTGTTTGTCAGGAGCTTGTTGTTCACTTATCAGTAAAGCCATGATCCTGAGTAAATTTGGGGAAATCACATGGCATGTCATGCTTCAGTTTCCTAACTATACAATTAGAGTAATAACTTCTTACTTCATGGTGGCATTACAATGATATTTCCCATCATTTTTTGAAGGCTAGTGCTATCCTGCTTAATAGCTTTAAAGTTCAAAATGTCCACTCTTCCTTTATACTCTGGTTTCTCTTCTGATAATATAAATTTTTCATTCAAAAAACAACACATTTTATCTATTTCTTCAGTCAGTTACCACAGATGCTGAGGACTGTGCTCACAGCCAGGATAGCTCTGACATGAGAGGATGTTGCTTAGTCAGTGAGATATTTTGTACATTTGTGACTGTGTAAAACAGTGTGTAAAACATCTATTTTAATGCATGACCAAGAGTAAAAAAAATATATATATATATATATTAGCACAGGGTAAATCAATTAAATGTTCTTATTCTTATAACAAGTATGCATTTCTAATGGAACATTTTGCAGCCTGCTGTTATATTGCCGTATGGCACTAACAAACATCTATTATACACAACCAATCAAGATCTGACTCAGTAACCTTGCAGATAATTTTAAAATACCTTAAAAAATTTAATCATGAAGTACTTGAACAACACTTTAAAAAACAATAACAACAAATAGGCAAAACCAAAAATTGAATTTCAATGTACAAGTGGAAATAGCAAGATAACAAGGTATGGATTAAACCCATATTGAAAGCAAGTTATGCTGCTGTTTTATTGCGAAAGGCAGTACTACAGTCTGAAATACAACAACCTATGTACATGCTCACTTGCGTGATAGTCCTCTCTCCTTCAGTTGCCAGTGACATTGCCTTCGCCTCTGACAAAGTAATTTATCACCCTATAGGCTAGTTTAATATAATGTTAGAAGACTGCAAGCAGCTTGTTGATATGTGAACAAATCAAGGTTCGATGCTGCAAGCGTCGATGCAGTGCATCTGCAGACCTGGCAAAACATGGTTGCGCTGTATACAGAAGGAGAAAGCGGTATCAGCACTGGGATGGATCCTGTGTCTCTGCTCCATCCATCCCCTTCCAATTGCACACCTGATAAGGAGGCTCAGGCCATGTGGCTGGAGCAGTAAGAGGCAGGATGATCCTGCAGTCACACCGTTTTGGGGATAAAATCCTCCAAAAGTTTATGCAGGGTGCCAGAGAGAGTCATAGAAGGTGCCTCTGGCTTAGGATCAGACTTGGGTTTTGGTGAGCAGCTGGTCTTGTTAGCTGACTGTAACACTCAGAAGCTTCCTTCAGATTTGGTTGCCTGAAATTATATATTAAATCCAAATTCCTCTTGATAACAAGGCAATGTTATCTTTCAACATATCAGAAGAAAACAATGTATATCCTATTCAACCAGCTGAGAATATGTACCTGAGAAATCATTTCTGCCAATAGCTCATTGGAAGAATACTAGGATATGAGGTTATTATTATTATGGAGCTACTGTGGAGCCATTATTTTTGTTTCAAATATCAAACTGTAGTTCCTGTATAGTGCAATACAAAGTACATAGTACATTTATCCTAAAATATTTTGTTTCATGTTTATTTTTCCGGTATCGGTATTCTTTACGAAGTCAGTAGTTACATTTATGAGAGAGGAGGGAATTTAGAGATTTCTGAGAACAAACCTGTCAGTCCAATGGGATATGTCTCCAGCTTTTCATCTCTGGAGATCTAGCTCTAAATGTTTCTGTAATCACCTGTGCTGAAGATCATTCCTGTTGTTCTGCTAAAACTGCATAGCATTAAAAATCAAAGCCAAACATGGAATGAGCTGTATATAGACATGTTTTGTAGCCTCTCCCCACTCCCAGTAAGACTCAATATAGGAAAAGATTACAAAAAATCAGAATTCAATTACACTTATAGTGTCATGTGGGAAATTCTTTCTAATACCTGAGTGTTATTATTGCCCTGCTATAACAGGACTCCTATAAACAGCAAGTCATATAAAAGTTTTTAATTTGTTCTCCTGATAGTCTTCACTACGGTACTATAAACTTCTTCTAAAGTGGAATTTAATGGCAACACACAAACATTATGAATTTTACTCACCAAAAAGAGAAAAAAAAAAAAAAAGAAAAAAAAAAGACATTTCACTTACTCTGTAATTTTTTATTATATTTTATAAAGGCAGCTTAAATTATTGATGCAAGAGCTTATGTGCATGTATTATTATATTATAAATACTGTCAGAAGTGTGTTTACTTAGCTAGGTTACTGGGAAAAATAGTGAAAGAATTTTGCCATATACTTCATAATGAACAGAAACCAAGGAAAACATTGAAATTATCTCAATGTGTTTATATTTTTTTGTTTATGTAACACATTTAAAATCACTCTGTTTTTCCCACTCGTAAGCTGATACTCAGCCTGATCCTATGCTATTCTGGGGAATGAACGAAGAAGATTCAAGTTTCAGAACAGCACCATGCTGGCCTGGATTTATCCTACCTCCCACAGTTTAGGGATTTTCAATGAGACTAGAATATCTCCCTGTTCCCTGAAAACAGAGGGGCACAGAGGCTTGGATGACCACAGTTCACTTTTGGAAACCCTTGAGTGGGTGCTGACATTTCAACACATCAGCATCTTCTACAGCACCTTTGATTTTCCATGGCCAGGAGCTTCATTTAGGCAAGCATAATCACCTCACCTCCACAAGGTCATGCTGGTTGTCTTACCATGGCATGTTGTCCCCTCTCCTGGTATGCTCACTGTAAATGTAAGGAACTGCTGCTGCAAGAGGAACAGCATGGGCTGTCAACATTTTAACAGCTGGGAATCGTGCAAGTCTGCTTCATGTTTTTATCTGCTGCACATAGAACTATGCACTGCTGGCTGTAGATGTAGATCTAGGAAGGCGAAACCTAAGTAAACATCAAACAAAACAGCTGCACACTGTTTGTCTTGTACTGTTGGCCATGGTCTGGGCTTGACAGTGCTGCTGTGAGGTAAGTGCTACACATAGGTGAGGTAGCAGGTCTCTGCAGTGGCTGAGCCCGCACCTTTTCAACTCTCTTCCTCCTGGCCAGCTCCAGACCTTGTCTGGGCAGAAGAAGGCCCTCACACTTAGCTGAAGCCAGTAGCTAATAGGACTAGGCTTGGTGTCAGTTTAGACCATGATTCAACATTATCTTGGACAAGGTGCCAGGGGACATATGTCTTTTGAGGAAGACTGGTGCCTGAGAAAGCCATTCTGACACCTCTGAAAAAATGTAATCTTGCCATCCTAAAGCTTAAGACATTTGTTTATTTTACCTCTGTTTTTGAAAGGACCATCTTAAATTTCACCTGTTTCTGCTTCTGTTTCTTTGCTGTCTCAAGGACAGCTTGGGGGAGAAACATGGGCACTCTGAGATAGCTAAAACTCATTGTGCACAAGCCATGGTTTGTAGGAAATCTTGAAAGGGAAAAAGGAAGACTTGAATATTTCTCAGGTTTCAAAGGGTTCAATTACCTTTCCTCCTAAAGACTCTCTACCATACAAAGGTAGGCACTGGTTGTTTGAAGAGAATACTCAGAGGATGTGGTTCCTTTTTCTTATCTCTGCTTTTCAAAAACTTGCAAAACAGCAATAAGTGCTTGTCTCTGAATTTCCAATTAACACCCCAGAAGTGCTTGGATGGCTGCTTCTCTTAGAGATTTCGTGTTTGTTCACACTTTCAGGGTATACATGAGTATACAAGGATATTATAGGCCATTTTACTTGTAACTCCAGTAAAATGTCTGTTCCATAATCTACATAAAAACTAGAATTATGTAGAGAATGAAAATGTTTCTAGAACTTTGAGCTTTCTAGAATAATTTTTATTCCAGTTCAAGAAAACTTCAATATTAAAAATATTCTGCAACATAAAAAAGTGCCTAATTTCAGAAGGATCAATTCTTTCCAATACATTTTTTTTTACACATGTCACATACGCCTATGTGAAACACAAAAATCAAAGTAAAAAGTCATTTCAAAAAGGAAAGTGTAAGACTTTCATTTAAAGATGTCAAAATGAACTATTTTGACATTGCCAGAGCCTTTCTTCCAATTTTTTTTCCTCACGTAAGTTAAATTTCAGTGAAAAGGCAAGACTTCACAAAGCATTTAGAGCTACACTATTTTAATGAAAACACATTCTACTATTGGTTTGATAATCATCTGTAATCAAAATAATAGACGTGTTTTTTTATATATATATATGTATATAAAAGAGACTGTTAGGTAATAATAAGATTCAGTAGCACCCAGTTAACTGGTGTAGAGTGTATAATGGTGTCTACTTCAGAATTTAGCTCTCAAATATTCATTTATATTATCTGTCAGTCACTGATTTTCCACATACAAAAGGTAAATCCTCTTAACATTCTTCAGTTCTGGTAGGTAGCAAACAAATATGAGTCAGATTTTTTAAAGGTAGTTTTTAATAAGTCAAATCTTCCACTGCTGAGATTAGATACTTCCTTATACTTCTGTAGTTTCAGTTGATTTTACTGGAATTTTGCAGTCTATTTACAGTAACACATGTAGGTTTGATGGAACACGAAGAGTTGTCTGCATATTTGGATTTTAGTGATTGAAGGACTTCAATACATTTGCTCTTGCAGGCAATTATCCTTCATGAAAACTGTTTTTCAGTTGGAGTTAAAAGCAACTCCCTGGTAATAGCCACCTTCACATACCGTGATTTAGAAACACAGCTAATTGGCAAATTTAGCCTCATGCTATATCAAGTAATCTGATGTATCTTATTAGGTCCGGCATCATACCTGATGTTCAAATTGGATATGGAGATAAGAAGGACATGAAGATCAACTATAGCAGCCACTTATCAAACAACAAAAAAAAAGTCAGCTTTCCTATGCCATGAAATATCTCATTAAATACATGATGCTTCTGAAGTAATTGATGTTAAAAAGCATGAGCCTACTATAATTACAGAGATCTTGCTGATCAAAACATATCTTAACAATCAGTCTTATTATTTATGCTTTTTCTGTACATTAATTTTCTCATCAATGATATATATATATATACATACTAGTGCTGAAAAGACAAATTCAGGGAAAATTCTTCAAAAAGAAGGAGAAGTTGATAGTAGAATCATTTCTTCAGACAATAAATAGTAGTAGCTCTTCAAAGTGAAGCTTAGTTCATCCCCTGCAGTTAAACAAACAAAAAAGGAGTTCAACCCTAAAGTAGGTATTTTCTGCTAAAAATAATTGAACTAATCTTCTACTGGAAAGCTAACAGAAAGTGGATGAGACATTTAAACCTAACTTTGCCAATTCTAGTGGCGTTTTTCTTCTTTTAACGGGCACTAAGTAAACAGGTTTTAAAGAGCACAGAATAAACATCAGCAAAGTTTTCTCTGTGTCACAAGTGATCTTTCATGAGTATTAAATCAGAGGAAATTTTCACTCTCACCTAGGTATGAGATAAAAACAATACCAAATTACAAGTAAAAGAACATAAAAAAAAAACATAAAAAAAAAAAAAACATAAAAAAAGAACATAAAAAATGTTCTGAGATCATCGCCAAGATATGCCAATATATAAAAATTCTATCTAGTTTCTTATGTAAAAATCTATGACATGGACTAACCAGTTAAGATGGGGGCAACACTATAATGTGTTTCTAAGGCTTCCCTGTTAATCTTTCTGCATATGAAATATTCATTTCCAATATTTTCTCATATTTCCACTGATCTTTTTTTTCTGCGTCAGTGATGGTAAACTTTCTTGGGTCTGGTGCCAAGTTTATTTTAAAAAAGCAGTGTAACTTTCTGTTAGTGATTCCAATCCAAATCCCTGCTGATGTCAAATTTGGCACCAGTTCTCCACAGTTTTTCTGCACTAAACAACTACTGAACTCTGAAAATATTTGGATATTAGCAAAAGATGTGTTTATCCACTGCTGTGCCACTTCTACTTCCTCAATATCCATTTCTTTCCCCTAACAAAATAACCAACATGCTGGCAACTGCCCCCATGTCCCTGTGCAGAAAATCACCACTGCAGAGCACAGCTCCCTGCATGTACCATTTTTGATCTGGTGGAAACTGTAGATACCTCTTCCAAGCATGGAAGGAAGGAAAGGCTATTACAGAAGTCCATTCTCCTCCTCCTTCCTTTTTCTTCTTTTCTTCTGTTGCTGTCTCTAAAGAAGGCATCTCATTGCTGAGTACCAGGGCCCTGTGACCCATGAGTGGCTGAATACACGGCTCTCCAGGACAGGGCAAATACAATTGTCTGGACTTGTTCAAGTTAGGTCCTGACTGCTGGCCATGCTAGAGGTAGGGGAGGGCATGGCTTACGTTTGCAGCTGGCACTGCATCAGGACACCTCAGTTATGCAGGATCAAAGAGGGAAAGCAAAAATGTGTTGTGTCATCTCAGAGAGCCTCAGTGTCATCTCAGGCTGGGAGTGGTGTCCTTTGCCTGTTGCCAATGTGCTGAAAACTGGCCCTAGGGATAAAGATTGCAGGAGAGGTAATTATTGGCAGCATGTCCTCAGCGGAATAGCTTTAGTGAAATAGCTCTGAGGTCACAGGCATTTCCCTAAACAACTCTGAGCATGGGCTGGCTGCCCCTGCTCTTTCCAGAGCTGGCACTGGTTGGAGGGGTCCTAAGAAGCAACATGAGCCTCCCTGGTCTTTTTGCAGAGAACTGCAGCAATTTAATGATGAAGTGCTGGATTCACAACTGGAAAAAGGTGAGGAGCATGCAAGAGTGAATGGGCAGGTCTGTGCATGACACCACCCTGCAGACATAATGCAGCCTCCACATAGCAATGAACTGGGAAGGCTGCATCTCTCCAGCTTCTGCTTACATTTGTGTGCCTTTTACTGCACACACAAGGGAATCAGCCACCTGCCTTGTAGTGCAGCTGCTTTGCCTAGGGACAGCGTCTATCTACAAAACACATTAGAAGAATGTCAATTTGGGATGTATCACTCACTTTTTAAAATCATTGAACAACTGTCAGCAGTGATTCAGAGGCTGTTTTTGACAGTTTTCTGGAATTATGTAATACCTTCCACGTTGCATATATTTAGTAGATTTATACCACGTATTATAATTTAAATGTATGTACGTATTATATGTACACACACAAATTATCACTCTTTTTAAAAATATGCATTGCCTTTTTATTTGAAAAGGATGGATAGTATAAAGGTAAGACCCTTAAAAGTCTAGGCAAGCCATATCACTAGGGAAAGCCACGAGGTCGGCAACCTCTGTTCTCTGGCAGTCAACTTTGAGGGGCTGCCAGAAGAATCTCATGATGTTGAGTAACATGTGGTACCAACATGTGACATTTTTTGCTGCAGTGGTTGTTCTGATTTATTTTTTTTTCTTCATTGCAAATTCTTTGTTCAATAGTGAGGCTTACTAACAGACAGCCCCCATGGACAGCCCACTTCCACATCAACCCTGTGAACTGGTTAGCAAATGGAGACCCATCCCCAAGCAGGAGCAGCCAGGTTGAAGCTGACTTTTTCCTCCAGTCTTTTTGTACTTCTCTTGAATTAGATCCAGCTGCCAGGCTAGATCAGAATCAGGATGCAACCCAATGAGAGGAGCAAGCAGAAGAGGCCCCCTCACATCTGCACCTCACTAGCCAGGGTTTTTATTGGTCTCTGTTCTGTTAAGAAACCACCTCCAGTTGGGTGTAGCTCCTTCTTGTAGACAAAGGCCTGCACAAATGTCTTGGGCATCCTTCTGCCCTTATTGCAGGGATAGGACCCCAGCTTCATTACCTTTTATGGTAAAAATAAATAAATAAATAAATAAATCACCTGTATTTATATTTTCCTGTTCAACCAAGCAATTACCTGGCCTGCATTACTCCAATCTCTCCAATCTTCAATTTATATTTAATTTTTTGTTTGTTTGTTTGTTTGTTTGTGGATACTCAGACAATACTGGATGTCAGTCTTCATGAGTCTTCATTAATCAAACACTGCATTTTAGTGTTTTCCCCTAGATTTTAAATGCCTACTTGGTAGAGCCTAGTGTGTTACAAGAAGTTTCTTTTTCTTGGATCAAGAAGATACAGTTTCAGTAATTAATGGCTAGACTGTGGTGTTCTTCATTTATGATGAGTAAGTCCTTACCTCATGACTTGCTTCAATATCTTTAGATTAAGATGCTCAATATGCAAAATCTTCATTCTCCTCAAATGAACAGCAAAATATCCATCTATTTCAAGAGATGGGATTTCATCCAGGTTGACCAGAATGCAATCATCTTGTGCTAAGCTGTAAGAAGACTTCATACTAAAGTCTTTAAAGAGTATATAATCATATTATTTATATATATCAATAATATATATAAATATAATATATATATAATATATATATAGGTTTATATATAATGATATTATTTATATATTATATAATCATATCCAGTTGACTTCTTAGGAAGAAGATACAGAATTACTAAAGTGAAAAAGCTACCTGTAATACTGTAAGTGATAGCTGGATATATATGTGTGTGTGTGTGTGTGTATATATATATATACATATATATATATAAAGTGGGATATGTCCTCTTCTCTAAAACAATTATACCTAGAGCTTGCCAGAGATTTTTCCCAGTTCGTATGGCAGCAAAAATTTCAGCTACTAAAAAGCCACCCTCATCAATGGTGGTGGGAAACATTGCAGAATTCATTACACACACAGATTTGTAGAAAGATGGTTACTCTAGACTGAGGAATCTAACTTTGCAATATTTACTTGGTACAGTATGATATAGATCATTGGTGTATTTTGGTTGATTCTTTTTTTTTTGTTTGTTTGCTTAGTTGGTTTGTTGACTGGTTTGGTTTTTGCTTCCCACTTCTTTCCCCCAGTATGTGCATATATATATATATATATATACATATATATATACATTTGTATGTGCTTACACTAAATATATTTTATAGCTTTTCTATAGAAAGCAATAATTTGACTTAAATGGTTTCAAAATAAACCTACAATTCCTTGTCTAAAAGAAAAATACTTACCTACGGAATTTCTCTTTATGGATCTTTAAAGAGTCCTCTGAAGTATTACTTGCTATATGAGCCATAGCAATTTTCTGTAGGGGTAACTCATCTGTGTTTGAGGGGATGTTATCAGGCTTTAAAAGGCTTTTTAATTTTTAATTTTTTTTTTTTTTTTTGTGGGAAATCTTTGAGTCTAACTCAAACATCAAAAAAAGAGAGGTTAATAGAAGCCTTATAAATATGAATACTATTTTTTAAAAAAAAGTTGAATGATCTTTCAGGAGCCAAATATGAAATTATAGTCTTCAAAGATTTGTCTTTGTATTTTCACCAAAATATTCTGCTGTTGGGTAAAAACAATTAATTAATTAAAGTAAAAATCTACAGTGTTTCATTGCAATCACTTGCTTGTTTTTTTTACCAAGAAACTTGCCTTAAATTGGATTGGTAGAAACAGATGTACATGTTTCTTCTCCCAGAATAAGTCTGCAGCTTAATAATGTATTAAATTTAGACTGTTTTCTCCTGATCTAGGTGAATAGTACAGCTCTTTTCATACAGAGTGTTAATTGCAGATAAAAAGGCAGTTTAATTGTAATATTTAGAAAGAGAAATCTCAGTGTTTAGAAGTTTTGCTTCCACTAAAAACCTGAAGTAGATGTAATAAATCCTCAGAATGAAAGAATAGGGTTATGACATTTATTTCTGCAGCCTCTTTAGAAGGTAAATGTTGGGTTATCGCTCAGCATGTGTTGTATGGCACCCAGATCACTGGGTACAATGAACAGTCAGAGTTCCTACCTAATATTGAGCTTTGTCTTTTCTCATACACATAGGTACATGCAGGATGTCAGTAACTCTGAAATATGTCATTTGGTACCTCGGATTCTCCACAGGCAGGAACTGTATTAAGTTGTCCTCACAATATGAATAAATTTCAACTATCCTCAAATGTCATCTATCTAAGGACATTATTTGTCCCACTAGCAATAGTGGACAGTCCAAACTGTTTATTAAAATAGAATCTAGAAGAAGTCTGATTATTTATTTATTTATTTTTACAATTATTGAGAGAGTCTTAATCAGGAAGATTTTCAACAGAATGTTACTCTTTCTCTTTGGGTTTTGACTGTAACTCTCCTTTCTTCTGTTTTACTCAATTCTCTTCTCCTTATGAAGCATCAGCCTATTCTTCTGCCATCTACTTCCACATATTATTTCCTAAAAACAACAACATCTAAAAAAAGAGGTCACAACACAGTTGTATATCAATGTGATTTTAGTAAAGGATGCTAGATAAATCATTGTCTTTGCACTTAAGGTTGCACTGTCAAATCCTCTCAACTTCTCCCATGTTTGCTGTCAGGGGCGGCAGTGGCTGCTGATTTTGCCATGCTTTATGGGCAGCCACAGTAAGGGACTTCAGCTCTGCCAAAAACAGTGGTTTCTGCTATTCAGCCTGCATACGTTTACATACCCAACACCAAAGGGTCTCACCTCATCAATACCGTGAGTGAAACTCTTCCCTACAGCTCCCAAGCACTTCACTTTCCTTGTCCAAAGTGAATTTCTCTCTTCAGGATTTAAGGAGAAAAGCCATCAAAGTGTGACTCTCTGGAAATAATTACGTCAGTAGGGATTCAAAGGTAGGGGGTCATTCATGCTTTTCCAGAAAATAAATCCACAATGCAGAAAAGACAAGGCAAATGCTTCTCAGAGTTTGTTCTGCTGCATAAATTTCTACTGAAAAGCATCTTTCCAATGCTAATGCAGAGATAACTTGACATTCATGTAATCTGTGCATAATGAATAGAAGTGGGTGATTTATAAAAGTAGTTTTCAATATTCCCCTGGGGAGAAAAAAAAAAAAAAGCCAAAAAGCTGTTGGAAATTATTTAGTCTGCTCACTTTCCTTAAGGCATGTACTATGGAGATAAGAGAAATTGCTATCTCAAGTTCTTTGGGAATTAGAATGTATTGTTGAGACACAATCTTCATTGTCACAGTTATAATTATATCCTTAAAACACGTATCTAAGCTATATCTACTCATATAAAGCCTTTGGCTTATAACACCTGAGGTGTAGACATATTTTAGGGTCTCCAAGTGGTTAACATGGTTCTGACCCCAACTATCACGCATTTTAGGAGAGAATTGGTAACTAAAAAGTCCAGAAGAGATGTTCATACTTCTATAAGTATTTAGGTATAGAACTGTTACATTAAATTAAAGATTTGTGGAAGCTTCAATGAACTCCCCCATTCTGTTTCATTTTAAAAATGCTGCCAAAATTCAAGCTTCTATGAAGGGGATTATTTGAAATTTTAATCTTCATTACATTTTGACCAGTTAGCATGAATATCTTGGCAGATCAAAGTATTTCAGTCCTACAACCTCACTGCACTAGCTAGCATGATTTGTGACACAAAAGGTTATACCAGTACTTTTGATCATGGTATATCAGTATTTTTGATCAAGGTTTTTAGTTTAGTTCTTTTGTTTGCTTGTTTTTTTTTGTTTGTTTTTTTTTGTTTGTTTGTTTTTTGTTTTGTTTTGTTTTGTTTGTTTGTTTGTTTGTTTGTTTTTGTTTTTTTTTTCTTCTTTATGAAATAAGGATGGATGCTTCATGCTCCACCTGTGCTCTCCAAGCATTGCCTAAGGATGTGCAATACTCTCACAGAGGTACAAACTGCGGCTAAAACTCAGGTCCTTGGCTCAGTCTGAGCTTTTCAGTTTGTTACTGCTCTGCTCGTGTTCAGCATCCTGAAGAGCAAACCATGCCTGTGGTGGGTCTGTGCAGGGTCTCTTGAAAGCCCCATGTGAACCCTGTGATGGTGCCAAGGATCTGGGCACAGCCAAGCACCCCGTGCACTGGCACTGTGTGTTTGAAACGTGTGGCACCAAGACATTGCCTGCTAGTGCTGCCCTGGCACCTCTGTCATCATTGTCACCAGGTGCCTCCTGCAGTCAGAAACAAGAAGGATACAGAGCCTGCCAGGCTTACACCCTGCCATGGGACTTGCATAATGGGCTCTGGGTGCAAAGCTTTTGCATAGGCAGGCTAATTTTATAGCCCACCTGCCATCTAAAGCATGCATGCCCATGAAAATCCATTTGGTTTGCAAAGACAATTGTACAATGCTTTTGGTATACCTCTGGCTGAGGAGTGATATCTTGTCACCTCAGTATGATATATGAGCTGCACTGCAAACTGTGAAAGTTAAAAATAACAGTGGAGTGGCATGCAGTATCAGATAGCATGCCTGCAACTTCCAGTTTACATTGAGCTCTGTTGACTATAATGCAAGCCTGGCACCTAGCTCTCCTGTAGACACCTATAGTTTGCTACTTAAATTTAGGTGTTTTAATCCCACCTCTTTGGGGTGGGAATCAGTTACCTGAACATAGACATTTAGAGACATTTCAAGTGCCATAGACTTGAAGTGCCCTAGGACATTTGAGACATCTGATATCTCAGATTGCATTAGTTGCTTGTATTTAGGTATCATTCTTTGTCTCCAGCCTGAAGTCTGAGAAATTATGGGAACAAATCCTTTCTTGTCCATTCCACCAGTCTCTCAGACAAACTGCAGTCTGTTTGAGTTCATCACAATGTAAGTTTAAAGTAAAGCACAAGAGTAAAATCTTAGAGGGATAACGGCTACTGAAAAAAAAAAATAGTATAAAGATAGAGGGAATGAACACAGTATCAAGAAAACCTTAACTTTTGGTTTTGGGGATGAGAAAAGACAAAATTCTGACACAAAATAATGCCTTTGGGAATAAAGAACTTTTGCAACTTAAAACAAAAGTTTCGACAAGATCACAATGACAAATACACTGGGGAAGAAATGTATATTAAAGTCATAAATAAGACTCCTTAACTGCTAGAAGTGACAGAAAAGTAAGAGTTGCAACTGCAAGGCTTTGTAGTCAGAGTCGTTTTCTGTACTCAGGGAATGCAGAATATTTTTAGTGTAAACAAAGAAGAATGGATTTAAATTCTGGGGGAAAAAAAAAATGAATTCTTGGTGGGCTACAGGACTCAAAATGATACATGAAAAGACAGGTTAAAAATATTGTAGATCCATAGAAGATATATAATTTATTAAAAATTGTTTTGTAGTTAATTTCCAGCTCTCCATCACTTGAGGTCAATCTTCATTTATATATACACCTTCATTAATGGTCTAGAAAATAAAGAAGACATCTTTCACAGTTTACTAAACAAGAATACCAATTTATGCCAGGAATGGTACCGAGGCATCACAGGTAAGCTCCTAATATCACTGGGATAGTGCAAATGACTTTATAGACTAGTAATCAATATACTTCCCTATCTGGGGAAGGGAGATAGCCTAAATCTTACTACAGCTTTACTTCTGTATATTTAATGTTCATCAAACCTTTCTTCTGGTGGAATTCCCTAATTCACCAGGAAAAAAAGAATTTAATTTTCATTCACACTCTTATTCACTACTCCTATTCACATTTACTACTGCATAGTGAATTCTTCCAGGAAAGTGGGACAAAAGCCAGAGAGGCAATATTCATATTCCTACCCTGCCTTATCCAGTAGGCTATGACGGCCTCAAGTGTGAATCAAAATTCTTAGGCAGATGTCCAAATCCAGGTGAAATCACAAAAGTACTGAACGTGTGAGGGTGATGGCAACTATGGGCTCTGCATCCAACAACTGGACATTAGGAAAAAAATCTTTGCTGTGAGGGTCGTCAAACACTGGAACATACTTCCTAAAGAGATGGTTGATGACCCATGCCTGACAGTATTCAAGACGCGTTTGGATAATGACCTCAGTAATATGCTTTAACTTTTAGTTAGCTCTGAGGTGGCCAGGCAGTTGGACTAGATGTTCTCTGAAGGTCCCTTCAAACTGTTCTGTTCTATTCTATTCTATTCTGTTCTGTTCTGTTCTGTTCTATTCCATTCCGTTCCGTTCCGTTCCGTTCCGTTCCGTTCCATTCTCTCCTTCCTGCATTCATTGCAGAACTCAATCAGCCAAGTGTTGGCCAGGCAAGCTTGCTCACCCACAGTGCACCTCAAGTAGATGTCCAGTGGGGTGTGTAAGCACGCAGCATTATCTGTTCTACATTTTCGGGCAGGGGGCTTCCAGGAACCTGTGATCTCTCATTCAGGATAGTACAGCAACTGATTCTGCACAAAACAGTGGTTTTGTCTAAATGCAAAGTGCCAGAGTCACAAGTGGCGTCAGCTGGCCCAGCTCCACTGCCTACATTGCACTTAGCCAGCCAACTTGTGCTCTCAGAAATGAGGGAGGGGAGAATGTCTCACCCTCTGGTGTTCACAGCAATTTGCATGGCTGTCATTCTAGATCTTTCCAAAGAATATGCCTATTGTAAAGGAGAAAAATCATTCTGCAGAAGATAAAAATTTACAAAATAGTCAGTCAAATCCCAAAAGTGCATTGTGCCAAGATGCTGCTGGAAGCTGCAATTGGAGTGAGCGTTTTTTTTTTGTTGTTGTTGTTGTTTTGAACAGACAGATGTTCAAACAATAATACACTGACTTGTGTCCACAGCAGAGCACAAACAGCCACTAACTTTACATCTGTCATTTAGAAGGCTGGCTGACATAGAAAACAAAAACGGCTAATTTCTGAGGGCAATACCCAGAGAAATTAAAGACTATCTAGCTGTGAGCTGATCTAGTGCAAGTAGCCATATCGACATGTAGGACATGGTGTTGGGAGCTATCTGTGCCCAGGGCTCCCCACTGAGGCTGTCTGAAGCACATCCCAATTCCTTGCAGAGCCCCAGACCTGCTGTTGCCTGAGGAGGGACCTCAGAGTACATCAGTGGGTCCTGTAATTGCTAAATGCCACCTAAAAACCAGCCAGGAGGGTGTTTGTATACCATAAAATTCACAGCGGTAAAGCGCTTTGGGTTGGAAAGTTATCTAGTGGTTAGATGTGTGGTAAGATGGTATTTCTCCAGTAAAAAATGGTGTGGAGATGTAGAATAATTCCATCCCTTCGCATTGTTCACTGCCTTCTTATTCCAACTTTTTTGTTTGTTTTTCTGAAAAAGCCAGAGGTGGATGGTGGTGACAGAAGTGTGCTGTGTGGGAGCCACGCTTGCAGGTTGGCACAGGAGAAAGAACAGACAACTGAGCACTCCTCTGAAGAAACACTCCCAACCTGGAGAGGAAGAGTTGATTTATCAAGGCATGAAAAATCACGAATAAAAATTAAATATGAATATCTTTAAAGTTAATAATTAAAGTAAATTTTTCATGATGTGGGTGGTGAGACCACTGGAGCAGATTGCACAGAGATGTAGATGTTCCATCCCTGGAAGTGTTCAAAGCCAGGCTGGATGGGGCTTTGAGCAACCTGATCTATTGGAAGGTGTCCCTGCCCATGGTGGGAGGGTTGGGCCAGATGACCCTAAAGTGATGCTGAAGGTCCTTTCCAGTCCAAACCATTCTGTTCTATGATTCTGCATTTCAATTCAACATGCTTAGCCCTCCATAAAGAAAAGTTTTGTGGAAAGGCAAACTGTGCTGCTCAGTGATGGAAATGATTTACCATCCTTTAGAAGAAGGAGTTGGTTCACATGTTGAGGCATTCTATGCTAAGGCAGGAGGAGTAGCTCATTTAGGTTGTAATTGAAGGAGCAAGTGAGCAACAAGTATATCCTTTTCCTGTTCATATGTTGGAAACATATTATTTCAACATCATTTGGCAGCTCAAAATTTAATTTATTTCCATTTTGTTAGACAAGGAAATTTACTGAAATATCATTCTTAAGGGACAGCACAAACAGCAGATTCCTGTCAATGCTTAAATAGCTAAGAAACTAAAACAATTTACACTATGGATCAGAGCTTTCTTTTTATATTTTTTCTTCATAGATGTCAGAGTTTGGGGGCTGAAATTACTCTAAACTTTCTGAAAATGATAATTTTAGGAAGTTTGAGCAATAGTAACTGAAAAAAAAGTCAGGAAAGCTGAGCTTTTATTACTTTCACTGCACTATAATATGATGTTCGTTTCGTACATTGTGCTACACAAGCAAAAATGTAGCTATCAATTTTGTTTAGTTTCACCGTGACCTTATCCTCTTGCTACTTAGCTATCTCTGGCTCCACATGATGGTGGAGAAACTTAGGAGAAACAAGTTTCAACATACAAAGAAATAAAAAGAACTAAAAAATACTAAACAAAGACTGCCGGTTAGAGGCTACAGTATAGGAGGTATGTGGCACTGACCAAATCACACAGTGGATGATGACTTTTGATTTAGATGGAAGACAAAACACCTGAAGACTGTTGTGGAGTTCCCGTAGTGATCCTTTGGACAAAGACGTTTTTTTTGTTGTTGTTGTTGTTTTGTTTTGTTTTTTACAATGAAGGGAGTCTGCCAATCCAGAAGGAAGGGCATTATAAGTGTACACTAAGACCCACAAGACATTCAAATACTGAGCATATGAAAGCTCAGTATAAAATTCCACAGAGAAATAACAGGAAAAAATGGTGTATCCTTTGCCAAACAACCTTGCCAATGTCAAGAATATGAAAAAAGATACAAGACCTTGGATGCACACTTCTGTGATGCATACACACAGGAGGAACAATGAACACCGCTGTATTGCTAGCTCAAACAAGCCTTGTAGGACAATTCTGCAGCAGATGACAAATGGACAGTCAGCCTGAGAGCTAATGTGACACATTACTCTTAACACAGTCACAGGAGAAGGAGCAAAAATTGTGCCAAAAACAAAGATATTTGCTCCAAGGGAAAAACAAACATACAAACAAACAAACAAAAACAAAACCAAAAACAAACAAACAAAAAACAAACTCATGGACATGGGAGGGAGAAAACACAGTCATAACCCAGCCCTTATAATCAGGGAAGCATCACCACAGAGCTCAATGTTGGTGTCCCATGCCTGCCTCGGAGCAGGGATCCTCAGAGCAAGCCCCTGATGGGTTGCAGCCCTTGTACAGGGGCTCAGGTGGCCCCTTGGGCTCCAGCTTCCCCAGGCCAGGAGGCTCTTGTCCATGTGGCAGCTTCCTGTTGGGCATCACTCTCTTGCCCCAGGGATGGCCTGTTCTGCTTCCTACAGAGCGGTGGTCTGTGGTTTCTCAGTTTTGCTGGCCTTCTCTTCCCATGGGCTGCATCTCTGCAGCCTGCTCCACAACTGGCTGCTTCACCATGCCTTTGCAGCAGATTTTTGTTGTTGTTTCTCCTAGTGCATGTGCATCTCTGAGTGAGCAAACAGAAGGGTATTCTAGAGGTATCTTTACATGAAATTTTTTCCAGGCTTTTGCCATGTGAGTTGTTTATACTCCATTAGAAAGAGCATGGAAAATATGTCACCTGTACTACAAAAATAGGACACTGCAAATGTGCCAAAACCCTTGGTTTCATCAAACAGATGCAGCTGATGGAGATGGCAGGGTAGCCAGCTGTGTCAAATATGTGCTGAGGTTATATTCAGAGGAAGAAGAAGTTCACACCTATGTTCTATGTACTGCACTTGAAAAATCTCAGTGATCTCAACAAAAAAAAAAAAAAAAAAAAAAAAAAAAAAAAAAAAAGACCTCTCTGAGGCAAGAAGATAGCAAAATAAGCTCTATTTCTCAGAATCATGCAGCCATGAGGAGAGCCAACAAATGTTCAGCACACATAATTCAGCGCTGAGAAAAAAAAACCTTCATTTAGACATCAACACAAAGGAGCTAAATAGTCACACTGAAATGGAACATTTTCTATTACCTAGAAAGGAGAGGAATATTTAGAGAAATGGTAAATACAAGTGATTTTTTCCATGCTTAATGAACCAGGAGGCTCTAGGAAATTGGTATCCCGATAAAGACTAAACAGTCATTCTGCACTGTAATCTTAAAAATGGGAAGAGATTAAAGGAGTAGATGAGATTCCAGTCATGAGTTGCTATGATGATATATGCAAAACAAATTTGTTCACTGATGGCTCTAAGAAAAGCATTGCACAATCCTTTACAATGGTGTGGTCAAACCTTAAAAATCCCAATAGAGTAAGCATCATAGGAATGAGCAAAACCCAAGCTGTCGATAAACTCAAATAAATAATGTGGCTTTGGTCTCAGTCCGTGGGGGAAAAATGTTTCATGTTTTTATTTATGGGAGGCCACTATTAGCTGACACTGACCATAAACCACTTGTTGACAGTGCCAAAAGGGGCCTGGCAGCCCATTCTGCTGCAGCTAAGAATAGAGATTGTTTTTTCAGCTACAAATGTATGATTTGCAAATTGAATACCAAGTGGGGAAAGAATTAGTTGTTGCAGACACACTTCAGAGCATTTTGACAGTGTGATGGAGCTAAGTCAAGAGGTATGTTATGTACTGTGAATCTGATTAAAAATGTGGTCTGGTTTCAGGTGAAAATGAGGTCTATTATCCCTGGCACTATTGTTAGGAACAAGACCCTACACAAAACAACCCTGGAGAACCAGTACAGTGTATTCCTAGACCCCATTGTAAGGGAAGGTTTTTAGTACTGTTGAGATTTTATTTGAAAGCACCAAGATAATGATTGCCAAGCTATTACAGGAAAAAAAAAATAGAATAAAGAAAAAAAAAAAAGAGAAAAAAAAAAAAAAAACAACACACAAAACACCTTCAAACAATAGGTATAAGCATGATATACAGAATCAAAAATGTAAGAATAGGAAAAGACCTTAATGTTGACCCCAAAAGAGCAATTGCTTTCATTAAGGCTGTCTCGCTTACCACAGGTACATAGAATATATAGCAAGGCTTCTGAAAGAGCCAGTGTTTGTGATATAGGGAGGCTTGTTCCATTAAGAAATTACAGATAGACTTTTTTTTTTAACATTGTGTATTTTTATTTTTTTACGACGATTTTTTTTTTACAGTTCTTCTGTCTTCTCTGAGATTACAATGCTAGACAGTAACCCTGCTTAAACAAATCATCATATACATTTATTTTTGTGGAACATGTTATACATGGCCTGACTACAGTATGCTTTTCAGTAGGAATGAGTTTGAGATCAAAAATGTAACTAACTATTTTAAATTACTTCTAGCTTAAGTAGTTGGAAGAAGTTCATGCCAAAAATATAGTGCCGACCTAAAAAGATACTGAGATTGACACGCACCTGTATTTAATACTATCAAATTTAAGTGAGAGTATCACTATGGAAGTAGAGTAAGTATAGATTTGTTGTTGTTGCTTTCTGCAGAAGACCGAAGTAAGAACTTCAATGCTATGCACTGATATTAGGCATTGGAAATTTTTGGAAAAGAACAACAAAAATTTTCATATGGATTGGAATGTAATTCCTTCAAATAACATTGCAGTAACATCGGGGTAACAAGAACTAGCTTTATCTTTTGATGAGATGGTTATTCAAGATGGGTAAATATAATGAAGAAAGAGATAGAGCACCTCAATTTATCACCAACAGAGTGGCCACAAATCAGCTGCTATGAAGAATGCAGCTTCAGGCAGGTCACAGATACAGCAGCATGAGACAGCTGATCCAAAGTACAGCAAATCCAAACTGAATGTACCACTTCCTGTCCTGTCACTCAATACCACTGAGAAGAGTCTTTCTCCATCTTTACTTCCTCCCATCAGATATTTACACACACAAAGATCACCCTGAGCCTTCTCTTCTCCACGCTGAACAGTCCCAGCTCTCTCAACCTCTCCTCATGTTTCATGTCTAAATCCCTTCACCATCTTTATGGCCTTTGCTGGACTTGCATTAGTATGTCCATGTCTCTGTCATACTAGGGAGCCCAAACTTTGACCCAGGACTCCAGTTGTGTCTCACCAATGCTGAGTAGAGGGGAAAGATCACCTCTTCAATGCGCTAGCAATGTTGCCCTTCCCGCAGCCCAGGATGGTGTCAGCTGTCTTTGCTGCAAGACTACATTGCTGGCTCACGTTCAACTTGGCATCCATCAAGATCCTCAGTTTCTGCCAAAGTGTTTTCCAACCCATTGGCCCCCAGTGTGTACTGGTGCACGGGTTTATTCTTTCCCAGTGGCAGCACTTGGCATTTCCCTTTGTTGAACTTCATGAGTGACAGTGAGTGACTCACTGGCTCCTTTCCCCAGCCTGTCAAGGACCTTTTGAGTGGTGGCACACACATTTGTTACATCAGCCAATCCTCCTAGTTCTCTATCATCTAGAAATTTGCTGACAATGTACTCTGCCCCTTCATCCAGGTTACTGATGAAGATTTTAAACAGCAGTGACCACAGTATCAGCTCCTGTGGTATACTACTAGTATACCACTAAGTCCTCCAGCTGGACTTAGTGTCACAGACAGATAACAACCTTTTTCAGCCCAGCAATTCAGCCAATCTTTTGCTTAATCTCAGAGCTCACTTATCTCTACTTCCTCAGTTTGTCTATATTATCGGAGAGTGACAACGGTGTCAAAAGCCTTACTAAAGTCAAGATAAACAATATCCGCTGCTCTCTGTTCATCCATCAAACCAGTCATCTAGACATAGCAGGCTGTCAGATTGGTCAGACATTACTTCCCCATCTTAAATTCATGCCAATTACTCCCAATGACCCTGTTGACCTGGATGTTTGGATAGGACTAGTTGCTCCAGGATCTTCCCGGGGTGAAGGCAAGGCTCACAGGCCTGTAGTTCCTAAAATCCTTTTTCTCACCCTTTTCTAGGATACAAGTGATGTTTGCTTTCTTTCAGCAATCAAGATTCTCTGCTGATCATCATAACCTTTCAACGACAATTGAGAATGACCTCTCAGTGACATCAGCCAGCTCCTTCAAAATTCATGAGTGCAAATTGCCAGGTCCCATGAAATTATGCATGTCTAATTTATTTAAATGCTCCCTCATGTGATCATCCTCCACCATGGGTGGACACTTTGCTCCAGGCTTTCCCAATGATCTCAGGAGATGAGGATACTTGAAGGCTGATCTTACCACTAAAGACTGAGGTCAAGAAGACATTGAGTACATCAGACTTTTCTATGTCCTTCATCATCAGGCCACAGCCCCCATTCAGCAGTGGGACCACATTTTCCTTAGTCTTCCATCTGTTGCTGTTTTAAGTGTAGAAAACTTTTATTTTTTTCCACATCACATCTATCACAAGATTCAGCTCAGTGCAGGTTATGGCTTTCTTAATCCCATCCCTGCACACTCAAATAGTGTCTCTATCCATATTTCTCCAGTGTGATTTGTCCCTGCTTCCACTTCCTTTTTAATAGGGCTACAAAGATAGTGAAAGGTCTAGAGGGCAAGACGTATGCAAAGAGGCTGAGGTCCCTTGGTTTGTTCAGTGCAGAGCAGAGCAGGCTGAGGGGAGGCCTCATGGCAGCCTGCAGCTCCCTCACGAGGGGAGCGGAGGGGCAGGCGCTGAGCTCTGCTCTCTGGGGACAGCAACAGGACCGGAGGGAACGGCATGGAGCTGGGACAGGGGCGGGTCAGGCTGGGGGTTAGGGAAAGGTTCTGCACCCAGAGGGTGGTGGGACAGGCTCGCCAGGGCAGTGCTCACGGCACTGAGCCTGCCAGAGTTCAAGAGGCACTTGGACAATGCTCTCACAGACATGTGGCCTGAATTTTTGGGTGGTCCTTTGGGGACCCAGGAGTTGGACTCAATGATCTTTGTGAGTCCCTTCCAACTCAGGATATTCTATGACTCTATGGTTATATTTCAGATATGCAAGGAGTTCCTTTTTCATTCATGCACACCTCCTGGCACTTTTGCCTGACTGTCTACACACAGAGAAGAGCTGGTCTTGAGCTTGAAGGAAGTGATCCTTGAGAACTGACCCCTGTATCCTTCTCTGCAGGACTATATCCCATGGTTTTCTTCAAAGCGGAACCCTGAACAGGCCAAAGTTTGCTCTTCTGAAGTCTAGGGTTGGTATCCTGCTACTTGCCTTACTCCCTCTTCTCCGGATCTGGAATTTCACCATCTCATGGTTGCTGCAGCCACGGCTGCCCCCCAGAACTTCACAACCTGGACACATTCTTCCTTTTTTTTAGGTGTCAGGTCCAGCAGAGTGTCCCTCTCTTGATTTGTTCCTCAGTCACCTGTGTTGGGAGGGCTCAGGTGCCAATGGTTTGGAGGCTTCATGGACCCAGTTGTCAGGCACCGCTTTATTACCAGGACACTGATCCCCTTCCTGAGGCTGCAGATCTGCAGGTGGGGCAGGAGATGTCCTCCTGGTACCCGAGATGACCAGCATCCAGTCTTTGCCACTACAGGAGTCTCCTTTTCCTGGAAACATAGGCACATGCTCTGTCTCCCTCTTATCAGTGTAGCTGAGTGTTCAGGCTTTGATTTCTGCAGGGTTTTAGAGAAGTTCCAGTCACTCACCTGTTTGCTGTCCCTACTGATGCACAGCCTCCTTAACCACTCTTGCAGCTCCTGTGCTTGGTAGTATGGACAGGAAAGGAGTTTGTCTGCCCTGGCACCTGTTAAAAGGCCCTGGATGTCTCCACAGTCCCTGGCTGCAGAGCTGAATTCCACCTTTGGGAACTCACTCTTGGATGAGGTCTCTGATGTGCTAGGGTAGGTGCTCCTTGGGAGCAGGGAACCATGCCCTGCTGTGCACCACCACCATTGTAGAAGACACAGATGTTGTTCCAAGCAGAAATGCTGGCTCCTTCTGTGTGTTATTCTGCATAAACTGTTGTGTCTGTGCTGCACACTGGGAGTAGGCTAGCCAAATCAGAAAACCCTCAGTTATTTTTGGTTTTGTGCTGGACTTGTAAGCAGAGCATCAACTATTGGCAGCTCTCCTTCCCAGCAACTGTATGAACTGCACTCAGCCTTCCAAAACAGCTGGAAATTTGATTAAGTCAAGATGCTTGTCCCTGTGTAGACCCTCACAGACTAACAAAGAACACTCAGGTGCCTTCCACTCTCTTTCTAGAGCCTCATAATCTCCTTAAGGTTCACAGCTGTTCACCTCATGATTTGGAAGGGCACAAGAACTCTAAAATTCTCTCAGCTCTCTTTTAGCCACATTCTCAGGTGTTTCAGTTTAGACTTACAAAATAAATGGATACTCTGGAACTTTCTTTTTCTGTGCTTCAGTTTCCTACTTGTAAAGTAAACATAATATAACTTCAGGCCAGCTGGTATTTGAAATTATGAAACTGTGAACACAAATCATGCTACTGAACAAATTACTGCTTTCCTCAGTCTGAGCTATTCCACTTATGTGGGTCAATTTCTAATTTAAAAATGTTTTTCTGGATCATTTTTCTTTGTTTTCTAAATCAGAAATTAAAAATACAAAACTATTCTATGTAATTTCTTGTAATGCAAATTCCAATTCCCACACAAGTCTCACAGTCAATACTATTTAGAAACCTGAGGGAATTAATGATAATGAGAAAAACCTCTTTAGGGGGTTAATTTTAAGAGTGTGCTGTAAACAAGAAATGAGACCACCTGCTGAACAAGGCAGAATAAAAATTTAATGAGTTGCTCCCCTCTAAGTAAGATGTCATCCATCCTTTTAGTAAATGAGAATGAAATCTTGTGAAAGAAGTAGCATTTGTTCAGGTAATTAGAGACTCTATCATAGCGCATGCCATATGCAAATATACAAGGAAACTAAAATAAAGTTGAAGAGGAAACTTTAATTAAGTTTCCTTAAGTTAATTAAGGAAAACCTTAAGGGGGTCCTACCAGAAGCCTTCCAGGGCCTATAAGGAGGTCATCAAGAAGACAGAGTCAGGCAGGATGAGAGAGAAAGGACCTAAACTGCAACAAGAAAGGTTCAGATTAGATGGAAAGAGAATCTTTTACAATGTGAGGGCAGTTCAGCACTGGAGCAGGTTTCCCAGATACTGCACATTTTCAAGACCCACTTAAAACCCTGAGAAACCTGGTCTGTTCCCCTAGATGACCTTGCTATGAGCAGGAGGTTGCACTTAGTAGTCCCCTCCCACCTGAATTATCCAATGATTCCATGAATTTGATTTTTCTTCCAATAAGAATGCTTGACTTTATAACTTTATTATTCTTTTTGTATAGTATTTATGCATCATCACAAAAAGCTTATAAGGGCATTCGTTTCTGCTTTCTCCTATAGCTAAACCGTTTTCAGTGAAAAACCTTCACAAATAAAAGGCCATCTGAAATAAGCTGATGACAGTGATTTTTAAGTTCTTGTTTCTAATCCTTTGTGACAATTTAAAATATATGTTCATACTGATCCTCAAGAGTAAGTATTGATAGGACATGTGTCTTTCTACTGAGGCATCCAAAGCTGTCATACAGCACTATCAGAATTGATCATTTTATTTCCAATTTCTGCCTTTAAATTTGAATGCATAACTAACTGTGCTAATTGTGGAGGAGATTATGTCCAATCCAATTACTGCTTCATTTTTTTGTTTTTATAAATGTATGTAAATTTAGAATGGTCCAGTGATCTTAAAACATGAGACATCTTATCACAACCTTCCTGTAGTTCTGCAGTAGAGTAGCATACTCTAGTTTCCCTAACTTAATGACTGAAAGGATATGGGAAAATACAGTACTCCAGAGGATACTTTTGCTTCTGGGAGAAGAAAATCCATCATCTTCTCTTTCTTTTTTTTTTTTTTTTTTTTCATTGTGAAAAAGAATTTTGAGGGGGAAGGACAGGTCAAGACTGGGGTGTTCCATGCTGAATATGAACTTGGAGAGATTTGTAAAAATCATCTGGGGAGACTAAGCTACAAACGGGCTACAGAGCCCTCACAACTACGTCTGTATAATTTTTTTCCAGTGAATAATAATTGATAAAGCTAGGCTTTCTATCAGCCTGAATTTAACTAATAAATTTAATCCAGATATACTGAACAGTTTTAAGTGAGTTGGTTTGTTTGCTTTATGAACCAAACTCTCAAAATCAAAATAAAAGGAGTAATGTTTCTCAGTATCACAAAGGCTCAAGAACCACAGCTTTTCAGGATTTTTCAGAAATAAGCAGGGTACTAGAGATGAAAATCAAGTTCCATTTTCTGCCCCAGGGAACCAAATCCTCATTTCTTACCTTCCTGGTGAAAATAAAGCAAACACGTTGTCCTGACTTCCACTTTTTGATCTAAAGAATATATACACTTCTGTGATTTAAAGAATATATACATCTCTCTCTCTCTCTCTCTCTCTTTTTTTTTTTTTTTTTTTCCTAATGGAACATAAGAATATCAACAGGAATTAGAGAGAAAGCTCAACCTAGAGTTGGGCTGCCAGTCTAGAGAGTGGGGTACTCTGCCAGGATATGGGACATGTGGGAGAGGAAAAAATTCAGCCTGTCATAGCTTGGGTGACAAATCTGATCCCTGAACGTATGGAGAAAAGGCATGAAATTGCCACATCATATTTTATGAAGTTAATGCTTTATTTCTTTGTCTTTTCTTCCAAATACCTTAATGGTTTTGTTTGTGCCAAATGGGAACATTCTATGTCAGAAAATCTTTTTTTTTTTTTTTTTTGTTCTTGCCAAAATTAAAACTTAGAATTTGGTTTGTGCCAATGGCAATTTTCTCTCTCGTTTCCTGTTTTACAGAACTGAAAAAAAAAAATCAAAAAAAAAATCATTAATTCATATAAAGCTCTGCTGCAGGTTTGCAAGGGTTATTCAATTTAGAGCTGGAGCTAGAGAGCTCCTTCCAGGCCTGGAATAAGTAGGCACAGCTCCCATTGGCTTTAAAGTTTATCCTGGTAACTATCCAGGCTGTGTCTGAGCCATGGGATAGAAAATAAATATAACTGAAGAAGAGTTAATAAAAGTTTTAGACACATTAAATAATGCACCTTTAATGCTCCAGATGCAATAATCCTAGTGCTTCTAAAATTAACAAAAGTACTTGTCCTTGCCTGACTTGCAAGAGTGGTCCTATCTCACATTACTGATAAACCCTGGAAATACAGGGACTGTTCATTCTGCATGTATCCTTCACAGCACAGTTCTAAGGATACATCCTGTACCTTGGGCTGTGTCAGGATCTACTGTGCTTCCTCCTTGTGTATTCATTCCTTTCACTTTTCAATGTGCAAGATCCTCTCGCATTGCCATGGGGATAGCCATTCGGTCAGAAAACTTTATTTCATTTCAAACACTTACATGGTAACAGTGGGCTCAATTTAACTCAGTTTTTACTCCTGATGAGGATAAAAACAAATCCTTCAATTTAAAATATTCTTTGATTTCCAAGTGGCCTGTTTGATTTTGTTTGCTTTCACCAGCATCCAGCAATTATTCTTGGAAGAAAAGAAAAAAAAAAAAACCACAAATCTTTCTTCTCCTTTCTACTCCAGCATCATAAATCTGTAAAAGAAAGATATATTCTTCTTTTCCCACTTTAGTTTTCACATGTGTACTAGATTTAAAAGGCTCTTCAGACCTCCATTGCTACCAGACATGATCCCTTGCCAGACCAATCAGACTTCCTGTGAAATAAGGTTTCCTGTCATATTAAGGTACAGCTGTCATCTTAACTCTCGGTGCTGTAAACAAGCAGTTGCTGGCAGAGGACCGTAAACAGAACTATAATCTATGTACCTCAATTTTCCACATGTCTGGCCAAGAGAGGTATCTCTCCATGACATCATTCCACCTCATCCATTTCCCTGTCTCTTTAGCCTTACAAAGCTTTTATCCTCCTTTTTATTCCTTCTGCATCCATTTTCCTTGCATCCCTTTGAATCATTTTTCTGTGCCGTTTTTGGTTACCGTAGCCCAGCAGTGACTCATGGAAACGCCTTTGGACTCCTTGCCTATTTATTCTACCAGCCATATCCTGTTATTTGTCTGTCTCTCAACTATTCTTGTAACTGGACACTTTCTGCTTGACTTTACAAAGGGTGCTTTCCTTGCTTAGCATTTTCTTTCTTGAACATGCAGCCCCTGTGTTGCTTCAGTGCTTTTCTTGTCTCTAATTTTCCATGCTCTGCTAACCAAAACCCCTTATCTGTTTGGCAGCACAGACAAATGCATCCATCTACTCTCCTACTTCTGTTTTGGAAACTGAATTGACCTTTTCTTCTTACTTTGACTACCAGTTGTCTCTTCTCTCACTGCAGGGAGCCCAGCACTGACCTTGGCAGAGGCCAAAGGTCTGCCCATTATCCCTAGTTTCTTATCCCTAGTTCCTTTAACCCCACTCCTAACGCTCACAGTACATTGACTTCTGTGCATCTTGCATGTGGGTTTTCTTTATCTGTGCACATTACCTACTGGTTAAGTTAAAATTTTACCCTCTTATGTATGTTGAAAACTGGGTGATATTTTCTCCCTCTGTAAAGAACTTACAGCAGGAAGGTAAAGCAGAAAGGAAGGAAAAGACAGCAGAAAAGAGAAGACAAAGAATCTTTTCTTGGTGTATTTTCTTTCATCTCCTCTAACATTTCTTATTTCTTTTTCTTGACACTCCCTTACTAGAATACTGGTGGTGCACACCTAAGGGACAAAACCACATATTCTGCATTCTGCTGTCCTGAGGAGCCTGAGACTGCCATTACAGATGGCATCCATAGGATAAAAAGCCCTAGAGGTACATGTCAGTAACATCTTTGTTAACAATTTTGCTAACAAATCATAATATAAATCATTCTTTCCTTGTTCCATTAGCCTTAGTAGAAATTTTGTTCCTATGTTGGCATCTGTGCTTTTCAAAGCACCACAGACTTCATTCCTTGTGATGTACTTAGCATCAGTCTCAAGGTTAACATTCTACTATACAAAGACATTTGAATTTAAAATGACAAAGAAAGTTTCTAGCCCCTTATTGCAGAAACTGTGCTAGTCAGTTTTGGACCAAGGCTACAAGGAAATAAGGAACCTTACTCTTCCTTCCATCAGAACGTAGATTAAAAAACTTCAAACTCTGGTAAGGACTTTGGTATCAGGTGGGGTTTAGAGCACAGCCAGTACTTACACTTGCAGGAGCAGCCATGACAGTCCTCCTGCAGAGGTATTCCCACTAAAAAAAAGGGTCTTTGTGAAAACAAATGTTATTCTCAGGAGTCATTTCCAGCTCTAGGCTCTGAAAGCAAAGGTTCCTGAAAGAAAAAAAAATATTTACAGACAGAACATATGTCACTAGGGGCAAAGCAGGAATCTTCAAAGGAATCTTAGGGTTTCAATATTAGCTATCCAGCTGGCATTGAATCTCATTGGCAAATAAAAAGACTAAAATCTTTGTACCTGTAATTTTTTAACTGTCAGTAACAATCACTGTAATGCTCAAGAACTCCTATCCTACAAACCCACTGTTCATTAAATACTCCCACGTAAAGAAAAAGAAAGCTGCTAGTCTTACACAAGAATACCCTAGGCTGAGAGTTTTCATAACTTTCTCAATGGGGACTACAGTGAACAATCTCAAAACATACACTATTGAAAATTCAGATACCAACACATGGAAGCAACACATTTTGAGTGGTTATAGATTATTTCCATGCACTAGTGAGTGCTGTATTTTTGAGGAGCAAGCTACAAAGTGAATAGGTCAAAAATATTTCTGATGCAAAAAGCAGTGACTTTGAAGCTGGTTGTCTCTATGCTGGGAAACTTTTCATGAGTTTCTTAATGTCTTAGAAACCAAAATCTCATTCTCCAAAGTGACTTTTTACTTTTTGAGTAGGACTCACATATTCTTATTTCTGCCTAAGATGCTATTTAGGCAAAATGTTGTATCTGAAGGCCTGTCTGTGAACTTTGGAAAGTGGTAAGGATGGAACTGAGCCCATAAAAGCTAAACAACACCTGGAATCCAGTCCACCTGCTACTAACATTTCTCTGTGTTCGAGAGTTAGCCCTAGACTCCTACCCTATAGACAAGTAGTGCTACTCTTCTTAAAAGCCATGAATTGGACAATATTGGACACCATCATTTATGCTTGTAACTCCTCACTAGGTGCTGTTTAAAAAGTTTTTTTTGTTGTTGTTGTTGTTGTTTTTTTTTTTTTCCTAAACTTTCATTCATCGTTTTATGAGGAAAAAGCACAAATCTCTTGGCACAAACTATGCTTGCAGGAAGTAATAGTCAACTTCTACCTTTCAAAGACACCCTCTGTCCAATTAATAAATGATGCTCTCTCTAGGAAAACCTTTCTATTTATTCATTTTAAAGACCATCACAACACTTTGACTGCCTAAAGTCTTCATTTCTTCCCTTAGTCTGTTTTCAGTGTAGGAAAGGCTCAAACAGCTCTGGTATTGATTTTGTTCTTCACACACCAAAACACAGTATTCATCGCTGCTTGTTTGGCAGAAAAGTGTGTGCAGGGAATGGAGGAAACAGCATGCAAAACAAACAACAACTACTAAGAGAACAGAACAAAACAAACAAGCAAACAAACAAAAATGTTTAACAAAAAAAATGGTCTTTCTTGTAAACTGAGAGAACCAGCCTTAGCTAAGTCCCAACACTAAGGACACAGCAAAAAGATGAATGAATGAATAAATGGTATGCTTTCTAAGTTGCAAACAAAAAGAAAAGTTGTTTACCTGGGAAGAAGAAACACGATTGCTAAGATGCATGCTGCGTTTTTAAAATAAAAAAATAATAATAAAAAAAATTGTGGCTGGGTATAGACTCATGCTCCCAAAGCCAAGTGGTCTGAAGAGGGGAGACACCTCCCACACCTTGGGGCCCAGGCTGAGTGTGAGCTGGTCCCCCCACAGCAGCCTCAGCCTCTGCATCTCTGCCCAGGCATCCATGCACTCTCATGGAGTGGGGGCTAATTTATAAGCACCAGCAAGTGGATTCAAGCACAGTCCTGAATCTCAAGCTAGAATATAAATAAAGACTGAAGGTACAGGCCAAACATAAAGCTCGAATGCATTCATCTAGATTATTGCAAGTGCACATGAGGCGCTATTGAAAACTACCATTCCAGTCATATAAAATATGACACCTCCTACCATTTGTATCCAAATGGTTTTTTTATGACAAAGGACAACGTACACTTTCACAGCAAATGCTTTAAAGTTTTACCTAAAGACTCCAAAATCTGTGCTGGTTTCTGCACACCCATGTTTAGAATAATGAATATATTGGCCTCTGTGAGCAGAGGCCAAATACAAGCTTTCTACAAACACAGCTTAACCAATATAAGCAGAGGGAAAAAATAAATTTGTTTAAAAGGAATATATGCTCTCATACAAAAGGAAGAGTAAACTAATAGGCAGAAGTGATTATTTTTACATGGCTTCATCATGGCAACCATCAGATTTGAGGTATATTTATTTGACATCTCATAAGTGGACACTTGCAAACATGACTGAGAAAGCTGGAAAATTACTTGCATAACTAAGGAATAAACAAGCTAGCTAACATAGTAAATCTTTTTTTCTCTTTTTTTCTTTTTTTTTTTTTCTTTTCTTCCTTCCAGTAATAGTTGAACTCTTTGAAGTCTCAGGCTGGCCTCATGCCATTTAGCACCACTGATTCAAACCTAAGAGTCATACCAAGAGCATGTTGGTGCAAACCCACGATTGTGATATTCATCTGCTGTCTGGCAGTGGAAGAGCACCATGCACATTGTTGTGCCCATCTCCTGTTCTGTGAAAGCTGGTTGTCAGGGTAGAGGCATAAAAGTGCATACAAGGGGCAACAGTGACTGGATGCAAGGTGTATAGGTGACATTTTGTATCTGTTTCCTTGGAAATTGTTTCACACTGGAGTAGGGTGAAAGATATCTTGAAGGTCTGCATTTTGCATTTACACATAGATATACAATGCTGCCTTTGGTATCATTTTAATATGTCATTTTGATATTCTGATATTACGTACTACAAAGCCGATTGCACAGGTATTGCTGCAGTCTGGGGAATGTTTCCTTCCAGTGAGGGTATAATGAGAGTTATACTTAGGAACAGGATTTCCTTCTGCCCCCCTTTTGCATTTTATTCACATTCTGAATTTAAGTCATGGCCCTTCAATATCTCACAATTTACTTTCCACAGTCTTTGTTATGGTATTAGCTGGTTGTGACATAATCTATTTATTTATTTATTTTGTCAGAAGCCTAACATGTTTTTTCAGTTGCAGCTAAAGCCTTGAATAGTACCCATCCATTTTCTCCATTTCTCCATCACCAGATGCACAAGACAGGGTCCACCATCCCTTTTTGTTTCTGCTCTTTCCGGCCTTTCTGCCCCTTCTTGCATTAAGAGCTGGCTGCTCTCATGCTCCATGAACATCCTTGAAATACTCAGGCCTGGCAGCAATGTGGTTGACCTTACACTAGTTCAGCTTTTGGCTTTTTTGACCTGTAAGAGATTCATCAGTGCAGAAATATTCCTAATTGGATATCAGCTTTTTTGGCAATTTAGCATACAACCTTCAGTGTTGTATGTTGAAATGAAAAAGGAATAGTGATAAAAACATCTCAGGCAGCTAAGGACACTGATTTTTCTAGAGTCAAGCTACACAAGCTACACGGTGTTCATTAAGTGGGGTCCCATCTCTTGTGATTTTCATCACTCCCCCTCAAAACACCTTAATTCATACATTAGTTATAAGTAAACAGTATGATAGAAAAAAATGTTCTTGCTGCTTGGTGGCCTAGTGAGCAGAAAACAAGGGAAGACTATCAGTGAAGTAGTCTTTTTGCTAGCATGTGTGAAGAGGTGGGAATTCAATCTCAACATCCTTTCTTCTTCCTTAAAGTTTACTGTTATTCATATGACAACAGCCTGAATCACTTGTGTAGGCTCATGAAAGTAAGATTTTCCTTTCTGCATGTGGTTTAATCATTGCCAAATACTTTACTCTCCTGTGTGATCTGTTCCAACTGCTTCACTCCCGGGGTGCAATGAGATAGGTTCTCAATTTTGCAGCACCTTGCACTTGGTCTTGTTGAACCTCATTAGGTTCACATGGGCCCACTTCTCAAGTTTGTCCAGGTTCTTCTGGGTGGCATCTCTTCCTTCTGCTATATCATCTGCACCACTCAGCTTGGTGTCATCTGCAAACTTGCTGAGGGTGCACTTCATCCCACTGTCCATGTCACTAATAAAGAAATTTAACCAGCACTCATCCCAGGAGAGACACCTGAGGAATGCCACTCATCACTGGCCCCCACCTGGACATAGAGCTGTTGACTGAGCACTTTAGCTGTGGCCAACCAGCCAATTCCTTATCCACCGAATAGTCCATCCATCAAATCCATCTCTCTCCAATTTAGAGATAAGAACTTCATGTTGTACCGGTAGTGTCAAGGCCTTACAGAAGTCCAGGTAGATGACAACAGTTGGTCTTCCCTTGTCAACTGACACAGTCGCTTCATCATAGAAAGCCTCCAGATTGGTCAGGCATGTTTTTTCCTTGGAGAAGCTGTGCTGGCTGTCTTGGATCACCTTCTTGTCTTGCAAGTGCTTTGCCGTTGCTTCCAGAAGGACCTGTTCCATGATCTTCCCAGGCACAGAGGTGAAGCTGGTAGTTCCTCAAGTCCTCTTTTATTTCCTGTTAAAGAATGGGAGTGATGTTTCCCCTTTTCCAGCCACTGGGGCCTTCATCTGACTGCCAGGACTTTTCAAATAGGATGGAGAGAAGCTTAGCAACTCCATCAGCCAGTTCCTTCAGGACCCTGTGATGCATGGCACTGGGCCCCATAGACTTGTACTTGTTCATTTCCATCAAGTGGTCTCAAACTTGCCCTTCTCTTACAGTGGGAGGGACTTTGCTCCCCCAGCCCCAGCCTAGGTGTTCAGGAACTTGAGAGATGTTGGAAGCCTGGCTGGCAGTGAAGACTCATGCAAAGAAGTTGTTACATACCTCAGCCTTCTCCATGTCTGTTGCTACCAGTTTTCCCTTCTCATTTATCAGACACTCTCCTTGGCCTTTCTTTTCTGACCAATGCACCTATAGAATCCCTTCTCGTTATTCTTGACAAGTTCAGTTCCATCTGTGCTTTGGTTTTCCTGATCCCATCCCTATATATCCAAACAGCATCTCTTTACTCTTCCCAGGCCATAAGTCCATGCTTCCACTGCCTGTGCATTTCCTTCTCAGACTTTAGTTTCACCAGGAAGTTCTTGCTCAGCTGTAACAGCCTCCTGCCTTCCCTTGATTTCTTGCACATGGAGTTGGAGAGCTCTTGCTTTCTAAGAAAAGTATCCTTAAAGAGTTGCCAGCTCTGATCCCTCTGTCCCTAAGGAGAGTTTCCCAGGTGATATCATTCACTAATTCTTGAAACAGCTGGAATTTTGCTCTTCTAAAGTTTGGGGTCCTGACTTTGCTAGGCCTGTATTCCTTGAGATCAAGAATTCAATCAGAATGTGGTTGCTGTAGCCCAGACTGCCTCCAATCTTAACCTCTTTAATGAGTTCATTTGCATTGGTAAGCACCATTAAGAGCAAAATTAGCTCTAAATCCTTGCCATGAGATGCCTAAGTCATATAATAATGGGACTAGTAATCAAGACTTATGAGGAAAAACAGATTGAATTGGAGTTGTTTATTCTGGAGAAGTGGAGGCTGGGGGGAGACCTCATCATTCTCTATTACTACATGAAAGGAGGTTACAGTGATGTGGTTGTCAAACTTTTTTTCTCAGGTGACAAGTTATCACTTGGATGCAAAGAAATAGTCTCAAGTTGTACCAGGGGAGGTTTAGGTTGGACATTAGGAAGAATTTATTCACCATGAGGGTGGTCAAGCATTGGAATGGACTGCTCAGGGAAGTGTTGGAGTCCCCATCCCTGGAGGCTCACATGTGGGTGAGACACTAAGAGACGTGGTTTAGTGAAAGGACTTGGCAGGTTATGCTGATGGTTGGACTTGGTGATCTTGAAGGTCTTTTCCAATTTAGATGTTTCTATGGTTCTATGGTTCTATAATTGTATGCATGTACTGTACGTATAAACATCAGTATGAATAAATGCACGCTGATATATAGCTGTATATATTGCTCTTGTGCACACACCACAGGACACACACTATTATGAAAATGAAAAAATCTTTACAATTATGAGTTATACTGAAAAGTGAGAGTCATTTCTTATTCTGTTTGGAGTTAGTATGCAGAATAAAATCAGTTTATGTCAATTTACATTATCCTAAAAATCCATGTTGTGGACTGTAACAACATATTGGAAAAAAAATACACTCACAATAACTCATATTTTTAAAGTAAAAATCCTTACACACAAACAAAACCATAAAAATATCTGATGTATAAAGTCTAGGCAGGACTCACACATTTTAGTCTATTGAGAAAAGCCATGGAATGCTTTAGAATAGTCATTATGTAAAAAAGAAAAAAGAGACTGATAAAGCATATCAGAATAAATTAGTTGCCTAGGCAAATAAGTGCATTTGGAAAAGGTTTTCTGAAGTATAATTCTTCAGTTCTTTACTGAAATTCATGCTGAACACATTGTACTCATTCACTAGCTCAAACAACTAGGCACAGAAAACAGAAAGCAATGTGTCTGTAGAATGTAACTCCCACCTCTTGCTAAAAATCAATTATTTTCACTCTCAATGGTGCTATTAACAAATAGGTGTAAGAAGAAATACTAAAATATTCCTAAAGATAAATTTTAGAATTCTAGATTTTTAGAATAGAATCACAGAATCACAAAGCAGTTGAGGCTGGCAGGGACCTCTGGCGGCCAACTGGTCCAAAACCCTGCTCAAGCAGGGTCACCTAGAGGTAGTTGCCCAGGACCATGTCCAGGTGGCTTTTGAAGAACTTCAAGAATGGAGACCATAACCTGGCTGTGTTACTTTGTGTTCTCAATCTCATAGTAATCTTATAATTGAGAACAATTATGAAATTAATATAATAAATATTTTCAGCAATAATATAATAGGATTAACTTTTAAATATATTTTAATATACCTGAAGAAAGGAAATTAATAAGCAAAAAGTAGACTGTATGACAAACTAAATTATTATGTTCAGTAGCAGAACTAGTATTACAGTTGTCAGAAAACATTTCCATTAGGAAAAGATTCCACACTTAAATAGAATGGTAGAACAAATTAACAATACACTTTCACAGAATGAGTTACACTAGATGACAGACTATGAAAGCCTGATCTAACTGCAGGAGTATGTCTGGCACCCTTTTCCTGCAGTTACTGTACGATGGCATACCTTTCAAATACTTCTTGTCACCTCTGTTGCATAGTAAACCTGAGTCTGATGAGTCTCGAGAACAGAACCACAGATTTCCAGAATCACAGAGTGGCAGAGGCTGGAAGGAACCTCTGAAGGTCATCTGATCCAACCCACCTGCTATGCAGTGACATTTGTCTGTATCTGCAGAAAGCTTATATCAAGGATTAAATTCCCTAAATATTTGGATAGGCGATTTCGAGAGAATTTTGTCTGTAGGAACAAGTCCCTCATACATCCCACAGTGGATCCCCCCTCAACCACACAGGCTCAGCCCAGAGTTCCCTTGTTTCCCCAGTGCAAGAGGTGTAAGAGACGGTACAAGTGCAAGGCATAAACCTATCAGTATCTGGACTTGGGATCCCCAAAATCATACTGGATCTGCCAGTTTGGATGTTTATTGATGTCTACTACAGGACAAGGTATTTTTGTCCTCAGAAGGTTTACACTCTTCCCCATCCTCATGACTCTGCTGGATTTCTTTTTTTTTTTCCCCAATAACTGTCTACGTACTGATTTCCACTTCTGTTCCTCTCTTATCCGGATGCACTGGGCTCATGAGGCAAGTACTGATTTTGCTTCTGATATTGAAGATCAGAAATAGCACTTGGTGGAAGAGATGGGACTTCTTCTGACAAGTCACTGCCTGCCATTCACTTTCCAAATAAAAGCTAGAGACAGCAAGGTCCCTAACAGCTGTTTCAGACCCTGGGTCAAATTGCTTTAGGCTTCTCCTACTTCTCATCATCTCATAGAGAATCTTATCAAAAGCCCTCTGGGGACAGAATTGTTGTGATTGTAGGACACTTTAATATGACAAAATAGAGAAAATATGTTAGCATGCAGTTGTTATGTGTCACCAATCTATCCACATAATGTTTCTCTGATACATTATATTATCTTATTTTCCTCAGCTCTAAATGGCATCTGCTGTAAATTTCGTTTTCCACTAAAGGAAATTCTTGGAAATTATGTGCACCCGAATTATCTTGGTCTAATTCTACATTCAATTGTGTTCTGTGAATCCAGAAATGAGTTTGGCCCCATCTGCTTAGGCTACTCATCATTACAGAATTTCACCTCTTCTGTGCAGATGTTTTTATTGTGTTCCTGATAGCACGATGAAGAATTCTGTAGAATTCATTAGGTTATTGCACTTGGCAGTGTAAAGAGCAATGCAGGAATGTAAGAAGATTAGGATTTTGAAAGATACGACTTTTCACCAGAAAAAGCAGATGCCACCTAAGAATCAGAACTACACTTATGCAGCTAAATACTTTTATAAATCTGGCTCTCAGTAATACTTGCACAACTTGTGCTTTGTTTCTCCAGAGTCGACAGGAGTTTTTGGCTACATCTTTAAAAGTCCTTATGCTCATAAAGGAACGAATATTAAAGGATGTAAGAAAATATTGCTTAAACTCAGTGGGAAAAACATTTCTCTGTAGTAACTTAGGGAGAAAAGTAAAGTTGTCTTTTTAAGACTCCTGATTCCCCAAGACAGGAGGCCCCATGATGCTGCAGCTCCTAAAAATGGGTTGTGATAGTCAACAACAGCCTGCAAGTTTACAGAGAGGAATAAAAAACTGCTGTAGCCTATCTCAAGCTTTCCCAGGTGGTACAAGAAACACTGAAAAAGAGAAGACAGAAGTTGTAGGAAACAAAGAGAAGCAGCAGGTCGCTACCAAGCCTGTCAGCCCTTGGGGAGCCTCTGGTATCTAGTTGGATATTCTTTCAAAAGAAAAAGAAAAACAATTCTCCATCCTAGCTGGTCCCAGGAAAGGTGTTTCTCTCTCCCCTTAACTGATAATTTTTAAGCTAGAAAGCTTATGCAGAAACAGCGAGGCTGGTTCAACCCAAAGTAGTTCATTAATTCTTCATTTATTTTGGATGCCCTCTCACTCTGTTTAACATTAGCCACGCAAATGTTCATTCCAGATTGTGCATTAAGTTTCTCATTAAGTGTTCACCTTGGTGTGAAGCTCGAGAACTGCTTGTCCCTGGTCCTTCTGCAGTTTCTGAATACAGAAAAGAGCATCCTGGCTCTTCCACCCCACCACAGCTGAGCCACATTAGTTATGGGCACAGCACAATGCTCCCTGCCACAAGCTACCCTTTCACTCTGGGTCTGTCAAAACTTCATGCTTTCTTAAAGTATTGATGTGCTTATCAGGCACCTTTTTTTGTCTCTTCCTGTACAGTGTTTGGCTGATGGGCCCCAGATCCAGGACCAAATCTCATAGGTTTATAGTGATGCTGTAACATAAACTGTAGTTAATAATAATCATAAATTGCTTTCAATTTCAGCTCTTCAGAGATATTGTCTAAATAATGTCTTCAAGAAAAGAAGCTGTTTAGAAGGCACCATTAGGAAATGCCTCAGCATTTCTTAAATAAACAGTAGAGGTAAGTTTCAAGTTCCTATTTGCCCAAAGTTTCCTGAAAGACACAGCTGCAATGTTTGTTTCTCTCCTAAGAGCTGGCATCAGGCACTGATGTGGATGTCCCAGAGGATATCTTCCAGCAGCAACCCAACTGCAGTCACCTTCAACCTTCAATATCATTTCTCTTCTGTAGTCCTGAGATCTCTTAGCATTTTCAAACTATTAAGGACCACAGAAAAATGAAAACAATCAGAGCCTGTATATCATTTCCACCATTAAAAAAAATATATCAGAATTATTTTTTTTTCTGAATACTATAAAAAGAATCATCGAAACCAATAACAAAATAATATATTTCCTATAGAAATAAGCTCAGTATTCCATGTTTTAATACTAACGTTGAGATTATATTATTTGAAAATTGGAGGTAGTAGAATGTGATGGGACCCCAAACCTGCCAGCACTTTCAGAGGTATTTGCTTTTCACTATGGTAACTTCCAGGAAGATCAAAGGGCTTCTAAACTCAGAAAGACAGGTCTTGTTAGGATATAAACACTTCATAAATAGAGCAGCACTCAAAGTGACTGGGTGAGATGGAACAGAAGTAGGAGGGTTTATAAACAAATCTCTCTTCCGCCTATTGTGCCCTCTCTGGAGCAGTTTTGGCCAACCCTAAAGCTTTCAGCTCAGGATCGTCCCGTGCCCATTCCTGTTCCTCCGTGCTCCCCAGGACGCTTTCCCTCCTTCCCCTGCCAGCACTGGCTGTGTGCCCTGCCTCCTGCCTGCTCCCCCGCTGCACAGGGCATCCCTGTGGCACGTTGCCTTGCTGCCTTCAGTCCCTGTCCATTGGCAGCCAGGCTGCAGGCAGGAGCCCATCCTGCACCACTCCAGAAGGTCCCTGTCACCCTCACCAGCTCCTGTGGAAGCAGTCAGTGCACCTGTAGAGAGGAAACCCAAATCACCTCCGGGACCCCCCTGTGCATGTTAGCGTACACAAAACACCAAAGCTGGAAATATACTTTTCCCATCTCCCGGCCTCTTGGGCTGGTGCCAGCTGGGATCCAAAATCGCTGCTACCACGTGTACGGTCATTTATGTTGCTGCTTCCAACGTTATTTTTGGCAGAGGGGTGTAGGAGGAGAAGGAGCAGTGTTTGAAAGAAGAAATAATCCTTCCCTTGAAGGGTGTTGCTTGGGCTATGAGGATTTATTGATATAGAAAACACCTCTGTCATACTTTGGAAAAAAAAAACACAATCCCCCTCCCCCCAAAAAAAAAGAAAATAAACCTCAACCCAATTATTCCAGATAATTTTAGGAATAAATAACTGAAAAAGTCTCCAGCAGTGACCGGCACTTGTGCACTTTTGCTCTGTTTATCCATGATTTTGATAGCTAGAGTATGAAACTCAGCACCTGAGAGCACAGCGTGACCCTGCAGCAACAGCACCCACCTCTCTGCAGGCAGTGTTGGCAGGTCTCTTACTTTAACAAATTGGCCAAGCAAAGTTCAGCACAAATTTCAGGTCGGAAGCACTCTCCAGCACACACAGCAGTTCCCTTTTGCTGCTCATCAGCAATGATGTGCTGCAAGGCACCCACACAGCAGAGATGCAGGCAGGGCTCGTGCTGCCTCTCCCTTCCCCTCCCCTGTCTGTGTGTTGCTCCCCACACACCAGCATTGCTTCGACTCCAGCATCACCTTGACTCCAGCATTGCTTTGGCTCCAACTCCTGCTCACATGCTGGAGTACTCGGTGGAGCCCACAGACTGTGCTTCCTGGAGGGGCAGAACGTGTGGTTTTGCTTGCTCGTGGGTTGCTAGGAGACCTACTACTTCCCAGCTGTAACTTTCTTAGATAAAAGGGGTTTACTGCTTCCACATCTTAAAAATAAAAGAGATTCTTCTGCATTCTGCTAGGAATCAGGTGTTGGTGAGTGATCCAATGATGCCAGGTTCCCTTGGAGGTGAAGCTATAGACAAACCCTTCGTTTGGACCCTGCTAGCATTTGCATGGGACCTACCTGCCCAGGCATCACCATACCTGGGCACCATCACAACTGCAAATCTGGGAATCACTGAAAATCTGGGGGCAGAAATGAAAACTTTCTCTGAGTTTAGATACTTCCCGACAAATCTGCCACTACAGAAGTTTTTTTTTTGTTGTTGTTGTTGTTGTTTTGTTTTTTTGTTTGTTTCACAAGTTTGAATTTATGTGTGCCTAAAGGCTACCTAGATCTTGTTTCAAGCTCCTAGGAGGGAGATCAAAAAAAAAAAAAAAAAAAGTGGGGGGAAGGAAAAAGGGAAGAGGAAGGGGAAAGGGAAAGGGAAAGGAGTAAGGGAAGGGGAAAAGGGTAGGGAAAGGGAAAGGAGTAAGGGAAGGGGAAAGGGGTAGGGAAAGGGAAAGGAAAAGGAAAAGTGTTTAGATCTCCAACGGGCAGGGCAGCAAGCCCAAAAGGACCAGTTCAGTAAGACACTGGGTTCCTGCTTAACTTCCTTTGGAGAATAGTTTCTCTGAAACAGACATGACTGAAGTGTTCAAAATTGGGCATGTGCTTATTTATCACAGTGAAACAGTGCACAGCAACAGATTAGCTGGAAGGTAAGAAATAGATTCTTTATGTAACTTCTTGTTATTGCAAAATGGAAAGAAACAATTTCTGAATCCCAAATTTGATCTGCACATTTCATTTAGTATTTATCTTGAGGATATTTTTATATGAAACTGCTCACATAAATCCTTCTGCCCTGGAATTTTTGAATGCTGTTCACATTTGGGAGTATACCTTTTCACTGCTTATTTGATAATCAGTACTTTATCAAATTCTGCTGTAATCATTACCTGCATATTTTATATACAGTGCACAGTAAGCTCAACATGTTGCTAGATAAATTCTTAATTTTTAATCTGGATGCTGGTACTGATCCAGTAAGTTTTCTCTTAGAAAAAAAAAAAAAAAAAAAAAGTACATCAATATTTTCTTCTCTGTTAATTAAGAAAAAAAAAAATCTTGCCTTTTGGAAAAGGCCTATAACACTCATTAAACTAGGTGAGTTGGAGCCACAGAACTTTCCAAGTCATCCTTTTTAAGACACATGATTTTCCATTACTTCTGGCAAAATTACTTGACAGTGAACCACAAGTATCTTGTTTGGATTAATATTTTTCTGAGGTCTTAAATCTTACTCGCAAGCTGTGTGATTTTTACATTCTTCCACACCTACTTTACCATATGTTGTGTTCAATAGTTCGAAAGGGGATTTTGCAACAGTGATCCACTTGTGCTCTGCAGATTCACACTTCTGAAAAAGGACAACTAGTGTGATTAGTTTTTTGCTCTGTCTTTTCATTACCTGTCTTTTGATTTCTTTTCTTCACATTCATCTGTGTAACATTTTCTTGCTGGTTTTCTTTCTGTAAATTTCCCCTGCAGTCTTTTATGAGAAACGATCAGATTTCTCTCCATGGGACTACACAGTATGGCTTTGCTCTGTTTGTTACTTGATGATGGCTTTAACAATGCATGCTGATAACTGTGCATTTCAAAGATTCACTCCAAGAGAAACAGAGACTGGTATTTGAGTAATACTTGTGAAAGCCAGAATAAGAAATTAAAGTTAAGCTCTTAAACTCATGTTTAGGTACCCAAATATAAGTTTTGGCACGATTTTCACAGGGCTGAGATGTTCTGACTTTGAAAAAAAAATTACTCAGCACTTCTGGGAGAGAAAGGAACAGAGAACAGCTCGCACCACTGAATGTGCCTACTATTCTGTCATTAACTTGTATGTATGTTTGCCTTGGCATCTGGCAGGAAAAAAATACACCAACAACTAATACTTGCTATTAAGGAATTCAATTGCTTGGAAAAAAAAATCAAAACAGATGGAAAATCCTGAACTTTACCTGAGCACTTACACACCCAAGATCCTGGGAGACAAGCTTAACACTATGATTAGAAGATTTGTAGGATGAGGGACACTTGGCTAACCTTCTGGGCAACCTGACTGTGCCATATGTAAAGCCTGTCAGTGTTAATGGTCTGAAACACAAGGTCATAAAGAGCACTTACAGTGGAAAAACCATGGAAGGAGTGTTATTACTGTCTCTTAGCTTTACTTATTCATGGAAAAAACTGAAAGAGAAATTATCTTAGAATTAGACGAAAATATCTAGCAGATTAGGGGCTGGCTGTATCACCAACCTTTGTATCACCAAGCCTCAGATGCCTGCACACCTTTAAAATATTTAGGCCATTCTTATGACAATGGACAAAACCTCAAAAGTGTTCTGTTGTTGTCAGCACCCACATATTTAATAAAGCCCCAGTTTGTTTTCATTTTATTCTAATAGAGTGAATCAGTTTGAGAACTGGAAAAATGTTTTATTGTCTTTGTCCGAGGCAGACACAAATGGTAAGCATGAACTTCAAGTTCCCAAGGATTGAAACAGAGATGACTCAGATCCTCCCCAAAACCTATCCATGCATGCTCTTTCCCTCCTTGTTTTGTTACAAGCACACCATCAGTTGAAAACTGATACATGTCAAAGACTTTGGAAATAAATTAATCTAAGACCTTTCAATCAGAATTGGTTATTTAAGTGTGAGATGCAAGTGTGAACTGTGTCTTGTATTCCCCCCTTCCAGACAGCTTTTCAGGAACAAAGTGGACTTGGATTACATAGCAATCTTTTTGGCACCATTGTTTTTTGTGCAGATTAAAGATTTGTTAGAATGCATTCTTTCCATCCCTACGTGATTATGTGTATGTTGGCCAACATTTTCAAACATGGAGTCCTCAGGCTGAACATTTTAAATTGTATTTAGATACTAAATGAATGCTTTGCCTTTCAGATATGCTGAACAACTGAACTCACAAATCCCATAAGATCCCAGTGTCTTTTTCCCCATTAATAACTAAATACAAGTAATTAGATGTAAGAAAGCAGATGACTGCAGGCATATTTTCTTTTAAAATGTTCAGCTTGGCTGTAGATAGTTACCTTGCTTGTCATCCTGCTACTGTCAAACTGCTCTTCCATACTGGACTGTACTGAAATGGATAAGATAAATTTTGTTGAACAGAGCTGTACAAAATCAAATCTGCTATACAGAGGAATACACAGCCAAAACAAAGTTATATTGGTTTAGGGAATTGCGTGATGTGGCTCAGATTCAGCAATACTTTGGAAAACATAGAGCAAGAGACAGTTACAGTGAATTTCATGATTCATTGAAAGAATATACAATACAATGGTGACCTTTAAAGCTGGTGAAAACCCAATGGTCTCATTTAACTTTCCTGTGTTGTTTGCAGGCAGCACAAAGAGAAAGCAAAGGTCCTAAGGACTCTGGTCTTTAATTGGATTTAAGAATATACACAGTAACTTGTAGGCTCATTTTTAAATGGTGAGGGAACTTCAATCTGTGCACGGAAGTGGGGTTTGGAGTTCAACAAGCTTACAGCCTCTTATCATTAACACTTATCGTTCCAAGTAGCTCACAGCTGAAGAACCTCAATTTTACATACTTGAAAACCTACCAACCAAAAAAGAAAACCTTATCATTCGCTGTCTCTTACTCTCTCATTGTATCTTAGCTCAACATCTGTTCTTTCAGTCATGAGCTCCTAAGAGCAAGGACATTTAAGACAGTATTGAAGAAATGATGTTAGAAATCAAAAAAGTCTAACCCAGGTGATTCTATTGAAAAGATTCTTATTATTGAAAAAAAAAAAAAAAAAAAAAAAAAAAAAAAAAACCACCTTCAGACTCATTACCCTACCTTCCAGCATATTTTTGGAAGCTCCAACTGTGTTTTATAGCCATTATGTCAAAAGACCTATACACCATGTGATCAGCAAAAGTTTGAGGTTTACTCCAACAAAGTTCTTTCTCAACACATCCCTAGTGCGTTCCTTGTCCCTCTACCCTTTGTCCTGGTTTCATCCTCTGACACCACCAGGTTCTCTATGCTCCCCTCCTCCCAGTACTCCTATATTCATTGTCATATTCCCTCAAAAAATTTTATACCTGCTTTGCAAGTCACATAATTCCTATTTGGAAATTATGTGATTGGCAGCATGAACAGTGACTGTCAGACAGGAGGTCAAATGCAATAGATAACTAATGAGTTCATCCAACAATCTTCACCTTTAATGGGACAGCAACAGGGACCATCCTTCATCAACCACCTGCCACTTTCTATAAAATTCGTAGGAATTTAGTATCTTCCAGACATTTAGGTTTCTTTCAGAGTTTACTTGCTAGTGAGTTAAGGTTATCTGTAATCCAGAACTCCTCTGACATCAGCTTCTTCCCATTGTGGGATCCAGCCCACTGTATACAGGACAGAAGACACACTTCAGACCCTCTCAAGATTTGTTACTCTAGTCTACACTTTGCTTGTAAACTTTGCTGTCCCACCCTGCACTCTGCTCTGCTGTAGTCCAGTACAGCGATTGTATTCCTTCTCTAGCTCACTCTGTGATACTACTAACAATCATTACCTCTCTGTATTTCACTTCCTATAACAGGATAAAATCAGATATGGATTGAAAACAAAAGAAAATAAATATATAATACAAGCAATTAAAAACAGCAGACTTCATATTTTACAGGCAAAAGTAGTTCTGAAGACAGGTACCTGGCACCTGAAGGAGAGCAAAGTTTATGGTGGACTTAGGTTCCCTAGGCAAATTCATCATTCCTGGGATGGCCTTAAAAATATTTCATAGTTAGTGAAGATATTCAAATCAAATACCACAAAACATTGTATAGAACTTGCAACTCATTCATGCACAAGTACCTCTGTGTAAATCAAAGAAGCTATTCAATTGCATGTGTTTTCTAGTATGCAAGGTGTTAGAAGGATCAAAAGCCTTATCATGGAGAATTAATGCACAACAGAGCAGAAGCCTACTGCAATCCCCACTCTTGTGAGAATCTAAAATCAATGTTACATATTCAATTTTCATTTTCCCATTAAGACTTTGCCAACTGAAATAACTTAGTCACTTAAGGTAAAAAATATTTAAATAGACATCTTTAACGGATGTGGCAGAAATTGTGGCAAGATTGTTCAGAAAAGCACATTTATGCCTCCACAGAAACAGAGACAATTTTAGAGGACTTTTACAACAGAACAAAACATGAAAAATTTAAAGCAAGAATGTGGGATGTTTTAGATAAGTTTGAACTAGGACAAATCTGTGTATTTCCTTCGTTTGCTTATCTTCTTCAACTGTTAAGTGTAAAAAAATAATCTCACTCTATAGGCCTGGAGAGAAAGGTGTTGACTCTGGTTTCATTGAACTGGCCTTCATCTCCAGTGTTGTGCTGGAGATAGCAATTTCGACAATTTTCAATTATTTTCTGGCAGATTTATTTAATTTTTTGTTTTGGTTTTTTTTTTTTTTTTAATGACACATTGAAATTTTCTAGAAACCCCTTTAAAATAAAATCCCATCCAGTTTGAAATCTGTGGTACACCTCCCACAGCCATGAGTTTCCTCTGGGGATCAAAAGTGCAACATTACAGCAGAAGACATCTTTCATGGCACAGCGCAATTGTAAAGGCCATGAGGGCCTAAGCGTGGGAAGATATGCTACACGACCTGAAGGCAGAAAGAAAGGAAAGGTAAAATGTTTTCACAGGTCACTGCCTTGTAAATGAGGACAGAGGACAGTGGAGGTGCCCCCACCTCACCATACCCTCACATAGTGACCTGGACAGCTCCATGCTACCAGAGGTCTCATCCCGTGGGATGAAGGAGCCAACACTACAGCACCAGGGGCTTCTGGAGAAGGTCCTGGTTGGCTGAGGGTACCAGACCCCGAAGCCCCCAAGCCAGTGTTCACTTGTGTGTATTTCTTTCTCTGGAGATATTCAAAGCTCACCTGAATGTGATCCTGTACAATGTGCTCTAGGTGACCCTGCTTGAGGAGAGTGTGGGACAAGATGGTCTCTGGAGGTCCCTTCCAACCTCACCCATGTGCTTCTGTGCTTCTGTGAGTCCTGCTGCAAGCAGTCACCTCATGTACACACTTCTGTCCAGACATTCTGAGATGGAGGAACAGCACCCCATATGGGCTTCCCTACCAAGGCCAGGGGCAATGTGTTTCCATATCAAAAGGACACACCTGCGGCCTGCCCCAGCCACGTCTGTGGAGCTCAGCTGTAGTGCCCATAACAGCCCAGCACAGCATCAGCACTTTCATTGAAATCCATCACAGACACTGAAAACGCAAACCCGCAGAACTTCCATTGTGTGTGGTATTTGGGGAACACTGGAAGACATGAAGCACTCCCCCCCCCCCCCCCAAAAAAAAAAAAAAAAAAAAGTTGAGATCTAATTGCTACAAAGCCAAGTAAAGCTCAGTCTGCACACTCACCACAGTACTCAAGAGCCAGCAAGTGCCACAGCTTTTACTTTAGAATTTTAATGAAATGAGGAGATGGGAAAAAAAGCAAAGAGTATGATTAACATGGTAGCATTTCAGATGTCTTTAACACTTGGTGTTGGGCTCTGTTGCTGCAGATGAAGCAACATGTGGAGCCAGCATCAAAGCCCCAGGACAGGGAAGCAGGATGGGAGTTGTGTCTCTCCCTGCTGCTCAGCTACATGTACCCTCAGACAAATCTGAGCATAGTAACTGTAAAATGAGGACAGCAACAGACAAAGGACACAGGCAACAATGGCTGAGATTCATTCAGAAAAGGGCTTCCACACAGACCAGCTCATACGTTTATCTTACCACCAGTGCTAATGTCTCAGGAATGCTATTATTTCAGGTAAAACCGTAATATTAATATAAATACAGTCAACAGTATTCTTTTGCACGGTGCACATTTTACATATATGTATAGTTCAATTCCTTGGTGCTTTTTGAACAGACCACCTAGTTACACAAACAAAACCAATATTTTTCTTCAAGATGCCTTACACTTGCTCAAATTCATCTCAAGCGACCTCCCCATGTGCTCGACCTGTCTGCTGGCTAAGTGACACGGACATGAGATATTTTTATTTATTTCTAGCTGAAATTTAGCAATGCAAGTGGGAAAGCATGTTAACTACTGTGGCATTTAGCTAGTAAAATATTTGCCTTATTTTGCCCTGGAAAGACAAAGACCGAAGGCACGTTCCACGTGCCTGCAGGGCCAGGTGTGCCGTGCTCCTGGCTCACCCGGCTCTCCTGTTCCCGACATGGGAGCTCTGCGTGGCCTGCAGGGACCTGACTTTGTGCTCTCACATCTGGCAAGCTGGGACAGTGCTCCCCAGATGCCACAGGGACAGTTCCAGGAGCATTACTACCTCACCAGGTTTTTTAATTAAAAGCTTTTTTTTTTTTTCTTTTTTTTTTTCTTTTTTTTTTTTTTTCTGCATCTCTTTTCTACTTTTTCATTTCAGAGCTGGCTCAATTTCTTATGTCTGGTCACTACTACCCCTCTTCAGTTCCCACCAACATTTTCCTCTTCACCTATATATTTCCTTCCCTTTGGCATAAACCCAGATTTCATATTAATTTCATCCAACATCTTTTGTTTTCTTGCCCTTGGTATTTGTCTTATTCTTGCAATAACCCTCTTCTCATATACTCATTCAAACATTCACTTCTACATAAGTAAATTATCAGACCATCTCCTGGCCACAAACACTCACTTTTTTACATTTTCAGACAGGATCTACTGTCTGATCCATGTTGATCTCTTTGCCCCATACTCAGGAAATGTTCCCTACATTCCCAAAATGCCTACAGAAATTTGATAATGATTAGATTCCTAATGTCTGTTTGTTGTTTTTTTTTTTTTTCCCCATGTATTTCTTATCCATTTTTCTTTGTTTTGTGACTGAGCGGTACTTTTTTAGAGGCAGGCAGTTGTTTATGTCTCTGTATTTGAACATTGACTGTCATGACTAGGTCATGATAACATTCTGAGAGCTCCACCAATACAAACAGTAAATTAAATTACAGTTAAAATAAAATCCATGGAACTTTGGCTTTAGCAGGTTTTGAAAGCCTTGAATTTAACTCTAATATATCCTCTGGGACACTATTACTCTGTAGGACTGTTATTACTTAGTAGAAACACAGAACAGCTGTGGTGGGTCAGGACCTCTGGAAATTGTCTAGTCCATGCTCCCTTCTATGGCAGGTTGCTCGGGGTCCTGTCCAGCCAGGTTTTGAGTATTTCTGAGTATGGAGACTCCACAACATCTGTGGGCAACCTGTTACTGTGTTTGGTCACCCTTGCAACGAGAACTGCTCCCAAATTATCATAGAGCTCTAGGCTGAGCTCAGGCAGGGTCTTGACTGTGTGCAGTGCAGGAGATAGAGAACAAGGATTGGCATTGCCCCTCTGAGCTCCTGCACCCAGCTGTGCTTTTAGCTCATATCCAGTTCCTCTGGGTGGGAGACAAAGCATTTTCTCCAGAAAGGATGAAATCTTGAAACATTTCAATGCCTAAAGGATGAGGTATTGGCTGAATCTCTAGCTAGTGAGCTGGCACACTGTGGCTGCCCCAGCAGTCCCATATATGCACAAACAGCCCTCTTATGAGCTCCAGCAGCACCGGTGATGTATATGGGTTATCTGCTTCTTATGACAAACCTGAAACAAAGCATAACCTCAGATATTCCTCTCCCCTTCCCAACGTCTGTCTTCACACTCACATTCCCCAGCTAAAACATTTTTTTGGTTTGGCTTTTTCCTTTTAGACAGATCTTATTATAGTACATTTTGTCCCAACACCTCTAAGGACTTTTGAACACTCTTTCTGGTTGAAAACACAGATTAAAAACAAAACAAAACAAAACAAAACAAAACAAAACAAAACAAAACAAAACAAAACAAAACAAAACAAACTTCTTCCTTTGTGTGTCAGGTTACAGTTTTAACCTTCAGAAGTCCAAAAAGCATAAGATAACATAAATTACAGCCTAGGACAAGTATCCCTATGTTTAACATTTCTTTAAAAAATACTGATCTCAAATTTTCATGTTTTTCATTATTTAATTGCTACACACAGGTGCTACCAATTTGTAAAACTAAACCTTTATAAGATGCATTTGATACCACCTATGTGAGCACTGAGAGGAAGCATTTTAAAGATAACTGATCATAAGTTTCAAAGAGTGTTTTACTCTTTCATTTGAAAAAAAAAAATAAATTCATTGACTACACAGTCATCTTCTCTTTGCTTTGTGTGTCCTGTTGGGATTTCATATTGAATAGAAGCCAGGCAGTATGAATTGTGTTAGCTGGTGTCAGTGTGATCATTTCACTCAAGCCTAGATATTCCTACCTCATAGAAAAAAAAAAAAAATAATGAAATGAAGCATGTTAAACTTTTCATAGCAGTGGATGAGCTCTCTGTGGATATACTTTTATGGTTCAGTTCACACACAGGAGTGTTTATGTGATAAAAGAGAAGGTTTCTTGCTAGCCTGGGCAATCATAGTAAGTTGTTTTCCTGAGATCTCTAAAGTTTCATAAAGAAAACAGATTGCAGATTTTAGACTCTAAATCACGTCTATCAGCAGTAGGCTTGCACTTTCGCCACTAACGACTCTGCTGACTCATTCGCTGACTCATTCAATGAGTTTCATGTTGTTCAATATTAATTTAGCTTAGGGAGAAGCATGCCATCAAACATCTGCCATCTTAACACACTCTCTCGACTTTACTTTGTTAGTATAACAAAAACCAGAGTTGGGCCAGAATGGGGAAATCCAGCATTTTCTGTCCTGTAACCATTGATCTTGTCAAAGAAAATCACATGCTGGGGCAGCATGTGGCCAGTCCCTGGAGCACCAGCTGTGAAAAGCAGTGGCCCTGGGTGGTGGGGTAGCTTAGCCTCTGACCAAGGTGCCACTAGTTGCTGTGCTTTACCGTATAGTGAGACTTATAAAAATGGTGTTGAAATGTTTCCAGTGGCTACACTTTAGACACTGAATATTTAATATGAAGAGATGCTTTGAATATTTATGAACAGAATTGCAAGTGGATGCTTTCCTGGATAGAACTTTTTTTTTTCCCCCAATTGTTTTTATTGCTAACATACAAACAAATAAAATCTGGAATTACACCAAAACTCAGTCCTTTGCAATTAATGTGTTTCATATAAAGCCTTCTGAAAGTGAATTCTTATTTCAGCGAGCACACCCTGTGAAAATAGACAAAAATTATTTCAACAAATAGTACTGTTTGAATAGATTCCTATCACAGAAGGATGGTCATCTAATATATATATTTTTTTAAGATTCCAAGTCAAGATGAAATACTGTTACATTATTTACACTGCTGCAGCTCTAACCTTCCTTCACCCCAGCTCAGCTTTAAAAGACATCCAAAGACAATAGGAGCAGCATCCTCCCTCTAATTACATTAGATCTGGCCAAGACTGAGCTCAAACATTTTTTTCCAAACACAGGCAGGGTTTCAGGCTGGTTACATTTGTGTCTCTTCTTTTTATCAGTTTCACATAATTTGGGGGGCGTAGGGGTGGGCGTGATTGTATTAATCAGTATTAAGAAAGCATTTGGAGACTTACTGACCTGACCTCATTTCCTCATGTATTCAATGGCAGTCCACAGTGGAAGTAACTGCTGAGATGACACAAAAGATTAGAAACCATCAACACTAATCCATAACCTCAGAGACATTCCTACCATCCTAGGGACCTGAAGATACAGCAGATCTGAAAAATGGTAGCATTTTATTTCTCCTTTCTACCAGCTGGGCTGGAAAGGAATTCTGGGCTCCAATTCCCAAGAAAGTTTCCTTGGCTTTGAGGTAACACATCACACACACAATAAGGGGGATATTACAATTAGTAGTTACAAAAAGAAAGTAGCCAGCTGCCACAATCCCCTTTCTAGATGCCAGGCCAGCTCAGGAATAAGCCAAGTAATGAGCTGCTCCTTGTCATGACAGAGGCCCATGTAGTGGTACAATCCACAGCAAAACTGCGTGATAAACTCCCTCTGGCATTTCAAAAGACAGAAGATGGATGGTGACCGAATCTGTAGGCTTCAGAACTGTAGTCTGTGATTCAAACACCAACACTCTGCCTAGAACACTTGTTCAAAGACCACATCCTTTTTTTCTGAATGGTTCAGATACCCTGTATATTATATTTAGGCTAAAAATTTCACTGATGACCGTAAACTTTGTTCCTCATTTTCTGATTGCTTCCTTGAGACCCTGAAGGTCTGACATGGAAGATGGAGAACGGAGAAGAATCTTTAAGAAATCAGCCACAAGCTTCTCATGATCAGGCACTGAAACCTAGTGGGCACTTCTGTTAATTTGGAATGATCTTCCTCAGCAGTGGTGGATCGCTCTAGCGATGAAAGCATAGTGAACACCACAAAGAATTTAATAATTTGGACTTCCTTGAGAAATTGGAAGATGGGTTATAGTATTTAAAAGTAGCAGTGAATAGAAGCACATCACATTCCACTGCAACGATCACCATCTATCATTTCTGCTTGAACGATGCAGTAGCGTGGAGAAGAAGAAAGAATTATTTCTTATGCAACTGGACTTTAATAATTATGCATCCAGGAGAAGTCAAAATTGGTTGTACACTACGGTCAAAGAGGTTGTACACTCTTCATTCTTCTGTTTCCTTCATTTTGATTCTTTTGACATAGAAATCTTGTATTTTAGGTAAGTGCACTTAGACACATAAAAGAAGGCAACCTCCCCACAGAGGCTCAAAACTGGATGAGGCTTCACATACAAGAAGCAAAAACAGAACTGAGGGAAGGTCCAACAGTCAGGCTACTAGCAACAGAGCAGCTTGGGTCAGCCTCCTACCATGTCACAGATATTGTTTATCTTAATTCTCCCTGAGAATGGGTAAAATATCCCTTCCTTACCTCCTGAGAGTCTTCAGGAAAGAGGACAATATACCCAGACTCTGCAATAATGAGGCCATCTGAAGGACGTATAGATAAGAAAAAACATCTTCTGCCTTCTATAACAGCCTTTCTTCTTTTACCTATCTCCTAGGCAGCAAACTAGGTTGTTTCAGAGGCAGAGATTATTCAGCTTTATTCTTGTGTATGCAGAACTTTCGTCACATTTTGTCTAATCAGAGATTTTATCACTGTATCATAAGCCACACCTGGTTCCTGTATACAAAAAGCAACATTTCTGGCAAAGTCTGTTGTCAAGCTTTGAGAATATTTGGCTCAAAATGATGACTCCTTTCCCACCCAGTCTGTACACAGTCAGTCTACCTGGCTTCTGCAAGGCTGCAAGGTAACAGGAGAGGGAGAGAAAATCAGGTCAAGAGTTGTTTTTCCCTCTGCTGCCATCGCCAGAGGCACAGTGCAGTCTGACTTCTAGTTCGCTTGCAAGGCTTTACATAAATCTCCACAGAGCTGTTCTGGGAGACTCTTTCTCTCCAATTAATACAGTAGATTCCCTTTATTTACTTAGTAACCTTTATTCCACTTTACAATAAAAGTCCCTGGTACAATAAAAGACACTGTGACACCAAGTCAGGGATATGGTCTACCAGCCCAAGTCCTGAGGTCACTAGGAGAATTTGGGTGCCCAACAGCTTCACAAGTCTTTAGCAAAGTCTTGGAAACTTAGGTATTGCCGTGTACCACTCATGTAAACCAGCTTTTAAGTTCCACTACTGCTGGATACACTGCTAACGTGGCTTCAGCTGTAATGTGGTGTCACTGTGCTGCTTCTTAATTTCTCAACATTTCTTAATTTCAAGTAGCTGACTTCGCCAGCTTTAATAAAATTTTAACACCACTTGTTTTTTCTTTTATTTGCAGTGATTGTATATTCCTATGAATGTAAATATAATTACCTAAACTGAAGAAACATCAAACTCAAAACAGAATCTCTCTCAAGTAGAATTTCATTGATACTTAGAAGGTCATCACCAGGGCTGGTAATTTTCAGTCCACTAAACAGAGAACAACTTCTTGGACTGTAAACAAAAGCAACTGAATAACAGGCAGCAGCATAACTTGTTACTTACTTGGTAAACCAGTTCTAATAGGAAAAGAGACATACTAATATAGAAATCTGTTCACATGGAATGGGAAGACATAAGAATCACAAATTATTTTTCAGGAAGTCTGAATAAACAACTGAACATGATTTTTCTGATTCTATTTCACAAGCTTCCTTTCTTCCCCACCTTTGGCTTCATCCCATGCCTGTTCTTTTCTGCCAGCCAGTGTAGCTTCTCTTGCTATTCTTTCAATAGTTTTCTCCAGGAATATGAAGTAGTACAATCAGCTTCATGTAATAACATATCTGATTAACAAAATGCTAATGGTATCTTTAGTAAAAGCAGATGATGAATGTTTTATCTCTAATAGCATGCATTCAAATGTCACAGACATAATTGTGCTAGCCTTTTTATGTTGGGTAAAAAAGTCAAATGCCAACTTCACCTAAAAGATCCTAAGAGACTTTGATTTCTCTCTTGAAACACTTCAGCAGCGATTTCTGTTTTATTCACTTTCAGGTGAAAGCCTTAAATGTGTTTCCTCTCCTTTCTGTGTTGTTATGTGGGATGGCAGCTTTTAAAGCCCTGACTAGACAGAGGTCTTTTTTTTTTTTTTCCCTTCTTTTTATAACAGACAAATTGAATGCTAATTTCTACTTGTATTATCCTCAGTAGTCTTTCCGTTGTGGAGTGCAAAACTGTTTTTTACACATGAAACACACACCATTAACAAAGTCCAACATGTCTTGCTGATATTTTTATCTCCTATATTCTGCATCATGCTTTGAAGTCTAATGAGGCAAGCCACTCTGCACACCTTAGGTAGCAGTGGTGAACAAAGGATTTGAGTAATTTGGTTGATTCCCTTGCTTGGGAATTAGCTTATTATTTGATAGAAAAATGTTAGTATTGGAATTTTGCAGACTGTTGTACTCATTTTATTACATTCATACTTAAGAATTACACATTCTATGAAAAAGCAAATGAAAAGAATTAGGAAACACTGTTGCAACTAATAGCAAAATTAAAGAGAATTAAAACTCTACAAATCTTAGACAGCCCTCAGTGTAAATCATAACTCCGCATTTGCTTTTCCAATAATTAATCATATTCAGATTAAATCATGGTTCACTGTGAGAAGCCAGCCTTGGAAATCTTGGAAATATACCTTAGTATGCATGAATCAATCTATCTATAATTCTTAAAAAACTACAAGAGATACCATGACACACAAGAAACATAGGGCTTTTGAGGGGAGGAGGAGGAAACTGCCATAGACATGTTTGGGCAAAGTAAATCTCTTGCTGGGTCTGCTATTCATGCTTTTATTAAATAGGTTATAACTGGTCTTTAAAAGAAACTGGGGATATGAATGTCATTGAACAAAATATAACATTGATATTGTACATCACAGAAGAACATTTTTGTAACCCCAAGGAAATCTGGGGAATTTAACATGAACAGACTGGGAAGGGACAATTAGTTAGTGGGCTGTCTAGGCAGCTCTGAAGCACTGAAGGCACTTGGCTCCAGCTAAAGCCATCTGGAATATTTCCATTTGTACTCAAATCTTAACTAGAAAGAAATGTCAGAGGGGGTAGGTAGAGTCATATAAAACTTAGGGAGCCATCTGGAAGCCCTAGGAAATGTCTGAAGCCCCATTTTTTTGCAGCTAGGACATGCCAGAAGAATTTAGATGACAGGTACAGAAAAGAGCTAGAAAGGAATCCGGTTGTTAAGCACAAACAAACAAACAAAAAAATAAATAAAAATTATATTTCTCTTATCTCTATCTTTTGTCCAGAAATGTATCTAAATGCCTGATGTTAAGTCTTAATATGCCTTTACTTAGTTTTACCAGAGTGGTTTTGGGGCTGGGGACAAGATGATTCTGGATGGAATCAGCAATTGTGGGGTACACAAAGAACCAGAAAAAGATGAGGTGTGCAGGGCTCGACTGGTCTGTGCATGGTGATGGACATCCTGCCCATCCTGGGCTTGGGTGACCAGGCCAGAGCTCCAGCAAATGCAACATTCTTCCTGTGAGGTAGAAAGTGTGATGCACATTGCCTGTCAGTGTTCAAGAGGCATTTGGGTAATACCCTTAACAAAATATTTTAATTTTTGGTTAGCCCTGAAGCAGTCAGGCAATTGGACTTGATGATTTTTGTAGGTCCCTTCCAACTGAACCATTTTATTCTAAAGCAGAGGTGTAGTCCATGGCTGGAGCTGGCACAGCCCCTTGCTCTTGCAGCACTGCTCTGCTATAAAGATGTGAAGGCCCAGTTTGTAGCTGGAAGACCCAGCTGATGCTGGCATGCCTGTGCTGTACAACACTCCAGCCCTCCCTGACCTACAGAGCTGAAACCACAGTGGAAACACTGTGAAAAATGTCTGGATTCTGGGGTTTGGCTGTGCAGTAGCTGCACTTTATCGGGTCAGGAAACTAGACTCCAGACTTTGGAGCAAAGCAAAGGCAGGTTTCTTTTGCTATCTTCTCATTCACACACACACACACACACACACACACCCCACACAGAGTGCTGTAGTATTATCCACAGATTTAAAGGAGTTTTAACAAATCCTGAAGATTTGAAGAGGTTCAAGCTCTCTTCAGTCTCATATCACCTTGAAAACTTATTGCCAGAAGAAAACAAACAAAAAATGTAATTGCTTATCTGTTGTGGGAAGCTGACACGACATTTCCGTAGGTTGGATCCATCTTTACCAGCCTACAGAGGGACAAAATTACAGGTGATTTCCAAAGCTTTTCAGTGGAACATGGGCATTCTGCCATTTGCACACAAATGAAGAAAACATACTCAAAATTTAGCAAATACAAACTCCAGATTGACAGTCCATATTTTGTATCTTTCCCAGCCATGGAGAGCAGCCAAGGCCCTTTTCAACCTAGGAAGTACAAAGCCAGAAAGCACCTCATGCCACAGTTTGTCCATACTGAGTGATGCCAAGCACATCAGTAATGTGTATATGTGTAGTCACCATCCAAAACTTTGGGAACATGTGGCTGCTCTAGACCAGGCAATGTAACATCCCTTTACTGCAGCAAATGTCTTGTCTAAATTAGGACAGCAAAGGGCCTGTGCTCCAGATTGCCTAGACAAGGAGAGGACTTTTCCCTATGCACCAAATCCTGGTCTTGCTGAATGTGCATCCTCCTGTGGGAAGCTGGGTCTCAAAGGGTCCAGTGGTCAAGTACTTCCCAGCCAGAGCTGGTCAGGAGACTCAGCAGGGAAAGTGAAGAAGTAAGCGTGTATAATTATACAATAATCTCTCTGTCTCCCTTTCTTAAAAAACTGTCAGCTTCCCAGTCCTTTAGGGCACAATTTTATTGTTCAGACAGAGAGCTAACAAATACCAAAACAAAGCTATTTGCTGGACCAAAGTGACCTAGGGCTATTGCCTGCAACCACAAACCAGTGTAATCCCCAAATGAAACTGCCTCTTGAGCATAACATAACAGTAACTTCTTTGACAGGGAAGAGATCTGATTTTGCTAAACGTATCTTTATTCTAATTGCACCACCAGTCAGGTTCGTGTTTCAGCTCACTGCCATAAACCCTTCATCTTGAACAAAGGTCAAGGCTTTGAGACTTTGGTACATAAGCCAGTGTTGAGCTTGGGCATCACTCAGAAGACAAGTGAACTTTTGTCCTCCCTCTGAAAATTTACAGAGCAGGGTGTATGTTCTGAGCAGCATCTTAAAGAACTGGGCTGGTCTCTAAATGTAATGCGATATACATAAAAAACCAAAACACCAAGAACAATGACAGAAACACCCTGTGCTCAAAGTAGGACAGCATGCCACACCTCGGTAGAAAAACACAGATACATGAGTTCAGAATATCTGTGGGAATGCAGTGGGACCGATTGCAATTCCAGTGATGCTGTGGGCATGCCAAATGTAGCAAGCTGCCCCTGGAACTGCTGCCTTCTGCAGTTGCCAAATATTGCCAACCATCTCGTTAGTAGTGAGCTGCATCTGCCAGCAAGGGAAGCAGCAAGGATGAGTTATAGCTGCTGGACTGTGAGCTTACAGAAGACTAATGGGTGCTTAGGAAGGCAAGACCTGCCTAAGGCACAGCATCCATGCCCAGTGGAGCTTCTCCTTGAGGTCAGCAGCACACAGCCTCTGAGCAAAGAGCTGGATTTACACCATTCATTTCCTTCCCCTTTTCTTCTTCTCCCATACACAGTATGGATAGCTCCAGTTTGGATTCAAAGCAAATTTTCCCATGCAGAAAAGAGAGGAAAAAAAATAGTATCCCAAAATATCTCCACAAAGAAAACAAAACTGGTGCAGTAACCAAAGCAAAGTTCTGACTCTGAGGAGGAAAACTGGCAGGAGCTCTGTGAAACCAGCTAACAGCTTCTCCAGGCTGTCTCTCCTGATGCAGTTTTACACAGAAGATACTCAGAAAGCAGGGATGGGATGAAGAAGGTAGAAGGAAAAGAGTCAAGGGTGACAAAAACAGTAGTTAGTAAGATGTTTCAGATAAACTAAATCAAATATCGGCCACTTAAATTGCTCCTGTGAGATTAATGATAGACAAAATATTTACCCAAGAATTTATGGTCATTTTCAAAAGCCAGTGATTTCAGGTGCTGTGCAAAAGACAGAAAAAAGCCTGAGAAATTTACAGCCTTGCCCACCAGGATATCTAAATAACAAGTATCATTTGCTATTTGTAATAGTGCAGCACATAGCCACATCTAGCTCCCCCTGTGAAGAGCTGAAACCCTGCGGTACTGAGGACTACACAAAGAGGTAGAAATGCCAGGCTTTACTCAGAGAATTGAAGCAGCTGAAAAAAAAACAGACAGATACAGGGAAAAAAAATAAATTTTCAGAAAACATTACTGGGAGAGGTCCCATGGCCACAACTTACAGTTCACACAGGATTTTGTGGGCCTTTCTTACAAGGACAGGTTGTGTCAAGAGCCTGGAAGACTCCACATTGCCTCATTGAGAGATCATTCACAAATCTCCTCCAAACAGCAAGGCCGTGATGGAGAAAATCACACAAGCTGGTAGTTGAAAATTTTAGAAGAAATTGACGAAGCCATTTAGTGGTACCAGCTGGGTTCAATGTTAAAAGACAGGGAAGGCAGACAGTAGTGACAAGATATGAGGCATATAAGTCTGAGGGCAAGTCTCTCTCACTGGATATAACATAGAAAGGGGCAGCATCTGTGTGACTGTGGGTGATGTGATCCCAGCAGTGGGTGATGAAAAGGATTTCTCCAATGGGACATGCTGCAACTGTAAAAATGGTGTGATAATCCAGTCTGAAAAAAAGGCTTTGAATCAGAGAATAAGAAAAGCTAAATAAACTCATATAAAGTAATATATTTTTGAAATAACCCAAGCTTGTAAAGCATAATAAAAATGTCCCCATTGTATAAATGCAAATATGCTTTTTATAATTTTTCTTATATGAATGTTCCTATGGAAGGAAAATTCATTAACCACTAGCAATTCAGAACCTGCAGCCTGAGTTCACACCATCACCTTGCTTTCAATTTGGAAGGAAACAAATGGCTTTAGGGTGCCTTTGGACTAGCAATAGTTATTTCCCCAGAGTAGTTTCCAGGTAGCAAAGAAAAACCTCATTCCCTATAAAAAACAACTTCAAATGTCCAGGTTTAAGTTAGAGGATTTGTATTCAGTTCTATTGACCATACACAGCATGAAGAAAGACATAAAATGTGGCTTAGGGCCACAAATTATGTTTACTAAAGTCCCCCAGGGGAACATACAACCTTGCAGAGCGGTCATGAACTGCTGGTGCAACAAGTGCTCTACAAACATCTGATCGTGAGGGAAGAAAAACTTTATGGGCTCCATAATGAGAACAAGGTGGTAATTTCAATTCCAACTGCTAAGCAATCTTTAAAAAAAGCTACAGTGTAAAAACACAAACAAACAAACAGAGCATCTCACTGTCTCTTTTCACCTCCTATTAGAGAAAGTGAACATCATTTAATGTTGCTTGGGACTCAAAGATTTACACAGCGTGGGTTGTGGGCTGTGAAAATAGAAAAGGAAGATAGCTTTGGGATTTCCAGTTACGGGCCTGTAATGGCTAGAGGTGTCCTGGAAGATGGGATGAGCAGCAGCTGCTGAGCTGGCACATTGCTCCTGCCACCCACAGGGAAGCATTAACGTAAATGCTGAAAGCAGCCTTTAAGTGGCCTCGCCTGGTAGGGGAGAGCTGCCAAGAGATATATATTTTGGGACCTTGGTAGTGACTCTTTTCATGATGTGCCACTTGCGGATGATATACGGAGCAGCAGACAGTTCATCTACTTGGTGAAAATATTAACTGTGGACCTTACTTGTTTGATTCAATGCTCTGGTGATGTGCAAGGCTGAGCTGTGCGAGGCTGGCTGGCAGCACGCTGCAGCCTGGCCCTCTCAGCCGGGTTGAAAGCTGGCATGAGGAGCAGAGAACAAAGCTTTCACAGTATCACGGCACACATTCAGGTCTGTGGCACCATCACCTGCCTCACCAGTTGTCCACATCCTGCACAAGAGGCTGCTGGTGGGACTGATTGTAGATTTCCAGGATCACCTGCAAAATGGAGCAATTAAATGGTGAAAAGGTAGATCTGGCAGCCTAAACTTTCTAGCCTCAGCCATTGCAATAGCCCCTCTTGTGACAAAGGCTTAGAAGCTTAATCTGACTACAAAATAAGGATAATAGTGCTTATTTCTCAAGAGTGCTTTACCAAATGCAAGTCTGGACAGGAACAGAAAATGAAAACTAAGTATTGCATTAATAATGATTAAGCCTGATGCTAATCCTGCTTAAATTTCCACATCAGTGTAACTTCTGACTTGAAGCTCCATTTCTTCCTGGGTTTTAACCATCTGTTTTTGCTTACCTCTTACCTTGACTTTTGCTAGCCTTTCATTGTAAAGCCTAAGCCTAATGTATGCTAAGCAGCTGCATCTTTTCTTTCTCAATTTATTCAGCAAAATCTTTAGTGATTACAGCGGTATTCTGTGGGGAGAAAAATCATTAGGGTCCAATGAAGATCTTCAGACAGAAGTTATCTGGCAACTTTAAGTGGCTTTGTGTATGAGGTTGAGTCTGAGGCAGAAACAGGATTAGATCTCAACATCAAACTTCCCATAAAAGCGAAATCTCAGTAGGAGAAAGAATTTAGCCCTTTAAGCTGGAAAGTGCTGCAGCTTTTAATAGGAATGATACAATTGGGTATTATTTGAATTGCTTGCATTGTAGGAGTGCAAGGGAATGATAGACAAGAAATGTTGAGGTATTGTTTTCATTCCTGCCTCATTTGGCAAGGCCTTTTTCACTATGGAGCTGCTTCTCTCCTTGTAAATACAAAGATGTCTTCATCATAGATTAGTCATAAGGGGGGAAGAGAATTTAGAGTAGACAATGCCAGCACACCTGAAATAGCAAAGCAATATGGGGTGAAAAAACAAGAAATATCAACTGAGTGTTCATATTATGATCTAGCAATACTTCGAGGATCCTCGGGTGAAATACTGAGTTCAATTTCTCTACATATAACTAGTGCGACGCGCAATTTGTCCTTATTTTTGGCAGTATACTCCACACAGTGTGGGGATCTTCATATGACCTGTGCTGAGAGCTGTATGGAAACTGAAGTGTGCTCCTTTTTAAGGAGGGAACAGCCTGAGCTGAAAGGGTGTCTCTGGCACTGAGCTCTCAGAAGGCCTCTGGCTCTCCTGCTGAGATCAGAGGGGATACTTCAAAGCCTTCTCCCTGCTCAATGAGCAAGGGCGTTAATTGTGAAACTCTGCTGGTGGCAGTGAAAACAAAAATGGAAGGACTGCCTGCACTGCTGTCCATTTCCCCCCTACCGCAATGTCTTTCATACACTGATCAAGCTCCATTTTAAAAAGTACTGCTATAGTCATGAGCTTTTACTGTGTTTGAGACAACAATCTCAGAGCTAAAAAGAGCCTTTCCCACATATATAGCAGTCAACAAAAGAATAGCAAGACCCTAAAGGCTTCCCAATGGACTGGTTGCATTGCTCCCTCTGTGGGAAACCTTTCAGCCCCTAAAGAAGTTACCTACAACCTCACCACCTGTAGGTGACACACTAATGTACAAGATCCTCTGAAATGGCTCGTGGCTCATTTAAAATTAAAGGCAGGGCTCCTGTGGTCCAGGTATAGGGTACTAAAGATTGCTGCTACCTGCTCCATTGGTATTATAGATTGCTACCTGCTTGCTGCTGCTCCCCCAGGATCTGGTCTGCTCTCAGGGTCTCTGTGGATGAAGAGCAACCTGTCAGAGCATCTTGTCTACGTCGCTTTCATCTCTGTAGTGATGAGGGACGGCCTTAACTCACTGGGCCCTGCTCTTCTAGCAACTCTGTCACAGCAGAACAGAAGGGAAATGCTCATAGAGCCTCCCAGCAACAACAAAATAAGATGTGTTACCATAGGAGAGAGCCTGGGTCAGACTACCCAGCCCAAAGGGCTCCTTCAGTGGACCAGGAGTTTGTGGTTAATTTGCATCTTTCCTGAAGGAAAGAGATGATATCATAATACTGCAGATTAGGCTACTAAATCCTGTTCATAACACCAACTGCATTTGTGATCCAGGAAGGTGCAGGACGTGAAATTTAGAAGTACATCCTTTATCTGGATGAACTTGGTTTGGAACGTGGCAATGACCTTTATCAGGGTGTGTTGCATGAAGCAATGTGTGAGGGTTTGTGTGCCTGAGCCCTGGAGCATGGGCAATTCCATTATCTGCCCTCTTTAATTTTCCTCACCAACATAACAGCTTCATGGATTCTGCAGGGAGAGGGAGAATTTCTCTCCATCAGCCTTGTTTGCTTCAGTTGCTGAGGATCAATGTGATTAACTCCTGCTGTGCCACAGCCGTGCATCCAGTCTCATAAGTGAACTACATCCTTTGCTGATAGCAATCAACCAGTTACTTATATTACTATTTTTCCAGAGGTCATGCCTAAACCAAAAATCCAAACGCGTGATTCAGAAAGAGGTTGGGTCAGAAATGTATGCAAAGAATTTACCCCAAGCATCCTCCTTCTGGCCAGCTCGATGCCTTTTCCTCCTTCATCTTTTTTCTCCCTGAGGAGCCCCTTGCCACCAAATTTCTTTCACAGCCTGTTCTCCCTCCTGCTTGATCTTCCCTCTATCTTCACTTATTGTATCTTGCAGATTTATGTGAGGAAAATTTATTTTACACATGAAAAGGTGTGGGCTTTCCAAGATGAGAGCTAGAGTTATGAAAATCCAATATATTTGTCTGAGACATTAATGGTGAAAGACCAGCTATCATTGGCAAAATCCCAAAACTAATCCAGCTGCCCGCTGAAGCATGAACAAATGCAGTCCAAATGTCTCCAAAACCACTAAGAGCTATTAATTTACCCCAACACAAGCTCCAGCAAGCTTCTTCTGTGTGGGGCAAGGGAAGGCATTTCCAGCTTCCAGGGAAGTGAACCAGCCTCCCTTGCTGCATCCTATCCAGGAGTCAGATTCTTGTGCTGTCACAGCCAGCAGGAATCCTGACATTCGTTTCCCCAGCAAAATCCTGGATTTGATCCCATTTTCTTGGCGACAGATTTTTGAAAGAAATATTCAAACCTCAAACTCTTTTACCGCAAGGTTCAGGATGGCAAAATCAGAGTTTCATGTATTTGATCAATACCTTGAAAACAATTTTTTGTGGCTTCTTGAAGCACGTCTACCCTGCTGCACTGGATCCCATAGAAATAACATTTTGGTTTTAGACTGCAATAGCAGTCCTTCTGCTTTTGCAAAAAAGCACTTCTCCTGCTTTTTGCCCAGCATCATCTGATATGAGTTAGAGAGGTGGTGGCCAGGCAGTGTGCAGGATTGGTCTGCTGCTGGCAGCAAGGAGAGTTACATGTTGCATAAGTGAATGCAACACAGCTGGGGGAGTAAAAGCAGTCTTGTCCGGTCCTGCCTTTTCTCATTCAATTCATATTGTCTTTAGGCTTCAGTGTTTTCATTTTTTTTACACTTCTTTTATTTTCTTCATGAAGGATACCTGGTTTGCATCAGCAGTTAGCTCTGTAAGACAGCAACTAATTGCCCGAATTACTCTTGAGATACCAGAGGCCAGAGTCTTTCAGGATAGCTCGAGAGCCCTGTAGGATAATTCAGAGAAAAGAATGAATCAAAAAGGAGGGGAAGAAATACAAGAATCCCTCTCGAGCCTGGGTAACCTGGATGATGGTGAGGAAGATGAATCCCTCCAGGTCCACAGACTGCGCTGTGACTTTGGAACAGTTTACTGTCCCTTCATGGGACATTTCAGTGTTTGGAGGGCAGGACATGGCATGGATTCATTGAGTTGTGCTTTTACTGCAGCTTCAGGAGAAAAGCATACACAGTCTTTGTGTTGGAAAGACATTCACCTCAACCAAGCGGCTGGTAGATCCATTGAGAAGTAATTTTAGAACAAGATACTCTGTCTGTTGGAGAAAGTGTTTGTCATCCACAGAGCCTGAGGCATGACACAGACTCAAAATATGTTCTTCTCACATTATACAAGGAGGAACAGAGGTGTTGCAGGAGGTGCTCGGGAAGAGAAGTGGTGAGCCTGGCACCCCAGCCTGGGCACCCAGAGCCCGTGGGCAGTCGGACCCTGGCCAGGGAATCCCAGGTAAAGGAACCACCCTGGCCTCAGTGAAAGCAAGCATTCCTTAATCTAAAGGTATCTCCAAATAAAATAAAACCCACAGAAGTATTCTCATTCTCCATCTGGATGAATGAGAGTAGGCATATGCTGTATGAATTAACACATTCTTTGCCTTTCTCTCTTGCACAGTGAATTCTTTATTTCAGATGCTAGTTGCACTGTTATTTATTATGACCTAAGGTCTTTCCTTAAAATTTTGGCAATGCAACTGTTATAGCAACTGTCTTGCTATAAATAGTTCAATTTCATTAAGACTTAGCAACAGAAATGCAATTTCTCTCTCTCTTACTGAATTACAACTCTCCCCCCCCCCAACCCCACAGACTGCCTCCAGTGCAGCACAGGCTTCATTCCCACACTTAGGGGATTTCTTTTTCCCTCAGATTGCTTACACACCCTATTTCCCTCATATCATTAACAGTCCTGACTGCAGATTTTTTTTTTTTTTTTCAGCCAAATTTATACAAGCTTCCTCATAGTCTGTAAATATTAGCTGAATTTTACTCACTGAATTTGCATAATACATGGGATACTTTTTTATTATTTTTAATATTGCACTCCTTTGGAAAACTTAACTATTTGTTTAGTTTGGCTGCTACCATGAAACAAATCCTCTTATTCCTCACTTGCTTTTTTTTAAAGAGGATATTACCAGGTTTCCTTCTGGTGCTGCTGCTTCCCTAAAATGATTTAAATCAGCACTGTGCTAGCTCAGCTCCGTTACATGTAAAGCAGGACACATTCTGCTTCAGGAGAGCCAGTAAACAAGCACAGAGATTGCAGAATGATCAGAGGACCAGAAAACATGATCTCTGAGAAGGGCTGAAGGATTAGAAGATTCATTGCACAGAGAAGGAGGCTGAGGGAGCAAGGCTGTATTCAAGCATGTTAAAAAATGCTTCAGAAGAAAGGAAAAAACATTTTCTCTGTATGCATACAGCAGAGAAGGGAAGAATGAGTGGAATGACTTGTAAAAAGGGAATTCAGACTGGACATAGGAAGAAAACTCTACTGACAAACCCTAAAATACAGTGAAACACTAATTATTACCAGGTAATGCCTGGGAGCTCCACTAGTGGACACCTCCAAAACAAAAACTTTGACAAAAATGTGCAAGTCATGACAGAAATGCAATTGATCCTTTCTCAAAATAGAGGTGAGTGATCTTTAGAGATCTTTCTGAGTCGCTTCACTATGATTCAGTCTTTTGCCACGTCACTAAAAACACACTGTGAAACATCACTGTTTATGGTGAAATATCAACAAGCAAATTAAGTTTAAAAGTTGAATCTCAGTTACAAAGGGACAGGAAAGCAAGAAAATAGCAGCATCAACAGACATACTAACTCTATAAATCTTAATGGAACAGCAGTGAATGATTTAAAAAAATAAAAATAAAAAATAGTACTGCCTGTTATTTAATTGCTAAAAGTGATTTCAAAACTAAGTATATATACAGTTAAAACACATTCTACATTTAATTTAGCAAATTAAAATGGAATCATTTATTTTACTCTCAGCAGGATATTGCAACGCCTTGCAATGCCAAGGTCATTCCAAAAAAATAGGTTAAGTAACCAAAATGCACTTAGAGAGACAGTTGCATAAAGACAAGACGGTGTCCAATTTTATCCCTCTGCATCTTTATGTCAGTAAAGGCAGTCAATACACATCTCCCACAAGGCAGGTAAGGTGGCATCCCTTGTCAGAGGGCAGGGCAGGGCAGTGGGTGGGAGGCATTGGTGATACACAGCACATGCGAGGGCTTGCGGCATCCCTGCCTTCCCTGATGCCACGGGAGGCTTCAGGGTTCCCTTTCTGCATCTCACTGGAAAACTGGTGGGCTGGCCTCAGTTAATAAAAGGCTCTGGAATTTAACTTCCCAGACTTTTAAAGCATTGGTGTCCTAAAGGACAGCTATTAACAAAATGGTGCTGCAGATTTCAATAGCTTTGAATTGACTCTGCCCAATACGCAAACAAGCAGATTGCTCTTCCCTGCCTCCAGGCATCAAACTGATTACAGATTCAGTCTGTGATCTGAAAACTAGTTTTCTTCTACAAGCTCATCAGCACCAACATGATGAGTTTTGTCCACTCGGGTCTGTTGACATCTTTCGCAGTTGTAGACAACTGAAAACTGGGACTTGAATCTTATCTTAGTTACATCAGCAGGCTCTGGAATGGTATAAATCTGAACAAAATGAATAGTTTTTACATAAATAGGTTTCTTTTTCAGACACCAATGAAGAAATAGACTCTACTTTGTTTTTCCTTAGCCATGTTAATTTGGCAGCTATAGCAGGAGAAGCTTATTTTTGTCACTAAAATAAGATCCCTCCGAACTCTTACAGAGAACACATCACAGATTAAAGCAATTTCACAGTCACTTTTCATACTAAAACAGCACAGGAAATGGAAAGACACATTATGTTAATAGTAAGAGAAAGCTGGAAGATGAGAGAGAGAGAGGTTTCAAAAGAATGTTAGTTAAGAAACGAGAGAGGAAATTCGGGTTTCCTTAATGGCAAAAGGAAAAACAACCATCATTCTCCAGAGGTGGCATAAAAGAAAGGTTCAGTAAAAAGGAAGGAAGGTGGAGCATTACTCTTAACTTCCAGCCAAGTGGTGAAATGGAGGACATAGGACAGAGACAGGGCAGCAACTGGGCTCAACAGGGCTCAACCAGCAGAAGCAGCACAGGACCCAGAGCAGACCTGCGGCCACTGGGCTGCAGCCCAAACCACCCACAGCAACCAGAGACCAGATGCATTTTCCTTCCCAAGCCCTATGCGAGCCCGCATTATTATGACAGAAAACATCAGATCTCTTAAAATAGTCGTGGAAGTTCCTAACATTGCAGGCAATTTCAAAATAAATAAATAAATAAAATAAAATTTAACCAAATTCCTGGCTTCAGTTCAGATTTCCTCTGGGTTTCAGGTCTACTGGGAGTTGAAAGAGGAATTTAGTAGCCACTGGATTACACTCACATCCTGCTGCTTCTTTCGCAGGGGAATGAAAGGTGCTTTTCAGCCCTGCAGCAGGTGTCTCCATCCAACCCTAAACCATCCTCCTGCAGGACATGCAGACAGACACTGCTTCTCTTTCTCTTGAAAAACATCAGAAACACTCATTTGTTAGTACTTTATCAGACATCTTGGTATGTGTTTTCATTAACTTTTGGAGACTGGAAACATGGGAGAAAAATCAGTAAAGGAAGAATAAGAGGAAATGCAGCTATTGACTGCTTCCCAGCAGGGTTATTGGAGGAGTAATGCATTATAGGTGATACATGTCTAATATTGAACACTTCCATCCTGCAGTTGTAGTGGGGTTTATTGTTCTTTTTCAGGCTGGGCACAGAGGATGATGCTCCATGGAAGTGTGTATTGAATGAACCTGCTTGCCAGTTGTGTGACATCTCTTCCCCAGCAGTGCAGTGGTCTGGGAAACTGTGCTGCATCTACTGCTCCCTACATGTCTCCTTCTTCTGGCAGTCCTGTCCCCTGGGATTAAGTGCAAAAGTGAGGGGGATGCTGTGGGTGCCCAGGTCTGAAACATTCCTTTAGGGCATTTAGAGGCCTGCCTGAGGAGTGCTGTCAGCACAAGCAGCCCTCTGGCCACCTCCAAGGCACCATGGGACCTGATGGGCATCAGGTGAGAGGGTGAAGATGAGAGGGACAGAAAGTCCCAGGACTCACCCTCCCACAGTTAAACTGTCCACCAGCTTCTGCTGCTTGTGTATCCTGTTCACCAAAGGAAAAATATACAATATTCAATGAGACAGAAAATGAAGCTGTGGTGTATCTCATTTCCCTACACTCGTCTGTATTTCAGAATTACTGCAGGATCTTTCTGATGCCAGCATTGGTTCAGGAGCCATGCTCAGTTCTGTTGCCTTGTGCTCATCCTTGTCTTTTTTTGGAAATGCTTTGCAGATAAATGCCTTGTACATAATGCAACATCTAATTTGTATCTACAATAAATATTTCCCTTCATTTCTGCCTGATCTGGGCCTCAGCCCAATGAATTCCTTCACGCTGTGACTAGAGAGTATCCTTTCCTGGGCTTACCCCTGAGGTTTCACCAGTACAGCACCATCTTTTGTCACAAATATCATTCTTTAAATATATTTACATATTCTTTTCCTTGGTGGCCCATCTTCCCAGTGTGATACTGTCATGGACAAAAACAAATGTCCTGCTAAAATCTAAATGATTTCTATATCACATGTCCTGATGTAGTTCTCCTCTGTGACATAAAGATAATCATGTTATTTTGACACACCTACCTTGTGATAATGTTTTAACTTCATATACCTACAAATCAAATAACATTTTAATTTGACCATTTGATTAATTCCCAGTGCTGAAATAAGATGTGGTTTCACCCAGCTTATTTTTTACAGATTGCAATTTGCGATTTCTGTCCCCCCAAAGGGGTACAGTGCTTGATGGCTGACAGAAATATGACATATGGGTTCATGGTGCATTCAGCCAACTCCTTCAGACAGCCAGGCAATAATTCATGTGCAATTGTTGTATATCCTCTAACTAAAATTCAGGTGATCTTGCTGTTATTAATATCCATGATAAGAAGGAAGGAAGGAAGGAAGGAAGGAAGGAAGGAAGGAAGGAAGGAAGGAAGGAAGGAAGGAAGGAAGGAAGGAAGGAAATATATATTCTCCATAGATATATATTTGTATATATATGTATGTGTGTATAAAAATAACTACCTGAAGACACTAGTGGCCACCTACTGAAAATCTGCAAGCTTCATTAGTCCAGATGAAGATCCAAACTGCATTCCCATAGAGGTAAAAATGAATTTGTTTGGGAGACTCTTGATCTTTGTCCCAGTCACAACAAGAAAGAGAACAACCCTAATTAGCTAATTAGTTAGCTAATTCAAGTTTGAAGATAAATTGCTGAAGATTTCAAAGCTGCATGAGGAGGAACTCTCTCCCATGTCAATGGAAATACAGGAAGGCAAGCTGTCTGCATGCTACCTCCTTTCCAAGATAACGTTTTACTATAGGTTACCATGACTCCTGAGCTGGCATCACATCCAGTAAAGATGTTTGTGGTGCTTTTCAGAAAGTCAGCTGGAAGGAGCTGCTGATGGAAGAGCCACCACAGCCAGGGTCATCTCACCAAGCAGCTCCATGAGAAGGAAGAGGGAAGAGGAGACGGATAGGGGGCAGTGCTGGGTGAGTCAGCTCTGCAGGACAAAACACTGCTCCTCCATTCCCTGCCTGGATGCCTCTCACCCCATGAATGCAGACCCACTCTCGGCCTTGGCTCAACCCTGAGCATCCTCAATGAAAGGAGTCTTACGAGGCATCCTCCTGCTTATAGAATGCTAGTTTTTTCCTTTGCTTTCTGAAAAGGAATCCTACTGTCCCTAAATAGATTTGATTTTTTTCCAAAGCTATAAATTAAATTATCTTCTAGTGTTATCCAGCTGACAAGAATCAGAAGGGAACATTTTTCTGAATGAGAAGCAGAAGTAACTTTATTATTTATTCATGCTGCAGTATCTTTTCTCATATATTTGATGCAACATGGGAGAGATTTAGCTGACCATTGCCCAGTTTGGACTTCCTACCTCCATATGTTGATGTGTCACTTTGTCTTCCTCTAAGCATCTCAGTGGAAATGATAGTGTTTGTTTGTTTGTTTTAAGATATATATATATATATATATAGTATATATATATACTATATACTATATATATACTATGTGTATATATATATATATATACACTAACTTTCAAACCCTAACTTTTGGTCATTTTCTGGATAGGCAGTTGAGATAAGTATACTGTCAAACCCAGAAGACTATTATTGAGCCAAGTGAAGAAAGCTAAGCCTCTTATTTTAGACCTGCATCTGTGAGTTACACTGATTTCAGTACAGTTGTCTGGAAGAAATAATCACTTCTTGATGAGACTCTTTGCTATGAAAGCCAAATTTAGGAACAACAGAGAAATAACTGATTATAATATAACATAAGAACAATCATACAACATATTTTTGACTTAGTTTTGTTAAACTAGTATTTCTTTGCACTTTTCTTTCTGTGCATGATTGAGTATCTAGTCAAAATGCTGTTGAAGAAAAAATTAAACCTGGTGGAGAATGGGTAGATCAATGGAGGAGATGAAAATGCTATAAATACAATGAAAATTGATAAATACAAATCACTACCTAGCAGACTGGGTAAAAGCTGTATTTTTGATGATCCTCATCATATATTTAATTTTATGCCCATATTTCTCTCTAAAGGTAAAGATAAAATCTCTAGTCTACCTCGTACTTTGACCTAATTTTTCTTGGTGTTCGTCGTTGCTTTTGTTTGTTTGTTTGTTTTCAGGGCCCACAAGCTTTCCCAGAGATAGACTTAGGTGTTGAAGACATCAACCACTTCCAAATCCACAGAGTCAGCCTCACTAAATATTTCAAGCATTCAATATTTCTAGATTCACTGATGGTGCTAAGAGACTTTAAAACACCCATGGGCTGCCAAAGACACCCTAGTAGCTGTGTCCCTTTTTTAAAGGGCTTTCCAAATGGTTTGGACCATTTAGACCCATTTGGACTTCCATTCTCATTTTATGCAAAACAGTCTACCCTAGCACTTCTTTTAGGGATCAGATTAGTGTCTTCTTTTAGAAAAGGATAACCAGAAAATGTAGGCAAAATCCATGTTTTCTCTAATTTTCTTCCTATGTTCATTTTCATTCTTGGCCACCTGGGCACACTGCCAGTTCATGTTTAGGCGAGCATCAGTCAGCACACCCAGATCCTTTTCCTCTGCACAGCTTTCCAGCCACTGTCCCCCAAGCCTGCAGCACTTCATGGGGTTGTTGTGGCCAGAGTGCATGACCTGGCACTTAGCCATGTGGCACTCCATCCCATTGGCCTCTGCCCATCAATCCAACCTGTCCAGGTCCCTCTGCAGGGCCTTCTGTCTGTGTGTGTTTAATTTTACAGGAAAAGTTTTGCAAAACAGCACCGTGGAGAAGTTGGGACAGGGAAAAATGGTGACTGCTGTTGGGAAAACCTGGCTGGACTCAGTGCTTTAGCCCTCTACTTACATGTGTGTCATGGAAGGGAAAAACAATGATCTCCATTTGGATTTAGCTCTCCTTTTGCTCCTCTTACACCACTTCAGGTAGAAAAACAATATATTTACAATTTCTGTTTGCTTGTAGCTCTTGATCCCAGTTTTACTGCTCACCAGGTAATTGTTTGTATAGGCAGTTGCTAGGGAATAGAAAATAAATTGTCTTCATCTCAGCATGTGAAGAATCAGAAGCCAGCTTCCTTGCTGCTGCCTTTGAGTGTCTATTGCAAAGGCAAGTGTAGGAGATAAGAGAGAATGAGCTTTAGGGCATCCAAGCAAGAGCACTACTATGAGTTCATGGAGATAAGAGGATTCTCTCACTGTCCTTCTCTTCCCATCAAAGAAGAAGAAGTAGAGAAAAAAAAAAAAAAAAAAAAAAAAAAGCTAGAGTTTCTTGGAAAGGCACTTTGCTTCTCCTAAATATGCTTTTTATCTTTTTAAAGAAAAATCTGAACTTGAAACTTCAGGGTTGGCCGATAGCAAAGGTGCCCCTAAGCCTCAAATCTGTTGCTGTGGAAGGGCTCTCTGCGAACTTCTCCCATGGCCAGGCTCTTCCCCCACACACTCTCCCTCTTTTGCAGAGGTGCCAGAGCAGCATGCTTGCCACACAGTATTTTGGAAGATACTGTCATCCCGAGGCTTGGTGAGGAGAGCAGAGGCGTGAGACAGCCAAACAGTGACTCCCACAAGCCACTGACAATGATGCCAAAGAATTTTTTCCGCATATCTGGCCAAATCATGTTGGCTTTTACTGCTCAGTCTTTAGATGAAAAGTATATATCTATAAAATTTCCATCAAAAGTAGAGGTTGTTTTGTGAAAAGAAAACTAAAAATTTAACTTCAAAAGAGTTTTGACAGTAATTTTTCTAACCAGCTGTCTGGTAAAATGAGGAGGGTATGGAGCAGATGTTCTGCACGAGCAGCAGCATCTCCCTCCTGGCAGCCGAGCCAGGTGTGGTGGGCTTCCCAGGGTATGTAGAAGGTGGGCTGCACCTAAGAGAGGTCCCTGGAAATCTGGAAATCAGCTTTCCCCCCACCTAGCTCCACAGCAGAAGAGTTTCACCATCAGCCTCCTCACTGGGCTGCTCCAGGACTCCAAAGTAAAGCTTTGGGACAAGCTTGACTTGTCCTCTGTGTTCCTTCCAGCCAAGGAGAGCAACATCTCGGCTGCTCCACCACTCTGTGGAAGATGCTCACTCCTTTCCTTAGTGCAAACAGCGACATGCTGCTGATGGTGGGGTCTCCCCAGGCACAAACAAATGATAGGAATTCACAGGGATCCATCTCCCTTCACTTCAGAGATCATGCAGCTCCACAAAACAAAGAAACAAAACAATGAAGAAGTATGAAAAATGTGGTGTTCCAACCATTTATTCTCATATTTCCTGTGTATTTTCTTTACATGGTTTCTATTCAGCAGCAATGCTCTGCTTACTGCAATTTATGGATAAACTCGCCCTTTCTGAGAAGGAAACCTCTACAGCAGTGATATATGTCCATGTTGGTCATTTTATTGCTTTTCCAGTGTGCATCGCTTGCAAAAACTGTGGCTGCTCAGCATTTTTTTTCCACTTTAATATCTGCAAGATCTTGGTATTGTCTTCTTTCTTTCATGTGCATTTTCTTGAGAAAAACACAGGCACTGTTTCCTAAATCCAGATAAATAGGATGCATAATGATTACCAGCTGTGCAGCTTCCTGGGGTGGTCCCCCCTCCATGCTCCCCTAACCTAATAAAACTAACTGAGAGCAAGATATGACTGGGACTATTAGATGGCCACCATATTTATTCATAAAGGCCACTAAAACATCAACCAAAAGAGTTATAAGTTGTGGTTTTTATTATTTATTATTATTTTATTATTATGTGTGTTGGAGCACCTCTCTTAAGAAGACAGGCTGAGGGAGCTGGGGTTCAGCCTGGAGAAGAAAAGGCCCCAGAGAGATCTTATAGCAGCTTTCCAGTACCTAAAGGGGGCCTACAGGAAAGCTAGAGCTCTTTGTTAGGGTGTGTAGGGATAAGACAAGGGGAAATGGCTTTAAACTGAAAGAGGATAGATTTAGATCAGATACAAGGAAGACATTCTTTACACAGTGGTGAGGCAGTGGCACAGGTTGCCCAGAGAAGCTGTGGATGCCCCATCCCTGGAGGTGTTCAAGGCCAGGCTGGATGGGGCTTTGGGCAACCTGGTCTGGTGGGAGGTGTCCCTGCCCATGGCAGGGGGGTTGGAATTAGATTGGTTTGGGTTGGAAGGGACCTTAAAATCATTCTCTGATTCTATGACCTCTATTTGTATAGTATGTGGCAGTGGGATACAAGGACAAGGTGTATACAAGACCCCCTGGTACCTGCCTCTGTGACCATGTAACTGCCCAGGTGACTCTTGTGTACTCACATTGTGACACCCAGGTGATGAATCTCCTTCAGGGCCCATATTAGCCTTTCCTCACCATCCTTCTGCAGGCAGCTATTGAATACGCCTCAAGGCAATACATCAAGTCTCCCGTTTCTTTCTTAAATGTTTTTTAAATGAAGTTTGAGCTCCTGCTGGACATATACTAGGCATCACGTAAAATACAATTTCCCAGATTTTTTGAGGGTCTGAATTCTGAATCTAACAGCAGCACTTAGAAAAAGAAAACACCATCTAATCTTGTACTGCATAGTCTGCATTCTGGCTGAAAAGGGAAATAAAATGAAAGAATTTATCACAAAGAAATTCTGCAAAGGAAAGTACTCCTAAAAAAGCATTTTTGTGCTAGAGGAACATTAAATAACTAAAAAGATTAAAAACAACATATGGTATTTTTCCCTTCCTTCTACCCCCTCTCCCCCCAGCCCCCCAGTACTAGGACAACCAAACAAGTAATTCAGCTTTTTATGATCTGGCATCCGTGGGTGCCAGTTATCATGGTTCAGTTGCCATCATGCAGCTTCTCACCAGATTGCGGCATAGCTACAATTAATTAGGAGAAGAGCTCACTGCTGGCACGATTGTCCCAGGTCTCTGGGTCTCATCGGGAGTGTGTGATCATACTCCATAGGCAGTGATCTGCTGGTGAAGAACAGCAGGTGCTCTAGGATCCTGAAACCAGGTTTTCTACAAATCACCTAAGTCACCTTTAGGACCACACAATGCCCAAGTCCAGGAGAAGGATCTGGGACACGTCTTTGTATGAATGAGCTACCAGTGAAGAGGCAAACAAAATGTAAGAGCTCACTGAGCATGCTAGCTGTTGCCTAAATGCAAAGCTGAGATAGAAAAGTTTATGTATTGTGCAACTGTTTCTGCCCAGGTCTGATCGAGCTCCTCCCTAGGACAAAACAGTGACTCTCACCATGAAATCTACAGCCCTTGAGCTGGGCCCAGCACAGAGCAGGACACATACAGCCCCGGAGGTGCTACTGAGCTTCTGTCTCCCCTCCAGCCCATGAATCTTATTAAATGAAGCTACAAATAGGACACCCTTATTACCCTGTTTATTTGGACCAGAGGGTAGAGCTGCAACGGGGAATGGGACAAATACCCCTGTGTCCCTGTGCACCAAGCAAAGGGGCTACAACCCCCAGGATCACTTTTTGTTAAGCTGCTTCTCAGTGAAAAAGCTGGTGAAGCCTACTTTAATCACAGCAACGTCTTTTAGCTTCTGCTGAAATCAGGAAAGGTGTATCTTTTACAGACTACCAATCATTTAAGCATTTGTACACGATAAAGCTAAAGGATTAAAGCTTTAATGTCAGAGCACACAGATCATATCTTCCCTTACAGTGCTGATCTTAAAGAGGAGAAGCCTTGTGCGGTTGCAATGACATTTTATTTAATAAATTGCTCCATTTATGTAATTACACAACAGGAAATGCTGAACATGTGGAACATTTCAATGAGAAAAAAAAAAAAAAAAGAGAGAAAGAAAAAAAAAGAAGCTTCCCCTCATTGTTGGTTCTTCTATTATGCCTTTTTCCTAATTCATACTGACTGAAGAGTAAAGATCTTCTTCACATGTCAATGCCCTGTTCCTGTGCTGTCCTCTGCAGTTTCTAGTGGCAGACTTTAAAATTTCAAATTAAAAAACCAACAACACACCTATAATACAGCTGAAGTCCAAATGACAGGCAGTGAGGGACAGAGTTTTACCTGCTAGTAAAACATACGCTGCTACATACTGTACTAATTTGGCTTTGTACTTCTATGCTAGTCTATTCATGTATCTCTTTCAAAAGCCTTGCAAAGTAGGAAAAGACTATTATCCTTGCAGATCCCGAATCAGGCAGTGAAAGAGGATTATTTAACTTGACTACAGCCATACAGTGAGTCAGAACAGAACTAGGAAGCAGGTCCAAGAGCCAGCACCTGTAAGCCACTGCTCCTGATGTCTTTTCCCCCCTCAGTTCAGGGGATTCTCATATTTTCCAACCAGAATAGTTTATTTATTTATTTTTCAGTGCTGATTTTGTGCTCTTCAAAGAGCCAAATTGCAAACAATTCCAGAAAGAAAAAAAAAAAAAAAAGTAATATGCATAGGAATAAACCAGAAATTATGAAAGGGGTCCTCCTTATCCTCACAGATAGATCCAAAGGGGTCCTTCTTATCCTCCTTATGCACACAGATAAATCCATACAGAGTTTCTCAGCCTGACACCACCATCTTCTACTGGCAAATGTTTAAAGAAGAAGAAGAAAAAAAAAAAAAAAAAAAAAAAAGCACTATAAATCATAGGATATAACAGGATTTTTTGCTCTAATATTGGATACGTTTCTGGCAAGCATACTTTAAAATGTACTTTATAATCGATGTTGTATTCTTAAAATTAAATAAAACAGCATAACTCAAATTACATTCATTTTGCAATGAGAAAAATGGGAGCTGGAACAGAAAAGTAACATCTCGGTTCCAAGGTGATTACTTAGAGATGTCCCAATTCTCATCGTTTTGAAAAGGCTTATGATTATTTTTATTTTTATTTTCACATCTGTGGCAGTATTTGACTCCCCTGGTGTTTTCCAGGTTGATGCAGCCCGGGCTGGAGCGTGTGCAGGAGGGGTCAGAGAAGACCAGGCGCAGGATGGAGGAAAGAATTGAGGCAGATACAAGGCGGGCTGAGCCGAGCCGAGCCGAGCCCGGGTCGCGCTGCCCAGGCGCCCCCTTGTGCCCCGCTGCTGCGGTGACCGAAGCGGCTTCGCCCCTGAAATGCCAGCTAGGGGGGACATCGGTGCTGCAGGAGGCTTTTATGGCACCCATGGGCACAAGCGGTTGCTGAGCAGGGAGCCAAATGCAGTGATTAATTGCACGCATTTGCTGCTAATGCAGAGATTCTTTAATATAACCTTTTAATAAAATGCACGATTCAGGAGGGAAATGGCTTGACCTCCTGCCCTGCAGAAGCTGAGAGTTCAGACTAGGGCTGGCACCTGCGTAGACAATGAGAAAATGCAGTATTATGCAATTTTGTGTTTGTGTGTGTGAAAAAGACAAGCACAGCCCACATCCATGTGGCGAGAAAAGCCATGTCACCAGCTCACCTTCTGGGCACTGGCTGATGTGGGGATGGCAGCATGTGTCAGGGCTAGCAGCTGCTGTCACGTTAGGCGGCCTGGTGGCAGCACGGACAGTCACGGCTATGAACCTGAGAGCTACAATATCACCTCATTATTTTTTCACAGAATCTGGAGGAGAGACGTCCGGTCCTTTCAGTGGGACATTATAAACACCTTTTTAAGTACAATATGAAAGTGCTCGGTAGCACACACCTCTCAGCAACACCTGAAACCTCCTCATCCCAGCCCTCTGTGGTAAGGGATGAAAGCAGAGCTGATTCTAGCTGTTTTTAAATACGTGGTTAAGAAAATGAATTGTATAAATTCTTTGCCAAGTGATTAATATTAAAGAGGAGAAATCTCAATTACTAGTCAAAAGGGAAGCATGTTCTTAATAAGAGAACATTTGGACCAAAACAAAATGTCAAACATTTTTCTGATCAGCTGCATCCTCAGCTTGATGTGCCTCCTACTCTCCCCACAAGCTCAGCATCACCTACTGAGCTCGAGAGTGAGACCAAGCCTTTGTGGCTTTTTTAAAGGGTGCTGGTGCCACTGGGGAGCTGGGGTGCACCCATGGGGACAGAGCCAGCCCACACAGAGAGTACGGGCACAGTGTGGAGGTGGGGAGCCAGGCTTCAGAGGGACCTGAGATGATGATTTGCGTGATTGGGGGTGCATAGTAAGACTAGGAAATTCGGAAGAAAAAAAAAAAAAAAGGTGACTACAGTGAATACCATAGGCAACATGAATGACTATTTCTCAAAGGTTTTACTCCCCAGGACAAAGGGAATAAAATTTCCACCCCAGGAAACCCATCAGGGCTCACAAAACTACAACAGCTCTGAGCTACACTAGCATCCCTCTGTGTCCTAGCCATCTGGCTCCTTTGAAGTTGGACCGTAAGATTTTATGACCAATAAGGAAAGCTATCTCGAAGAACAACTGTTAGGTCAAAAGAGGCATCTACATACATATACATTTATGAAATACATGTCTGACCTCTGGAGCTAATGGCATATACAGGCTTTTAAGCATATTTTACCAGATTATCTTTTTTCTCCTGCAGAGCTCTTGGGCTTTCTGAAGCAACAGAAGGGAGGCTGCAGTTGGAGGTCTTGCTGCCTCATTCAGCCCCTTTGCCTCAGCTTGCCAGGGTTTTATTCTCCACATTCTTTCATATAGGCAGATACAGCCGTTTTGGCAATAGGAGAGCCATGTAGAGCCACTGTGTGGAGGAGATGTGTCTTCTTTAGCTACTTAACACCCATGGAACACTGGGCAGCACTACACTGAATGTGTTCAGCTCTGAATGAATTTATAGTTAAAAATCCATACTTTGCAAAAAAAAAAATAAATAATAATAGTAATAAATCTGATGGACACATTTGTCACTGATTCTTAATTTTGATAATAGCTGACATATTTCCAAATGCATCATGACAGACCTTTCAAAGCACTCCGTGCAAGTAAAATTCTAGGGATCCCTGCATTGTTTATTATTGGCATGGGAACGAAAACCTGACAAGGATTTGATAAACAATCATTAGAATATGATCAAAGACATCTTCTTTAAAATACAACCCTCACCTGCACAAAGTGTTATTGCTGAAGCAGTGGAAGCATGAGGAAGTAGCAGCCTGAAAAAAAAAAAAAAAAAAAAGAAAAAAAAGAAAAAAAAAAAGATTTCTGCTAGCTCCAAGCAACAGAAAAGTGAAGCTCATGAAAACAACTGTTTCATAATCAGAATTATAGTAAGTGATAAGGCAGTGTATTCTCTAGTGTGGAAACTAAGAAGCTGTTTTCATACGAAGATACTTGACTTATTAAGTCAACTGTGACTGTGAAGGTCGCAATGAAGCAGGATGTTGTTCCCAAGAAACAAAAACCCCAACAGTTTTCTTCATTATTATACTTATATTCCACTCAGCAAGTAGCACTTAGATGCTGCTACCTCTCTATATTATATTATCTGTTCAGATGATAAACTGTAAGAGGCAGCAGTGTTTTGGCAGTTTAATGGCCAACTACAGGAAGAGAAAAGCTCCTATATCCTGGGTTTGGGACGTGGGATCTGAGTGATTTTGGGCCTAACATGTTGGGAGGTGGGAACAAGGGAACATGGTACCTGCCTGTAGGTACTGCCTTCCCCTACAGGACCATGGTCCCTCTCTCACTCTCAGATGGGCTGATGGCTCCTGTGGACATGCAGAAGACTTCTGTTCTGGGGGGCAGCTCTGGAACCTGAGCTGTAAGTGTTATGGACGTGCAATACAAGATTTCTAAATCCAAAGGATTACTGAAAGTGGAGATTTGATGGTCTGTATCAGTGGTCTTCTAACTTTTTTGATTGCACTCCTCTACAGTAAAAATAAGTTAAGCGTGCACCTCCAATATTTATTTATTTATTTAGAAATTATATATATATACTACCAATGTAATAGCATGAACTTTAACAAGAGCAAGTGTGGGATTCTGCACCTGGAATAGGGCAACCCAGGCTATACGTACTGACTGGGGGATGAGAAGCCAGAGAGCAGCCCCATGGAGAGGGATCTGGGGGTTCTAGTTGATGGCAAGTTGATTATGAGCCAGTAGTGTGCCCAGGCAGCCCAAAGGGCCAGCCATGTCCTGGGGTGCATCAGGCACAGCACTGCTGGTCAGCTGAGGGAAGGGATTGTCCTGCTCTGCTCTGTGCCGGTGCGGCCTCACCTCTAGCACTGTGCTCAAGTTTGAGTGCTACAATGTTAGAAGGACATAAAGCTATTGGAGAGTGTCCAAAGGAGGGCCACAAAGATGGTGAAGCATCTAAGGGGCAAGATGTATGAGTAGCAGCTGAGGTCCCTTGGTTTGTTCAGCCCAGAGCAGAGCAGGCTGAGGGGAGGCCTCACGGCGGCCTGCAGCTCCCTCACGAGGGGAGCGGAGGGGCAGGCGCTGAGCTCTGCTCTCTGGGGACAGCGACAGGACCCGAGGGGACGGCATGGAGCTGGGACAGGGGAGGGTCAGGCTGGGGGTTAGGGAAAGGGTCTGCACCCTTTCCCTAACCTGGGAAGTGGCTGGGCACTGGGACAGGCTCCCCAGGGAACTGGTCATGGCACTGTCCCTGATGGGGTTCAAGAAGCATTTTGATAACACTCTTCACATATATGGTTTGATTTTTGGGCTCTGCCTGGATCCAGGAGTTGGATTTGATAATCATCATTGGTCCCTTCCAACTCAGGATATTCTGTCATTCTGTGATACTGTACTAATATAGTATGTAAGTTGTGGAACATACACAAAAATATAAAATAAAAAAGGACAAGAAAGATGAAATAATTATTCTAAATTTATTTATTTTATTGTACTAATGGTATAAAATATATTTTCTTCCTGCACCCCAATGGACTGACATGGAGACCCACTTCCCAACTTTGGAGTTTCCCTGGCTGCATTACACTGCAACCTCTTGGTGTAAAGGTGTTTCTGCAGGACCTTTTCTCCCCATGCCTTATTGAGCAGCTACTGATTTACAGTTGGCACCTCACCTGCAGCTCACCACATGCAGAAGGAGTTCACCAGGCTGCTAAAATGAAAGAAGGGTCTTGCTAAGCCCCTTTAGACCCTCTTACAATCATTCCATGCACTTGAAGTGTTCCGTGCTTCCTCCTATGTTTCTGAAGAGAAGAGCCCAAATCACAAGCTCAGGACTATTTGGATCTCAGAATTTTTTCAGACTTATCTCCTTTTACCAACATCTGTTTTAATCTTTGATGAGGCAAACTGTACCTTAGCGTGTGATTTGGAAGAGAACCAAGAAAAACAAGGTTTTGATTTTCAGTTCATCTAAACACCAGATAGTTGAGAAATATCATCCTGCCAGCTAATCGGAGTCAGGCTGCACGTTGCTGCTAATCTGGGACTAGGAGCTGCATTGTGGACCTGTGTTATTGATAGGACCATGTGCACAACAGCAACCACACTGAAGCAAAACAGATAATCATAAGCAAAAAAAAGGTAATAAGAAGACCACAGTAAAACCAACAGAAAAAGAAAAATCCCTGAGGTGCCAGTGCCAGAATACTTCTGGTGGAAACTTTCTCTAGCCAAAGCCTTAAGCACCTTACAAACTACTTGGTGAAATGGTTGTTAGTGATGGAGCACTGACACAGGTTGCCCAGAGAGATTGTGGTTTCCTTCCTTAGAGATGTTCAAAAGCTGCCTGGACATAGTCCTGGGTGACCTGCTCTGGGTGTCCCTAATAGAGCAGGGGGTTGGACCAGATGACCTCTAGAGGTCCTTTGCAACCTCAATCATTTTGTGATTCAGTCATTCTGTTTGGTCAAATCCCAATAGGAGCAACCTGGACTGTGTGTGGGACTGGAAGGGCACTTCTCCCCTACTTCAGATAATTTTAGCTGCATGAGAGCTCACTTTCTGTGAGCAGCCTTAGAAACCAGTAGTAGAACTGCAACTGCAACAAGAAATGTCTAGTGAGTTTATTTACTTGTCCAAAGCCTGAAGCAACTACTGTGTGAATGCATCCCAAGCTCAGGCAGTTGGGGTAATACAAGTTTACTTCTCTTTCTAACTACATTCTAATGTGTTAAACACATTACGCTCTTTTTTCTTAAGAATCTGACTTTATTTCCCGCTCAGAGGTTGCCATGGCACTGTTACAATCAAAAGAATTAAGATGTTACATTATGATAATTAATGCAATGAACCTGATGAATTCTTCATGATTGTTATAAATGTCATTCCTTGGGCCTACAGATTGCTCCCTCGTTTGCTCTTGCTTTCTTTTCACTTTTTTTTTTTTTTTTATTAATTCTCGTGTCAGCATCCTTTGCAAGGATCAATTGAAAAATTACCACTGTTTAGAAGTGCACTGGTTAATGGGTCAAATAGCTGTTGTAGAGCTGATGAGACCCTGGGGAATCTTTACCACTAGAAGTGTAATTTTAAATAAGAATCTGAGATAACTATAGTCTGGCTGAAGATTGAACAGGGTGGAACCAATATCACCTTATTTTTAGAAAAAGAAAACATTGGAACAGAACATTCAGGCCTCAATAATATACATGTGGCAGAAATCTATAAAAAAAAAAGTATGAAATAGAATCTGGATTTGTCAAAATGGACAGATAAAGATGTTAGCTGTGCATTTGAGGTGAAGCAAAGCACAACAGAGATGAAACTTTAGTAATGTTTGAGTCATGGGGAAAAGTAAATATTCCAGAGAACTGGCAAGGGAGTCAGGGGAAGACTGCTTAGGGGTTGGGGTGCTTCTGGGCTGCACCATTTTCTTAGCTATGCTCCTTGGAAGGTACTTTTTGGCCTATGGACAAATGTATAATGCTGTGACGTTAATCTCAGTTTTAAAGCACAGAGGATAATGTAATTCTATAAACAGTACTCTTTGTTTCTGTGTTTTCCTTCTTTCTTTCAGGCCACCACACCTACTGCCTCCTTTTCCTCTTTGGGTTATTGCTGGTATTAATCTCTCCAAGGAGAGCACAAACCTACCAACTGCTACTTTGAAGACATTGTAACAGATGTTCAAAGAAATATATAGGTATGCAAAAGAAAAATGATAGAATTTTATAAGTATATTTTATTCACTTGAATCATTTTAGCACAACTTGATATGGTAGGCTTGTTTAGTAATACTAGACTGACCATTTTTCAATTCTCAAGCAATTGTGTCAATTTAAATAAAATATATACTATATATATACATATAAGAAAGTGTATCTGTAGTCTTCCACAGGAAAAACCAAGCCAAACCAAGCCAAACCATGGCAGTAGTCGCAGTATTGCCAGAAAAACATTTGCAGCACTTATAACGTCCATGGCCCTTGCAAGAAATAGCTGTCAAAGGAATGAGCTGCTGTCTCCACTGCTGCTGTTTTCTAGCCTCTGTTCTCCCCCTAAGGATGAGAAGGGGGTTAGGAGAATAAGTTCTCCACATGCTTTGCCTGGAAGCCACGTGGAGAATTTCTGGTGGGAAGCTGGTTGGCAGAAAGGGAAGTTTATAGATCAAGTGTGTGAGCCAGAAGAGAAGATGCTGGGTAAGTCTAAAAATGTCTGGGCAAAGTATGCAAGCCAAAGTACATATACACAGAAGAGTCAATGTAGTGCAGCGGGTGGATAAACAGTAGAAGAATTAAGTAGCTGCATAAACATTACTGGAAGCCTTCGGGCCAGTACAGAAAAGGATGTGAGGCCACTTTGATGCTCAGCCCCATTGCTAGCACTGAGATCTGGGGGTCAGTTCAACAGGTCACTGATAGACAACTGAAATGCCCTTGGTATCTGGCATGTCTGCTTTTGCAGAAAGGGAAGCACATCTGCCAACCCCCCGTCAATGTCTGGGCTACCAAAAGGGCTTTCAACTAGCTTGAGATGCTTGTCTTAGGCAGCTGAATTAAGCTCTTAATCAGCAGAGTGGTGGGGCCAACTTGAGCTGGTTAAACTAAAGGCATATGTATAGGCATTTCCCTTCAGGTTTCTTAGCCTTGAACTGAAGTGTCTACATAACCAGATGAATATGCTGAAGACTCCTTACAGACACTTCTGTCTACACAAGGGAAAACAGAGGACTTTATCAAATTTTATCAACAGTTTGAAGAAGATCATATTGGCTGGAATGGACAGATTTTTGTTTTCAAACATTTCCTGCCAACAAGCAACCTATGTTTAAAAAAAAGGAGTAAAAATTGGAACTGTAATAGACACTATAGCTTTCTTTGCCGCAAGACATCAGAGCTTTTATTTCAAATATTTGACAAAGAAGCCCAGCAAAGGAGAAATATTGTTGGCTATTTTTTTTAAAGTATTAGTTATTGCTTTTATTATTTGAGAAGCTGGCTGGAAAATTTCACCAAATTAAACTGGAAACTAAATGGTACAGCAATTTTCACTGCATTTTCTCAGTTCTTGGAGCAGTTCTAATTATCCCTTCAGAGACAGCTCCTAGGGACCAAAATCTATTGCCTGTGCACAAAATCAGGCAAACACAGACCCAGTCTCTAAAAATTTACAACCTGACTAAAATCCTAATCCAACAAACTACTTAGTCACTGGCTTTACAGTAAGCATTTAAATAGCTGGAGGCTCTTAAAGCCATGCCCCAATAGATGAGCTGAGTGAATATGAAATATACTTGTTGCTTTCCTATTTTTGCCAGAATTTCCATAAATTGTATGGGCACAGATTTTGGGAACACATAAGCTAAAATTCCAAGCAGTCTTTTTATACATACGAGCATACATGCTAGTCATGTGTATACATATGTATATATGTATGTATGTATGTATATCTAATTACAACGCTTGCATAAATGCTGGGAATCTAAGTCACTGCTGTGAACTGGAAAGGTCACTCGAGCTGCATGAATTCAGAGAATTTGCTCTGGGGAGAGAGATTGGAACTGTCATCCAATATAGCTGCCCAAGTATGGGAAAATAATTCTGGAATATTTTTTTGAATAGGGATAAGCCTGAACAGCAAACCATAGGGCCAAACTGTCCCAAATGTAGCAGAGCTTGAAACGGAGTTATAAATTGATTTCTTTGTAGGGAAGCAATCATCCATCTTCTAGAAGGACAGTCAGGAGGGTCCAGTCATAATACTGGGCAGGAGCCATCTCTCAGTTTTTCACCCCCAAAAAGGTCATTCATTAAAATAGTTGCTAGCACTATGCTACATGCATCTTTTTTGCATTACTGTTACTGACTCAAAAGGCTACAGGGGTCATACAAATGGACCAGTGGTTGTTTAACTCTCATCTGGACAACCTTTCAAACATCTTTCCAGCATCAAATGTGCATGAGTTTCCCTCCATATTTGATGCCTCTTTTAAGTCCTCGGTGAAATTTAGACCAATTTCATAGGATTGCAAAGGAAATCACAGATCTCTGCCTTTTCTGTTGGGGACCTTTAGCTAAGACTGACCCAAAGTGATGATGTTTGTAGAACACATTAATGAACAGCCATTACATAAGCCTCTGCTCACCCATACCTACCCAATACGAGCTGGGTATAGCCCTAGGGGAAGGACAGAAGGAGCCAAATAAGCTACCACCTTAGGAAGGCAACTGCAGATGTAGGAAGGCTAGGAAGAAAACATCAATGGTCTGAGAGAGTGCAGGAGGAGTGGGTAAGGTGAGTGCTCAGTGGAGGTACCTGTGTCAACTGAAGCCATTAGAACTGACTGATATAGGAAAGGAAACTGGAAAGGCGTACTCAGCCTGCAGTTTAACTTCTCGTGACATTTAATGCCTAAGGGCTGTTACCTGATGAGGGATAACCACGGTATTTGTAACATGTGCTTACCTACAAGGCATTGACTACAGTAGGATAAAGACCTTTAAGGAATCTTTGTTCTATTTTCTTCCTACATTTCATTTCCAATTCCTCAAGATGCAGTGGTTGCCCTTGGCAACATTCTCCGGATTCTTCCAAAAATTTATGAAGACAAAATGGCACATCTGAGGACAAGCCAGCTTGGTCATTAAATAAACATTCTCCTTCCATTCAATGGCAGAATCAGAGCCACAAAAAGTCTCTTGCCTGGGTAGCTTCCTGAGATTATTGTCATTTATTATCAAAGCTACTGGGTCTTGCAGCAGAAAAATAACAAGCTCCACTCCTTTAGCACAACCCATCTCTTAGCACGTCCTGGGACATGCACGGTCCTGCTACTCAGAGAACAAGAAATTCTTCATAAAAATACTTGATGAAATGCTTCTCTTTGAAGTTCAAAGTTATCCATTTAAAGAAAAAAGTCCACAAAAATATTCTTTATTATTATTATTATTATTATTAATTTCAGACTATTTTGAAATCTATTTCCATAGGCTTCAAAAAAGATTTTAAATGGACAGCAGTTCTATAGTTGCCTTGGCAGAAATTTTTATCTAATTCATTCTTGAGTGGATGACCCATGATTGAGTAAGATTGCTTGTGGACTACAAGCAGCCTAACAAAAATAGGAAGCTAAAATAGCTATAAAATTCCACAACAAGCAAAAAAATTGTTATGAACAAGAAAAAAAAAAAGCCAGTAATTATTATAAATTAATCCTTAACTCCATCTGCACAGTATTTAATTACAGCAAAAAGAGAAAATCAAACCCTTCAGACACTGATATTTTCAGGGAATTGACATATCTTGGCACCAGCATAGCCACATTAGAATGATATAGAGTCTATAAAACCTTGGCTATAAAATGAGGTTTTCCAGAGGATAGATGAATATAAGAGAAAACAAATGTGATTTGCTTACAGGATGAGGTACACATTAGGCAGAGATATATGCAGAATATGGCACAGAGGTCAGAAAATATGTTGTTGAAATATATAAGCTGCTGAAGAGAAAACCAGTTTGAGAATAACAATGTGGTAGAGAAGAAGTGATTCAAACCAAGAACCTCTCAGTTCAAGTTAGCAAGGGGTTAACTCCTACATTAAGTAATTTTTCTAAAGGAATTTTACAAACAGTGTTGGCTTGAAAAAAGGCACATACTCGCAGTGCCAGTAACAGACATTCATACTTGTCAAAAAGGAAGTGGAAACTTTCTCAGTAAAAGATATATGGCAGTATAGCTAATCTTTGGATTTTTAACTCGATATGTTAAGATTCAAGAGTATTGTTGTGGCATGGTCGTGGTTTAGTCTTGCTGGCGGTACAGTACGTCTTCACTTTCTTGGTTTTGAAGTTTATTACCATTTTTAACACTTTTATTTTAAGAGGGAGCTGAGTGTTTTTGCAAGAGAGAATTTGTAAGAGAGATCAGCATTCCAGAGCCTTTGGTAACCTGCCTGCTCAGTGCTTGACTAACCAGAAAGGGGTTAAATGAGAATTCATACATCGCTCTGGCCCTAATTTCTTAATGCTTCAGAAGGAAATTGATAAATAGAATTAGTTGCCTACCAGACAGCTGTCATTTAACTAAATTTAGTTAAATGCAATGCTCCAAATTTTACTACAGAGAACGACTATTTTCTTAGCCAGATACCCAAACCAATTCTGGTTTGAAGCTGACAAAAAATCAAGAGAGCAAATAGTGTGCACAGGCAGGCTCAACTCCAGGAAAATTTAGGGTAAGGTTTCCAAAAGCACTCACCTGTGACCTGACAGGAATTTTACCACTTCTTTGGGAATTGTGACACTGAGTATTTCTGAACAGTGCCACCATGAAGAGGCTGTACAGTGGTTAAACACCCTTGCCCAAGCTTGGCAGCCCACAGCAGCCCAGTCTGGTGTAGGGGCTGATAAGCCAGATCTCTATGTTGCTGCAGCTAGGTCGTGCAGGCGTGTTTCAAGGTAGGACTGTTGCTGCTAGGAGTAGTCCTCAGCCTGCTGCCCAGCCAAGGGGATGCTTGGCCTCTGTTCCAGTGGAGAGGTTTGCATAGCAGCAGAGCAAGCCAAACAAAGACCTGCAATTCTTCACTTTGCCTAAGCCTACAGCACCCTGCAGGTTGCTGTCAAGACATCGCAGGGACCATAGGGCAGCCTCGCATGGCTTTGGGCTGACCATCACCAATACACCCAGGGAGGCAGAATCTGTCCTTTTTCTTCCAGAGCCCATTATGCTCCAGGTTAAAGTATCAGGTTCACTACAAGGTCTGAACTTGAGCTGCTGACCTAAGTAAAAACCAAACAGCCCATTGTTCACAGCTCTTTGAAATCAGCTTGGTGAACCTAGATTAAGAAGATATTTGTTTTTCCTACCTAGTAAAGGCATACTCCCAGAGAAAGTCTCTCATTTTGTCCAACTGATGTGGGATTTTGGTCTTCCACTGGACTCACATACCTAACATGAGCCTGTTCTTTTTCCACCCTAAAGCAGGAGAGGAAGGTCATTGCTGTGCAAATTAATGTGTATGTTTGTGTGAGTTGTTTTAATAACAGCAGCCCTGGAATGTAAAGGTAACGTGCACAGCTCTATTTACAGGAGAGGCTGAGGATGTAGAATACATTTACATAGCATTATTATAATAAGGAAGAGTAACTTTCCACGTCTCCAAGCACTTCTCTTGCTTCTAGAAGCCCTGAAGAAGGGATGCAGAAAACAAGACTCTGTCAGAAAATAGGATCCAGTGTAAAAGACATACAAAGAGAAGGCAGGATATGACTGAAAACCCAGGGGTGGCCATAAAATACCTTATTTAAATTTACCTCCGTAATTGCAACAGTTCAACTTGTTGGCATATTATGTTCCTAGTAGAGATGTTGCTATGAAATTAAGGCAAACACATTACGTTCTTTCTATTGATCATCCTTATGTTTATTCATACACTGGAGTGTAATTTACTCAAATGTTAACTTCTGGAGTTTCTCTGCATAAGGGAATCGGATGTAAGGAACAAAACCCATAATAGTAGTCCAGGCCTGGCTGTAGATACCTACACGCAAGACAAAATAATTTAAATTACACACTAAGCAATCCCCTCCGAAAGGCTGTTCTTACTGGAGATGAAGAACGGTGGTAACGTGAGCTCTGCTCTTCAGCTGGAAGCCATTAGCAAGTCAGGGAGTGCAGCGAGCTCAAGGAGGTAGGAGGGCTGGCTGGGGGAACCAGTGCTCCCACTGCTAGCATGGAGGCAGCTGAGAAGGCCCTGTGTGGGCTGGTGAGAGGTCCACTGCAGTGGCCTTGGGCACCTTGTTCTGGTGAGAGAATCCAATTAAACATTTTAATTATCTCTATGACTATCGAGTTGCTTTAAGTTCACAATTTAAATCTCGCACTTCTGAGGGCACAGAGGTGTTTGCAAGACAACAAGTGCACCAGGAGAAGGAAAAAACAAGATGATAGGAATGCAAAAGAAGCAAAATCTTCATCAAAATAAAATGACTTGCTTCACCCATGTAAAGCCTAGCTCTGCACCCTTTAGAAGGAAAGACTGATACTTGGATGATAACAAAATAAAGAGAACATTGCAGTCTGTTTGAGTGAATAATTAACTATTTACATTTAAAAATGGGCAATCATTTGACACATGCTAAAACTGAAGCCATTTTGAATGCACTTGGATTTCCAGGCATACTGTCTTTATTTGAAGGACAGGTTCTTGCAGTCTGAAGCTACATTAATGACGTTACATGGCTTTTTTCTTCATTTAAACTTTGCAGTTTAATTGGCAATGTGTGTAACACAGCTAAGTCCTTTAAAAGCCCGCCCAAGAGGAACAACCCATACGTCCTAACCGACTGCTGGCTTTATAGCGCCTGGTTGCTGTTTTGAAAAGAGACTGAGGAATGTACAGGCTGTGGATAAGAGACATCCGAGTAACAAGAACTGACTTATGTCTGTAATTGGTCTTACATATTCATGCAAAGATTGGTGATGTTGCAGAAGGAAATGCTCGAAGGCCTGGCCTTAAGCTCTCAGTGTCAAAGTTAATGGTGCCGAGCTCCAAGAACACCTTTAACAACCAACCCTAACTGAAATATGCAGTTCTGCTGCCAGGTCCCCACAGCAATTAGAAGGGGGCTGAGTTCGGTCTCTCCGAGGGCCTTTGCCAAGAGTTTCCTGGGAGCTTGGGCTGAGGCCTCCCCGGTTCCACTGGCAGAGGGCTCCTCCGCAGCCCCTGGGAATAACCACAAAAGGAGCAGAGAGAAAAGGCTCATGACAGCCCGAACCGTATTTATGGGCAACGCAGAGCCCAGCTGGCATGTCAGGACAGTGATCAGCACCTCAGTTCTATGTATTAGTTACTGAGCCCAGTGAGGTCTGGGAGGTTTAGTCACGCTGTGGCCTAGCCAGCTCTTCATCGCTCCAGACCCACAGGGATGAGGATTGCTATGCAGGGAAGTTCAGAGCAAACCCTGACCGACAGGCAGCCCCCAGCGCTTGCTTCTCTCACTGCAAGCTTCACTTTTATCTGTTCCCTAACCTGTATGCCCCATCCAGCACCTACATGGAGAGGCGACCCAAATCCAGCTCCATTTGTGCACATAGCCACAGAGCATAAGCAGCCTGCGATGGGAAATTTTCCTTTAAAATAAGAACACTGCATGTGGTGCAGTAGGTGAAACACACATGCTTATCTGCGTTCTGGCTTGTCACTGATGTGTACCTCTACCGTGTGCTCTCCCCTGAAATGATTTCCTCTATAAACACCATCTCTACACCTCTCAGAAAGAATGCCCTCGCTTTACAAACACTGTGACACCCGCTTCCCCCAAAAGTCGATCCTCAGCCATGCATGTATTGGCTGTCTCAAAATGGCTGCCCCTGCATATGCTCACATCCTCCCACAGTCCCACAAATCATTAACTGAGAAATTTACCAAGTTTACATTGGGATTCAGAATAATTTGAAGAGTGTGCAAGCTCTTTTTGATATGCTGGCCGTAACCGTGCTGCTGATTGACAGTTCGTTACAGGCCTTTGTTTTGCAGGGGGTATGAATGCGCCTCTGAACTTGCAGTTGAGAGGAATTAGATTTGAATACCACGACCCAGGCTCATTTTATCTTTCAGCGCTTTCACGCAGCAGCAAATGGGAGCTGTCACTATTGCGTAAGTTACATTTCTTCCCCTTCTCTTACGTATGCAAATTCCTCTCCCATATGTAAAAGCAGTGGTACACAGTAGGCAAAATCTCCTTCAGAGACGCGTTGAGGAAGGCTTGGATTACAGCCCTGCAAGAACGTTTAATAACAGCAGCAGCATTCCCAAATTCCTTCTTCGGAGTTTGTACAACCAGTAAATGGAGCTTTAAATTCACACTAAAAACCGATACAATTTGTTTGTTGATATAGTTACCGTCATCTGCAGTTGTATAATTTATTATCGCCTACTGCTGCTAGGGATAATAAAAGAGTGAGTGGGTTTTGCGATGTGAGTAAAACATGAGCACAAAATCTCCACTGGAAATACTGAGTCACTTAATAAACATGTAGACCACAAATTCATTATACATTATTCATTATACAGGTTACAGATGAGCTTGAAACAGAGGAGTTTGCTTAGGTTTGTGTGCACGTATGCATTTGTGTGTATAGGCTCAATCAGGGAGGAAGGGTGTCCTAGTCTGGACGTGAGATCAGCTCCTTTCCAAAGCCAGAGGCCAGAGACAAAGCTTGGATGCGGTGGACTACAATGCAGCTACCTCCAGGTCCAGCAGCCTGCAGTTTTATAGGTTTTGGCTGATCTCCAGTGTAAATGTTGTTAAAGACATCGCTGAAGAAATAGTGATCTTGGGTGTCTGTATTCTTATAAACAACGGATAAGAGATCCAAGATATCACAGCTTCTTTTTGACTCTGCTCTGGTGCAGCAGCAGCAGCGGTTTGGACCATGTAGCCTCGCCTCCTGGCAGCAAAGCAGGCAGGGGCAGAATCACGGTGTGTTCATGGGGTGGTTTGTTTTAGTTATGCATGTATTCCAGCCTGACAGGAGCCGATCAGCCAGCTTGCAGGGCCCTCACCTGACCCTTAGCTTTAAGGGAACGATTCTGCCTTGCAGGCAGAGGCTCAGCAGCACTCAGCAGAAAGAGCAACACAGATGTTTTCTCTCTGCAGGAAGGCTGTACAACCCTAAGGTCAGAGCAGCGGTCAGGACTGATGCCTTTGGCATTTATTTTAGACCCCTGGGAGGAGAGAAGCACCTGTAGAGAGAAATGCAGGGGATCAGCATGCTCTGGTAATTATACCATCACGGAGCAGGGCGCAGCTGCTGCAAATGTGGATCTGGAAGCAGGTTCTGCCTCACAGCCTTCACCAGAGGAGTAAAGGCATTGTCTTACCTCTGCCTTCTTCTCACCTGGTGCACTTGCCTAACCCAAAACAAGCAGCATGACCTACCTTTTCAACGCTGGAAACTTGCTCACCTGCTGGGGTGGAGGGGAAAGAACTTTGAATATTACCTGTAGCTGTGCCAACTGATGACACCTGTCATAACATGAATAAACTACTAAGAGTTTGCATCTGAGGTGCATTTTGGAGGAGAAATACAAGGAAATCAGTGTTCAGTACAAGCCCAAAAGCTATTCCAGCATGTGTATGTGGAGGGAAAAAAAATAGGAGGACTTCTGGGAGATCTATTCTAACCGAGTAAACCCCACCGCCTTGCTCATTTTTTTTTGAGCCGTGGACCATTCTAAGCATTGACTCCCTCAGGATGAGCAGCCACTTGCAGATTTGACCACTGTGGCAGAACTGACAGACATCAGACTGAAGTATTTGTTTTCTCACATTTTTGCTGCTGTATTAAAAATGGCCCAGTATTGGTGATTTCCAGGAAAAGCTCTGCAGTCACATTTTTCCTCATTGCATAAGCCCTTAGATACGTATCTCAATCATTAAACAACATGTTCCATCATTCTCTCTTTTTTTTTTTTTTTTTAAAGTTCAAATCTCTAGAAAGGCTTTAATTTGCTTGGATTGTCGTAACTGTTTTAATAAAATGGGCAAAATGCTTAATGGCAACCATTTGTGCCATTCGTTACAAACTCTGAGCCTGACATTTAGACAAATGCTTGCCCAGCTTACAAACACAAGGGCATTTAAGTTCAGGTACCGAGGCACACGGTCAGGCACTCCATCTGCAATCCCTTTTGTGCAGCTGTCAGGGTGCCTACAAAATGCCAGTCAAAAACATACAGCCACCATCTTACCCAGAAATCACGTTACAGACATTCAAATTTTCAGTCCATTTTACACTCTCCCACCTCTTGAAAAGCCACTCTACTCATATGCAGTTGACAACACATCTATCCAAATTCAATTCTACAGCAGTTTCCTAGGTAACTAGCACTTTGGCACAGAGAAGCTCTACACGGTAGAATGAGCCAAAACACCCGTTAGCATTTCCACCTCTTTTCAATCCTTCTGAAACATGCAAAGATACCAAGAAAAAATGAAGAAAAAAAAAAAAAAAAACAAAAACAAAAACAAAAACAAAAACCAAAAGCCAAACCAACCAACCAAAAAACAACAAGAAGAAAGCCAATGGAAAGGTATGTTCAGCTGCTCTGTTTAACTTTCATCCAGGAAATTCTGCATTCACCAAAAATTAGCTCGGATCTGCAGACAAGAACAATCTCGGGTCTTAAATCATTTCTCAAGGGTTAGACCACTTTGTGTTATCTTCACAGAACCCAAACTCCTTTATGGACTCTCAGTAATACCTGTAGCTAACTCTGAACTATGCTGAGAGTTAATAGTTTGTCTCTCTGCTCTCCCAGCCTCTTTCCCCATAGCCAACCTCCAGTGGCACCTTAAAGGGCTGCAGGGTAAGGAGCATTATCTCCAATCTGTTAGTGGATGACCAAGGAGGATTTTCCTCAAACTGCTTTGTATTACCATCCAGTTCAATACTCCCCTTTTCCTCTTTCATTAATTGGCCAAAGATTTGGGACCATTGGTGCAGGACAGTGATAGCCCTCATCTCCAGTGTTGTCCATATAGTTGCAGGATCCTCTGTGTAGTCCTCACTGTGGGAATTCTATTTAGAGGTCTCTGGTGGAGGAGTTGTAATGAGGGAATGGGAACTCCTGAGTTTTCTCTTGTTGCCTTCCTGTAGGCCAGCAAATGCAGCCAGTTCAGCAGCTCAGTTGTGGTTGTGGCATCTGTGGAGAAGCAGAATACATTTCCTTGTTTTGTGTGCAAGAAAAACGCAAATTCTTGCCCTCACTTAATAGCCACATGAGGTGCATTTAGGCACTGGAAAAAAAGCCACAGCCTGAAGCCAGGATCATGTTGGAAGAGATTGGGCTGCAAAGCTACATTGACAACCTTTCCTAGCATTAGCATATATACATACAAGCAGAGCTGATCCCTGCAAAAAGGTAATTAAGGAGAGGGGAAACCTGGGAGTGGCTGGTATAAAATGCCCTAAAGGGGAGGAGTGGGTTCAGGAATGCGCATCTGAAGGGCTTGGTCTGGTGTCAACTTCTCCGAACATCCTGCCGAATCTTGTTCGCATACCCACATGAAGCCAGCTCAGCAGGCCTTCGCCAGCCCTGCTCACAAGGAAGTGAGAGGGCTTCACAACTGGAGGCTCTAGCTCGCAGGCAAGGCCCTCCCTTCTCTGCCTGCTATTGTGATGGTTTGCTGAAGGGCAGCATGTGCACATCGGACTGGAGTATAGTTCAAAAGAAGTAAGTGTTGCCTGCAGCTGTTCTCACTTCAGAGCATGTTATAGCAGGTTAAAGCCTGCTGTAAGCTATGCCAACCACCAGTTAATCTCAATAAGCTTTTCTGGTAACCATATATTGCCAGGACATAAGGATACACTAGTCATGTCTTCTGGAACAGTGTCTTCTCCATGAGTTTAGGAAAACATGCCAGGGACACCTTCTGGTGGCTGTTGACTGTTTGAGGGATGACTTGCACAGGTGACAGGAGCTTCAAGAAGCAAGGTTAAATATAAGAAGTTTTGTACTGCAACCTAGTTCCACAGAGCACAGCTGCCCTGCCAGGCTAGATAAATCAAGAGCAGACAGTTTTTACAATTGCAGACTTTAATGCAATTTATGCTATATCAAGTGAGTGCTTTCCTCCTTGTCATCTAGCAGAGCCGCCTTCCTGAACTGCAGCCACTAGCAGGGGACAACTAAGCATGTTTTTAAAGCTTTAATGCTGTACATGAAGCTTGGAGCTATACCAAGGTGACCTTCATTCTTCTGGATAGACTTCCCTTTTAGATTGTTAATATCTGTGTTACAGTCCTAAACCATGGCCACATGTTTTTAGCTCCCACAATTCAGTCAGGGAAGCTCTAGCACCAGTCTCAGGGCTTGGCCGTTGCATGTACATGGTGTTTGACACTCAGTGCCTGGGCCATGAGGTTCTCTATGCCAGGTCAGCCAGAGACAAAGTTCCATCAAACTCCAGTTCAAGGATGTAGGAGAGGTGAAGGTATGAAGTCTTTTATCCACTCATTTGTCATTTAAACACCACAGCAGTCAAAAGAGGCCAGGAAAAACATTTCCCTGAAGTTCCCTGCTTCAGTTGGTTCATGGAGTTGAATTTTTATTTTATGGTTCAGGTACCAAACTTGACCTTGCTCCCCCTGAGCCAGCCTCCTTTCTTGTTCACTGACTGAGCCAGACCTTTCCTTTCAGGTCCTTCCTATGCCCTTATCAAAGAGCAGCTGGATGAGCCATATCTCAGCTATCAAACCATTCGGGCTTTCAGTAGTAATACCATCTTTTGCCTCCTTAACCAGGTTATCAATGAAGTTTAAAAATTCTCCAGCACAAGTCTTCACTGGTTGCAAGAAATTCTCCGGATGTATCTGACTTTCAGCTTAATATGAAAGTAACAAAAGTTCAGTGAAGGTACAGAACCATCTAATAATAAAAGCAGTTCTCAGAAAACAAAATGAGGTTTGTAGTTTAACCACACAGTAGCCTGACATTAATCTGTCAGACCAGCCACTGCAAATAATGCCAGAATGGGGACTTAATGTGCTTTTTTTTTTTTTCTTTCACATTACTTAGTGGAACTATACTGATTTAAGTGAGTTCGTAATCAGCACTGAATCAGGGAAGACAGCTAAATATAAACATGATTTCTTTTTATGCATTACGAATTCCTGTTCAAAACTTTCTGACTGCTTCGAGAGCTATAACGTGAAACCAGCAGACAAGCACCGCCAGTAATCACAGTTTCAGGACAGCTGCAGCTATACATCCACCACTTGGAAAAAACACCACATTTTTATTACTATTATTTTTCCATACAGAAGTGCCTAATACAACAGAGGCATGTTTTTCCACATTAAGGCGGGGATCTTTGCGATCCCTACGACGCACCCCATCAGGCCCCAACACACGGACTTCGGTGTCCCCAGGGGGCGAAGCCAGGGGCCCTGGGGCAACTCGGGGAGCCGGACAAGGTGCAAAGCTCGGTCCCGGCAGCCCTACAACCCCGGGGGAGCTTTGCCCCGGGGCCCGGCCAGCCTGGAGGCCTCTCCCCACGGCTGGCCCGCGGGGAGGAGGCGCCCTCCGCCGGCGGCGCGGGGCAGCGGCGGGCGGCATGGCGAGCAGGCGGTGGGCCGCGGCGCTGCGGCGCCCCCCAGCGGCCTCCCTCCATGAGGCGAGGCGAGAAACGCGTGACAAATGTTTGCTCCCCTTTGCAAGCGGCCTCAGAGCAGCGGGGCTGTTCTTCCTAAATACAAGGCTCTCCGTGGGTTTATTGAAATACATAATGGTGCTGTGGTGGGCATGTTAGGGCCAGGCACGGTCCTGGTCCCACCGGGGGGTAACGTGGTCTCTGAACAGTCATGCAGCTCAGAGCCGCGCTCATCCAGGCAGGTGGCTATCCAGGAAGCACTAGCTTTTGGTCTCCTTGGTTAGGGTATACACACTAAAATCAAAAAATAAAAATAAAAAAATGAGGCTTATGTAAGGGTCAGGCAAGATCCTCTTGTCAAGGATGAATTGCTTCAGCTGGATGTGCCAACACAGACTGTCACCCCAGCTGTGGCTACATGCATCACTGCCTCCTCACAGGAAAAAAATAAGGCTTTTGGCTTTATACAGCTATAGTTCCTGGCTTTGTTTGGGGTCTGTTTTCAGTGAAAGATGCTGTGCTGTGCGTGTCAGTCATCTTTTGTCACAAAAGCACTTTGAGTTTGGTCTCATGGAAATTGGTGACAAAATTCACGTTTTTCAGTACAGGAGTCAAAACCCAAGTTTGTGAAAAACTCAGGGTGTACGTGAGCTAAGAGTATGAGGGCAGGAGGAGTGAAGGTGTGAGAGCAGGAAAATGGTCATAAAACAGGCATGTACAAACTGGAGAGCAGCCTCAGCAAGGTGAGGTATTCAAAAACGTCCCTCTGCTTTGTTCTGTTCACTCTTCCTCACTGAAGAAATGTAAATGTTATCAAATCCAACAGGTATTCCCTGGAGGCAGCAGATACTGTTCTGAGCTGGTATCAGGCAAATAAGGGATGGGAGAACAAGGCTAAGATTAGTGCTGCAGGGAGATACCAGCCTCAGGAACAAAAGGAGAGGAAGGTTAAGCCCTGAGGAGTCGCTCACTGCCATGGAAACATACCTCTTTCTCCTCGTTTACATTTTGGGATTTGTTTTATGGAATATTTGAATGGCATAACAGAAATCTAGCAAAGAAGCCTGCATGTATAGAAAAGCTGAAGGATTATACAAACGGAACAGCAGTGACTTCTGGTGGGGCTGTAATTTAATTCTGTTTCAAAATAACAAAATAAAGCACAATGGGTTTCTTCCTTCTCTTTTTTTTTTTCTTTTTTTCTTTTTTTTTTTTTTTTTTTCATGCATACGATGGCCTGTAAGGCATAAAAGGCCTGAGCTGTTTTGTTTTGTTTTGTTTTCAACATTAATGGTTTAGGAATTCTGGTCAATTCCACCAAGTGCCAGAGAAGGACAACTGAGTGCTGACAGCAGGCACCACACCACACAAAACTTCCTTTTACAGTTTGTAGGGGCAATGGCCTGGGAAAGGGTGAACGGAGGGAACCAGCATTTCTTACCTTTTGTAGGAGAACAGGTAGTGTGCCACAGCTCTCAAACCTTAGGGCCTTTTTTGTACTAAGTAAAAAGAAGCAAAAAAGTCAACAAGCAGTTGTTAAGCTGCCTGAGAGAAGACTGCTGATACTTCCTATTCCCAGCAATTACAGCTATTATGTGCCATTAGAGACTGGGTATAGAGCAAATCAAAGATTATTTGTGCCATCAACTTCATTTCCCTCTCCTGGATAACTTCTAGAGAGTTGCCCATCAGAGAGGAAAACAGTGCACCATCTTATCCTTTTGAAAAGATACGGGCTGCCACTAGACTGTTTCCAGTACTGATCTAATAACCTACTGATGCAGTGAACTTCAGGAAGAAATTCACTGCCATCTGCGAGACCTTCAGGGGCTGCCCCAAATTCCCAGAGCCACTATACTTCTTTTTGGAGCTTGCTGTCAAAAATACATGAGGAGCTAAATATCTATGCCTTTTTTTTTTTTTTTTTTTTTTCTTTTTTCCCTGGGTCTTCCTCTTTTGTCCCCCAAGTGAACAGAAACATCATTTCCTTCCTTCCCTTCTCCCTTACTATACCCTCCAAGCTCTTGCATTGTTCTGGGGGGTAAATTGTGTTACAAGATTTCTTTAAAGCACCTAGGACTGTCTTACTGACCCTTGTATAACTATGTAACTTGTTCTAAATGGGATTTTTCCATCTCTGTTATTAGTGCTGTAGCATATACATGAGCAGCATTATTCTGTGGAGACCTCCTGTCACTAAACAGCCAGAGGAAGTGAGACCAGACAACAGCAACTACAGACAAAGTGGAGATATTGCAAATGCAGAGGTGATCATGCTGGTGGTACTGCCTCAACAGGATAAAACTGGGACAATAGACATTGTATGATAGACTTGTTGAATAGAGGATTGTATAAACTGAAGAGAACACGGGTGTCCTGCTTAGGTGTGTGGCTCAGGAATTGTTATTTGGCTGTAGCTAAAATGTGAAAAGGTTTAGTATGGAAGATATTGCTTCCTGAGACTTGTCAGTGAAAAAAAAAAAAAAAAAAAAAAGGACAAGAAAATGGGATAGTTATGTCACTTCAGAGTCTGAGCACTTCACAACTACTTTTTTTCCACATTTATTTTCTTTTTCCATATTTATGTGGTATCTCTGAGAAAGGGAATTGCACCTATCCCCAGTGTTTTCATCACAAAATCAAATTGCATAGACCTAAGTTCTCAAAGTCACACAGAAACCTACATTCCAGTGAAAAATGAGAAGGGAATGTGAAGAAGACTCTAAATCTTCACCTAAATGAATTGTTGCAGACACAGTGAAAATCCATGCAGATGGTAATACCATACAGCTTTTCATTGTGTACCCAGTGTTTTACCAAATAGGCCAATACTACAGCTAACTAATTTCTAACTGCATTTTAGAAGCACTCTGAAATTGTAAAACATGTTAAAGGCAATCAGAACAAATAATTCTGAATTGTCTGAGGAACATTATAGTAATCAACTGCTACTCATGACTTCTTTTTGAAGGTATTTATTTCAGAGGCCACCCATGACATTCTGTGAAGCCCTTACCTAACTGACTTCTAGCAGACAGGCACTGAAACCTCTAAAAAACTCATCTCTCAAGGATGTCTTTCTTGTACTAGATGAGACGTAAGTAGAGATGTGTAAAATTCACCTTACCTGAATTGCTGTATTGGTACGTTGTAGTCTTCTGACTCTGTCAACTTTTTACCCTTTCCCTTAGGTACTGCTGGTGTTGAGCATTAGTCGTTTTGACCCACCAAGGCAAAACCACCAAGGTTTTATGTCCTGATGTGCCACTAGGACTTCAAATCATCCCAACTACTAAGAAGAACCTGACAAATGATCATTTCATAGACACCAGGTTGTGTATTCAGCAGCTGAATCATTGTCAGCAGCTGTACTCTCAAAGGAGCGAGGGCAGCTTCCCTTCCTATCTCTGGCACCTCAGACAGGACAAATTTGGATCATAAAACCTGGATGAAGATTAGATCTATGTGACATGCCTGACATACACATCTTTTATAACCCTGGTATTTAATAACTCCCAACATACATGGTCATACATACAGCCTCTGAGAAAATACATACATGACCTGAGCAATGTGATCTAGTGGAAGACCTCCGTGCTTATAGCAGGGGGGTTGGACTAGATGATCTTCAAAGGTTGCTTCTGACCCAAACTATTCTAAAAGCTGGGCATTTTTATTTTCCTCATGGAGAGGAGTGGCAGGGCTGGGAATGAATCAAGAATCTTGTTATACTTGATAGACTATGGTGATGTTCTTAATCACTCAGGATGGCCACAATACTCATTGCCTGAATTGAGAAACCACATACTTTAACAATGATCTACTTTATTTCAAATTATTTTCTTCCATGTTTGAAGAATTACGTTGTGGTTAACATGGAATGAGCATGTGGGCCTTTAAAGAAAGAACAACTTTGCTGTTAGGCATGAATTTCTTAACTTATGGCAAAAGAAGAGTATGAAGCCCACACCTTTTTTTTGCTAGAGTTATGTGGGCTGTCGACAGTAGTGACTGCATGGAAGCAGAAAACAACCACAGGTAGAGCCGCTGACTTCATACAGGACAAGTTAGTGGCTATTAGTAGAATCCTGGATGGCATAGAACAGCCACTGAAAGTCCACTCTGAACTTTTCTTCATCAATCATAGAACCACAGAATGGTTTGGGTTGGAAGGGACCTTAAAGATCACCCAGTTCCAACACCCTGCCATGGGCAGGGACACCTCCCACCAGACCAGGTTGCCCAAGGCCCCATCCAGCCTGGCCTTGCACACCTCCAGGGATGGGGCATCCTCAGCTTCTTCGGGCAACCTGTGCTACTGCCTCACCACGCTCTGAGTGAAGAGTTTCTTCCTTATATTTAATCTAAATCTATCCTCCTTTAGTTTAGAACCATTACCCTTTGTCCTTTCCCTGACAGAGTCCCTCCCAATTTTCCTATATGCCCGCATTAGGTACTGGAAGGCCGCTACAAGGTCTGCCTGGAGCCTTTTCTTCTCCAGGCTGAACAATCCCAACTCTCTACCTGGGCTGAACTCAACTTTCAGGAGTGTCATTTGTTAATGAAAATAGGCAATGAAAGTGCATGTGTCATTTCTCTGTGAATTATGAAGGAAGGAGATCCTAGGTAGGTTGTCCTACCAACTCAGAGAAGTTCTGATGGCTCTCTAACACAATGGCCAAAGTCAAAAGCTTTTTCTCCTACCAGAAAGAGGGACACTACATTTTCATTTCAATATAAAATTTAGAACATCTGTTCATCACAGGGAAACTAACTTTCTGGTTATATATCAGGGATATTAAGTTTAGTATCTTTGCTCTTCTCCTGCACATTACATGTAGCACAGTACTGCACTCCCAAGGGAAAAACAGGAGGGAACTAAAAGCTGACCTATCTTTGTAGCACAGCAATCAGCGATGAGTATTTATTTAAAAGGCATCAGTCCCTGGAAGAAGAGACTATCACATAACTAATCTGTCCTAGTGCAGTCTATTGCTTCTGTCCTGAACTTTGTCCATGAGTGACTCCTGTTCATCCAGAACCAGAAATTAAGTTGTTCAATGTGTTCTTTTGCTGTTACATTTTCTATGCTCTAGGGGGGATCAGAAATGCTAAATTTTATTTATTACTCAGGATCATAATGGGAAAAGTATCCTAGTATCAGGCACAAAGCTATGAGATTTATGAAACTAAGTGGTTTTGCAATAGTATAACAAATTGCATATTTAAACAGATCACTCCCACCACACAGAAGCAGAGATATAACATGTCTTTTGTTCAGAGATTTACCATGTTTAATTATCTTTTTTTTTTTTTTTTTCAGTAGCTTAACCATGTATTCAGTTAAATAAAGTAATAAACAAAAGTGTTCAAAGTGAGGCAATATTGTCTTTATGTTATTTTTCAGTTGTGATCAGGTATCTGTGGGACATGGAAAACTAAAATCAAACAACATACATAATCTTTGATTCTCTAATAAAATGTAGTGCCAAATTCTGCTCTCAGGTAAATGTCTATACAGCAGGATCCATCGTGGCATTACAGTACAATGGCATATTTCTGGGTTTAAAGAGTGCAAAAGTTCAGAAGTTGTTCACATGTCTTAAAGGCTTGGCACACACCAAATACAGAGCTGGTGTCTGGCTCTGACACGTACTGCCCCACTGACCTAGTGCAAGCAGACACAGCATTGTTCAACCCAAGTAAACTGGTTGGGTTTCACCAGGTTGTAATTTGGCTAACTGACTTCAATTTGCCTGCTTCGATGAATGAGAGCACAATTTGGCTCCTTCCATGGTGAAAAGGCAGCCAACCAAACACGACTTTCACCAGACCTCAGTTTCTGGCCCCAGATTTCAACATACACTATTACATCAATCAAAAGAACCATAGAAATCACTTATCATTTTACTGTTCCTTAACACATTTCACACAGTCCTGCAGCGAGCAGAATCACAGATGAACCTCAGAACATACAGAGAGCACAACTACTACACTGGACATGAAAAGGAAATTTTATTAAACATGTTTACATAACATGAGTTGGAAGTTCATTTAAAAGCACAGGGGAGTGTTAAGACAAGTGGTCAAAATAGAAAGATACTATCGAATTATAACTAGTTGTTTTTTGGCCACTAAGACAGAACAGGATCTAGTAGTAGTGCACCAATACTTGAGTTCTTCCTGCTCAGCAGGTCGAGCAGTAATCAATCTGCGCCCTACGGAAAGATGGGCAGAGTAATTCCGACGTGTTGAGTAATAATAAATAGTTCACTTGGTGCAGGCAGTATGTCTATGAATTAAAACCTAGTGTGTACACAGTTTCTACATGTGTTACAGCCCCACAGTAGGAATCTACACCAAAATATTTATTAGAAGGAATTTGGTCCGTACTACATCACGTTTTCCATAGGGTAAAAAATAAAGTCCATCTATAGACATTTAGCACCAGACTCACAGACCTAGCCTGGCTAAAACCTGCAAAATGTCTATAAGAAAAATGGATGGCTTAGATTTCTTGGTTACTTCAGTATAGTAATTACGAGCAAACTGTACAAGTACATGCAACATACAAGCTGGCCTATGTGGAACTAACATACATTATTAAATAACCTTTTTCATCTCTTTTTACAAAACGTGCATGCAGCTTTGAACAGTTCCAAGTCATGCTGCTCTATTTGTGTGATCACAAAATTGAATGGCCTGTAAAAGGAGGGGTAACATATCAATGCACCTGCAGAATCTGCAGTTTTTAGCACATTTACAGAATATCACAAGGGATTTCAAGGCCAAGAAGAACTCAAATGAATAAAAAGCAAATTGAATTTTGACTTTTTTTTTTTCTCCAAAAAGTAAGATATCTTGCGTTAAAAAATCAAGCTTTGTGCTTGCATCAATCTCAAAGAAATGTAAACTAAAATTTGATAAAAACATTAGTAAGTGCAGAATATTTCAACTGGAATTTCCAGTGAAACACTGAACGAATCATACCATGCTCTATCCAGGGCAGACAAGTGCGTCTGAAGCGACACACATCAGAGAAGCCTGGGTACAGCTGAAAGTGTCATATGCTCAATCCATTCCTGGTCAACATTTTGGGAAGTCAAATATACATTTATACACAGAAACGTAAATATTTCCTCTCCATTTCTAGGAGGAAAACTGCATTACCAGTAACATATTCAATGTCAAAATTAAGACTAAAGCTGCTTTATACCAGTCCCCAGCATTAGTTGCAGAATTCTTCAAAATTCTTCCATGCAAAACATCATAAACATAAAAGTTATTATATATAATGCAAACATATCTGCTTTTATTTTACAAAGAAAAAGTGGCACTGTGATTATTAGTTTTTTTTAAGAATATAACCTCGATCGGTCATTTGTTCTGGGTTCCCACATGAGAGACTTTGAAGCACCAGAACCGAGAAACGATTTGAACTTGCTGGAATTGTAACTGTGGCTGTTGAACACTTTAACGATGCTTACAGAGATATGCTTCAGCCCTTTTGGTTTGGTTTGTTTGGTTTAGAAAAAGAAAGGAAGGGTCTCTGTTAGCGTTGTGAGGACTTCTACAAAACTAGCAGAATCACATGGCAAAAAACTAGTGGAAGTAACAAGTACAGAAAAACTGCTGAAACACCAGGAAGTTAACACTGCTTGAGGGCTCTGTCAAAATGTGAAAAAATACAACATTGTTAACAGAGTGAGAGCTTCCAGTTTGGCTCATATTTGACTTAATTTGAATCTAAAGGTCCCTCTTTCTCTTTGTTTGTTTGTTTTTGGATCAATATAAGCATCAGTGATAGTTGCTAATAGATTGGCCATACGTGATGTATTTTTGTTCTGTCAATGTAAGCTGTCTCTCGACAAACAACTCAGACATATTTTTGGATAACTACTACAAGCAAAAACAGAAGTGATTGTCTCTCTCCAACAGCGTTTTTTGATCGTGTGAGTATCTGGTTCCAATCGTTATCCTGGGTGGTGTTTTTATTAGACAGCACCTGCTACTATGACCTAATGCAGGGAGGCCCAGTTGAACTTTCCAGAGATGACTGGGAGGCCCTGCGTGTCAGGGGAGTCAAGGTTGGATCCACTAGTGATGAAGGTGGAAATAATTTATACCAGCCTATTACCACACTGGACAGATCCAGTTCCTCCAGAAGGATTTGGGCAACTCCCATGAAGCATTTGTGATCCATTCGGCCATAGTCTCCCCAAACTATTACCTGAAAGAACACAAAATACAGATTCAGCCTTGTCCTAAAAGCCACGATCACTCCTGCTGTATTTCATGATGTGTATTGTAAGGAAAATGTTATTCTTAAGGGTGAATGATTTCTCCCTCTTGCGGGAAAACGTAATGGCAGAACAGGAGCGAGAGTCAACAAAAGAGAAATGTTTAATACAGCCAGACATTTCACAGGTCTGAAACCACAAGCCACAAGGATGTGTTTGCTGGTATTTATAAAATTAAATGCTTAGCGAGTTGGAATGGGTTTACGTATATTGCTTAAACTTAAGTAAACATACAAGTGCTTTACCAAATGATAGCCTAAAATGGGATTAAGAAGCAACTGACCTGAAGCACTTTACCCTGTGGACTTTCATCAAAAACCAGTGTCTGTTGGTACAAAGGATCAAGGGTCTTCCGTGCAATTCTTGTCTTCTTCTTAGCTATACATGCTCCGTTTTCCAATAAATACACTTTGACATATGGAGCTGCAAACAGAACATCACAAATTTTATATTTGAACTTAAAAACTTCTACACTGCACATCTGAATTGCAGGACAAATGCCATAGAAGGAAACTGATTAGAAAGAACATGACACACGCTATCCTCACTGTACGCAGCGAGGATATCGTTGTATCCTCATCTGAATGCAATTACGTTCACTAAATAAATGACACAGACCATAAGAAATCAAATCAGTTTTTATAAACCTTGAATTTTATGATCCAAGATGTTATTAATAACAGTTGTTTTTCACACCTGTCATTCTAGAAACACTTCCCTTTGCCAGGAATTAATTGTCTCTGCTAGCTAATCTGGAGTCTCTATGTATGTTCAGGGGTCAGAGATACACTGAAACAGACGACTGATATTTCATTGAAAGGAATATTTAAAACTAAGTCATTCAGATAACACTGACTCTTTCATCTTCAGCTCCTGAGTAGGTTGTGAAGTACCATTTTGCCAAAACATTATCTAAAACAACTGTTCTACTTGTTACAGTAAAGCAGTGGTTGTAGTGGTGATTATAAACCTTTTCTAAGACAGATTTCTGTAAACAGGACTCAAAAAAGTCCTTGTAAAATGATACAATTAAATTTCTTTCATTACACAGGTTGTTGACACTGGCACTAGCATCACCTACAAGCTTCTTCAAGCACTGCTGCACACAGAGGACCATGGCATGTGAATTTACTAAATTGCTTGTTTGTGAGGAATGTTTTAACAATTCCTCATATTCTTTTATATTCTTTTAATAAATCCTATTTTTTTATTTAATCCTAATTTGAATCCTGAGCCATTTATAACATTGTTTAAAGCACATTCATCTGTTCTCCATTTCTTGTTTTGATGTGGAACAAACACAAAGGTCTTCATCTACATCAACAAAGCCTCTCTGAGAGATATGACTTGCCTAAAATACATGGAAATATTTCCGCAAAATTTCCTTCCAGAATGGATTTTGAGTTGCTGAAAATCATTCATTGAAAGGTGGCAAGCAGTTAAGTAGCTGCAAGGTGGTAAGAAGTGGACATTGGTAGCAAGGACATATCCATTCACACATTCTTTGTTAAAAGCAAACCAACCAAATGTAGTTATATTAAATGAGGAGCTTAAAAAGTCTTCAGTCTCCACATAATCTGTGTATTTTGTATTCTTGCTTTCTGTTCATATATTGTCTATTTTTCCCTTACCTGGGGTAGATTTGGAGCCAGGTTTTTGTGTGAGGCCACGAGCTCTTATGACTTCTACTTCTAACTGACCCTTTTTATCCACCATGCCAATCTGGATATCACCTGAAAGGGAGAAGAAAGAAGCTTGCATTTTAAAGAAGCAGAACAGCCTGGGAGATACAGTATAAGACTGGGAAATAGACTGGTGTGGTACTAGTCTGCTGCATTATTGTGCTTGTCACCTCTTCTCCTGTTCCATTAGATTTCTCCATCCTTAACCCAGTACTAAAAGATAGATACTTAGCAATATGCCCTCTCTTCATGTACATTTCATACCTGAGCTTAGTATTTGTGATCCATGGGGGACAAGCAAATTTATAGCAACACTTCAGTATCACCACCATACTTTTGATTTTGCACTCTGAATTATTTAGAGACTTCTACCTAGGACTGCTGACCTAGTGTGCCAGTCACTGACACACACTGCCCTGGCAGTGGTCCCATGCCCAAACAGCCTAAAACCCAAACGCACGTTCAGATATCCCCTCAGCAGAAGTTTCTGCCTCCAAGCCGAGATGCAAGAGATGGCAGTGCAAAGGTTCCTTGTCTGATATAACAGGAAGGAGAATTGCTGATAGAATTTAACTTTGAAACCCTCAGCAACTACAATTATCTGACTGGATCCTCAGTGGAAGGCAGGTACACCAACTGGATGAGGTGCAGTCAGAGGATGATGCCCTAGCCTCATAGGGACTTAAAAGAGGTCTTCTTCTGCAAAGGCCTCAAACACATACAAAGGTGACAATTCTGTTTTTATCAATATTCCATGCCCATTTTCAGTGTGAATAAAATGATGCAACACACTAAAATAAAAGTTTGCTTTTGCCACCAATCAAACTTCTGTTTCCCTGCCTGAATTTTGATAAGTGATATTTCTTACATAAAAAGGAAAGGGCTTTGGTCTGAGAACAATAAAATACAAGAAAAGTTACCTTAACCACAATTCAAAATATTACATCTCTGTGATTTTTTTTTATATTAGGGAATTAGCTGGGCAGATATCTAATACACCACTTAGAATCAAAAATAAACAATTTGACACGTGAGCTGTGTGAAACCTGTGCAAATAAATGAACTATCCATATATCCATGCCACAGCTAAGTATGGCTGTATTTCAGATGTAAACGCCGAATTACTTGAAAAAAAAAAAACAAAACCCCAAGATAGCCAGTCCTGAACTATATAATTTGGGATTTCAGATTTAGAAATACAGCATTTTGAAATTAACCTGGCATGAGATTTTTACATGCTTGTCTAATGGTAGATTGAAACAGTGTTTTATACCTTGGCATTTGAGGTATGACAGAGCAGCAGGGAAGATTTCTAGCTATCAGACTTAGCTTGAATAAACAGAGCTCTGTGTTGTGCTAAAAGCAGTCTAAAGGAAAATTCCAAGATGTTTTAATACCACATCTCAGGATCGCACATTCAAATAAAAACATGTTACAGGCAACCAGAAGGGGGAGCAACAATACAAACGTTTTCCAGTCATCACTAGCAGCTGTATGTAGAAAAGCTTCTGAAATTTGTTAAAAAGCATGGCAAAGTGCTTTTTTGGGGGGCTGAAACCTGAGCATTTAGTAAATAAAACGGTTCTAAGAAGTGAAAAAAAATGTATTACCCAAGTCATCTGCAGAAAAATATTTAGATTAAAATCAAGAGATAAAGGAAATCTAGATCCTTATACCAACAGAGCCATTTAGATTTTTATTGGGCAGATAGTCTATCAATTATCTTCTCTTTCAAATTACAGGAAAAGTGTATTTAATGACTTTGGTGTTTATTAATGCATTAAGCAAGTAGCAGTTATCTGGACTTATACAGCAAACCTTGCTTTACAGGATACTCAAAGCATCAAGAAAGTCTGTCTCCTTCTGCTCTGCTCATGAGTTGGCAGAGAAACAAACTCTTTACAGTTTTTCTGTCTCTTTCTCCTCTTTTTTAGCAGCATCTCAGTAACCATTCCTGAAGCTGACTCTTCTGAGAGCGCTGTACTAAAGCACTGGCCACTTACGATTTCCAGCATTGTTGCAGGCATGGATCAAGTACTCCTCACTTATCATCCTAAACATGTAATATGCGAAGCATGCCTAAGAATTGCTCAAGTGTGAGCAAAAAATTATCAAACCTTTCCAAAGATATATACACAGCACTGTGCCGTTGCACAGCACATACACTCATAGCCCATTCATAACCAAGATAAAACTAATGCTACTATAGGGAAATCCGGACTAGTTTGGAGTACAGAGAAGATCACTGATAGTTCCAGGCAGCTGCTTTAGAAAAGGATTTTGTCTCCTCCATTAGAAACACTGTCTTTATCAGCAGCTGATTACTGGGCATTGCAAATGTGGGCTGAAGTTTCAAATTCTGGGGTTACTTCAGGATGCACTAAGCTTGGACAAGCATGGAGTTGGGCAAGAAACTGTCCATCACATTCAATATAATCTGTGGCAAATAAATATAAACCTTGAACAGCTGAGATTTTGCAGTGAGCTACAATTGGAAAACCCACAATAACTTTTGAGTGGGAAGGAAACTGAAGCCGCTATCAGTTTGCAGATGAGATTAGCAGACACCTCCATCTGGAGCAAATACTGTTTTTCCTTCCATTCTGGATGCTAGCATGCTAGGTATACCAGTGACTGGATATAAGACTTTCATGTTTACAGTGAAGGAAGCCACTTTTAAAAAGTCTTTGTGGTGCTGTAGTTTGTTAGTGTGTGCGATAATTATTAGCTACTTACACATCTAACATAGGAGAACATATTATTCTTACCCATGGCAGGGGTTGCTAGCGTCTGCCGGCCTACTAACTGTGCAGGTCCAAGTCCGTCAAGGAAATCACTGAACTGACTGTCAGCACCCAGCCGTACTCCAGGAAATATTAAGCTGAAGGAAAATAAAAGCTGGTTAAGCATAAGAACGGGATTATTTTTTATTGTCCTACAGTGTCTACCCAAAAAGTAGTTCTTACACAAGGTAAACAGCTCAGGACGTGCAACCACAAACTGCTCTGCAGCAACACAAATGAGCTATCTCCCAAGGACCCCAAAGAAGTAAAGTGAAATTCTGCATGTGGAACAAAAATAGTTCATACAAGTAGTTCTTGCTAAGGAGTATTCCGGGAGCAGCAAAGAGCCTGACAGGTGAATAAACTATGAGTGACCTCGTATGACGGGACATAAAAAGCCTCATGAAATTTAGGAGCCTATTGCTCATTCCTGAATGCTTGGTTTATTTTGTAATATATACATTCAAAGGCCATCCGCATCAGTTAGGTTAAACAGGGAAAACCAATACATATGCTAAATTAATCTGATTGTTGCAGCTGTTTAATGAAATCATAAACTGGCAAATAGTGCTAGTGTGGATGAGACCTAAACGTAATACTGATCCCTAGCCAAATATTCTGGTAGCCACATCTGCATCTTCAGTGAATGCCCATCCCTTTTTCAGGACTGAAATGCAATGCAGTAACACAGAATACACATGATTTTCCAAGCTGTTTTCTCGTATTCAGGAATCTCCACTTTTTTTTATCTCCACTTTTTTTTTTTTTTCTCTCTCTGCAATACATATGCACTCTCCAAAGAGTAACAGAACAAAGAAACAAACAATAAGAGAGAGAATGATCCATGGTGGGGAAACTCAACTTCGACTTCCTCATCATAATTAGGAGGAACAGAAGAACAGATGTTGAACTAAGTCTTACCCAACGTGCATCTTACCCAACGCGCCAGCCAGCATTCTGCATCACTTTCTCACTCAAAGGAAATTCCCTATTAGACTCAGGAACACAGTAACAAAACTACCTAATTAAAACACCTAGTGTGAAAAGCTTTGATTTCCATACACCAGATTTATGTGGTCCATTCTATTCATACTAAAAATTCTCTGCAAACCCTGGTTAGTTGAGTACAAGATGTTTGTGTTTCTCCTCAAGACTAACTGCTCTTAACAATGTTTCCATGAGCAAATAGACTGTCTGTAACTAACGTTGGCAAGAAAACATCAGCATTGTACTTTTCATTAGAAAACTCTGATTTTCCTACAGGTAAGCTTTTCACAGAAGTTTAAAGAAATCTTATTTAAGGTTTCTTTAGATGGAAAAGTAGAACCTGGAGGCCTTCAGTTCAACTATCAGCCCCCCAGTAATGGCAGTCACCTAACACCAAGGTGCAGGTTCAAGCCTTGTGCCCTGCCTGACAAGACACCCAGCCTGCTCCTCTGCCCAGTGGCACATCCCATTCACTCTTGCTGCTGCTAGAATTGGTTTCTTGTTTGTTTCTTTGGCCTTTTTCCTCTAAATGCCTGTTACATTTTGGTGGGGAATTACTTGCATTGAAAATCTTCACTTCAGAGTGTTCTCATTTTTCAGACACTTCTAACTACACAAATAATAATGAAGGGTGTGAGTACTCCATTCACCTTAATGTGCATTAATTGCAACTCATTAAACTCCAATTATGGCTCAGGCAGAAGAATATAATGTGATACCTGGGGTATGTACTGTAGGACTGTGTGATCTCAGCAAAGTTATTTATCTCACTGGTATTGCAAAATGCAGGATGAGGCATAACACTAACATAACACTAATAAACTAACTAGGTGAGTCTGCAATTAAGGGCAGTATCATAAAGTATACTCATCAGGAAGGAAAAATTGTCCATGCAAATTCAACACCAACACCTCCTAATTGTTATCATTACCTGCCTACAGTAAGAGTGAACTGCACACAAAATGCTACTCAAGCAACCAAGGTCAAGCTCCTGCTGATTTTGATAGGAATCTCATGGAAGGAAGGATAAACCTAGTAAATAGCTTTGCCATACAAATGCAGGGGAAGTCTGAGTACAAGGTACTATCAAAAAACAATTCATACTCACACTAGCAGTAAGATCTGAAGTCAAATGTGACATTTCTAATGTTTGAAAAATGCCCAGGAGAAGAAAGGAGGAAGAGGATTTTAGGATCGGGTGGCACAGTGCATACACCCCTGATTGTGTGATGCAGTGGTGCAGCTTCCCCTCCACCTTGTACTTATGTCCAACTCATGTTCTAAAAATAAGATAGTGATGCATGTAGGGGAAGTGACTGTACAATAAAAGATTGGCTTATTGGTCATCTTTCTTACAAGAATATCCACTTTTAACATCTTTCCTTCACTGTGAACAGCTTCACTAAACCTAAAGCTGCTGTAAACTAACAGTGTTCTAAGACACTCAAGTAAGCTCACAGAGTATCCGAGGTTATGATCTACATCTAAATCACAGAAACACAGAAAAATGTAAGACCTCAGAGAAGTTTTCTAAGACATGAAGTACAGCTCCATGATGAGCAGAGCTGTCTGGCATCCCTTTTATCCATGGCATTGCATCCTGTTAAAGGAATGCTTCTCTTCCTTCATTGCAGCAAGACAGATGCAACTATTTAACCTGGGTTTTGTTATCTGCCTCCTTTAGCTCATTCTCCCTGGCTTCCCTTTAGAGGAAGTCACTGTCAGATACAGCTGTTCTTCTCACTTCACTGGCCTCACTGTTTCTATACCCTTGCAGGGAATGAATAGGGATATCGACATCAAGGTCAGTGGTTAAGGCTAAGTGTAAACTAAGTCAGGAAATGAAGCTGAAGCATCTTGAGGATCAGGAATCAACCAAAAGAGCTGCTAACTCTAACAGACCAAAAGGTCCTCACCTTCAGTGCTGGGCTCCCAACTCTCCCATGTTGCTAACCTGCCGGTCCCTAGCTTCCGTATTAGTGTGGTCCCATTTACCTGCCCATTTACACTCACCATCAGCATGGTGAGTGACTGGTGCCCTACAGACTGACAGTCCAGCGTAGAGAGAATAAGGAAGAAGGAGTGATGAAGGGTAAAGGTAATGCCTTATCATCTCATGATGGAGAAAATGCACATTTACACATCTCCTTGCCACCATCATGGTTGCCTCTGGCTCTTCATCCTTTCACACACACACACACGGTCTATAAGGTGGAATTCTAGAATTCCCTACCCCCAGTTTCCACTTTTGTAGGTAGGCAATTTCCAAGAATTCTCTGGTGACCACTGTGCCTCTGCACACAAGGCAGAACCCCATTGAGACCTCTGAGGAGGATGCACACATTTGTGTCAAATCAGCCTCTACTCTCCTTTCCTTGAGACTCAGTCATCCATCAGTGAATGAAAACAGCTGCCCCGCTACCCACAGTTGTGTGGCTGATTTTCGCTAATGCAGTTGGACACTGGTTTTACAATTCTCAATAAAAGACTTGGACCAACTCCAAACTAAACTTTCTTTGTGTACAGTATTACTGAGCAGAGTTTCATATCACCGGGATTTACACACAACGTTTGAAGTTTAACTCTGAGTTAATCCAAACACAACTCAAAGAAAAACTACCCCTATGTTTTGTTTTGAATAGTGCACTCTGAATTCAGTTCTCTTATGATGAACAAAATGCCTCACAGGATGGCAGGGAGAATGTGAGACCCTCAGAAGTCCCCTCTCAATTTCAATTTTCAATGACTTTGTATGGCATGCCTAAATAGTTCAGTTTTGCTAACGTTTTCTCAAGAGGAAGAATCTATGCACAGAGCTACACCCTTCAGCCAAAGCTGGGACCTCTGTTCACATTCTGTTTTCTTTACAATAGAAGAAATTTTTCATACATTACTGATATTTTTAATGCCACTTACTTGCCCTCAGAGCTGTAACTATTTATGCTGCCATCAGTGGATTCTCGACTTGGTTGTCGAACCATACGACTTCTCATCTCTGCTGCCATTCCTGTCTCTGTGCTTCTCTGTATCGTGCTCTTTAATTTCTTGTTGCCAGACTCTGAAATCAGATAGAAAAAAAAAAAAAAGTGATAGTTAGAATGACAATCTAGCACAAAGCCTTTCCTTGCAGTTTTCCTCAAAAAAATGGTCTGACTTGACCATTACTGTTTCAGAAGACAAAAAGGCTATTCTCATAAAGGAAGGAAAGTCTCTTCTTCAGCTGCAAAGTGGTGATTGTTTCTCTTTAAAATGGCTACAGCCCGATATTAATGAGTTATTAATAACCTTTATACAGTTGGAATGTGGACAGAATGGTTGTGATAGCGTATGCTAAACATATGCTCAGTAAGGTGTCTCTAGCCACCTTCGCTTGGGTGACTACAGAAGAATTTTAAATTCTTACAGAATAAAGAAGAAATAAAACTCTTTAAGAATTTAACAGAAAAATGCTACTACTTAGTATCAAAAATATAATAACATATTTTGACCCAGCAAAATCTTACTTTTCACCACAAAGTAAACAGTGCACTTTACATAACTTCTAAGCAGAATAAAATCTTTGAGACTCCCCTTGAAAGATGACAGACTTCACAGAGCTTAGGCTTGCAAATGAACATTACAAAGTAATGCAAATCTTGTGAAAATTTTTAACAGCTTGGTCCATTTGGAAAAGCTTCCATCGTGCATTCTTTGAATTGCCCTTTGAGCTCCACTTGTAAGGTTTTGGGTTACCCTTGAGCAAGAAAAACTTGCAGTCCCTTCCACAGGCAGTCCCGAGCTCCAGGTGCAATTGGCTCCAGCCAGAATTTTGCTGTTGCATTGAAAATATTATGCTCCTAAATTTCGGTAATTGTTCTGAAAAATTTTAACTGAAATATTTCTACCAAGGTCTCCATATAATGTAATAATCCATGTTGACTTCAAACTCAGTGTCCTGCTCATTTTCATTTAATTCAGCCTATCACTCAATGGGCAACATTAATCTCTCTCACAGAAGATTTCACAAAGTTGCACAGAACCACATGCAGAAACACTCTCCTGCATTTTCCTCTTCACTTAAGCACTTAACCCACTTTCCATGAACTTTTTATTTCCCTTTCACAGTCTGTTCATGGGAGCATCTGAAAAAATGAAGGCTTCTTCCACCTCCACCTACAGAGGCTGAAAACTTTTTCGCTTTCCTGTTTCACACAGACATCACTGATGTTTGAGGCTATGACAGACCTTGGCCACTCTTACGATAAAAGTAATTGATTTCAAAGCCCCACCATAGCTTCCACTTGCTGTGGACAACTGGCCTTTGCCCTTTGGGTCTGTGGAGCTGCTGGGGGACAGGGATAAATTGCACAGGAGAGAACAGTTCTTCCCCTGTCTGGGTTATCACCTCATTTGGAGCTATCGGAGAGATGGAAAACAGGAACAAAACAATAAAGAATTCATATATTGGGCTAAGAAGAGGCACTGCCCCAGCAATGGTTTTCCTTGCAAGCCTTCTGGAAGGGGGAGTGTTTATCTACGGCCATCCAGGAGCAGAGAAACAAATGCCTCCCAGAAAGAAACTGGCTACTTCCAGACAGCCACAGACCCTTTAGTCCCTTCTGAGACCAACGGCTCAGAGGTTTTGCTGTGGGACACTGCAATTCATTCAAATTCCCAGTGCTTGGTCAGCTGAAAATGCATTATTCAATGCCTCTAAACATGCAGCAGACTAGGCTAGAAGAGGTACACCAGCCAGAGCAGGCTCCAGGTCCAGAGGATGTAGGTGGCTGTACAAGGTACTTCATGAAACTTGAGTGACCCCATATGCAGAAAATCAGAACATAACTTTTTGAACCTATGCTTTACCTTCAAAAACAGATGATGTGTCTAGCAAGTCAACACTAAAATGTAAGCTGAACATCAAAAATGAATAAAAAGGCATTCTAAGATACATAACCTACATGCAGAGCCCTATGACAAAGCAGGATTTTCACATTTTCAATAGCTGTGCATTTGCTACCCATGCTGTTTTCTGCTTCTTTCTCTTCTTGGGACCTGTCTGAAAGTATCTCTGTTTCCATCTGCTTCCACATAGTGGATGAGATGATGTCATTTACATCTTGCAATCCTTTCTGGAGCCAGCCAGATCAGACAGCAAGACCAGAAGGATAAAGTATGGTAGAGGCTAAAACGCAGGCATCTGAATGGGGCTGCCTGTGAATATTCCAGTCTCAGGAAACCGGCGTGATGAGACACTGAAGGAACAAGATCATCACGACCTTGTCACAAAGCTAGGAAAGAGATGCTGCGCTGGGCCACCTGGACAACACAGTGGGTGCAGAAACCCAGGGATGAGAGCCAGGTTGCTAGGAAAGCATAATAAAAAACATATTCATAGAAATAATCACTGTAAAAATATCCATTGACTAAAATACAGAAATTAGTATTTTAGCTTTGAGCCATGCAGATACTGAAAATTGCAAGTGTATTTGTCACAGAATTTAATATTACCATGGATAACATTCATGTTGCTGCATGAAAATACCTCTCTGCATCAGAGATTTTAAATGTACAGAATTGTGAAGGAGGAATCCTTGTGGATGGCCATGAGCAAGCCAACAACCTTATCTCACTGTGCTGTATAAAAGCATATTGTCCGTTTCCAAATACTTTTCAAGCCACTGCTCTCTGTCTTACCATGCTGGATTCCACTCCTTTGTTTATCATCAACAATTTTTTTTAGGTTGAAAATCAAAAAAAATAAAATTCTTCTGTCTCCTCTTGTAACTGCTATCAATATCTGCAACGTTTTGTGGGAAAGCTTGAGCCCTCTGCATTTTTTATTTTATAACCTCAATATTAATACTCTGCAGTAAAATCAAATATAACATAAAAGTAACTCAAGACAGAATGGTAAAATACATTAAGAATTTTATGGCATAAAGGGAATTGCTTTTGCCCAGGACTAAGAACTGGAACACAGGTTTCACAGGTTTTTAAAGTTTTACACAGGTCAGTTATGCACGTTGTATTTTATTTTATTTTTTGGTCTACCTACATCACAAAAAGAAATGAGGACAATTTATCTTTCTGGTGCACTCTCGTAAACATCTCAGCAAAACCTAGCTCTGCAAGGCATCAAGGTAATTACAGAGCAGAACTGAGCTGGGAACCTCTGCTATTTCTGAAGGGTCCCAGGTAATGTGGAGTCACTCTGGGGTGCAGCTTCCAGTCCTGCCTTGACTGCACAATGAAATGCAGGTCTGATAAACAGAGTTTCTATAGCTATTTACATGTTTTTTATAAAACTTTCATCTTCATCTTGCAATATTTTCAATCTAGCAGTTCTGCATATACCTTTGGAACCTTGTCTTTATATGAACAGTAAAATTTCATAAAATATTTAGGCTTACTATCTACACTATGATATATTGAGAAAATTTTAAACTATTGTCTGAATATCTACTGGAGAGTGCTTGGTCCTGCTGGTGATTTTTATTAGTTTGATATATACAATTAAAATTTATATGTTACAGTTCTTTGCCTGCACTGTGTAAATTGCATTATACTCATTGTGCAGACTGAAGATAAACTGTCTCTATACTGAATACCATTTAGGGGCAAAATTTATTCCCAAATGTTCTGTATACTTCTATCTGCTGTGTCTATTGTGTAAGGATTTCTGCATGCAGAAATGCAGATTAATGTGCATAAATTCCATCCAAACACATATTTCAACAGGTACAAAGCTAGAAAAAAAAATGTGATAAACATTTTTGCAGGATTAATAACAGACGCAAAAGGATCATAAAGCAGCCATCTGCAGCTGTAAGATATACTTAGCTTGTACACTTTAAAATTCAGCAACAGCCTTGTAGCATCCCTGCTACAATACAGGGACGACTATGCGCCATTCTCTAGTTCAGTGTAGATTTTATAAACACAGCCTACAGTGATTCATTTTCAGTCTGACAAGCAACTGCATAAAATGTTAATGCAATTGATGTGTCCCAACTTCCGTGCTTCTTAATCACCTCCAAACAAAGCAGCCAGGAGAAAAACACTACTGACAACAGAATTATATCAGCAAGAGAGTCAGTGACAGTACCTATAGAATTAGGATGGCCTACCAGAGATACCTCAAAGCAAGATTTAGGTTTACAATGCCAGGACAAACAGCCCCAAATGACTAATGTCCCAGCAAAGGTACAACTGCCCTCTTCCACCATTGCCTTGGCTCTTTATGGTTCCTGAGACATTTTGCCCTTGTTTCAGTACAGTGAGTTTGAAAAGATGGGAAGAGCTGTGCCACAGCCTGCTGGAGTAAAGCTTTTATCATGTGATGCCAAGGTGTGCATTTCATGCCATGGGACGTTTGGGACATGAGTTTGGAGACTTTGTGAATTTGTCAAAAAGGATATTTTGAGAGATCTCTGTAGGGCAGAAGATGACAAAACTGAAATGGTCCTACAGGGAGAGAGGTGCCTCGAGCAAACATTGCCCAAAATCATACCTGAGGACAGGCAAAGTGGTTAGCACCAAAAAAGGAAGCAAATTTGCATAGATGGGTACATGGCATGGAAAATTCATGACCTTTTCAAAAGAACCCTAAAGAAAGCAAAGTATACACCATTGCTAGATCCCCTAATGGAAGCAGTAACAAGGAAGGTGCTAATACACAATGACATTGCATGACTCAGGGGCAAATTATTCATGGTATCAAGCATGCTCATGCATGTAAAGAAGAAAGCCTAGAAGGACTACAGCTCCAAGGCAGCTCTGACTGAAAGCTGGCAGGACTGTGACCATATTGTTCTTGGCCTGCATGCTGCCTGTGCGAGACACCAAGACTATGCCAGCTGGAGTATTATGGGTCATCCTCAATTCAAAGAAGTATTAAAAAAAAAAAAAAAAAAGCCAAGGGCACATTTCCTTCTGGTCCTTTCTGATGTGTTACTGATTTTGCAGCCTCAAATTTGGCTGCTTGGAGACCTGCTGAGTTACAAGTTGTGCTGCATCCCACTCACTCTGCATGTAACACATTTAAACAAAAACAAATTCTATTTACACATGAATTGACAAAGCATCCCTTGGCTGATAGTCCTAAAACAGTCAGAGACAGAAAAGAAGAAATAATGCAAAATGCATTTTGTTCTTTTTACACGTGTGTATCTCTCAGATGAACTCAATGGTAGATTGGTCTCGAAGACTAAAAGAGCAGCTACATACAGAAAATAAATAGTAAAATATGACATTTAAACACAAATGTTTCCTAGGTTTTTATCCTACAACACTTCACAGTATTTTCATGTGTTCAGCCACACTTTTTATAAGAAGACATCTGAAATATTTTAGTAATGATCTTTTAAATGTTCCCTCCAACTATCGCACAACATATTCAAAGAAAGTAGAATGCAGTTTATACTCTGTGGTGTTTGACCCCAAGGTTTAAAATCCACATATGAAACACCCCATACTTTTTCCCATTTCTATTTATTATGAGAAATCCCAAAACAAAATTTATACTATTATAAACAATAATACCTTCTAGAAAGAATATTAACCTTTTCAGCTGGGATAAATCATCGAGATATAACATTTTGTCAGCAGTTTGGAAAAAACTGTATCTCATAACTGTATTTATAAATTCACACATTCAGTTGGAAAACCAATCTCATTTCTGGTATTTTCAGATAATACAAAAAAGATAATGCTACTAATCCCTTCATATACACAATATTTTTTTCTTATATATTTAGAGAAAAAAAGAATAAAAAGCACCAAACCTAACAAAAGATTTGTCTGAAACACTGTTAGGAGTTATATTAATGCTTTAGTTTCAAACACTGGGCCATTTGCAAAACATATGGTGTTTTAGCCAGTGCACTGCAGAACCTCAGCTTTTTACTGCATTACTCACTCAAGAGCAAACTTACAAACTCAAACTCTTAAAAGTTTGCTCTTAGATTTTAGAGGAAAGTAACTTATCCAACAGCTCCCTTTGACATCTACAAAGCTGAAGTAGAACTTTCAGAATGAATGACAAGAACTGCTTAAGATCCATATTCAAAATAAGAGTAAACAATAATTTGAAAAATCAGGCCATTATTTTTTACCTGACAATGGCCTCAAAAGATTAGGCAACTGATTTTGCAAATCTTGCCTCCTTAAGGTGTTGTTAGGCAAATTTACTTAAAAGAATGGAAAAACAAGCATGTGTTTTTTGTATGATTATCCTCATAAATAGGATTTGCCCATGCCATGGAAAAAATAAACAAAACAAACACAAAACCCCCTCTCTAATGTCTAATACACATGGGTTAGGATGCACAATATCTTAAGGAACAGGAAGGATATCTTCAGAAGAGGTTCAGTTATGACTTCTTAAATTACTAGTATTTTTTTGTCCAAAGATTTCCAAATTAATAGTTTTGTCCACACACTTGCAAATGATGTGAAATGAGCTGCTGTCTGTCAGCCAAAATGAGGCAATCAGTGATGATATATGGTAATGAGGTTTTACTGCTGGGATTGCACTAAACACTTTATAAACACACAGAAGTAACAGCATCTTAATTACCTTGTTCACATATATGCAAAGAGCTTTATAAAATCAGAACATGTAAATGAAACTGTTAAAGGTACACATGCCCAGTTCAACTCTTAAAGCCAGTTCCAGTGAAATGAAATTAGTAACATAACAAAGTCACATTTTCAACAAATAATTTACTATATAAACAGTTTATGAAATTTCAAGCACTTGTTTTTCATACACCCTTGGATTTGTCAGACTGGAAGAGAAAGACATGGAATAAAGAAAAAAGCTCAGAAGAGCTGTTTGCACTTGAACGTTTTTACAGCAAAACACATTACATTACTCCATTGTTTATGACTGGCCAGCCCCTAGAATAGAACTGGCATATAGTAGAGAGGTAACAGTTGTTGACTGAAAGGGTGCTGGGACACAGCTGCCAGCTAATACAGGAGGGGAAAACAAAATTGTAATACAGAAGAAAGCAGAACAGATTCTTCGGATACACTGAAACAAAATTTTATTTCTTTAAGGATTTAAATACGACTGTATGAAATCCTGAAGTCATTTTTGGTTATGTGCAGCCATTACAATTTTAGTAAATTTGAGACTTTTTAAAATAAGAGCCTTCAATTACAAATACTTCACCATTTATTATTATAAACATAAAGTGATGCTATGTTTGTTAAAAGATAATGTCTTACAAGATATCACCAACAAGACAATTTATAAGACATCACTAACAAGAAAACTTACTATTGCCATGCATCTTCAAAAAATTTCCTGAGGACTATGTGATGTACATAATGGAAACCCAAAGCCTAATTCTTTAATAATATTCATAAGATCTTTAAGTTGAAGCAACGGCAAAAACACTGGTTTCCTAGAAAGTATCTTCTAGGAAAAAGATGTTACATGCTCTTTTGTACAGCTGAAAAGTTTCTTAATAATAACTCAGCCCTAATTTAACAGCACTAAATACTAACCAGAACACATTACAGCTTCAGAAAGAGCCCTCTCATTTTACTCCCAGCAATTACCACCTAGTTAATTGATGTGAATATTCTGTATCTCTTTTGCAGTTTAATTTGTTTGAACTGCAACTTTCAAGTCCTTCAAGTTTTATTTCACCACTGCCAGCATCTCCATGTCGGTATGACATTTCATTTAAAAACATTACTGTCTTTAGAAATCATTTCCAGTGTCCCAGACCAACAGAGTATCAAACTGACCTAGGTTTTTTCTTCAATGACTGCAGCATTGCAAAGTTACAACCCCAGTTTAACACACGCAGCTAAATCAAACTAATACATAGGCTTGTGACAGCAACACGCAGAAAATACAGGCTTACCTCTGGTTTAAGCAAAATTAAACATCGGCTGTGATATAATCCTTAGCAAGCAGCCGGCACCTAAAGCAGCTTCACCTTTGCTTAAATACCTCGCGCTGTTTCTGGGTAGAAGAATCCCTGGAGTTGCCTCTCTCTCTTCCAGCCACTTGGCACCGTAGCGCTGTGAGGAATGATCAAGTTGCTTCACTCACAAGTTCCTTTTACAACTGTGATTACATTACAGGGCCTTGCAGCGAGAAAGTACTGAACTACCTGCCAGCCAGCGTTTCATAAAATATTGCCAAAAGGTTCAAAAATTCACTCAGCAATGTATTTTCTAGTGATTTGCATGTAGAGAAGAGCACAAAATATTCTTGGCAACCTTGTTTGATACATTTTTTTCTCGTTGTTGTACAGAACTGGATAAGGAGAGTCAGATAAACCCAGAAACTCATTTCTTTGTCATGGTGTTTTTGACTCATTCTGCATGAATTTTGGTATAAAGCCACCTGAAAGACTGCAAAACTGAGAAAGCACTATTAATACTTATTCACAGTTATATTGCAGAAAAGTCTTAGTGATGTTGCTATCCAAGGGGGGCACTCCACAGTTAAAGTTTAATTGCCTCCTAAGTGCCCGCATGTATTTTGAGAACAGAACTTCATTACTGAATTATTCCTTTCAGCTTTTACACTTCATTTTGAGGACGCAGACTGCCATATAGTTTTCTTCATTTTTTTTTTGGATACTCAATTCCAAAAACATAATATGCTTTCCTCTTGCAAATTAAGAATCAATTAATGTAACACACTTTTAAAATCCCCATACTCAAGCATTACAGACAGTGATGTGCTTTCTCCCGCTCTCTTTCACAAAGAAAGGAGATATCCAACATACGGTACATACAGACTTACAATGTTAGACTGATTAAAGATAAAAGGGAAAAAGGAAATGATACAGCATTTGTAAAAGCAAAAATCAAAAACCAAAAAACCTACACCCACAAGAAAAAAATATTTCAAAATGAATTATCATGGGAAAAGCAAATGAAAAATACATGCATGCAGTAAATCTATCTCTAGTGGATGTTCACGTGATGTTATCACAGAATCAATCATTTGGGTTGGAAAAGACCTACAAGATCATCAAGTCCAACCATCCACCTAACACTACAAGTCCACCGCTAAACCACGTCCCTGAGCACCACATCCACACATCTCTTAAATACTCCAGGTATGGGGACACCACCACCTCCTGGCACAGCATAACCACCTTTTCTCTGAAGAAACTTTTCCCAATATCCAGTCCAAATCTCCCTGGTGCAACTTGAGGTCCTTTTTATGGTAAAGTGGTGATGATTTACAGCATTGTAAAATGATTAATGAGAAAAGTGTAATAAATTTTATGGTGCATTTCAGATAATAAAAACATAACAGGACTTATGATTGGCAAGTACTGTATGGATGCCTAACAGATGTAAAATCCTCTGCAGCAGGGATACAGTACATCTCATGCCACAGCTACGTAGAAACTTTCAAGTAGTTTCATTGGATAAGTACAGACATTCTACACAGTGCTGTTATTAAAGTAAGCTGTACCTTCTTGCTCTATAAGAAGGACATTGAGAACCCAACAGAGAGGGTGACATACCCCCTTTTTTAAAAGCACATAGTTATATGGTATGGAATTTTCTCATGATGTATGTTAAGAAAAATAAATAAATGGCAGAGACCCCAACACCAAGCTGTCACGTGTGGCGTTCATGTCCAGCAGTTTTACAAAAAGCGCTTCACTCATGTCAAGTGTGCAGGATGTTCTCTCTCACTCAGGCTCTTGCTCAAAGCCAGCAATCCTGGGGGAAACTGAGGTTTAAATAAAATCCCTGGGAGGGAAAGCTTTCATGCCATATGCTTCCAGAAAACCTCCACTTTGGTCACAGCCTTTCCTCCTTTGCACTCCTTCTAAGTCCAAGGAAAAATCTTTCTGTATATTTATTATCAGCATGATCAACAGCCCCTTCCAGGATTATAGCTGTTTGACTTGCTCCTTTGCATCAACACTGCCAAACACTGGTGATGATACTTCTATCATCATGATCATGGTAAACCAGTGAGCACACTGAAGTTTCAGCAATGAAACTGAGCAATGCCCTTCTTCTTCAGCCGAAGTACTCATGGTAAGGTTTACACTGCTTTTGATTTTCTTTTCCATTACTTCTGAATGCTATTTGAAATGTGCCTACAGAAAGTCCCAAGCAAGCTCTGTTGCGATAACATAAGTACCTGTCCCCTCACATTTGGGGCTGACCAAGGTAATAGCCACCGAAATGTTTTACGTTAGTTGCAACAGCCAGTATGTAAAAACACCTACGGGCTTGGGCAATGGATCTGTGCTAGATAAACACTGCATAACTGGAAGATATAATTGTTCCCCTCATGTTTATATTATTCGAAGTGGACAATTGTACACAAAGACTCAGTTTAGAGACAGACCGTTCAGCCAAAGTTTCCAAATGAATGCCCTGGAATAACTCTGCTAAGAAATAGTAAAGTTTGCATCCAGTATTGCTGTTTTATGTCCATCATCAAACACACACTGAAGAAAACTGTACTGACAAGATGCAAAGATTGAACTGTGCCTTTTAGATAGACATCAGCACAAAAAAAAAGTTGCCACTATTTCAGTATTACTTTGACTACCACGCAAGGTAGGGAGAAATGTGAGGTATCAGGACTTTCAATAATGCCTTTCATTTTGCTATTAAAAATTAATTCAGGTTATTTTTACAGCTCCATGTGGGTGCCCATTTCTCAATTCACTCAGCTCTCATTGGGTCGCAAACCTTGCACAGTGAGGAAACAGTTTCCTTTCTCAAAGGCAAGGGAGACGAGGCAATAGTCAACAGAAGGGTACCAACGGAAGTCAAGAGGGGTACTAATATAAGCAGAACAGTTTTGCTGTTTTCTCTAATAAATTATGCTAAATTTTCATTACAAAGCAATATTTCTTTATTACAAATGTTGACTTCTGTGATTTGTCTGTGTAATTCATCTGTTACTAACATGGTATAAAGCTAAGAAAAATATAGGCACAAGGAAAAGAAGCCATATATTATACACAAATATTGAGACTATCTGAGTTAGAGCCAAGAAACATAAGCAGACACCAAGTGTTTACCGAATTATAAAGCCCTTTAAACACAAGGCAGGGTGAATTAGAAAAAGTAAATGAAACGGTGCTAATACTGCCTATTTTTATAGAAAAAACCAACTCCCTCCCAAAATTTCTGGTTATTTCTGGGGTGAAAATACTTACAGAACTATATGCCAACTAAAACACAGAACTACTTGAACTACATTATTTTTAATGCAATGGTGCAGGCATATTAGCAAGTTCAATGATCAAATACACATTTATTGAACTAACACAATGTCTGCAAAGGTTGCTCCACATATTGCATAATATGATATGATATAATATAATATAATATAATATAATATAATATAATATAATATAATATAATATATATTTTATATATTATTTCATAATATAATATAATATAGCACAGATAAGAACACATCCAGCTATTAAGAACTGACATTGCGGTACAATATGAAATCAATTCCCATACTTCCAAATTGTTTAACAGGCATTTTTTCATCTCTCTATATTATGCAAAAGCAAAGGCTAAGATTTAGAACTAATTTTTCTTGCTGCTCTGACAGAGAGGACATTCACAAGCTTATACCAGATGAAGTGATAATAACTGTCTTAAAAAAACTTAAAAACTGGAAAACAAAAATTGCATGTGAACATCAGTACCAAAGAAAATGACAAGGGATAGCAGAAAATCAAACAGCTCAGTAACAAAGGGAAACTTTCAAATCCACATCATAGAAACAAACAAGAAAATCTACAATAATCAGTCAATTTGAACCCCAGATTTCAAGGTCTGAATTTACTTGCAGATAGCATATATGCAGAAAGATGGTTCCCCAGAGTATGTGCCACAAAATGAAAATAAATAAACAAGCCTTATCTTCATGGTCCTAGGCTTACCATTGGTTAAACAGAGGCTTACTACTGGTTATAGAGAAAATTGACTTTTAGAGTAAGTTTTGCTTCTCTCTTAGCACAGAATAACTCAAGTCAAGTATATCTACATCTTTCCATTGATTTCAATATATATATTAGCTCATAGACGAAGATCATAAAATGAAAAAGGAAACCAAACTTGCCTTTCATAGCAGGATTATACCATGATGCTTGAATCTTGCGGAGCTATTGGTTTGAAGGTCAGGCTCTTTAGAACAGCTGCACTAATCTCATATTATCTGTATATTACACAAATTATTTCAGATAGTATTTTTTTCTTGGAACTGACACATAAAGCTCCATTTGCTGCTCAGGATTACTCTCATCATTAATGAGAGTGCTTCTTTTTGGGTGTGTTCACAGTATGAGAGGTTAGCTGTAATTCAGTTTTTGCTATAAAAATAGAAACATTCACTTAAACTGGAGGCAAAAAACAAGACAGGTAAATTCTGCACAGGTAACACATCCTCAAAATCAGGTTTAAACAGAAGAGATACACAGACAAAAAGATTGTTATATACAATATTAATCAAAATCACATAAGGCAAAACCTGAGATCAAAACACGATCTGGCTCTGTCATTAAGATATACTATGAAGGAAACATTGAATTTTGTTATCATAGCTTCTATTTTAAAACTCCATGCATACAATAGATTAGTGTGACATAATTTTGGAGAGAGAAAAAAACAAACAAACAATAAAATGTGTACATGCCCTTGCTCATCTATATAAAAACAATATTAATACCCTCCTGAATAAGTAAAGATTGCATAAGCATCATAAAACTAGCAAGTAACTTCTAGTGAACCAATAATAAAAGATGATATCAAGACCATGCAAATATGAACAGATAAAGCAGTTTGGGAAGCTCTTTGACAAGTAAAATAATATAGCTACTGCCAGAATAAGACGTAATATAGGAGCAACTTTCAATAAGGTTAAATATACATACATAAGTTTAACATACATAAGTTAGTATAACAACTATTTCAGAGACTCTAAATAATAAAGATCATATGCAATTAAATACACCTTCCTAGGAAAAATATCAAAACTAGTATGTCAGGTATCAGAGGGAGGATATATTTTACAGTCTCCTGACTATAACCACAGAATTCACCCTGTCCATTAGGGATGCAACAGTGAACATATGTAATTAAAACAATTTCCACTTTCTTTGGAAGTGAGTCTTGATGTACGTTTCAGTGGGAATAGGAGTCAACGTCACTGAAAGATGACTCTAATCTAAAAATTATTTTACTTTATAATTCTTTCATATAATGTCTGATTGCATACAGTTTCCAACAGAAGATATATTCACAATATTTCATTCCCCCCCCCTCCCAATTTAAATACATATATTTAGTATTTTAATAAAAAGAGCATAATTCTAGAGGAAAGATGAAGCTATTCTTCTCAAGTCAAGATATTCCAATATATGGGCAGAAAAGTTCTCAAAATAACTTGTATTCTTCCACGGAATTTTTAAGCAAAAGTAATCTTTCTAACCCTTGATTGGACACCATTATCCAACAATTGTCTTTCTCACCAGACTGCATTATGCTCATGCCAAGCTGGGAAAAAGGAAGATGTACAATGAAGAGCAATGTTTTTTCAAAGGCTTTAACTTTTAACTAATACTTTTTTTTTTTCTGACATCTTCAGAGGAACTTTGGGCGACATAGATTCACTGACTATATCAAAATATACATGAAAGCATGTGCAAATCAAAACAAATCCAAAGCACATGGTCATATTGACTCTTCTATAACTGGAAAACTGGAATAAAGCTTTATTTTTTTTTTTCCACCAAGATCTGGGTTCATCTTGTGTAGGTCTCCATGGGATTCCTTGTGAAACATCTATAGGACTGGACCTCACCATCATTTGGATACTCAATGCATTATTTCTAAATAAAACTACGATCATGTTTCTAATGTGACAATATGCTGTATTAACTGTGATGAAAATAACGCAGTTAGAGACCAAAGTCAAATTGCCCATAAAATCCCATTCCAGCCTGAAATTTAAAAGTAATAATGATCTATTTACTAGGACAGAATTTATATTAAATGTTTTTAATAGTACTCACAATCAGTTGTTCTACTAATATGAATTCATGAGTTTATACTATACTTCTATTAATTCCAACACCACAATAATGAATAAAGCACCATCCCAAAATCAAGGAGAAATCTTCCTATCAAGCCATCTTCCTATTAAGCAAGGCAGGCAACCACAGCATATTCACCTATTTTGTAAAGATATCTTATGACCATGACAAGCTATTATTTTGATAGAAATACTGTCTGAATAGTAAAAAAAAAAAAAAAAAAAAAAAAAAAAAGAGAGAGAGAGAGCGCTCAGCACTGCATCATCACATAAGACAGCAAATGTCATCATGCTGTGTTCTGAAGTGAAAAGCATGAGTTTAAAGAATGGTAAACAGGATGTGAGCGTAAACATAAATTTTCAAGGCTACTGAGTGATGGATGACTCTATCTGTAATTAATTTAATTAATGAGCTGTTCATATAACTTATGCTTTTCTTCATAGTTCAACCAGCTTTCCCAGATCAAAATATTTTAGGGATTATTCTACATGATGTTCTAACTCTGATTGTGGTCAACGTACACTTGTATAGTAGTATCACTAAAATATGTCAAGTAATCAGGTAGCACTACTTGCTCATTTAAATCATTTTATAATGCACAGAATAATCTGTTGTATTAACCTTTAAAGCATGTCCTTCCTGGTAGAATATTTATTTAAAATTTCCAAATATAAGCATTCTCACTATGAAGACAGAAGACATGAAAACTCTAAATAAAGCCAAAAATGAATGTATGCACAACCCACACTATGTTCCAGCAGTACATAGGTGAGTCGTACTATAATTATATATATTGGAAAGGTTAAACATTTATTGCTTTTAGCCACAGATTCCCATTTGAAGAAGGCTAATGCCATCCCAGTTTGAACCGCGAACATTAGTAAGCATATTTAATACACGAGATACTTAGATTAATGTATGGACATTTAAGGTCCCATGGAATCTTTGCTTAGTACAATACCTCGAACTTAAGTTTACACACATTTACATGTGCTCACACACTTACGTGCACAATCTGTGGGCACTCTGGCTTGTTTGTTTTCCAGGTATGTGGCAGCATTCCAATATTACTACGTTTCTTACAATGTACTTCTATGTACTTTAAAAAATTACAAATCTTTTAAATCTGATAATCACAGCCATAAGTTTTTAGGAAGTCTTGGCTCTTCTGCAGACCTTCAGTAGGTCACCTCCAGCCCTTGACTTTGCTCTTCAGTAAAATGGCACAATGGCAGTTACTGTTCCTTCATAAAATCTTTTGAGGTCTATGGCTGCCAACACCACAAAGAACAAAGAACCATTGCTACTATTAAAGAGGTCTGAGGAACTATAAAAGTCAACATAAATTAAGAGCACATAAAATAAATTGCACTACAAAGCTAAGTTCAACAGTACATGTTTACAGAATATCTGTGGCAGTTCTTATTCCAGTTGGGATTGCAGAAGGATTCATATACTGCTACTGAAAGTCCGAACAGAATAGAAAACTTTGGACAACAAGCAGAAATCTGAAAAGGTCACCCATTTACTCTACAGAGCGATTTTATTAGGTTCCCAATTTTTTAAGCTTTGAAATCAATAGGATTTTTCAGTACCAACTTCTCAAGAGCAATAGATTTCTTGAAAATCAGAATATATCACCACACGAGAGAACTTTTCTGCATAAAGAAAAACTACCTGTTATGTAACACACTGACTAGTGTGCTTATGGGAGCAAGGAAGGTCCGTAAATGAAAAAGGCATGCTGTAATGCAGAACATCAAGGTTCACTTCTCAGTTTTGCTACTTCATTACATTCTCAGTTATTCTAAAACACACTGATGATCCTACTTCTCTACAGCATGCAACATTTGTGATAAATACTAAGTGCCATATTGTAATGATGGTGTTGAAGGGTTGAAGGTGAAAAGAAAGCCAGTATCTTATCTGTCACCCTAACCTCATCAGCCCTTCTTTTGGTACATTGATCCAGCTGGACATTTGATTTGCTTCACTGTTCCTTTTCCTCACTTTGAGCTAGAATTTGTGTTATCCAAATATTTTTGCTCTTTCAGTGACAGACTATTTGTAATGATATGTGAAAAGTAATATTAAAATGACAGTAAAAAAGCATGGCATGAGAAAAAGCAATAACACGTACAAAGGCTTTCCCCCCAGCAAAACTAAGACAGCCATTTTACTTCTCCTTACACACAGCACCAAACACACAGCAGAACTAGATGAATAATGCATAGTGTGGCTTGCAGTGCTCTCCCATTCACCTTGAAGACTAAACGGAAAAGTATTATCGTATTCCAGCCTATTAAACTGTTCAGTGTCACATAATTAAAAAACAACAACAACAAACTTGATTTGTTACCTTTTTTGATGGTATGCTACAAAAGAAGAATGTTATTAGTGAAAGTTTAAAGTTTCATAATAAACAAGGTATCAAAAGACAATGCTATTATTACATATTCTCCTTGATTGCTAACAATACATGAAAGGTTCAGATTGTGACAGTTGTGCTGACAGCATTTCTTAATTAGAGTTATAATAAACTTACTATTAACCGTATCACTTCCATCTGCAGAGTTATTCAACCTTCGGTTTGACTGGAATGATTTATATTTATTACAGTGTTAGTTTTGATGACACCAATTGCTTAGCAGAAAAGATATTGAAGAGGATCATCAGACAAAAAAACTGCCTCTCCTTACTTATGATGTGATTACATGTAAAAAAATAACCAATGGTCTTCTTTAAGGCTTCTCATGGCAGTTTCTTCTGAGGCTGATACTATTCTTTATACAAATATGCAGTCATTGCAGAGATATAAAATAGACACACACAGACAGATAACTCCTGATTAGCATTCTCACAGACTTAGAAAACTCTCACAAAAGTAGTGAGAAAACTTAAGGCAGCATAGCAATGAAAAAACACACCCTATTTAAAAAGTGGTAATTTCATTAGGAGCATGCCAAATGTACTATTGAATGTGTAACTTGAACTCTGCCATCATGCAGCAAGGCAAAGACTAGAACGGACACTGCCACACAGTTTGCTTATGGCATGCCAAGCCACAAGAAGAAGGAAGTATCTATTTGATAAAGCTCATCAGTTGGATCCTGTCTTAAGAACTCTTCTAGCCAGGCAACTCTGCTCTGCATCTCTCCTGCAAGCAGGGCAACAGGAAACCTTGCAGGGTTCAGCTACAAGAAAACCAAGGACTGGGGCAGCAGATGCCACTGCCACCATCAGCCTTTGATCTGAGACATTGACACATGGGATCCCTTGAAGAAATAAGTCACAGAGTAAATTAATGTCTGGAAGATTTGTACTCAAGTCTTTCTAGATACAGCCTCAGATTTTACCCTCAGAGAACAATAAAACCCATAAAACCACAATCCCTGTCTTAGTTATATACTTGCTAAACAATTGTTTTGAAATATAGTACAATGCTAAAACATACTGTTTTAGAAAGAAAATTTACTGATTTCTAAAAGTCAATAAGTAAGATAGAACTTTGGAAACCGTCTCTAACATTGCTGAATGAAATCCTGGTAATTTCCAGTGCCATCAATAAAGCAGCTTAACAAAGATGACCAATGGTGAGATTTATTTACTTAAATTAATTAGATCTGAGTTCAGGTTGTGCTTCATTGAGCCTTAAGCAGGTCACTTGCATTTGGTAAAATTTCCTAAATAACTTTTCATGACATGAAGTACAGAAAACGAGCAGCAGCCACGTGATTAGCAACTCCACCCTACTCTTCCTTTGATGCATTCGGCATCATGTTCTTATAAAAACCCTGCCAGCCAGCACTCAGCACAGAGGCTGTTTGGGCCCAAAGGAAAGGGATGAAGGTAAGGCCATTTCAGATCGGTGTGAGTGACTTACAGGTGCTACTGAAAGGATATTTAATACTTACTTATTAACATGCACTTATCCTGACTTTTATTGTTTGTTTTGTTTTGAACTAGGGCAAGTAAAGCAAAAAAAAGTAGCTGCCACCCACAGCAGAATGATACCATATCAATAAAACAACCCATTATATCAAATATTCAGTCACCAGCATTTGCACAGAAAGACTTGTTTCTAGGCTATAACAACAAGGAATGCAGAGGGGCTTTTTGCCCTCTTTAAAGTACCACCCTCACCCTGCTCCCCTCTGTCCAAGTAAGCTTTGAGTGGCATTGTGGAAGCCTATTGCAATCCGGAGGTGGTTACTGGAAAAAATCACTCTTCTGAATATTTGGGGAATGTAGACAGATGTTTAAAAACACATGCTCCAAAATAAAGGTAAGACAATTTAATGGACCTGTGATTTTGGCCACGGGTCAACTTCAGAACAGAAATTACTGTGAGGCACACTGGGAGAGCCTGAACCTTGGCTGAAAGGGGAACTTTGAGATCCAAACTTAAATCTTGCCATTTTTCCCAACTTGGCCATAAACGTGTCTGTCCTTTTGAAGCAGACCATAAGGTACAGGCCTGTACTCAGGCATGGAGCGTATGAATACTGCCTGAAGGAAAATAAATACAACTTAGTCTAGTGCAGTTAAAATAAAACTGTGGAGTGCCACTCAAACCCACCTTGGTTTCCTTGTCACCTTCTCTATCGTTTGTTCTCCTGGATTCTCTAATCAATGACAATGATTTATCTTTTAAGAGCTAAGTACAGACTCAGCTGTATAATAACTGTACAAATATATCAAGGTTGCCTATTCCAACTTACACGAGAGATGATAGCTCTCTTCTTGCTGTGATACGAGGCTGTTGCCAGAGCTGTAAATATTTTCACATCAAAGGAGAAATAAATGCAAATAAATGCAACATTCAATTCAGGGGATGGTTGTTGCTCACAAGGGCCATTACTGAGCCTCTAGGGAAAGTGTTTGGTTCATTGATCAGTCAGGACTTGTGTGTCACCTTTGTTAAACCCACTTCACAGCACTGTCAAGTGCCTCTACGCAGACAGAATGACCTGCTGCTTAACATGGTCTGCCCCTGAGCTAAAGACAACTGAATCTCTCAAAATCTTTTCCTGATAAATAAATAGTTTGCTATCAATAAATACTAAATTTCAACAGAGCACCTGTTGACATTGAAAAAAAATAAAAAAAAACCATACAGGTGAACTGTACTGCGTACTTATCCATGAGTTTGCTTTCAATGCCCCTTGAACATCTCTCCCATTAACATCTTAGTCACTTTGGAGTCCAGACTGAAGCAAGCAGATGGATCCTGTCAAAGAAATCCCCCCACCCTGCCCTGACCATGAACTCTAGAAGAGTTGCTCAGGCAGGAGAAAAGACAGATAGTGGGACAATTTTCAAAGGGAGAGTGATGGGTAAAACTGATTTACTTTTAAACATAAATCCTAGGACACATCTATACTAAATTCAGTGTTTCAGTCTGGCCACGCTCTGAGAGAGAACACTTTGCACCATCAACTCTAATCAAATGGGAGAGCTATAAATAAAGCTATCAAGAGCAATATGAAAGCAAAACTAATCAAAACAGCAGCCCTGAGATTTCTCCATGGAAGAGATGTGCAGGTATTTTAACCTGCTTTGTAAATAGGAAATCTATTTGCATGTTAAGATAACTTGGCAATCTATCAAGTTCTGCTCTGAGAAAACATTATGAATAAACAGATTCCCAAGACACTGCTTTTTTACCCAAAGACACAAAAATCTATGTATAAAACTCTTTCAATAATGTTTCACACTGATAGTGTACAAGCACCACTTTAATTCAAAATGTTTTAACTCAAAACCTGAACTTAGGGAGCTGTTTTCAGTGGCCACCCCATCATCTAACCACAAAACTTCTGTGCTTCACAAATCATGACAGCAAAGTAAAGAACAAAGAGAACTGCTTCCTCTAGGCTTAATACTAGCTTCCCCATGATGCTTACTGTCTGATGACATTTGGGAACTATAAGCAATAAGGAAACTGGAGAGGAGGCAGGAATGCTCCAAGGAGAGTAAAGCAGGTTTCTCTTCTATACTAACAGGGTGAAGAGGCAGTATTTCACACTGCCTTCTCATACAGACATTTCTGCCTTGATTTCCTTTGTCAGTAACACAATATCCTGCATTTTTCTTAACTTAGAAACCAGCAGAGATGGATGGGTAATTCTGAGTTGTCAAATTTCCTCACAGGGAATTTCCACTTAGGGTTGCCACACATTTAGAGCTCCCCAAAAGAACAAGTCGCCTCATTTCTCAGGAAATACTTTTCAAGTTGTCAGGCACCAGAAATTGAATTTTTTTTTTCAATATGAAAAATATCAACATGGGTAAATAAAATAAACTACATATAAGTGAGTTTCAAGGACTTTTGTAAGCATTGAGTGATTTCAAAGCAATTCTCAGGTAACTTATGAGGGTAAACACCAAACAGATCATTGAAAAAAAATACCACAGTTTACTCTTTCAGTTCTTTGAAAGTCTTAAGTCTATGACACTGCATTTAAATATTTATAGAATTCAATCTGAAAATTTCAACAGATTGTCAAAGTTTAGTAAATTGAACGGCAAGTTCAAGGATGAACCTTCCCACAGAGGATACAGAGTATATGAGGCAACATGTTATTCACCGAGGTATAAGCAAGTGACTATACTGAGGCATATAAAACAAGAAATGGTAATTCAGTATCAATATTGCATACCATTTTCATGCCTTACTTAAGAGTACCTTATGCCAAATAACTCATATACATAGCATCTAACACTGCAAAAGTAATAAATACAGATGTAAACAATGTCAATGTTTTACACTGTTGATTCCATTTATATGACCATCATTTACTAAAAATTGCATGCTTATCAAACTAAAGAAAAGTTGGCACAACATCCAAAACATTGAAATTGTCAACATAAGCCGTATCTGCTAAAAAATACTTGCACTTTGACAATATACCAATGATTTAGAGATACCAACATCTCTAACTTCCTCATCTTTCTTTTGAATTTGTCTTCCCTATTTGGGAAGTACTTGCCAAGTAGTAAAAAACTACTACTTGGCAAGTTCAAGAAAATTTAGCAGGTGTGACATAATGGCTAGTCAAATGGAGTGGCTAAAAATTACTGGGAGTTTAAATTAAACACAAGAAATCCCAGTACATGTACAAAGGAAAAGAGTAAGCCGTTAGTGTAAAAATAACAAGGCATATTCAAATATAATCCTCTGTTAAATTCTCACTAATTTTCCTTAAAAAGAAATCACACTCGGTATTTTATAACACCAGTCATTCATATGTACAGAGTGGTCATTTCCATAGCATAAACCCCACTGCTCATGAGCAACATCTCCACATGAAGAACAAGTGTGCTCCAGTGAGCAAAGCAGCCAACGCCACTGAAGACCTGAGCTTTCTGCCAAGGAAGCACAGGTTCATTGCATGCCTCCATCCTTCTTTTTTCTCTTCCCTTTGTATATCAGATGGGTTGGCAGGAAGCAAGTCTGCACATAAACGAGATCAGGACTAGCAAGTAATACGATGTGCTCGTTTTCATCTCTTCTTTGTTCTATTTTAAGACATGCCAAAGAGATTATTATTTACATTAATTTAATTTATATGCCATCTAAAGCATGGAGCAATAAATGCTATATAGAGTTCAAATGCCTTTGTCACACAGTTTATATTAGACTGCTGCTCCCTCTCTTCTCGGAAACTAAGTCAACGCTGGACTGCCCAATAGCCCTGGCCAGCAGATACACTGACAGACCAATGCATGTGGGAACACAGCCAGAGACTGTCCTTATTCATCATCTGTCCCTTCCTATCACCTGGGGCTCAGCCAGCTGAATTCAACCTCCCTTCATGCTCTGCAAAAAGGAACGGAGGGAGATGCTTTTAGGACTGTACCTTAGGTGTGCTCAGGGAGCAGATATGCTCTGCAGTGTGGCCATTGCCCAGACTATTTTCTATTCGTATGCAGAGCTCCAACATAGGGAGACAATGCACCAGCATGACGCTTCAGCTGGGTGAAATTTCTCATCTGAATTTTTGTTTCGGTGAAAAAAATGAAAATAAAAATGAGATCTAGCAACACTAAAATGTTCTGCAAATCAATACCTGTGCTACCTGTTGTTGTTTGCATTGTTTTAAAATTTCATTCATATGTATTCATATTTAATGAAATACTCAAACTGCATTGCTTCTTTTCAAGCTGAACATCATAAGCTGTTACACTTAAAGCTAGTTTTCATCCAATTTTAAGACTTACCAAAAAAAATGAAAATTATTGTTAAAAAAATCCTATGAACATTATTTCATAATTGTAGTGTGTTCTGCATGTTTCATTGATTATGATTTGAAATTCAGAGTATCTAAGGTTATTATCTGATTCCTCTGTATTGCAAAACCTTATTAATTGCATTAGAGATATCTATACAGGTTTTGTATAAATACATTACCATTAGTTGCAGTAAAAGCAGCAAGTGACATTATCATTGAAAATCCATTAAAACACCTGCTGATACTTTGTTTTCTCTTCGGTTACATTTACTGCTTTTCAATTGTATTCTATTGCTAACAGTTCTATTTCTAGCCAAATATATAGAGAGAGAGAGAAAAATCCCTCAAAGCTCATCTTCACATATACGTTCATGTATAAGTGTTAAATAAGCTAATAAGCTTAAAATAAAGTCTCTGAATCTAATGTTTCTTTGCATTCACCAAAATGCACTTTTTTCTTTTTTTTAAACTCAACTCACTAATATTTTATTATCAAATGTATGTTGATAGTTGTATTTTCTAAAAGATACAGAATAAAATAATTTCTTGCCCCTAATGGCTTTAAGAGATATGTTGCTCATATTGGAAATCCTGTGCTGGAATCAAAGAAAGAATCTTTGCCCATATTTAGATGCAAAGTCCCACTTTGTCCTTGACTAAAGCTGCACTAAAGCTACAAGCAAGAAAGAAAAATATTAAGGGTGATCTGTAAAAGAAGAATGCAAAGAAAATATCAGTTGTGTTTTTGCAGGGAGGAATTCAGAGTAGTTGTAAAACATTTTTTTTGAATTACTGCAAATTAAACATTCTTCAGTTACATGAGAAAAATAATACCATAAATGGTTTATAAGAAATACTATAATATACTGGCCAGATTTCAAAATTTCTCTTTCTACTAAATATTTTGATCTGCTTTCTGGAACTCTGCATTACATTTAATAAAAATATTGGGGAAAAGGCCATAGTGTGAGAATATGCAAAATTCAACAAAAGATGGTGATGTTAACAGAGTCTTGAGCACCATTTGAGCAGAGGATTGTATGTGACCTGTCAGTTCTGCCCCAGACTTCACTTACACCCTTGGAAAAACCCTGTGAAGGAAACGCTGCAGATTCACATTCTTCCCAGTTTTAAACTAGATAGCCTAAGCTCCCAAATCAATGCTTAAAAATTGAGTTGTTTCATGGTTGAACAAGCCATTTCGTTCAAATAAAAATCAAAGTTTATTCCAGTTCAGAAAAGGACTTTTTGGGAAATAAACAAGGATAATTCCCGGTCTATCGCAATTAGGCCAGATAATATGACTCTAAGCAAAGGGGGCTTTATGATTTTGTGAGATGGGAATTCATTCCTGTACCTCAGTGTGAGCATATTTTTCCTATGGATGACTACACATACTCTAAACCTTTCTAAAAAATGCCACAAGTGTCAGAAAGCTACTGTGCACCTGATCAGGCAAGAAGCATGTGAAGAGCAATAAAATTCATGTTTAAGGATGATACTCTCCTAGAGATACACATTTATGTAGAAATGTTTAATCTGAAGACAGATTTTTTTTTTTCCTTGCTGAAAATACTTTGGTATTGCTCTATTTCCTTTTTCTGTCATAATTTTGATACAATTTCAACTCAGTGTTTATGCTTGCACAAAGCAATATTTGTGAACACAGTGTAAATTGGATGAAAAAGCAAACAATAATTCTCTTTAAACAAAGCTCAGATACATACAGTACAAACTATGAGTAGGTCTTTCTAAAAAAAATGTCATAAATAATGAAAATAGAATAGAAGCATAGCAGTGAAACTATACTTTTATTAAACATATTGGACATATTCTGAAATTATAGTTCTACAAGACATGTATGCCATAGCTTAGCTAAAATCAAGATTGTATTTTTGGAAAGAAATAAATTATCCTAAAACCCATGCTACTTATATACTGGAAATACCCCAAAGTACAGTTAATGAAGTTCAATTACTGCAGTAATCTCTCTGTTCAAATGTACAGAGAAAGTGCAAATAAACAGAAAAGCAAATGAATACTTTTGATTCTGAGTCAACCAACAACGTAACAGGAGCCAAAGTCAAAATTTATATTTCAGGAAAAAGGAAAAGAACCACATGTAACACTAACTCAACAGAGCGGCTTGACTTTGTTTGAAAATACTAGCCCTTATTAGGAAATCTTTTGGAAGATGAGTAACTAGAACTGAATTATGTTTCTATTAAGGGTAGTGAATTCCTCAGCTGGACGGCAACAGTAAATAAAAGAGAGTATGCTTACATTCACTCAATAGTTTTAAAGAATTAAGTATCATTACCAGAACAAAGAGTTCCTCTTACAAAAATAATCAGGCCTTTTTCTTTGTTTTTATTTATTATTCTTCATCCATATTTTCATTTCCCGTCTCCTGCTGCAGAAATACTTGGGTGCATGGGGGTTCAGGAGGAAGCCCTTGCTGATTTCAGTGGGGTGTCCTTTGCTGTGGGGTGCCGGGTTTAGAGCCCAGATCCTGTCACCATCTCTAAAGCACTATTCCCATTCTGGCTGCTGCACTACAGATTATTTTTTTTGTGGTTGGCTGAAAGAAAAAATCCATCTTAATGTCAGTCTCCCTCCATTCTTCTTTTTGTGTAACAGGGTTGTTCTCCTCATAGATCACCACAATTATGCCAAACAAATTGTAATGGCCTGCTCGGTGCAGAATACCAAGGCAGATAGAGAGGGCTTGCTGAGATAATACTGAGCAGCAAGGCAAGGCTAATGGGTGAGGTGCAGAAAAGAACGGCACACTTCCCCTAGGTTGCAGAAAGTTACTTCTCAAGGACACACAATCTGATGCTAAAGAGGAGACCTGCAAAGTGTCTGCAAAAAGCTCTGAAAAGAAAAAAAAAAAAAAAAAAAAAAAAGAGAGAGAGAGAGATCTGCAAAAAGGACTTAGATAACAAAATGGAGGTATCTGTAGATAAAGAAGCTTCTGTAAAATCTAAGTGTTCTTGTGTTCTTGCAGAGACGAACACCCAATGCAAACAAATACTCTGGAAATGCTCCTCTACAACACTGTGAAGAAACAAATGAATAACAGAAGGCTAAACTAAACCCGGGGGGTAACTGTAGCTGTAAGACTTATTCTGATATCCATGGTCATTTTCTGAATCTACCATCAGAAAACTGAAGATCTTGATCTTGTAGCAGAAATAAAAAATAAAAAAGAATGGCATCAGAAAGGAAATCCTATGAAAACAATGACAGAATATTATGCCAGACAACAGAAAAAAAAAAAAGAAAAGAAAAAAAAAGGGCTGTTTCATCCCTACCATGTTACAAGCCTTGAGAAGATTAAGATACCTTTCCTTCTGTTTTGACAGGTAGAAACTTCATTATAATTTCTAGACAGAGACAATGTTTACTCATGACTAATTTATACCCATTTGTTCTCATTCCACAGTTCCTGACAATGTTGCCCTTCAGCTTCAAAAACTCTTCTGCCTTTTTGATGTATTTTTCTCATTGCATTTTTACAGAACAAACATATCCCTGTCCAATCTTCATTTTTATAAGCTGATCAAATCAGGCAATACATCATCCTTCAGGGTCTCTATTCCCTCAAACATCCAGCATTCATTTTCCTGAAGGTTGAGTCACAAGTAGGCCAGATAAGCTGTCAGTGGTGCCTCTTTCAATGATATTAGCATTTTCTTAGCTGTCCAAGGAAACACCTTCTCTGATACATCTAGGACAGCATTTGCCTTTTCCTTGGCCAGACCTTATAAATAGCTGATATTCATCCAGTGATTTTTATTACACCCATGTCTTTCTCTTCTACTCCTTCTAGATGACAGGGCTCCCAGATTGCATCTGGAAATCTTCATCAGTCATTCTGAAAGGAATGATCTTGCAATCTGCATTACCACGTTTTATCCAAGTTCTGCTATTCTGGTCTCCAAGTATATCAGTCCTTCCCCTGTATCAACTGGAAGTGATACACTTTCCAAACAAGTATCATCAGCATATTTTGGCAACAAACACTCTGCCTCCTGTTAAAACATTAACAAGATCTGCCTGTTGTTCTTGTCTTAGAAACTCAACAAAGATGCCCTCTCTGGATCTTCTTTTAATAAAACCAGTTGATGCCCCTCTCTTTAGCAATGTCTTCCTAGACTTCCAGATTCCTTACTGATCTCTATGTTCTCTATCCAACCTAATAAAAATAGATGATTTACTGAAGTCTAGATAAAATTAGTCTACTGAACTTGTTTAACAATCAGCCTTCTTATCAAATAAATATAATTTTGTAAGTACAATTTATTTCGTGACCAAAAAAAAATACTTTGAGGCTGAGAGTTAAAAGAAACATGCTCAGAAATGCATTCTTGTCATTTATTACAACTGAATCTCAAACAATCAAAAATAAATGTGCAAAAAAACCCCAACCCTGACTGCTAGAATAAAAGGTTGTTATGACCCTTGGAAAAAAAAAAAAAAAAAAAAAAAGAAAAGAAAAAAAAAAAAAGAAAAAAAGACAATTATTTTCCTGAGTTCCTTTCCCTATGGAGGGAAACTATTTCTTTCCTGAGATAGAAAACAAACACCCTTCTTCTCCCAAAAGTCTTCACGCTTCAACATATTTTATTTCTGATTTATTATGTGCTTTATCTGTCCTTATTACTACATAAGCCTGTATGAAATCTCTTGTATCATAAAACTACTACAAGGAAGGACAGAACATTATCCTTACTTGCACCACCAAAATGAAAACCAGATTTCTTCTGGAAGTATCTACTCTGAAATGATGCAGCTCTGAAAGAAGATTCCTTCACTTTGCTTAATTTTCATTTCCCAGGCAGTGTTTTTGTTGTTGACGTTGTTTGTTTGTTTGTTTGTTTTGTTTTGTTTTTTAATCACAACGTAGTAGTGCTTGCTAAGTACTATGTACTCGTTAATTAAGTTCATAAAGGTTCTCCAGTGAACTGTCATATTCTGCATCACTAGAGGACAGTTTGTGAAATGGACGGTGTTGTCTTTTCTAAACATTTACCCAAATTTCAATCATCCAACAAAACCATGAGAAAAACAGTTCTTAAGATTATTTTTAAAAAGTGAAATGTTGGACAGTCAACCAAATGAAGTTTTCTTCAAGCTATACCGAGCACACAAAAAGATTACTCTAACAGCCAGCCATACTGTGGAGTATAAGATTATTAGGACTTCACTTCATTTCCTCACTTAGATGATGATAGCTTTCCTGTAATTAAGAATTTGGATTTTAATTCAAGAGAACATGCAGAAAGTCACTTCTCTAATAGGAGAATTTGGGGAAATTACAAAAAATATACTGTAGCGGATAAGTCCATGTGAGGGCACATGCAATTTTTGCATAGGGAACTAGATTATAAGATTCTCATGTGGTTTTGCTCAGATCGCCAGTTAGTTCCTGAGTGAAGCAGACAGACACCCAAGGATACCTTCCAAATAACTAGTCCACACATGCACAGAGATTTTTCCAGCCTGCTTTCACCTTTGGACAATACTTGATTTCAGCTCCACTTCACAGCACGTAACCTGTCTGTGAAAGGTTAATACATCTACAGCTTGACTTCTGTTTGCTGAAGTTGGACTGAAGTTGGACAGAAGATGGACTGCAAGTAGAAATACTTCGCTGTGGTTCACACCATAAACATGGCAAGGTATTTTTATTTAGAAAAACAACACGGCATATGTGGAACATGAAAGTGGACAACCTTCCCATTCTTCCAGCCTCCTTAGCTTTCCCCTTCGCTGCCACTCTTCTGCTCTCAACTGTTTCAAAGCAGGTATGGGAACAATGCACAATATCCCAGGAAAAGTCTCCTCTGTGTATGAGATCACTAATGCTTCCCAAGCAATGCCACTGTAAAACTAGTCAGAATACTGGTGTTGAGAACCATGCAAAAATAAATTCAGACTCAAAAGCACTCATATTTTGAAGCAATAGAACCCATGGCCCAACTGGCTTACCAGTCACATCTCTAGTGGTTTTGTTCACACTAATCTCAGAGCTGGCATTTTTAGTTCTTCTGTCTGTATTAGTTATCATGTTCTGGATATCTTAAGTAAACACTTCCAAATTATTTTGTAATTCCTTTTAAACTTTTATTCTCAATGCTTTTGACAGAAAAGTGTATGGTCACCATTGGTAGTGACTAAAGAATGAAAATACTCCAAGTCCCTCAATAAAACAAACAAAAAGACAGCCAGCCAAACTGCCCATTTGCCTTAGAGAAAAAAACCTGTCTTGCTAACCCAGCAGGTGATTTTATCAGGTTGAATATAACACAGAGACGTGACACTACCCTATCTCTGGTAGCAAGACAGTGAAGATACAGTGACAGAATGTTTGAAGAACTCTGTAGGAACTTCAACAGAACAGGGATAGTGTGCTCCTAACAGCAGATGACCTTTCTGAACCCCTATCTGCTGTCTGGGGCTTAGAAAGTAAAAGGGAGGGATCCTTTCATCTTCTAAGGCAAACCTGTGCATGTACCAGGAGACTTGGGATGGATGGGAATATTTCTGCTTCTAACCTGTTCCTTTTCTTCCCCTACAATTACTGCCACCCACCCAGAAATGCATTATTATTTCTCTATTGATGGTATAAATTCTGTAATAAATATATACTTATAAAGGTATAATTTATAGGTGTAAATTCTCCTTCCTCCTCAGGTTTCAGTTTCTATGTATTTCTAAGTATACCTAGAACCTCAAATCAAAATGCAGTATTAACAATACTGCCCTAAGTCACTCATGCTCAGGCACCTGTAATATAGGAATATCCCTAGGGAGACACTTGTATCACAAATCACAACAAAAAAATATTATTTCCTATCTTTAATTTCTCAACTAATTTGCTTTATAGATAGATAGATAGATAGATGTATTCAATAAATAAATAAATAAAGCCTGGCACAGATGAGAAAGCCAGACAAGCTGAGTTAGAAGACAATTGTACAAAATATATCTGGAGTTGCTTTCATTCGTCTATGTTCTTTTGGGGGGTTTTGCTTCCTTATTTTCTTCATTTCATTGTGAGAGTATATGACATGCTTTATCTTCATCAAAATACTGCCAGTAACTACAAGGCTTTTTCAACAAACTATAAAATCTACCCAATTTATAGATACTACAAACAAACCAATAAGGATTTCATTATTTCAATGAACACTTACTAAAACCATTATGAAGTCTTAAACATAACTGAGAGGATGGAGCATCCTCTGCATGAAAGGGTACTTTTCCTTGCAGATTAACATAAAAATGAAAAGTGATCCTTTCGTTCACAATAGGCACAAATTCAGAGAAAAATATTTTCCAACAGTAGTGAACAATAAGTATGTACAAAATAATGTAATTACTGATCCTTCTAAATCTAACATACAAATGAATCTGCCACTTATATACAAAAAGGATCATACATGCATGCACAGGCTCACACACACACTTCTTTTTCCATTGAAAAGAATATCAACTCTTAGAAATAAATGCTACCTAGTAGTAGTTTCATACACACTATATATTTGGATGAGATTAAACCCATGCAATGTGCTGGAAGCAAGAATTATCTACAAAAAGTGGATTTCAATCATTGTTGACCATTTCTTCAAATGAAAAGTCAAGACGGAAGTTAATTTAACTAGCTTTGATGACAATAGCAAACTGGAAGTTTGGATATACATGTTTCCCAAAAATATGGAAACTCAAATTGACAAGAAATATCCAACCTTTTGTTTTAATTTCAGTTTTCTGTTTTGAGTTCTCAGAAATGAATAAATACAAATATCATGAATATATGACCTGCAGTCATGCAAGTCTTAAAAATAAAAAATAAAAACCAAACCAAAACTCACCAATTCGGAAAAAAGCTATGGAGGCATGGAGGCTACACACACACACATATACATATATATATTTTAAAGGGAATAATATATATATATATATATATATAATACATGTGCTGTCACAACAGCACACTTTCAGTTATTGATGACTTACAGCAGAAGCTCATGGCTGGCACCACTTCTGTGGAGGCCCATAGACCTCCATTAAAAGCTTCAAAATGCATCTGTCTATTAGAACTGATTTTCACATAACCATTTTTAAAGATCTAGTTTATATTGCTGATTCTTTACTGTGCGTAGCAGAGACATTATGAATTTACTTAGGCTCAACATATTAAAATGAATTAGACCTTCTTAGAGTCCTCCTCCCCTCTCATAGATATACCATAAGAAGGAAGGAAAGAGTGTCCCTGATTTAGGGCATGAGTATTTAGTCTCCAACAATGGATTTTCTTTGGAAAACATCAAATCTCACGTTCTAGTATACATATATTGTTCTTGTTCTAAGTATACATATATTAATACAAATTACTCTTTTCTGACATAATTTAACTAAACAAATATTGACTACTACAACATGCCATGTTTTATTTGCTCTGCTTTTACCAGAGATAGTGCTGTTTGTCTGTACCACAGTGAGGCAAAGTAAATATCATTCTCAATTCTGTTTTACAATCGTGAATAATACTTTTCACAATTTGCTGTTTGCATTTCATTATAACTTCAGGTGCTCTGTTCCTTGCAAAATTTCTATTGCTTTGAAATTTATATCAACCAACACTTGGAGAGCTATAGCATCTTTATTTGAAGAACAGGAACATCTGAGCTTTAAAGAGATATTACTAGAAAGTGTTTGGAAGTCACAAGTTAGATTTTAAGTTAATTGCCAACTACACTATGAAGTTCAAGTAAGGTAAATCATCACTACATTTGGTAGTCCCCTGAGCCTTCCTCTTAATCATACAGTCCTGGTTCCTGGCTGGAGCTGGACTACTGGATAAGACGGAGCAAAGATTTTCTGTGGCACAGCAAATCCTGTTTCAATGAGATTAAGGAGCTAGACAGGAATGCCAGATCAAATTACAAAAACATTCTCACAGTCAGCCAGAGTGCTAATAATCCTACAGCATTTTTGAGCAATACGATATTACTTGGAATTGTGGGCTTCAAATACACCTACTACACAGCTATGATTTGGTTCAACTGCATGATTATTCGCTTCCTGGCTCAAAACTCTCCTAACTGAGTAGTATAGAAAAGTACTGAAGTTATTTTATTAAAGCTGACTGAGTTTTACATTCTTCAACACTTCTACTGCTCATCTATCAATAACAGAAAAAAGACTAATATTTGATAATATAAATAAACAATATTATAACTTACCTTAGTTTAAATTATCCTGACTATATGAGAGGAGAGCTGCAGTACAATTAAATTCTATGCTAGGCTAAAGCTTTTCCTTTTCTTTTTTTTTCCCCTCTGCTTTATTTTAGTAAGAAAGAACCCTTAGGGTCAGATCCTGCTCACACTGAAGACAAGAGCAAAAGTGTTCACTGGAGTTCAATACAAGAAGGACAGTGACTTTAAATCTTTTTTTTTTTTTTTTCCTTTTGTATCTTTCTGTTTGAGCTTTTTTTTCCCTTCAGGCTACACAGATACTAAGCTTTTAAGATTTCTGAAATAGCACTAAAGAGTTGGAAGTCTTATGTTCTTAATGAAGCATCATGCTTTAGTCTAATTTATCTGAATTCACTGACCTCATTTTGCCAGTGTTGTTTTAAGGAAAAATTATTAGATTTACTCTTGACTAACAAATCAAAAGTAGCTTTTAAAACCATATTTTTTGGCACTGCAGGTATACAACCCATTATAAAATTTATATAACTGACATTCATTTGCTCAGATTTCAATTCCTCCATTCATATTCACCTCTTCCACTAAAATAAATTTTCTGTACACAAAGGTCTGCTCTTACCCAAACCATTATACACTGTTGATACCCACATATGTCTCTTTGTATTTCCTTGCCTACCTGTAAACAAGGCTTCTAAGAAATTAAATGCTTTTCATTGATCAGGACAGAAAGTTGTTATGGTACATAGTCTAAAAAACATCTGTATATGGTTTCTTGTAGATGCCTAATGATCAAAGAACATTAACACCTCAGAAATTCTTTCACAGCAGAAAATTCTTCTCTCCTAAGTGGACTATATACACATAAGACAGATGCCACAGATGAAAGAATGGTAAACTACGTCGGGTGAGAGTCCTGCATCCAAAGAGTGTGCGTCTCACTCACCTGTTTGGCTAAGTTGAGATGTGCTTCTGCTCCTTCGAGACACTATGGCAACCACTTTGGCACTAAGGCTGGAACGCCTTTTCTTCCCACCTGTTCCAACCGTGCCGACAGCCGTGTCCGACTGACTCCCATCATTGTGCTCCAGCTTATACATCTCTCCGCTCACACTTGTGCTCTTAGTGATTCTCCCTGAAGTCCCCATCCGTCTGCCTTGCATTTTAGGAGTAAATGTACTACAGTTACAAAGTAAAAACAAACATGTTAATTTGTTTGTGTAGCAGTGCTTCCAAAAACCTTTTTTCATTTAGTAAATTAATTTTAAGTCTTGATACATTTTCATGATTATTTTTTGGTTCTCATATATGAGCTTAATTTGGGTATTCCTCAGACTATATATTTTCAGTATTGTAATTTGCTCTTCACTTCAGTGAGGGAAAAGAGAAATGAATGCTTTCCCAATTGCTTTTCAGACTGACAGAGACACAGGCAACACTGAATTTCATGTAAAGCCTTTCTGCATATATCCCCAGAATACAGAAAGCAATAAAATAGAAATTTTACTGCCAAAGAGAAAGGATACAGGACAAGACAATATATGTACGTTAATACATTTATCTTGTAGGCACGGTTCACAAAAACCTTAAGACCTACTAGATATAAAGATATCATTTTCTATATTTTCATACTTTACAGAAAGAAGAGATAACATGCAGTATTCTGTATGTTTTTGCTCTCTCACTTTTTAGAGATAACTACAATAATTGCAGTATGAAGGCAAAGCAATTTTGAGGAAAAAAAAAAAAAAAAGTAATAACCCCAAAGAACTTTTATTGACTGATAGAAAGACAAATCTCTGTGTCAGTTCTGTTTGTTTTTCGTTAGCTATCATATTACTTTTGAATGTTTCTATATGAATCCTTTTTCTGGTCCTACTCACGGAGGCTGGATGAAGTATTCAGAAACACACTGCGGAGTACAATCTCAAATATGCACAGGATGTACTAATACACTCACAACACTACAATGACCAAGCAATGCCCTAGCTCTCATGGTAATGTTGAGTTAGTTATCACTCTGCAGAAATTTAAGCCGCAGTCTGACTCACTTCAGATGTAGTGGTTAAATTGGCCTAACAAGGAATATTCATTGTATCATAATCTTGTATTGCTGATTAGTAGGCGTACGAGTAACATACTAGTGATGGCCAGCCCCAACCCCCCATCACCACTAAAAAGAAAAGAGAAGGGTTCGTTATCCTATTGCAAGTTTCAGACAGACAGGAAATCTTGCCAGGGAGACATGAAGGGGTCTGTGTGAGCAGAGATGACATGACTTTGGTGGATCGGGAACCTGCTAAAGCATAAATCAGTCCCTTCCTAAGACACATCTAGGGAAGTTTAGGGTGATGATCATCTAAGTTGTGTTTTACTGGCAGTTACCAAGACTTACTAATGAGTGACCATATGTAAGAGCTGATAAAAATAGACAATTATTTTTGGAACAAGCTGGAAAAGTCATGTCCTTGAATAGGCAACACTTAAAATCAAGGGACTAATCAATCTCTGCATAGGCATGTACCTATGTTCAGCACTTCGGATCTGCCCCGTTGATTTCAGATTAAGCAAAACTACAGCTTTTGCATAAACAATGTGCTGTGTTGCACTACAGTGCTCATGAACACATTTCAGTGGACCACCTGAGGCATGCTTAGCTTAAAATAGGTCCTCCCTTCTTCCCTTCTATCCCATTGCAACTTTAGTGACTGGTTTTTAGTTTTGCATGGCAAAACGGAGGGACACATATTTTGACATTTCTATGTAATATTCTCTCATATTGTATTGGAGACTCCCCTCCTGTATATGCACACATACACACACATATTGCGTATTCAGTTTCCTTAGGAAGTATTTTAACTGCACTTTTCACTTTTCTGGAAAACAACAACAAAAACCTGTTTCTTTTCATTTAAAATTAGTATCAAGTTGACTAAACAATGCATTAGTTTCATTTTTCAAAATGAGAGATTTTTCCCTGAAAGCTATCAGTAGGGAGTTATAGAACTTGTGATGATATGTAAATGGCATTAACATCATCACAGTCTTTTAATATCTTGACTGCAAAATCTTCTCACGAGTAGTTCTTTTGCTTAAGCAGTAGCTTAAATCTTCACACCATTAAGTTTGTGAAGTACCCATGTTCTTGCTTCAATGACAGACAGATTTTCTAAAATATTTTAGAATCTGTAACCACAATTTTATACAGATAAATTAATTAATTATACAGTAGAATTAAATATGAGACTTCAATCCTATTGGCTAGACTGACTGCTTAAAAACATGCACAGTATAAATACACTAGGTTTGGACAGAGAAGAGTTCTGAGAAGTGCTTCAATCAGAAGCATGTCTGATACTGGTGGAATACGTCATCCTGGGAGCACTGTACTTTGTATTGCAAAGCCCTACCCTTAAATACTGTTATCTTCTATTACTAGGTGGTAATAGAAAGGTAAGAATTGCTCAGACATGGATCTAATTTAACTTAACTAATGTCCTTTGAACTATTGATGATGTAATATACTCCCTAAATCAGTACACCTCTCATGAAACTGTTTCTTGTCTGTTTTATATGAATATAAAATTACTTATTGTCATCAGTCCTTAGTGAAATTTACTGTATACATAAATTTGCCTATGCCTTTTGAAAAACATCAGCACTGTTGCTTTTTTTTTTCCAGCTCTAGAATAGACAGCTTTCAATTCAGGTAGCTATGCTTTAGTAAATAAACACTTGAGTGGCTGGAAAGCTGCCTGGCAGAGAAGGACCTGGGAGTACTGGTTGATAGTCGGCTGAATATGAGCCAGCAGTGTGCTCAGGTGGCCAAGAAGGCCAATAGCATCCTGGTTTGTATAAGAAACAGTGTGGCCAGCAGGGCTAGGGTAGTACTTGGCTTTGGTGAGTCTGCACTTCAAGTACTGTGTTCAGTTTTGGCCCCTCACTACAAGAAGGACATCGAGGTGCTCGAGAGAGTCCAGAGAAGGGCAACGAAGCTGGTGAGGGGTCTGGAGAACTGAGTCTTACGAGGAGCGGCTGAGGGAGCTGGGATTGTTCAGCCTGGAGAAAAGGCTGAACAGAGGCTCAGGGGCGACCTTATTCTCTCTACAGGTACATTAAAGGAGGCTGTAGTGAGGTGGGGATTGGTCTATTCTCCCATGTGCCTGGTGACAGGACGAGGGGGAATGGGCTAAAGTTGCGCCAGGGGAGGTTTAGGTTGGATATTAGGACAAATTTCTTTACCGAAAGGGTTGTTAGGCATTGGAATGGGCTGCCCAGGGAAGCGGTTGAGTCACCATCCCTGGAGGTCTTTAATAGACATTTAGATGTAGAACTCAGTGATATGGTTTAGTGGAGGACTGGTTAGCGCTAGGTCAGAGGTTGGACTAGGTGATCTTGGAGGTCTCTTCCAACCTAGACGATTCTGTGATTCTGTGACTGTCAAATGCATGCTCTCCAAACAAGCAATGAATTAAGTGACCTTTCTGAAATCCCTACAAGAGGACCTTTGTTACAGTTCCAAAGTTACAGACAATACTTCTTAATCTGAAGCAGTGTAAACACATAACAATGAATATCTGCTAATCACACTTCTTTCCACAGAAGCAATTAATTGCACACATGCCCATGGTACACATTCTATCAGTCATGATAGTAAGTAATTAACAACTTGTTCCTTCAGGCTCAGAAATAATAATAATCAGACCTGCCCTAAATTTCTGGTATATCAGCACAGTAATCTATTTTTCTTTAAATCCCCTTCTCTTCCAAAACAGTTTCCAGGTCCCTACCAGACCATGGCTTTCAACATTCTTCCACTTTCCTTCAACACCACCTAGTTATGTGAAGGATGTATTGCTAAGTATCTATGGAGTTCCTGTCTCTGTCTTTCATTCACTGAGTACTAACTGTGTTTGTTTCCCTTCCCCAGTTGCTGTTTGGGAAAAAAATCTTAAGAACTGAGATCCTGGTGATATCTAGCTTTCTTCAAACAGTATAGATGTATAGTATAGATGCTATAGCCTATTTCATAGGCTACATACACTATTGTCTTTTAAAGCTGTAATGGACACTAAATCATGTTATTTTTATTGTTGTTCATAGAATTCAATAACCTGTTCTTTACAAAATATATAATCTAGGAGCTACTTTTTTTCAATTAACACGGATTTCTGTCTTTACCTCTCCACAAACACTGCAACATGAAAAAATAGTAATCAGGATTGGCCATGCTTTAAGAACATAAAAGTCATTATGCTTCAAAGAGCAAATAAATTTTAAAAAGCAGTGACGAACTCTACAAAGTTTATGCTGAAACTTCTGATAAAAATATTTTTTTTACAATTTGAGAAGATTTAGGGAAGTTTACCGTTCTTAATCTTGGGGCTGGATATAGTTCCATAGCTCTTACACAGAATTTCAGCTATGGCAAAAAATCTTAGGAAATGTTTTCTTTCTAAAAAGAAGTGATATCACCTACTTGCACAGTAATCAAGAAAATCTTAAAAATAGAGATCTAATGTACAATGTGATAACACTGTCTGAATATGCAAACAACCTGCAGCAATAGCTTGGAGTGGTGTCACACAATCCCTGTATCTAAACAAAACCATTGATCCCTAATTCTGTATAATAACAGATGTTGGCTTGCCAACATCATTTGCACATCAGCCAGTCTTGAGTCCTTTTTCTTCATCAGCTGAGGAAAGAAGTCCTCTTACAACATTGCAAGAAGGCAACAGAATTGACTGGTTTGCTTTTCTGGAGGAGGAAACACTTTGCCATTTCAAAGTCAGACGAAAAGTACAGTCTGATATCTGGCAGGGCAGAAACCCACAGGTCTCATTTTCAAGGATCCCACTGTTTAGTTTGATTAGACATGGGTAACTCCTTTTCCCCAGTACTTGGAATTGGATTTCAATGACTATTTCTGTGATGATGATGTTTCCTTCTATCCAAATCTTTCTTACCTACCTAGGATTTTGTTCCCATTTGGAGCCACAGAACCTTGTCAATTTTCTAACTGTGTTTACGAATACTTTAAGAGAGGGAGAAGAAATTGAAAATACTTTTTTTTTTCTTCTGTTGAGATCACCTGTTGACATTTAATTGAGCTATATAGACATGTACTTTATTGAAATATTCTTTTATAGAATGTATTGTTTACAGCAATAAAAATGAATGAACTATAGAATCTGCCATGCAATTAAAGAAACAGTTGTTTATCCTGACTTTGTTGTTTATACTGACTTTTGTTTATACTGACAGTTGTTTGTACTGACTTTGCTCTAATAATTTCAAGCTTGTATGGATATAATAAATACTAATCCTATGATATTTTTATGTCCCTTTTTATGTTTTTGTACAAACTCAAATGCTCAAACCTCACATTATTTTCTGATAAGAGTTTAGGGGACAGTGATGTCTACCAACTGATAAATATGAGTTGATAGTATTGTAGCTTAAAGAAAATCCCTTTTTTTTGTACATTAATTTCCAAATTCGAGGGCTATGAATTTGTTTTTATTAATGGATAGATCACTTTTTTGAAGATACACATAAATTTAAGTTTTCATTGCCTGCAAGAGATAGAAGGACTTAAAGATTCACCTTAAAAAGATTGAGGTATTTGGAATTCAGATTGATCTTCTGCTTGTTTTTACCATACAAATACCAAGTTCAACTTTCCTAGGAAATATTTTCTAGTGTATTTCTAGTGTAAAGAAGCCATTAGTTTGCTAGAAACAGATTTAATGGGATAGGACCTGTATTCTGAGGGTCAAATTGTACAGCTGTCCAGTACTTCCATTTGTCATAACTGAGCAAACAGGGATAAAGATTAAATTTTCTTTACATTCACCTAATCCCTGGGCTAGTTTATTATTTGATGTTAACTGGAACAGTATCAAAAGAACAGATAGTTAAAATTCACTCTTGTCTAATTGAATACCTTTAGAACACAGTATTTTTCCATTCCATTACTGGCTATCACTTGGAGACATAGCTCCTAGCTCACACTGTTACTTTCATCAGTATGCTTAGGGTTTAATTTATGAAGCACAAAGAAGCAAAAGACCTGCGTGAAGTTACAGATTTACTTTTGCACTTAGTTTTTCTGATAATAATATACCTATTTTTTTATTTTTCTTTACTAGACTTTCTGGGATTATTAATATATTCATTTTAATGTGGACATAAGTCTTTTGCAGGCTAAAATTGGATTGGTAATTTTTAAAGTTATATTGTCAATTTAAATCTAGTTGTCATAACAACAAATAAATAAATGAATACAATTTTCAATAGCAGGATAAATAAGAGTAGCATATTAATCAGTATACTCCATTTATTTCTAAATGAAATATTTCACCTGCATTTTTCTTCAATTTTATTTTACCAGCTTTATCAATTCCTTCAATGAGTTCAGCAAAAATCTTATGCTATTCCTAGTTATTGGCATATCTCTGCATCTATATTACAGATGGAACTCATCTTTCAAAAGTTCTGGAATAATATGTATAATTTAACTAATTTAGCAATAGTTCCAATACTAACTTTAGCACAGCCCAAATACATTTTGTTCTCTTACATCTTCTTTTTAACATGGTATCCCATTCAGTTTTCTGACTGTTGCTTTTGATTACTATTTCAGTGCCATGAATGATACATTAAGATACATGAATTGAGTGAACGGTAGCTGTATCTTAGTGTGAATGTCCTAAGTTTGTTCATACATTTTTACTGGTATTCCTACAAGTCTTTGATTATGTGCAGAATTTAAAAGGCTTCTACAGACGTGAAAATTATTTTTATCCAGGGAACATGATATAATGATTATATTTTTCCTGATATGGCAGATATTTTACTACTAGATATTACTAAATCAGTAAAATATGGTTCAAAACGAATAAACTTTACAGATATTAATCCTGCAAAAATAGTCACCCAACCATTATATTTGTGACACAATAAAGTGATGGTCCCCTTGACCTGAGCTGGAGAGCGGGGTGGCCCGGAGCTGTCCTTCAGCACCAGCCCACTCCCCGCGAAGGACGAAGTGCTCTCACTTTTCTGCCAGAACTTTCACACTCGAGACAGATTCTATCTGTACTACACACGGTGAAATGCAGACTGTGGTTGCATGCCAGCAATCAGTTGTGGAGAGAGGCAGTGCTTTCAGTTTTGCTAGCTGCCACTACCTGCAAATTGTACTTCATTTCTGTCTGTGGGAATGAAGACTGAACTATTTAGATAAAGAAAATTATTCGAGCAGCATGAGTTGCAAGCTGACAGAAAAATTAATATAGTAAATTCTATAAAATGAACACAGGGTAAGGACAGTGTGAATTACAGTTGCTTGTATTAAACTATAGCATGCATAACTATATAAAACTGAAACTAATCCAATTGCATGTATTAAATCACTGTATATTTTTCCTCATATGGATATCAAATACATATATTAAAAATGAATAAAAACATACAAAAAAAACAACAACACAGATTGAGAAAATTAGTATACAGGTAAACATTTTAGTTCCCAGTAACTATATGAACTATCTACCAATAGCACATATTGCCTGAAAAAGAAAGATAGTAAGACAGGAAGCCAGAACAAACTTTGCCCATAAACTCACCTATATAAAATCTGGATGTATATCCTTTCAGGGAAAAAAAAAAAAACACTTTAATGATCAGCCATTGCTAAAATCACAGTATTCATTATCTTCATTATTTTAAAGTCACTAATGACTTACAAAAAATACTTTTTAGTTGTTTATTTTCTTGATCATTATTACTTCATCCATATTTCCAATAATGCAAGTCACAAGTAAACAAGTAATCCCCTGTATTTCTTGCAGTACAGATGATATTTTAATGTAAGTTCTTTCTAAAGAATTGCTGTAACTTAAATCTTTAGACAGAATCCCTGGCCTTCACCAGCATGAGCTAGTAAGCTTTCTTTCTCTTCTGCTGAATGCAGAATCACGTAGTAATTCATAGCCTCTATGGCACCCTTTTGCAATGAGGTAACTCATGAATACTAATAACGTCCTAAACATATAATAGTTATGGACCAAAGAGAAGATGAGCACTCCTTTAATAATGAGAAACATTACATTTCTAAAAATAATCGACATCTTGCTATTAGTATTATATGATATATAATTAATAAATCCAAATTCAAAGCACCTATCCACAAATTGCTCTGTCAGTCTTAGAATAGATAGCCTTATTTACCTATGATAAATAACATTGCTGTAAGATTAATTACTATGCAATTTATGGTATTTTATAAATTAATTCAGACATGGAGCTTTACAAACCAAAGGACAAACACATATCCCATATTAAAATTTAGTAAGTCAAGAGACTTTTTTAGACCACAAAGAAGTTGATTCAATGAAATAATCATTGTGTACAGTCTGTACCTACTGCAACTACATATTGATCTAACATGCACATTGATCATATATTATATCCATAAAATAGCTATTAGAATCAGAATTTTCTTCTGTAAAATCACTACATTAGAGTTGTTATAGTGTATAGTTATAGTTGTATAGTGTATATACGGTGTATATATACGTATTTAGTGTATATACGCATATATGCACCGTATATAGTGTATATCTGTTCAGGACAATATTCTTATTTTTTCAAAAAGACTTCCCAGTGACTCAGATACTTCCACTGGAATTACAAAGTCTCAGCCCATTGTGTTCAATGTGTAAACTCCCACTGAGGTAAGGGCTGGGAAAAAAAATTCTTTACAGACGTCTCTGGGAATTTAACTGATTCACATCCTTCTTTTGAAGATTAGGAAATTTCCATGTTGGAATGTAGCATCAGAATCTGCTTTCTGAAAATGCCCGAGTAACACACTGATCAGTGAACTGTGCAAGTTTCACAGCTCTCAAAGATCTCATAAAGTCACAAGATCTCACAAGATTTACAAGTTTTAAACTTGTAAAACTAACATTTCTCCATGAAATGAATGAATAATAATTCCATGAGTAATCCTTAACATTACAAACACTTCAATAAGTTAATTTATACTCTCTGAAGCAAGCACAGAGATTGTCTCTGCATGCAGGAACCTGTGTGTTTGTGTGCATGGCCATGGCACTATAAGTGTGAAGCCAGCTAATCACATGAATCATAAAATGAAACCAACACAAAAGCAGTTAGCAGGGACAATACTCCGAGTTAAGTATTGCTATTACTGCTGATGTGGACAGGCTAATGGAATCAAAGGACAAACAGCTTCATTAACCCAAACTTGACAGCAGATAGATGGGTATATTTTAGGGTCAAAAATACGAAATATAGCAAGCATGTAAATGTTAAATCTATATCAAGAAATTAGGTATTGGCGTGTGCAGGTATGACAAAAATGTGGAGTTTTTTACACTCACCACTAAATTGAGAAAACTTCCTTCAATAGGAAGAAAAACTGGTGCATTCATCCTTCTTTCTTTGTACAGCATTCAGCATTTTATTCTCCCTGTCACATCATGTTGTATTGCTTTTTCCCCACAAATGCATGAGGTACTACCGTACCTGCGATCTTACTGTTTGTCATGTAAAAAGGCTAAATCATTGATATGAATCATTCACTGGTCATTTACAGAAGTAAATGGTAGCAACAGGTAACAGGCACAAAGTAGGGAATGAATGGAGGAGGAAAATCTAAAAGGCTAAATGATAGGAAAGGACAGGAATAACAAAGAAAATATAGAAAATACGTTAAAAAGAAAATGAGACAGAGATAGACCAGGTGAGAGCTACTCTGAAGTATAGGAAAAACTATTTTACTAAATTTCTTCATTCTAAAAATAACATGTACTGCCTGTTAAAAACGCTATAGCACAATGTTCTCATAATAACAGTTTGTGCACTATATTTTATCTGAATCAACTGCAATAATTAAATGAAAAACTAATTAAAACTATTTTTCACCCTTTTTCAAATCATGAAGAAAGGCTGTTGGTAACACAACAGTTTCTTTGAAAGAGGAAGCATAATTAGATAATTAAAAATGCACAAGCAGTGCTTCATAGTAGATTTTTCATGTGCAGATGTTCTGAAGGGATTAAGGACTCCATCTTCCTCCCTCTCGGACAGAGGCATAAAGCAGTTCATAATGACGGATTTGAAAAAAAATCATTATCTTTAGATAATGAATAATTAGAACATTAAGGCTTCACCTTGGTCTTGTACTCAAACGACCTCAGAATCAGACATTTCCATCTGTAATACACTTTTGGGGGGTAAAAACGATACATAATTATATTTTTAAACAGCTTAGCTTAAATGTTTTCACATATCTTGCCTCTGCATTAACTGTTTGGAGGATATTGCCCTCTATTTTCCTCCATAAAAGCAAGAGTTGTGACAAGTTAAACCAGTGTGCTTGCCCCAAGAGAGATCACCTAAGAAGCAATATTAATTAACTGCTGTTCATTTTTTTTCTCTTTAATGAAACTGAAAAGTGCATTAGTTAATAAAACAGTTTGGGTGCTGGTTTTTGAGCTGCAATTATTCATGGAAACAAAACAAGATTCCTAATTTATGTCTGTTATTGTGGTAGATCCTTGCACTATGGAGATTTTTGATTAAAAATGCTGGTCAGTTACACTGTTACAGGTTTGGATGTTAGTGACATCTGTAAAGAAAGTTTGTCAAACAACAGAAAATTTCCACTTCTGTTTAATGCTCAAAGTTGATTTTTATCTTCTTTTCTATGTTCCAGACCATGAAAGACCATCTAGACCTTTTGAAGGAGCTAAGAAAAACACACAAGTATTGTTCTGTACCATAATAAACAAGTAAATAAATTCACTCCACTTTGAAAAGTACTTATGGCTGATGCTTGACTGAAAGATGTTAATCCTTTTATCAGGCACAAACTATCTTCTGTTCCTTTGAGTATCTGTATAAATTTGGTGAAACAACATTTTAAAGTCATAAGTGTCACATTAAGAGACTTGGAAGAGATCACCAGTGAAAATACCAAAAGACTTTCTATCACACCATGGTGTTGCACTCATCCACAACTGCTATTGCTAGTTAGATTGCACATTTCCTAAATATTACTACTTCACTTGCAGTCTAGAGGCAGAAAGTCAGTATTTTACAGGAAGTTTCCTTCTCTTAACTAATCTGGTTCTGGGAAATTGAGGAAGGCTGCATCTTCTGTGCTGGTGGTGATCAGGCAAAACTCAAGACAAAGTCATCTGACTGGAGTGCAACACAAGTGGACAACCATCTCTGTAAGGAAAGAGACTAACACACAACGAGGATGAAGAAGGAGAATAAGAACACTTGGGGAATCTATTCTTCCGACAGGAATCCATTCTTCCAACAGCTCTTTCTGAAGGCAAAAACATTTCCTAAAAATCCCTGAGACTGAGCGTGAGCCTTTCCAACATACCATCACCAATATTTATTTACGACCATCTCATGAGATGGTCAGAATATCTTTTTATATCAACAAAACACTCACTGTTCCCTCACTTTTGCAGAGGAAGCAGACTACTTTTTCACGTGTCATTCACCATGTTCTGCAACTGTGACTTAGCAATCTTACAGAACTTCAATCTTTCACTGTGTAATTGGGTTAAGCAAAGAATTTTAAAGAAGCACATGTGGTTTTTGGTCCAAACTTTCCACATGATGTGGGGATTGAATCCACAGCACCAAGCAAAAATAAACTCAGATGCAAGAGGCAGCATATGATCACTAACGAAGACATGTTAGAAGAGATTCGTCCATCATCACATCAAAGCTCTAGGCCAGCAACATGAAGAAATTCATTTGCCAGAGCAGTAACTATCTACCTGAGCCAGAAGACCATCCTTTCTCTTTCTGCCACCAGCCCACACCCCAATCCTCTAAAAGCGTTCTAGCTTCTGTAGTAAAGAAGTTTTAAATAAGACTGACTTCTTTGTGCACAGTCTTCATTTATCCCTGGGACAGGCCCATCCCATGTGCTGGCTGAGGCGATTTCAGCAGAGAAAAATGTGAGACTAATTCAGTGAGTATACCTACAGGTTTACAGAGTCAGGCTCAGTCCCAGTATTCCTACTTTTCAGCACTTAGCTTTGTACTCATCATATTCTTTTTGTATATTTTGTGAAAGTTTTCTTTAGTAATCATGCATTATATTACATAGATCTGATTTTACTGACTTATGGCATTAAAAAGTCATATATAAGCAGTAAAACTGACAGAATATTTTATTCATATATGCAAGCAACAATCCCTCTATTTTCAGTCACCTTCTCCTGTTTTATTAAAATATGCCCATCAGTTTAAAACCCATATATATGTTTTTCCACTTTCCATTTTAAGCTACATTTTTACATCAGGTGAATTTTTATAAGACTTATTTTATTCTAGGATATCACAAATTGAAGAGCTGTATAAGTTTTCCTTTTTTATTTTCAGTTTAAGTTTTGTAAATGGAGCAGTTTGGGTGATTTTAAATTTATTATGACAGCTCTTCAAGCCAATTTGATGGTCATTCTTCTATTTTTGGTCAATACCAGTTTCAGTCAGTGCATTAGCTGCTTAGCCAGCCAAACTTTGTTAGAACTGTAGTTTTTTGACTTTGACATCTGAGTAATTTTTACTGATGAACTTAAATTTACCTTCACTGTTTGGGCTGAACTCTGATACTTTACTACGTCTGAATTTCATAACTCATAAGTTATGTTACAAGTTATACACCAAGTGCAAGATCCTGCATCGTCCTGCATCTGGGACAGGGCAATATCAAGCACAAAGACATGCTGGACAGAGAATGGACTGAGAACAGCCCTGAGGAGATGGATCTGGTGGTTGATGAGAAGTTTCAACATGAGCTGGCAATGTGCTCTTGCAGCTCAGAAAGCCAGCTGTACCCTAGGTTCCATCAAAAGAAGGATGGACAGCAGGTTGAGGGAGGTGATTATCTCCCTCTGCTCTGCTCTCATGAGAATCCACCTGGAGTGCTGTGTTCAGCTCTGGAGCTCCCAGCACAAGAAAGGCATGGAAGTATTCGAACGAGTCCAGAGGAGGGAAACAGAGATTATCAAGGTGCTGGAGCACCTCTCCTATGAAGACAGGCTGCGGGAGTTAGGGTTCTTCAGCCTGGAGAAGAGGAGGCTCTGGGGAGACCTTATAGCGGCCTTCCAGTACCTAAAGAAGGCCTACAGAAAAGATGGGGATGGACTCTTTCTCACGGAGTGTAGTGATAGAACAAGGAGTAATAGCTTAAAACTAAAAAAAAAAAAAGATAGATTTTGATTAGATATTAGGAAGAAATTCTTTATTCTGGGGTTGGTATAGGCACTGGCACAGGTTGCCCAGAGAAGCTGTGGGTGCCCCATCCCTGGAAGCGTTCAAGGCTAGCTGGGATGGGGCTTTGAGCAACCTGGTCTGGTGGAAGGTGTCCTTGCCCATGGCAGGGGGATTGCAATTAGATGATTTTAAGAACCCTTCCAATCCAAACAATTCTATGATTCTATGGTTTAGAGGCACAGAGACTAAACAAAAAATCATAGACTAATGTAAAAGATCAGCCTACAACCAAATTACTATATATTCTGTTCCTATACTTGTTCAACAGGAAACAGCCCACATAATCACTTTCCTGAGGAAACACTCTAGATAAAGAGACATGAAGTAACACAGGGACCAGAAGTGCTGTGTAAACAAACTAGCTTTGGAGTGAGAAGCCTCAGAGCTGCACTTAGTGGCATTCTGCCCAACCTCACAAGTCCTGCAAGGCAGAGCTCCTGGGCTCTGTATAGGAAGTTTCTGAGACAAAATAGCATGCTGGGATAAATCTGTTGTATATGAATAGCTGGGAATGCATGATGTGATTATACCAGGCACTCTAAAACGGCAGTCAGTCTGCAAAATATAGAGAAATACTTTCAGATACTACGGCAGTGAGTATCCAGAAGCAAGGGTATGTCCAGAATAGGCAGTGTTACAGCACTCTGGTGCCAGGGTTGGTGGAAAGATCCCTTCCTTCTCTTCCGACTGTCTAGTTCTACATGAGTTTCATATGCTCTGTTATGGTTTAGGAAACCTGTCCCTCAGCTATGTTCTCTGGGCTTTTATCTTTAATTTTTAACAGTTAAACCCATGGAAAGTCTTCAGTCTGCCAGCAGTGCTGGCTACATTATGGATGCTTTGGTGGGCTATTCAGCTATAGGAAAGAGGATTTTCTCCATACTAAAATCAACTAATTAAACTCCCTTAGTTATTAAATATAAAACTAGAAACCACTGAAGTAACTGCACAACAAATGTTGCTTATGACATTTTATAAAAATGAGTCTTTACTTGGCCCTAAACATCTTGTTTACAGGAGAAACCTTGACTACAACGAAACATTCATACACAGGCAAATTGTCAGGAATGTAATTAGTGTCATAAATATAGCAGTTTTCTTTTGGTCTTTACAACAGTCTTGTTTTATACCAAACTAGAATTCCATTATTGTTTTAGTCATGCTGTACAAAAGCTGAAACAGTCCAATATCTTGGTTCTAATACTGACTTTAACATTGAATACAGTTTATTTTTATAAATTACAAATAAGTAATTGTTGAAAAATAATTGGGAAATCAAAGTAGGTGAGTATTGCCATGTGCTCAGTTAGCTTGCTAATACTACAAGAGTCTAATTCCTGAAGTTAATGGGAAAGTGCTTGACAAATCAATGCAAGTGCTTAATGCAAAGTCCAGCCAGCCAGAATAAAACTTGCAAACAAAGGTTTAACATCCTGATTCAGTAAAACACCAGACTTGTGCTTGAATGGCTCTCTTTCCAGCAAATCATGTCACAGGACAGGCTATATAGTTCACTGAAAGTAGAATTCACTAACCACAGCTCTTCATTAGTGGTGGGAGTGCTCATTCCTCCTCCACTGAATCTTCTTACACATGCAGTCTTTATCTAACTACCCTTCCCTTTCCTGTGTCACTCACTGCTGCTTGATAATATTGTGCCACAGAAAAAGCTTTTAATCATGTCCCCATTTATTCTCCTCTCCCCACACATAGCTGAGCTTGCAGACATAACACTTTTCAAAGGCTCAATTCTCAGAAAATTCCAACCCTCAAATACCCTTCTTAGTCCACACGTCAACACCATATCTCTGGGTCACACACAGAGTATAACACTGTATTTCTTTTGCAAGTTAGCTAAGTAGAAGAGATGAATTAAACTACAGTAAAGTCCCTCTTAAATTACATGCATTTTATTTTGGGGGAACAGCAAAAAAATGATTGAGAGAAGTTTCCAGGCAAAGTTTCCAAAGAAGAATTAAGATCAGCAATAGTTTTTTTGTTTTGTTTTGTTTTGTTTTGTTTTTTTCTTGAAGGTAAAGTGGTTTAAGGTAATTCTGTCTTACACTTAGACAAAATCCTCCCATCAGACTAAGGTGAAAAAAAATGGGCCACAGGAGGTTCTAGGAAAAGAAAGTAATTCAGTATTCTCATTAATAGGCAATAGGGAGCACTGTACATTTTCCTCACTAGAAGGAGGGACATTTCAAGAGAGGCCAACAAAAGAAAAAAGTAATTTTTTTTTTCTGGCTTTAAATAATTTGATTCCACTCAACATATTATTAAGTGAGAAATTACATAGGATAAACAACTTTGGCCTCTGGAAGCCATCTATCTAATACTGGAGGACTATAATGTAATAGACAATAGTATAATAAAAGGTAGTTGCTACGTGTCGAAGTTAGAAAATAGATCTTTACTCCCTAGGAAGTTGAGACACTTTATACATTCACAAATATTATGTAGCTTTTCGGTTACAGTTTACTGAACTCAAATCCTAAGAGTTAATCTTGTACGATAAAGTGTGAAGCTTGAAAGTTGACTCTGAACTTCAATAGCTACGAAAATCAGTCTTATTTACTTACTCAAATTAGAAGAAAGAATCACTTAATTCTGATCATTGTTTCATTACTTGTACATTAAAGCACAAAACAAATACAGTACTGCACTATAAATATACAAATTAATAGTAGTCAGTGCAGTTCAGCTGTAATATCTCGTAATATCTCCTACAAAGAAGAGACAGTGTTATCAATACCAGAATATTCACTTTTATACAGAACACTAGTAGTGAGAACTAGAAACATCACAAATATCCAGTTTGGCCTGCTATGCCCTTACTCTGATCTCTCACATGCTAAACTACACTATTGGATATTTCACTGCAAATTTATTCAGCTCAATCCTTCTTTATTTATATAAAGTGAACTTGCCCTGACACAGGTTTGCATAAGGAACAAGGGATCAAACATATGCAAGGTGCAAAAAATTCTGTGACATTCAACACATTTTCAGAGTTCTCAGATTCTGAAAAATTCAGAAAATTTAGATCTTGTGGAAAAGCAAATAACCCATACAAAGACAATTTAAAACTTCCTGTTGTTCCCATTTTCCAGGTGATTTCCTTTTACTAATGAATGTACAGCAGTGTTCTGTTGCTGCCTCTACTAGCTCTGTCTGTAATATCTGTAATAATAATTAAAAGATTTTACATTTCACTTTTTTTTTTTCAATATGAGTGAAGAATCTTAAGTACATTCTGTACACAGTAGCATAAACTCAATATACAGATTTGAATTACTTCTGTAATTAACATGAAATGAATCAGTCTCCATTTCGACACAGGCCTCATCTCATCAACTGAAATGCATTCAATGCCTTTGGTGTATTATGCTTTCCTTGACTGTCATGACACGAAGTTAAACATAGCTGAGCTGGCTATGTGGTGCAGTACTTCTGCATATCAAGTGAGTTACTGAGCTAACAAGAGGATGGGGAAAGGACTGAACTGCTTGTTGCACAGGTCACATCACATACATTTATGATGGCAACAGGTAGCACTACTGGGAAAGCTAAGAGGAGGTCAGACGGCTCTTCAAATTCTCTCTACTCCATTTTCCCTCATCACCATAAACTGTGCTAAATTAGTTCCATATACTGTGTGGGTGGATGGAAAACCAACAGGAGAAAAACTATTTCCCGTCTAGGGAGTGCTACATCTAGCTACATCTCTTTGAGATATCTTCTGCAGATCAACACTGCTGATAGTCCTCAATGAGACAGCAAATCTCCAGTTACTTTATCTGGCTTTACACTACACTAACGACTGAGCATTTTGTGTAAGAGAACTGCATAATAAGCAGTCTGAAATGAAACTGAACAAAAAGAAACATCTACATGTACAAATGTTACTAAATAAGAGGGCAATACAAACACAAAGAAGATGACTGTCAGTACACCCAGCTTCCCAATGAACTCCAAGCATAACATCCCTAGATAGGTCTAGCTAGAAGTGGGGAAGGCAGAGGTCTTATTTGAATCACTGGGGAAAATAGTCTTTGTCTGGTTTAGAGTTTGCAAGCTTATCACCTGATGAGCTTGAAGTAACTGGCTCCACAGTAACTAAAGGACAAAAAGGTACAACATCCTACAAGGGATCCTATCTTGTGCAAGGTGTTCTCCTGTGTTTACATAAGACTTCCACTCCAGAATTTCAAGTTTCCACGATGGTCACAGTAACTAAGATGTTAAACAGTACTACTGTAGTACTGACCCATGGGGTACACCACCAGTGACTTGCCTCCAGCTGGACTTTGTGTCACAGATCACAACCTTCTGAGCATGGCATTCAGTTAGTTTTTAATCTGCCTCATTGTCCACTTACCCAGGCCGTACTTCAGTCCATAAGGATGTTTTGGAAGAATGTGCTGAAAGCCTGAAAGCCTTACTAAAGAGAAGACAAGGAACAACCGTTCTTTTATCCACCAAGCCAGTCAGTTAATGAAAGAAGGCTGTCCATTTGATCAGACATGACTTTCCCTTCATAAATTAATTCTGACTATTCAAAATTAAGCTCTTGGTCTGTACATGTACACGTAGAAATGACTTCCAGGATTACTTGCTCCATCAAAAAAAAAAAAAAAAAAAAAAAAAAAAAGCTGTGACATCATTGGGCATAATTAGGTCCTTCTTTGATCAAGTCTACGTGGTGCTGATTAGTTGTCATGTATTTAACATGGATCCTTAATTATCAACCTTTTGCATTAAACTATAGGATACACAGGCATAAAGTATTGCCTGATTTTATTTTAAATTCATAGAGAACATGACTAATGAGAGCAAACCTGCATAAAGGAGGACTGGTAACCTGACTTCAGTCGTGAAATAAATAGAAAATCCAAATGCTACAGCAAGCCAAATTCACAGGTCTGATTCTGATTCAAGTCAAAAGCCACAACACGTGATATTTGCCTGGACTTCCACTAGGGAACATGATGGTCAACCAGACTTCATAGGACAGTAACAAGAAAGACGCTCAACAAAATTTCATATCCAGATTCATTTATCCATGCATACCTGTTTGTTATACCATCCACCTGAAAATGCTAAACAAATTAGAAATGAAGAAGCTATTTTATATGCCTATATTTAGAACTTTCATCAATCATAATTCCCTCTTGCAATGCATTATAAGAGCTCATCAACAAGATCTCCACACTGAAGATTATCTAATGGTATTTCCATGCATGCTATGTAACAGCTTTCTGACAGGTAATTCAATTACAATTATACTGTAGGAATGAAATTATCCATCTGCCTTAAAAGGTTTAGACGCAGTCTTGTCATTGATCAACAGAGAGGAAAGATTTGCTTCCGCTCTCCCTATGTTACTGACTTCTTCAGCATTCCCAAGTTTTCTAATATCACTAAACTTGCATTTCCAAGTTTTGATCCAATGATCAGCTGGACCGTTATCTAACTACCCAAATAAAACACAATGTTTCTGTGTTGTTTGATTCAATTTGTTTTCTCCTTACTATACAGACAGTATTTTATTCTACAATTGATGTGCATGAAAAATAATTTAATTAGAATATAATGTAACTGAAGTTAATTAAATTAATTAATTAATTTGAAGTTAATTAAATTAATTAATGAGTAACTGAAGTTACTCATTAAAATTAAAAATTGCTGATCAAACATCAACAGTTACACATGTAGAGCTAATGTGCGTACACTTTTGAGCCACAAGATAAAGATGTATTGTCATGTTTTAGAATCTTTACTGTTTGAATAAAAATAAATAAATAAATATTTATAAATATAGGATAATATAGTATACTGTCCAAAATGACAGAATTCCCAACCTGCAAAATTGAGAGAGTGAGGGATTCATCAATTCTTCTAGATTGATGGGGAAAAGGCGTTAGTTAGCTGTTTGAAGGATCTTTTCCTTCCTTTGGACTTGGGAGGAAAGGTCAGCTCATGCTGACAGAGCTGGTGGTAGAGTTGGTGGATATAAACTGCACTGTGACCTGAAACTTCAGTCATTCTGACCTTTAAAAGTAATCATACTGTACAAAACAACAGCAAAATTATTGCTTTCTTAGTGACAGCCCTAAAGACAGTACCTTGTATTTTCACATGCCTAACAGCTTTAATTTATAGCCCTTTTCAGAAATGCCATATGAAGAAAGATGGGGTTATATTGACTAACAACATTAACTAAAGCTACTGTTGTCTTAAAACAAGCAGTTGCATTTCATTCAGAAATTTGACACCACAGCTCTAAATATAAATAATTAACCAATGCTTTTCAGCTCATGTACCAATGTTAGAGGAGAACAGTTTAACTTCAGGTTACTAATCTGAAAGCTGGAGTAATCTCCAGTCACATTTCTCCATTTAAGATAGTTACCTCAGCTTGCTGGTGAACAGTTCTAGGATTCCTTCTCCTCAACTCAACAGAGAGAGAGACGGAGACACCCTTTCCGAAGGTGCATCTGAGCTTGTTCCGAAGGTGCATCTGATCTTGCTTGTGTATTCTGAATTCAGGTATTTTTCTCCTGAGTACAAAAGGCACCTAAAGCTACTACTAATTGGATGACTTAGTTTAGTGAGATGGCTAAAACTGGGACACCTTGCTAGAGCTTCTATATACTTACTAGGTTCTTCATAGCCCTCATCTCCAGAAGGTATCTGGAGAAAATAACTAGGTTCATGAAATTGGCAGTTCAAAGAACTTCTTGACCTTAAACTTATCATTACATACACACTTGTCATGGACACTGGGCTGACACACTTCCAGATGAAGATGATGGTGGAAATGTGTTTCAGTAAGATGGAAAATAGAGGGTTAAAAAATGTTCTTTTCCTTGCCCCTCATGCTCAACTACCCCATATCCTCATGCTTGATATAAGTTAACATCAGGTTCCTTGGAGGCAAAAAGAAAATTTGAACTTCAAATTACTAACAAAACTTGAACTTCAAATTTCTAATTCGTTGAATTCAAAGAAACATTAATTAAGGGCAAGAATCCATTTCACTTAATTTTAGATGCCTACAAGTAAACAACCTACCTTAATTAGTTATCTAGGGTTCCTATAATAATTAAAGCCAGAAAAGGACAATTCCCCCATCTTTGACATTTATCTGAAGATGAAGAAAACCATCCAAGATGACAGCTGTTTCCTTCCTTTTAATGATAATTCAGAGAAGTTAGATGAATAATTTAATGAATACCTAATCTTAGATGAATTCTACTGTACACATGCAGCTTTTAAGGCTAAAGTTGAACAGGATGAATCTCACTATGAAAAACTGTTTACAATATAACCAATCCTTTCCCCAAATTAACCCTCCACTTCCATGTAATTAGTAAGTTGTGCCAAGAAGTGATTAAGGACTATATGACAGAAGCTACCAGCACAGACACAGGAGGGGAGGAATTTAAGTTTGCCTCAGATCATCAGAAAAAAGCCTTTTCTTTTCTTCAGCATCCAACTTCCCTTTATTCTGACCTCACTAGATATAAAATTCCTACCATACATAATTTTTGCACATCTCCAAAGACTTTGACCTTTCCATTGCCACAATATCCAATCATCAAAAGAAACTGTAAACAACTCACATCAAAAATTTTGAACAACAGATGTTAAGCCATTGGATAAAATACTTCCCAACATAACATCAAAATGATTTTAAAATTTATTTCTTTGCATTTATTGGTTGAAATAAGCTAACTGCATTAGCCATCTCTCATTTACTTTATGGGTACTTTGGGGGAGCAAAACTACAGCAGGCTGAGATGAAAAACAATTATTAGTATCTTATGAATCTATTAATTTTGTCCTCCTATTTCTACTGAATGAGCTGCAATGCATATTACTACCATATATTTTATTCACTATGTAAGTACTACCAGAAGTTAAGAGAAAATTAAAGCAAGTAAGTATCAAGTGTCTCATGTCTTATGCATGGATTCTCTGGACAGTATCAGAAAGTGAAAGTATCTGAATTCCAACTACATCTGACTTTAGGAGTTTAGAGTGAAGCCAAACTCTCCCAGCTGAAGCTCCCATTGCAAACACGTGGTTTAGTACACCACCTTGGCCTATTCTGTATCCAATGTGCTCTGCTGCTCATTAAAATTAAAGAGACAGAATGAGAACAAAGGTCTGATCGCAGGTTTCCCTCTTACCACCATACGCAAGGTTACAGGTTCTTGTGGGTTGAGACCCTTTTGATATTTATGATCAGATGCTAGGAACCCAGGGAACCTTCCTGATAAAATCGTCTCAACACAGAGATAGTTATGGGTAAAAATCCTATTTTGGTCAAACTGCCAAAAATACTCTAAAAAGACCTAGTTGAGGAAATTCAGTATCTAGAAAATATACGTGTTTTGGAAAAATTAAACCCTTTGTAAGAGACTAGTAGTAAAAAGTTAGGCTACAATGAAATGTAGCATTTAAATACATGATCAGAACTTCAAACATGAGCAACTTCAAATACTTCCACTAACAGTGTTCTGCTGGATTATGGATTTCATTATTAATACAGATGTATTTCACCCAACTAAAACACATTTTCATACACTTGTGAACTTTCTTTAACAATAAAACAATAGTCGAACTAGTTCATACACAGAGCCCACTTTCTGACTTTCCCTAACATCCCTTTCCATTTTGTGAACAGATTAAAAACCCTGAAGGTGAATTTCTTGAATGGTATGTCTGTCTAGAAATGTTCCAATGTACTTAATGATGCCATCCAGACTTTCATCAGACTGATTTTCTCCATCGGGATAATTTTATTTTTTTTATTTTTTACCATTCCTACTTCATATCCTGACTTCTAGCACCTACAGTCATGTTTTTCTGAGTACAGACATTGGTAGATGTTATCATAGACAGAAGGCCAATCCTACAGCCATTATTGCTGGTGGGAGTTTTGCTAAGTTATACGAAGACAGGATCCTGTTTGTACATTTTTTAAAAATCCCTAAACTGAGAAGTAGCTTATTATCAAGGATGAAAGAGATTTGATTATTGATAATGTATCTATTTTACAGCAGAGATATAAGGTTACTATAGAAAAACTTGTTTCAAAGCCAATAATTCATCATGCATGAAAACAGCAAAACACAAGTAGGCAGGTATGGAGATAGACACACAGATGGAAAGAAATACAAAACTTTTATGTGATCAAATTCTTTATATGACAAAACTAGAAACATTTCTGCTGTAATATCATATTGGTGTATATATTACACTGATTCATAACCAGCAATGAGATAGGGTGTGTTCAAGTCCCACTTCCACAAATACATCACTTCATGGGAACTTCTGTTTTAGACACTTAAGTGCAAAAAAGTATTGTCATCTTAGGCTAGCAATGGAAGGCAGCTTATATGTAGACAGACAACATTTCCCAAGTTCTTCTGTGGTCACTTAATTTCAATTATTTCTAGTTGTATTTTGGCACAAAAGAGGGGGTGTGATACAATTGAAGCTGCGCTGAGAACTCACCTGATTCTGCCCCGAGGGCGTTCAGATTGCTCTGACATAAAACTTGTGCTGCTGAGGCGTGAGGCACTGCTGGTTCGGGAAATGGCTGACACATCACTGACATCACTATCTGATGATTTGGCAGAGACGTTATCACAACTTCTGTACTGATCTGTTTGTATGTTATACTAGAGATCAAGAAAAGAAAGGGTGAGGAGTCTCATCAAAATGCAGTGCATATACCGAGACAACAAATGACCTAAGTATGACAATTCTCTACAGCTGCTTTTGGATCTAACAAAATTTAATGAACTTCAGAGGAATACTTATATTAAATAATGTTTACATGTCTACTAAAGAAATCAAAAGCGGTATTTATGTAATAAGTGAGATACTTGAAATAAATTACAGCATTGGACTTTAAATAGGCTGCTGGACCTTTAGTACTCTCAAACTATAATAGTTAAGTATTTATGCAGTGGATACAAGAAGCTGGCACTAGAGGTTGCTTTCAATACCTATTATAAAAGCAAAAAAGTGTATTCACTACCTCAAAATATCTATTTGTATTATGATACTTGAGCACTAGTTGTGAAGAAAGCAAACAACAAAAATAATATTTGTTCTCAAGCAGATCAGTTCCCTGATCCGGTTGCACATGTGCACAAGTGTGAGAACCAGCAGAGGACCTGGCAGGAAGAGCATGTGGAGAAGGGTAGAAATTAGTACAGTGTCGTCAACACCAGAAGCTTAGGTTAGTTAAAACTGACTGCAACACCATATCCATTGCATAACACTCAAATTACCCACACCACCAGTTGGACATATATTAAAAAAAAAGCTTTAGTCCTAGTAATGTCACACTTACCTAAATTGCCAGCTTCCCAAAACTAAAATTCACTATGATTAGAGAGAAAGGGACCCTCAGCTGGGAAGGGACTGAAACAGTGCCATACCTTCTGGGGCATGCTATGTGAAAACTATGAACATGTGGAAACGTAAGGCAGTTTTTGACATGATGCTCTAGGGAGTTCATTTTCTGGATCTGTGCTCTGTAAACTTTTACATAAAACTTACTGCAGTTTTATGTGCAACTTACAGACAAAGCTGTGACTACTTGTGAATATCCTCAGCTGAACTAGACACTGGCTTTCAGGCAGAGCCAGCTGGCAAAAGGTATGACTTAAAAAGATTGGCAAACATGAGCTCAGGTGAATATACACCTAATGCAGATGCATGTATCACCTTCAAGCCATGAAACACAGTTTCCTGATTTTCCTATCCTCTACAAGAGGCATACATTTATTTTTTTTTGACTTATTACTCCCTACATTTGTACTCCAGTACATTTTGACAATCAGCTAACTCAGTAATGTCAGATAACCTCCCCTGAGGTTAGCACTATCCTGAGTGCTAACTTTAAGAGCATGAAAGAAGGGCTGGGAGGATGACAGGAAAAACAAAACAAAACAAAACAAAACAAAACAAAACAAAAAAAACATGACCTTGTATAGCTTTATCCCTCTCTTTCTTACAGATTCCCTGATGGAAGAGCACAGGCTACTTGTTAATTGCAATATCAGCTGAAAAGTTTTTTTCTGTTCCTAGTTAACTTTTTTTTTTTTTTGACATATAACTAACTTGCACTGCTGCCACTCAAAATTTTAATTCCTGTGAAAGATTATTTTCTTTTCTTTCAAATAATATGAACAGTCAGGGGGGGAGGAGGGAGAGAAACAGATTAACAAAATGAAAGCAATTTTGAAGTTAGCTTTTTTTCCCTTTCAGAGAGAGAAGTGCTCTTAAGTCAGTGAACATTAAAAGAATAATACTTTATTGTTGAAATACATCTGAACTTGTCATTTAGAATAAAAAAGTCACAAGCCAAGATCCACTTATTTGATATTTTCATTACAGAAAAGCCTGCATGTTTCCAGTTGGGATCAAAAATAACAATGTCCCACTCATCTAGAGTCCTACTGCTCTTCAGCATAACTCTGTGTATTTTTAATGCATTTCTCTGTCATGATACACTTAAATATTACAGAAAAATTATTCTGAAGCTTCAAAATTAAGTGAATTTTCAGTGCAGTCACTTCTCTTTCATCTCTATGTCTTAGGCAGTTAAAGTTTATGTAACATTTCCATTCCAAAGTACAATATTTAATCTCATTTGGAACATAGCTGAAGTGTGCAGCTGGCTTCAAATTCCCATACTATCTGCACTGTTTGTCTGCTTCGGTATTACAAAGACAGACTTTCTTTCAATGTAACTGTCTGAAATATAAACATTTGAAATGCAGTTCTTCCATTCACTTTACCACCTATGTAGTCACTGCTTCTGCATCAGCAATAGGTGAAAAAAAGGGGTATGATGAACTGCAGACGTGTTGACACCAGTGAAAAAAGCACAGACACAAATATAAAGTGTACTTTGTGGATACTCATAAAAAAGATAGAGAGCGACTTCTTGCTCAATCATATGGGGGAATGGTTTTAAACTAAAAGAAGGGAGATTTAGATTAGATGTTAGGAGAAAATTCTTCACTCAGAGGGTGATGAGGCACTGGAACAGGTTATCCAGAGAGATTGTGGTGCCCCATCCCTGGAGGTGTTCAAGACCAGACTGCCCAGGGCCTCATCCAACCTGATCTATTGGGAGGTGTCCCTGCCCACAGCAGGGGGGTTGGAAGTATGTGATCTTTAAGGTCCCCTCCAACCTGAGCCATTCTATTATTCCATTCTATGATGATACTTTCATAGTTCCTTAATGACTAACAGCATTAGCAATTTTACTGATTATAAGGCATTATAGAAGTAATTTAATAATCCGTTATTTATATTCCATATTATTAAGATTTTATATTTCTAGATTTCTCAGCTCAACCTGTGGTGAATAGAACAGTTCAGAGATTTGAAACTGAAGGAGTGCCTCCTCCTTTACAGAAAAAGCCTCAGGTGACTAACCTCTGAAAAAACATGCCTCATCATGTGCTTTGAATAACAGAATTAAATAAGAAAATTAAATGGGGATTGAAATGAGGAAATTAAAATGCAGAAAGAGATACAGACAAGAACCATTAAGGGCTAGGTTCACTGAGGGACCTACTCAAGTCTTGAGATCATAGCTGCCTTTGAGTCACCTTACTCTAACAAGGAATTTTGTCAGGAAACACTGAACCATGGCACAAAGCACCTTGAGTTTTACGACTATTTGGTTCCTCCAAATGCTGCTGGGATTCAGTGCCTGGCACCTTGGCCCTGTTTGTGACTCCTACCAGCACCTGTACAGCAAAAATGAGCAAGTCATCCAATGGAAAAGTTGTGGTGAAGCCCAGGAGTCAAACAAAAGGATCTTACTGAATTTTGTGAAACCATATCCATCCATCTTGGAGTGACTGTAGTGTCAATATGATACACGGTAAATATTTTTCACTTGACTGTTGATGAAGGGAGATCAAAAGAAGATACCGATAACATCAGCCTCCAAGAGGATTCCTTTCTATGCATATCCTTAGGTGCCTTGCCCAGCATCACATAAACTTTGGCAGTCAGTATCCTATCATCCTGTCTCCTACACAGCCTACCGTTGTAGACTTTAACTATGAAATTAAATCCAGAGTGCCAGTAAACTGATGCCATGACTACACTTGCTTTTTATGCTAAATTCTTTCCAGTCGATCACATACAGAGTTAACTGAGTTGGTAGTGCATCTAAATATAGAATGATGTCCTTTTAAGTAGGCACTACAGTACTCTGATCAGTGACTGTCTTGAATAAACAGACCTTCTTAAAAAAAAATAAAAAATGTGTTGCACGTTCTCTGGAAAGCTGGAACAGCTGTAGCATGGTATTTGTGTTCTGTGTGTGGCATTTGTAATGAATACGTATTGACTTTTTAATTAAGAGCATAATTAAGATGTTCTGTCATTTACATCTGTGCAAATGCAGAATTATGCCACCAAAGTGTTCTGAGTCTCTGAAACACTTAAACAGCAAATATATATAACAGTGATAGTAGCCACTTCCAGCCTTACCAATGTACAAGGAAGGAAGGAAAACAGATATTTAAAGTCCTTCTTTAAACCCTTTTGCCAAATCCAGAGTATTTTGTTTTTGTTTGTTTATTTGTTTTTCCACTTGGCTTTTTACGGTGTAAGAGGTTTAGATGAATTATGGAGTTCTTTCACTGAAACTGAAGGAAATAAAGATGTGAGGTCTTTGAGGACAAGAGCCTTTGAGGTCTTAGAGCACAAGAGACATCAAGACCTATACACATGCTGTACAGCAGTTAACTTTTTCAAAATCCATTAACACATGTTTAAAACCCGAATGTTTAAAATGTTTACTCACTCACTGCACCATGTATGTTTGAAAAATAGTCCGTGACTACTGAAACTGAGTGGGAAAAATTACAAAAATGTAAGAAATGAACAAGATAGATTTGAAATTGTGAAGGCCATGTTCTAGTACTTCTGGAAAAAAAAAAGTTTTTTTTTTTCAATACAAAAGAAAACAAATTTAAATGTAAGAAATTAATTTTTTAGACATGTAACTCACTATTGCAAGGAAGATCCAGTCCTTACAGATGAAAAAATTTTGAAAGGTTTGAAGAAGGTTGGGTGTAATATACCATGCATATATGCAAATGCTAAAATAGAGGAAGGATTGAATCCATGTGAGCCAATTGCTCTGAAAAGCTGAAGAGAACATATTCTCAGTGTACAGCACAGTGTAATTTCTCTAAGAAATATAAATATATATTTTCTGAAGAAATAGACAAAGGGAGGGAAAAAAAGGGAGGAAAGAAAGGAGTATTTCTTTTAAAGAGGAACAAATTCTGCTTGCAATGGCTATTTATTTTACAGCTACTTAATATTTCTTTCTCACTATTCTAAAATGTCTATTAGACCACTGAACAATTTTTCTTCTTAAATTAAAGTAAGTCTTGCTCCTGCAAAGACTTTTCACTGATTTTGGCACCAGAAATTAGATATTGTCTTAAGTGCTTTCACTCATTAGCTTTACTGCATCACCTGCCATGATATTTTCATTAGAACTGCCTCATCTTCATCTGTCTGGTTTATTTTTCATGATTCCTTCAACATCTTCTGAGGACAAAGAAAGATAGCAGCACTAGGCTTGCTTTAACAACATATTAATCAAAGTGACTACTATCACCATAGCAATATGAAGCAAACAGCTACATCACTGAATATAGTACAGAGTGTTAGAATGTGCTAATATAATTTGTTCTCAGCACTTAACAATTTATTGTAGATTGGCTCATCGTACTACAAAAGATGATATAGAAAATACATAAGAAGTTAAAGATTTTTGTATTTAAAGTCCAAAAAAAGTAACTCATTCTCTTTAATACTTTTTTAGCATGGAAAGGAGCACATATCTGTTGGAACATGACATACCACCAAAATACTTTTCTTATAACAATGGACAGAAAATTTTCTTACTCAAAGTTTTAGTCATAGATTAAGAAAAAAAAAAAAAAAAGCAAATAAAAAATATTTCAGAGTTCTTTCCATCTAGTACCGATCATGCTGAAATTTCAATTTTGATTTCATTTCCACATACATTTAAAAATTAAAGTTAATAACAGAAACAGAAAGACAAGGGAAATCGGTAAAATTGCAGTTTGATGTTTTCCAACCATTTAACTAAACATCAGATTTACATTAGTCTTAGTCAGAGAAATACACTGAGGAACTACAACAATATTTATGAGGAGCATAAATAATATTTACGATAAATATTTAAGAGTCAGGATTTTTTTTTTAAAAAAAAGTATCTCATGATGGAAAAATATGAAATTTAAACTGATCTGTAAGCACAAAAAATCCAGATCAGAAATCTGGCCTTTTATTTAGGAAATACCCTAATTAATATGCAAACTCTGGCTTCTGACCAGTATCACAAAATGGCCAAAGTTGAAGGGACTTCTGGAAATCACCTGGTCCAAGCCCCCTAGCTCAAGCAGGGCCACCTAGAGAAGGCTGCCCATCCCTTTTTTTTTTTTTTTTTTTTGTGTGTGTGTGTGTGTGTCATTAATACCTGGCAATTTGGAAATTGAGGACTTACAGCCTATTTCTCTTTCATTTGAGAACTGTTTTATTTATTTAAGTCCTATGCTCCCAGTGAGGTGGTCTCAAATAAAGAAACATCCTTATTAAAATTGTCTTAATATTTAACTGTAACAAGACCTTCAACAATTTTTTCAAATCCATTAGATGGTACAAGGTAGATGCCTATTTGCCTACTACACATTCCTAAGTGAACTTCTGATTTTTCTGTACTGCTGAGTACCTTGTGTTATTCATTATTTCAACTTGGGCCTCCAGGAGCATCAAGTCTGTGAAACAAAGAGAAGTGGTACTGAAGGGGAAGGGACAAAAAGTCTGGTTCTGCACTGCTAATAAATGCCAGGAGCATCCTGATGTCCTCAGCTGTTGAGAGGCCGACAATGTTTGATGTTTTCTGTGTGGCACTGGTTTCCAAAGGAAAGACCATCTCTTTTAAAATGTAATAAAAGTTTTTAGCTCTTACTGATATGAAGAACTTCATAGAAATGTGTCTCTTAAGGCACGAAAGTCTAAATTTATAAAAGCTGTAATTTTCTTCCAACTACTACTATTCGGAGATTCGGAGACCTTATTTTTAATGCATACAGTTGTTGAATGTGGAATGTGTCCTTTTTTTTTTTTTCTTTTTTTTTTTTCTTTTTTTTTTCTTTTTTTTTCCCAGAGAACTTTTACATTCACAGTGCCATCCCGTGGTCGCTCGTTGTAAACACCCCACGATCGTGTCGGCCTCCATGGCAGTGGAAGAACAGCACTGCAGGAACACTTCCCTTACAGCCACCTACGGCTGTTTTTGTCTTTGCTCTTTATTTAGACTACATAAAAGCAGTGCTGCATCTCTAAAAATGAAACAAAGTCTAAATAAACATTGCCCATCCCGACTCCTGCAGATGTTTCCACTTTTTTAGGTTTCACAGGGCAAAATGAGATTAGCCCCTCACAGCTTGACTTGTGAGAGGCAGAGATCTCTGAGATTTTTAGAAGATTGCTCAGAGGTTTATATGGTTTTAAACCTACATGGTTGGGGGATATCATTTCAGCATTATCAAGAAAAATCTATATGTTCTCTCTTCATTCATGTAATTTCATATACACAATTATCAAAGGAAGTCCTTACATTATTATTAGAAAACGAAATCAATGTAACCAGAACATATTTCCAGAAAGGAAATACTTTATCTATGACATTATTAAGATGCAAAAATATTACATAAATATGAAAAAATCTGCATGAGATTGGATCAAATTGTGTCTATCTCTCTATATATCAGACAACAGAAAGGGCGCAGTGAAGAATAGAAGACCAGGGCTTTTTTCAGCCTCCAGGGATTTGCAGGCCTGAGGTTTCCAAAGCTCAAGGTGACATAGCTTTGTTTAACACGATCTGTCATCCTTGAACAGTTTTTCATGTGTTCTGCTTTTCACAGATGTAAAAAGGTGTATAAAATTTTAAATAAACATGTTTATGCCTTCAATTTTCAAGTCAAAGTATCATTTGAATATGCTAACTTTACCTTGGTATATTGCTCACGCTCATGTTCTTGACTAGAACCAGACCCTGATGTCTGATTATAACGGTGCACTTTCATTTTCATCTGTCTCGTTCGCTCCTCCACTACTAAGCTTGCTGCAAAAACACACAATGAAAATCAATTAAAAAGAGAGAAAAAACTTTGGGAAAAAAAATGGTTTAGCAACAATTTTAACTTATTTCCATCTCAACAAAACAAAGAAATGTACAAACATGTAGAACAAGCAGGGCGTAAACACATCACAAAGGAACACTAAGGTCAAGAAATCAACCACTTTCATTGCCAAGAGTCTTTACCTGAAAATGGGAAGACATCCCAGTTTCTATACATTATCAAAGTGGTGCAACAGATATGGAAAGATTGAAAGAATTTAGGTGGTAGGCTGAATTATAAACCTGTTAATCATTCTAGATGCAGAGGGCATAAGTCTATGACCACCTAACGATGTATATGCCTAACTGTAGAAAATACTACAGTAGCATTCTAAGAGTTAATGCATTAAACAGGTATTAAAATTTACTTTCAAAGTAACTAAGTCCTATTACTATATTAAAACATAACTGCTCACCATACCTAAACATTGTTTTTAAGAGATAATCTCTCCATTCAATCTGTCACTGTAAAAATACATATTGTTTTTAAACATAAAGTCCTTTAAAAATGCTACTTAATTCTCTAATGCTTATTTCTGTTTCAAAGAAGTTGTATTGTATCTTCTTGTATTTTAAATTCCCCTGTGATAATGTTTGTTTAAAAAATTAATCTTAAACCTTCAAGAAGTTTTGATTGTATAAACAGCATCTTCTTCAATTTGAACAAGTTATAACAATTAATATTGGCTGTGCTTGCCACTGGAAGATGCCCTCACACTAAAGGAAAGATTGGTGTGAAAGCACCTGGGCTAAAGCTTCCTTAAAGTAAGTTAACCTTTGTGGTAGTGCATAACTTTCAGAGGGAACAGCATATTCTGCCATCCTTAAACTTGGTGGCACTACAAATGCAAAGGAATACCAATAAAACCAAAACCTTGAAAACTGGCATTTCATAACAGTTCTAGAACTAGACACAAATATTCACCAGTCACTATTCTAATTTACTGGAGCACTCAGTATGTTCATAGGTTTTCACAGGTTATAACATCCGAGAAGAACGACTTCTTTTAGCTGAAATTTTTTGTGTGGTCATAAGTTCAAGATGGATGTTTTATTTGGGAAAACCCCTGCAAAATCTTTTTTTTCTGCTTTTAGGTCAATCATGGACCTACATGATTCTCTCCAAAGATTAGTTTTAAAAGTCAAGATTTTTGTAAACAGCCCCTCCCAGACCAGTGACAGGAGACAGACACCAATTTAAAAGCTGCATGGAACTGATTTTCAATCACAAAACACAGAATTTTAACTTAGGGGAAAACAGGCACACTATCATGACGTTTACAGATCTGTTTTATGAATTAAGGGGTACCAAAGTTACCATATGTGGGTTTTGTGCTGCTAGTTAACTGTGCGATTCTTTACACATCTACTTTGTAGTTTGTTCTTTGCAAGCACAAATATACACAAAAAGAAAGCACTATCCTCAGGGTTGGATATTTTAAACTGTGTGCTCTTGCACAAACCACAATTGTGGATGCACATGCCATCCATAAAGTGCTTGTGGAATTCATAGATTGTCTATGCACTGGTTGGATATGAAAAAAAAAATATACAAAGATATCACATTGTGAAAAATATGTTGTTTTCATGTCCTTCTTCCATGTTTCATATTTAAAAATAGGAAAATTAAATACGGCAAATTTCATTAAAGTTCTGCTACAGCTACAAATTTAAGGCAAGAGATAAAATTATCACCATAATCTTCAACCTCCCACACTGCAGAGGGTCCAACCTAGGAAATTCTGCACATGCAGAATGTCACACTGGGCCCAGTGATTATTCCAGATGACTAATTATGTTGGTAAACGTGTACCTTAATTGCAATGAGTCCAGTTCCACCATCAGATATGCAGGCACAGCTCCAATTACTTCAATGGAAGTTGCATGGAGGTATCTGAAGGCAAAATTGAGCACTTTAGGTGAAATTTTTAAAGATGGCCTCTTCTTTTATGGACAGATATGAAAGGATTAAGATATGTCAATTAGTGACTGAAGTCAAAAACTCAGATATCTTAATCCTATCATACATGCACAAAAGAGACTGAAGATATAAAAATCAGAGGGAATATTGAGACCCCTTTAAAAATTTGGCCCTATAGGTGTATTGTGCACAGGTTACACTAAAAATAACCCTTTCACTGTGTGACTGTTAGGTGCTTCACCCTTTTAACTGTATACACTATACTAAAAAATTTATACAGAAAAATGTTAATCTGTATTATTTACAATACCTGAAAAAGAATATTCTATTATCTAAAGAGACCCTAGTCCAGTGAGTATGCACAAAAACTACTGCAGTCAAGAGTGAGTAAATTGTCAACCTTGACTTAGTAATTCTTGATTTTACTTGTGTTTAAATCCTTAAGCACACACTTCTGTTTTCCATTATTGGATACCATTATATAAAGTAACATGAGAAAATTGATGAGGACTGTAAAATTAATCTAAATATTCTAAGAGAGAAATTTAATTTTGTGCATGGAGCAAAACGTGCCATTAGCAAAAAACATTCAGACTTACTTCTAAGGAAGGAATTGGGGGAAATGCAAGTCTGCTGTAGAAAATATAACTATGTTCTTTTTAGCTTTGCTCACCATGCACTTCTGAGCATATGCTATACCTAGTTCTGATGGAAAATTTTGTCTGCCTGAAAAGTAGACTGGTCTACTCTTTACATGCTAATTACAGGAAGCAGGAAAAAAAATCTAACACAGTAGCAAAACCACATGAGCAGAAGCTGTAACAACCATAAGTGACATCACCATACAATCACAGTACTTTCTTGGAACACAGCTGGTTACCACAGGTAATGAAAATTTGACATAAACAATACTACAAGAGCTTCATCTGTCTCTGAAAAAACATGAATCTACTTTCTTTTAGAACATCAGTATTTGCAGAATACTTTTCCTGGAACTCTTGAGAGGTAGGACTACACCGTAAGTACACATTGAAGCACTGTAATCCCCAAACCTCTAAATTTTGCAGTGGCCATATAATTCTAAATATGGAGATTTACCACAAGCATCTCCGATTAGTGGTACAGCTACCATCAATGTCAGTTGTGTCAACACATCACTGTTTTTGGTGTCAGAAGTCACCCTTTGAAAAGGTATCACCCTCGTTGCTTTAACAGCTGTTGATGCAAATCTGAGATCAATCAGTAAAAGTATTGAAAACAGAAAGATCATGAAGTGGACTGCTAAAATAAGAGGTGCAAGTTTAGAGCAAAGGATTTTAGGGAGTTTTCTTATGTACATCTTGTGAAGCTTGTACAACAATTATGTACATAAACAATCAAGCCATGCAGGAGAGAAAAGACAGACATACAAATGGAATCAAAATAGTATTCTTCAATCCCGTTAATATATTTAGAAACCATTCTGATTCCTGTAATGCCAAGAGTACTTGGTCTGGCTGGGATGGAGGTAAATTTCTTAACAGCAGCTCCATACAGTGCTGTGTTTCACATTTGTGTCACTCCAGTATTTTAACTATTATTGTGCAGTGCTTTCACAGCTTCAAAAGCTTCTCTGTTTCTCATCCTGTCCCTCAGTGACTAGGCTGGGGGTGGAAGCAACCAGGAGGGGACAGCTGACCCCAGCTGACAGTTAAATGACCATGCCATTTGACATCATGGTCAGCAACAATACTGTCTTTCCAAGGTAGCCATTCCTTGGAGATGGGCTGGGCATTAGTCTGCTCTTGGGAGGTGGTAAGCAACAGCTTTTGCATCACTTGGCAGTTTGCTTTTTTCCTTTTTTTTTTTTTCCTTTCATTTATTAAACTGTCTATAACTCAGCCCACAAGTTTTTACACACTTTTGTTCTTCCAGTTCTCTCACAGCAATTCCATCCAGCTGTGGAGGAGGCTGGGAGCAAACAGACTGTGGATGCTTAATTGCTGGCTGGGGTCAACCCAGCAAGCTACCAAGAATTAACTGCCCAGTATAGTTCTGAATAGTTTTCCATCAAACAAAAAGAAGTTCCCTTAGTTATCACTTAATTTATTATTCAACTCACTGCTAAGTCCCATCTGCCTTCCTCTGTGAATGGGATTCAAAGCAAGAAGATCCTGTCTACTGTGCACCCTGTACTGTAATTCATGACATGTCTTGATGGATTCTATGTCACATGCTGGAAATACAGCTAATGTCTAGATTTCAAATCTTTGTTGAGGTGATAATGGTATGAGAAAAAAAAAAAACAATTTAACATAAGTACATAATGGAAGAGGGCTTTTTTGTTTGTTTGTTTGTCTTTACTTACAATCTCACAAAAATTCTGCATGTATTTCTTGTGATAATACAAGTTTTCATTAACATTAAAAACAGTTCTTGGTACATATTTCCATCATAGGGAAAGGGATTTCCTCTTTTTACTAAAAGCTTATAAATTACACATTCTCTTTTGTTTGTCTAAAATATGCAAATCCATACAATGTTACTAACAGAAGGTAAGAAATAAACAACTACAATTCTTGTTTTCAGCCTGCAAACTACCCTCAGAGAAAATTTATGTATTAATTTTAAAGGAGATAGCCATCTCTTATTTTTTTCCAAGAGATTATCTGTTTACTAAGAATTTATGTCATAGAATGGTGTGGGTTGAAAGGGACCTTAAAGATCACCTACTTCCAACCTCCCTGCCATGGGCAGGGACACCACCTGCTTGCTCAAAGCCCCGTGAACCTGGCCTTGAACACTTCCAGGGAAGGGGCATCCACAGCTTCTCTGGGCAACCTGTGCCATTGCCTCATGAACCTCAGAGTAAAACTTTCTTCCTTCTATCTAATGTAAATCTACCCTCTTTCTAAATCTATATCTACCTTTTATTTTAAAACCATTTAGTTTAAAACCACTTTACTTTAAAACCATTACTCTTTGTCCTATCAATGAAGTTCCTGATAAAGAGTCCCTCTCCAATATACTACAGTCATACTCCTTTTAATATGTCAGGACTACAGTAAGGTTTATAGAGTTACATCTGATAGCATCAACTAGTTGACATCCCTCATCTCTATCTATGTCCTCAGAGAACTAGTATATATTTAAACCCCTATCTGGTGTTCAACCAATGATAGGTTAGACCTAGCTAGAATACTAACCTTTCAGAATATATGCTACCTTATGTAATATATGTACAAAATAGCAGAACCATAAGCAATATACCATACTAAAAATGTGTTATGGCAGATTAAAAAAAAAAAAAAAAAGTTTATTTTTTTTTCTCTTTTTGTTTTTTAAAAATATTTTACCAAACTAGTAGATAGATAGAATGCTGCATATGGCATATTTCTGCCATCCAAAGAATGTGAATTTAATAATGCACAAAATTTGACTTTAAAATAACTTCAACCTACACTGGTACCAAAACCAGACTAAGAGCAGTTTTATGAAAGTCAGTGAGCACTACCAAACCTGCATTAGCAGTAGTGAGCAGTGCCAAAGAAACTGAAGTAAGAAGGGGAGTTTTTAAATCCCCTCTTTAAGGTTTGAAAGAAGGACTAAACTATATATTATGTGCATAATTTCTTAAATGACATAATGCTGTAAGTGCCCATCTACTAAACTGATCACTTAATGTATGAAACATGGGTTCATTTAAATAAGGACTGTACACAGGCAGCAATACTGACCTAGCATGGAGCTTGTCTTTTATAGCTCTCTAGTCTTTAATTTGCAAGTTTACATGTTTAGATATCCATCTCTTTCACATTACAACGATTATCAAACACTGCCTAATTCTGCAGAATTTGAAAAACTTTGAATCTTGACAATAAATATTTCAAAAGAACTTGCTCATACATTTGAAAAAAGGGATTATGATTATTTTAGCACTGGAACTACCTCCTATGTAGCCGTGTAACCATCTTGGATTCTTGACCATCACCAGATTCTAAGGAAAATCGTCTTCCACCCAACACTGAACTGCAGCCCGTGCTACACATGCACCTCCAGCAAAATGTCACTATTTTGGAAGTGGATACCTGCTGCTTTCCAGCAAGTAAGAATGCAAGAGAGGAGGGAAATTCTGGCAAGGTAACATGAAGAAAAACTTTCTCACCTCTTTGTGGCTACAAAAAGAAGACCAAATTCTTAAATACCTTAAAGAGAAAGGGAATTTTAGGACATTGAAAAGAAAATATGGAAACTGGAAGATACGCAACTTAGGTCAATAGATTCAGATATTTTAGGAAGACTGTAATTCCAAGCATACCATTGTTGAAGAAGATTAAGGGAGAAGTCATGAGAATTATATAAAGTCCAGAATACAGTCTTGCAGAAAGAGATTTAGGAAATGACTAAAAAGAAAGCAGATATGCGACTTGATGGGGGCTGTAATTATTTACGCGTGGGAAGATTTCTAAGAGTAGAAGGCTCTTTAGTTGAACAGACACAGGTTCAATAATGTCCAGTAGTTAGGAAGAAGTTAAAGTCAAATAAGTAATATGACATGTTTAAAAAAAGCGTTTAAGCACAGGAACAAATTTTAATTGCTTGCAGTGATTATGTGAAAATACCTTTCTAAAAGGTCATTCTTGCTTAAACCTAAATATGGGCTTAATGCCAAAACCACAGGTGACATACCTGGTCCGTGATTAAAGCTGATAACCACATTGGTCTTTTTAGGACTACAGAAAACCCACGGGTGTCTTAGCACTGGCTATACCAGTTCTTGTAATGGTAACAGCTGCAACAAACACAGAATCCTCCAAGTCATAGAATCACAGAATGGTTTGGCTTGGAATGGACTTTAAAGACCACCTAGTTCCAACCCCACTGCCATGGGCAGGGATACCTTCCACTAGACCAGGCTGCTCAAAGCCCCATCCAGCCTGGCCTTGAACACTTCAAGGGATGGGGCATCCACATGCCCTATTAATTGTTGGAGTAAGCTAAAAAAATAAGAAAAAAATGGCATCAGGAGTTAAGATGGCTGTAACCCTTGACAGCTTTCTTTATGAATCAAACTTTAAGTGAAACAGTCTAAAAATCTGACAGATTTGCTTATACAAAAGCAGTCACTGAAAAGTAAGTTGAAATGAAAATTTATCTCTTTAAAACTATTTTGTGATAGCTTTCTAAGAGCACTGTTAACTCCCATCATATCTCTAAATGCTCAGGATTATTTATTTATTTTTAATGTATTTCACTAGCTCTTTCAAGAAGCTGAGGTTCAGGACATCCAAAAGCAACACAACAAATACTGGATTGCTGGCAGCAGCCAGAGGAATATATTGCTTATTGCCAGGACTATTAAGGTACAGATCTGCCAATTAGCAACAGAGATTGCTACTCTGCCCCCATGTGGTTTTCTCTCCATTAGTGCACAGCACATTTTGGCAGGGCAACAGAGAACTGCACCTATCCCAGAAGCCAACAGAGATCCAACCTGTTCTCTCTCAGTCTACATATTCTTCACACTAAGATGAAGAGTTGAACAGTGACAAAGAGCTACAATGCAGTGCAGAGGCCTATATGCCTTTCCACACTGAAAAGTCAGGAGTGCTGCCCTCATTGTGCTGCTTAGATGTTCTATGTTTGGAAACGGGGGGAAAAAATGCGGTATCTGGACTGAGACAGTGAAAGGTAAAAGCAGGAGAAGAAATGGCAGAGGCAATATCCAGAGCAAAGGAAAGGGAATAAAGCAGCAGTAGGACTTGGATGGGAGAATTCCCCAGCACAGCAGGTAAGGGAAAGGAAGAGGGGAAGGGAGCACTCATAGAAGAGAGGGAACAGACGCTGGTGGTGGACTAGGATGAAGCATTTCAGAAATAACAGAGAATCTCTGAGTTATTTCTTCTCAGCCTTCAGGCTGAATTTTGCAACATTATGCACATAAGAAGTATCCCTGTGATAATTTTCAGGACTTTAAAAATCCACAGAAAGATAAGCTGGAGAATTAAAAACAAATGAAAAGAAAACAAACAAACAAACAAACCAATTTTGAAATCATGAGCAGATGGATGTTTTGAAATGTAAGGTTAGTAACACTGAAAAATCAATTTGTTTTTAAGATTTAGAACTTGTTACCACTTCTCTACATATATGAGCTTAAAAAGCATGTATCAGCTACACATTGTAGATAGTGAGGGAGATGTCCTGCAGCAGCTCTCTACCTGACTAGAAAGTATCGTGGCCTCTGTAAGCTTGTGTGCAAGGGTGTGTTCATATTTGTAGTATACTCGTTCCTTCAATAACTATGTATTTTGCCATATAACATCCTGTAATCCCCCATCTCCATCTGCCACTCACCAACTTTCCCTTCTTTGTATCTCTTATACTGTGCTGGGGAAAGTCAGAGGTGACGGGGGCTACTAATGTAAGGCAGCTGAACTTCAGGTTGTGCATGGCCCCCCAGAACTGACACCACTCCACTTCCCCAGCAACTCATCTGCCCAACTTTTTTGTGCCTTTGGGCTGCATCTGCATTCAGCCCTATGCTCCTGTGAGCCAGAGGAACCCAGGTGCCCAGAGATCCCACTACCTTCTACACACTGCCAAAACTTGGGCCAAATCCATCCAAATCCTGTGGAAACCAGAGCTTTCACAAACCTCTTACAGGCATGTTCTAGTTTGTCTGTATAAAATCAATTGTTTTAAACAACAAAACATCCACTGCGGTCCAAATCACAGAGCAAGGTTTGTGAACTTGAAGAATCACAAATAATAAATTGACATAATCAATTTGTATTGTTCTGTTTGAAAGAAATACTGATACTTAAGAAATGAAAAATAACAGAAATAAATTACAAAATTAACCATTCTTAGGACTTTCTTAAGACATTTCATGGTACATAACACTGCAACATAATCTGCAATTGCTTTTACTTAATTTAAACACTATTTCTTTTTCACTTTATTTTTTATGTTATTGTGAAAACATATTCCCCAGTATAGTCTGGGATGTTGGAGTTCATAGCTAGTAAAACAGCTGCTGTATTTTACCTAAGGAAGTATGAACACATGAGTGGGATCCATCCTTTCACAATATAAAGAAGTTGTAGTAGATATTCTGTTTCAAGTTGAATGTGTAATTTGGCTTTGGCCCACCAAAGACTTTTTTGAGATCAGAATTTCCCCAAATCTGAAGGACTCAACTAGAATTTAGAAAAGGTTAATCTGATGTATTAATGTTCTTACTGTTAACATGAAAATGGATTAAATTGTTCTTTTTTCTCTCCGAGGTTCATTCTGACTTTGAGATGACTCCTACTTTTGGAAAAAAAATAAAAATGGGACCTCTCTGCAACATGCCTTGGTGGGGATGTGACTGGCTGTATTTCTCACTTCATGGCACAGCCTTGTTAGCGCTCCCTGACTCACTGATATCAGCACATGCTAGGGGGAATTCATAAGAGGTCAAAGCTATGCCCATGCAGGTTGTCTGCCTGCCCACAGAAACCTGCCCTACAACACCCCCAGCTTTCTGAGTGTCAAGGGCTTGTCATGCAAATACAATACAGCTCATGTTGAACTAACTTGTCTTCAGAATGTCTCTGCATAGGAAGGACAGTTGCTGGCCATCAACATCTCCAACTCTTCCTAAGCCCCGACCTATGAAACATCCTTCACAGATGCAAAGAGCTATGGCTGCATCATCACAATTGTATTAGAACCAGCTGTTGTGCTGATGAACTTTAAATCAATCATGCAGCTTCTGAGCCATGTGAAGTGCTATGACTACTTCTGGTAAGCCTAGCATATCACATTTCTATGGGAAAATCAGAAATCACAAAAGAAATGACTTTCAGGTTCTAAAGAGGGATAGCAGATAGCATATAGAAACTTAAGAAACATCCTTTTCACCTGTTAAATACTGTTAGCTAAATACTATATACTGATATGGAATATATTAAGAGAAAAGCCAGTATAAACAGTTGCCAAACATTTGTAAAAAAATCACATAAATATTTACCTTTTGTGGAAGAGTTAAAATTCTCTTGTTCTTCAATGAATTAAATGCACGGAATGATGGGAACAGAAAAAGAAATCAGCAAATTTAAAGTTAGATAAAGAAATGTGTTACATGTGACAATGGCATGTACAGTAGGCAGTACTCCAACATATGTAAAAGTAATGTAGAAAATTAAAATGATAAACTATGACAAATAAAGCCTATGACTTTTTCTTTAAAATTAACAGGAACAATGAAGTTACTGAGATTCAGATTGTGGACTCTTTAAATATTCTACTAAAGCAGTATTACAAATGTTACAAATGACATAAAATCTTAACATTGCTTTAAGTATCATTCTAACTCCTGAACCACTTCTAGATTCTGAAGACTTTTCTGTAATACTGAGTGTGACAAATTTATTTTCTGTTAACTGAAAGCATAAAAGATTATGAGGCTTGAATTAATTTTCAAGAGTTAGCAATGCTAAGAGAAAAGTCTCCTATGAGGGTAAAGATTCCACAAGCTGCCTCAAAATATGCAGTGCCACCTAAGAATTTCAAAATAAAACAAGAAATATGAAGACAAAACAAACAATGCTAAAAGACTAAAAACTAAATCTTTTTCTTTTGCCATTCAATGATGGATCTAAAAAATGGTTTTAACTGCAAGGGTTTGATCTTATACCATTATTCAAGCCAGATTCTCACTGCAATGACATTTCAATGATCAAGTACATATACATTGAATAGTTTTCTCTAGTTATATTTAAAGATCTTAATTAAATATAAAAAGATATTTGCAACTCTAATCCATTATTTCACAACACACTGATTTTCCATATGAAATTCTGATTCTTTTTTGTTAAAAGGAACACTGGACATGAAAACATTTAATTCCTGTAAGTTGTAACTACCACTGAAGATTTGTACATATGTTTATATACATATTATGCATATGCACTTTATAAAAGTAATCCCCCTTCATTACCAATAATCCCCATTCATTACCAATAGAGACTTCAGTGCAGCTTTCCTTCATGAAACAGCAGCACACACACACGCATGCACTTCAACCTGCATACAGGCTATGTACAAGGGTTACGCAGCTTTTTCTGACATGGGCCAACATACAGCGACACTTAATGCTGGTCACAGCTTCATTTTTCTAAAGGTCACTGCGTAAGGCCTGTTGCTGTAAACAGGTGTCACTGAAAACATACAAACACACTGGTTCAGTTATGTTTACAGATGCTCTTTTTATGTAAATAGGCTGCTTTTTATCACAATCCTTACTGTCATTAAATGATTTCTGAAACATGAAACCACACTGTTGAGGCTAAAAAAATGAAACCATGCTGTGAAGAGTCAAATAGAAGAATACACAGGGAGAAAGACCTGCTTTGCTTGAGTTAGCTCATTTTTATACTACAAACCATCATCACACATTTAGCTTGTTGGTTCATAGACGTCAATAGTACATAGCATGTCTTTTCTTCTTCACATGTAATATTTCTGAATATTACCCCTAGTACCATCTACTGTAGTGCAGAAAAATGCTATAGAGCTTCAGGCAGTATTCATGATTAACCGTTACACAGAAGTGTAGAGGCCCACCCTATCCAAGTGAAAATTACTGTGAGCTTTGATAGGTGCTATGACAGAGAATGGACTAGTATATTTATCACAGAAATATGCTTTGTATAAAGGTATCATTTAAAAAACATGCAACAATGTTGTTGTATAAACAGCCAAAAAATAAAGTCAACACAGAATTCCCACCCCTCAGCTTTCTTAAGTGACTTGCACAGTTCCACTCAAATATGATGCAAATAAGAAACACTGATGCAAATCTCTTACAGTTTGGCACAAGATGACACGGAGAGCACAGCATTGCCCTTATAACTTAGATTTTCACTGCTTTAGTCACTGAACCAAAATATCTTCATTATTAGGTCATTTTATGAAATTGTCAGATAAAGCATAGAAATAAATAATGCTTGTTAAGTAGCACAAGTTAAGGTAATGGCTACTGAATTGTGACTTTCAGAAAACACACAGAGACACACCTACACCAACTAACCTTCATATTCAAGAATCACAAGACCTTTAGTTGCAATAACATCCCACTGTGTTTTGTACTCTGGGAATTACTGCTGACAGGGTTGCAAAGGAAACACATATAGTCATACATTGCTTGAATATCATTGGGATTAAAATAAAAATCATGTAGTCCAAAAACCACAGGAGCATAGGCTCCTGTAACTGTAACTGCTTTAAAGAGTCTGTATGTACTGAAGTTGCTAAAAATATTAGTTAGCTAGAACCATTCCAAGTGAAAGTACCTAGCATGTTTTTAATTTTTTCCAAACTAGTCAGCAGCCTTCAGAACCACTAAGAAGTTTGAGTTTGTTGTTGCTATTGGCTTATTTGTTTTTGTGAGTGTGTGTAATTATGCTATTTTGAGGTTTTAAAGAAAAGATAATCCTTAGACTGGACTTTTTTCTCTACTTAAGATTTTTCTCTGCTCCTGATCAGTCGTACCTACCCCTTATCTCTAAAAGAATGGATACCATTATTTCTGTTTCTTCTGTAAGACTTTCTTCTATGTGGTCTTTTAGACAGTGGAACTACTGACAGGGACCTACTGAAACAAGTCACAAGTTGACTTTTTATGATTCTCAAACCAAAGGATAATTAAGAGAACATTATTTGATAGAAACAATGAAACTGTTTCATTCTAAACTTTATAATGAAAAAAATAAATTGAATGCTTAAGATTCAGTGTCAGTCCTAGAAGAAGCCTCATCGGCATGGATATTATCACTTAAGATAGAAAACAAAAAATCACACTTTCTTTTGACAAAATCCACAACCACTCTCTTGCTTCTTCATTAACTCTCATTTTTTTCCAAAATGATAGTTTCAAAGAGTAATGAGATTACTGGATTCCTCTATGCCTCTTGACTATGTAAATAGAAAAAAGAAGGAAAAGGAAAAAAGGAGGAAAAGGAAGAAGGAAGAAGGAAAAAGGAAAAAGGAAAAAGGAAAAAGGAAAAAGGAAGAAGGAAAAAGGAAACTACACAATTTACTACACAAATATACCTTATATCATACCAGATTTCCTTGAAACACAGGATGTCAATACTGACCAGCAGTAAATAGTTTAAATTAAGAAAATGCAAAGAATTTTGAAATGCTTCTTCCTATAACATTTGTGGGTTGCACTAGATTTTGGCATTATGTATACCTGTAGTGACTGTGAATTTAAGTCATTAAGTCACAATTCAGTTCCAAGTAGTGAGACTCTTTCACAGACAGATATATTTGGATTCAATACTACATTAGCATAAAGTAACTTCTAGCCACTCCATTTAACTGATTTGATAGGGATTGAAAAGGTGAAAGTGACATCAAAATTTGATACTGTAAACCAGAGCAAATATTATGTTTTTAAAGCGGATTTTACTTTCCTGCAGAAGCTTGAAGTTTATACACACCGCTATTCTTATTTCAGAAGATACTTTCAGAAGCATTTTAAAATTATTTTATAAAATCTATTAACTTTAGTACTTCCCTTCTCAGCTTGAACAAAGTGTTAAACATGGGTAAAATTAGAAAACCTTCCTTTCAAATGGACAAGCCAGTCAGACAAAACCAAAATACTAATTAGAAAGGAAAATCTCATTAGCCTTCAATTCCATGTGCAGTAATACGGCCATATTGACATAGGCGGTATGATAAATAACAACAAAGTAAATGATATGTCATATCCTACTTGTTCATTTTCTACGTAAGACGCAAGCATATGAACCACAAATGTAAATAAGAGTTCAGTGAAACAGCATTACTTTACAAATATTCACAGCATTGACAAGTTTCTAAACCAACAGTGGCTTTAACCTTCTGTTTAAAGTTCACTTTTTCTTTGCTCTTCTGCATACAACGCATCTCTACTAATTTTTATGTCAAGTTCTACTTTCATTTCCAACATCTTTAACAAAACATAAACTAGCATTTTATTCTCAATGCACTAGTTACCAAGAACAGCTGAAAGACAACAGGAGTACCCACAGTAAAGCCAACATAAATTAAAAGCTGATTCATCATGATATATTGTACCAAGTTCTGGAACTGCAGAAGAAACATGAAAGAAGTTTGAAATTCAGCTCTCGTTACATTTCCCTAAAGAGCTCCCAACCTACTCATATGTAGAAATAAAAACTGTAAATGCACTTTGTAACTAGTTTATAATCCAGAAAGTCCTTAGTTAACTATGAAATGTAATGAGAAGACTTAAATGTAAAGTTTAAATAATAATAAAATAAAGAATGAAACCTACTTGTACTAGATTATTGACCATTCAGAATAATCACATGTATAAAACAAGAACACAATATTTGAAAGTGTAGTATGCCATCACAACTCAAGCCAATAAAATTAATGCAAGCTGATTGTATGTTAATGCAAGCTGTTGTACCTCATACAAAAATGTACGGTAATCTAACATGATAAAAAGGTCATGGTCAGTAGCATTATCTATTTATGAAAGAAGTCTGTCAACAGTTCTATAAGGCACTACAACACATCGTCAGCAGAAGCATTACTTTCATTTCCCCACAGAAGAAAAATGTGCAGTATATGGCAATCTCAGTTGTTGCTTGTATTCAATGAGAAAACAGGGTTTTTAAAGACAGAATGTACACATATTACCCACTGTGGAATTAAAACTAATTTAATTTTACCATAATAGCTCATACTCTGTGTACAGCATGTTGCTAGAAAAGGAAACAGCAATATTTATACCTATTTGATATTTGAAAAGAACATCTTCTACAGCCACTAGGTCTACATGGTCTTTTTCAAAAAAGAGCAGCACTCATTGCCTGAGCAGTTTATTCTTATGAATGAAAAAGCTGATGACCTGTGCCTTCACATTTCTTGTGGTGATTGCTTTTATTCTTTCAGACTCACTGAATCTGTCTCACTCCAGAAGGTATGTTTGATAATATGATATTTGTTTATCATTAATCTATGTTAACAATGCACATCAGTTAATACAAACCACAAAATAATACATTGATAACACTGTCAAAATGTTGTCAAAATCTTTGCCTCTGATTTCATTGTCTGAATACAAACTAGATGTGCCCATGGAAACCACCACAGCTCTAACAGAAATTTTAAAGTAGACAAATACAAAAAGCTGCTAGAAAATTAAGGCAATTAAACCATGTGTCCACCAGTTAAAAATCTTCTGGACTTTGCAGACTACAAATATGCTTTCATTCTCTTCTCTTTGGCAGAATTACAGCTTTTAACATGTAGTTATGAAAGCAGACTTCGAGTAAAGTAAAGAAAGGTAAAAAATCAAAGAGTTAGAGCTATCATACGCTCATTATTTGATACCTTGCTCTATACTGCCACTTCTTACTGGAACTTGCGGTAGCTGTCTTCCCCTGCGACTGCTGAAGGACGTGTCTGCAGGAGGAGACTGTGTGGGACTTCCTTGTTGATGTATTCTGCAGATGAAATGAACATAAAAGTGAAATAACCCAAAGGAAGAGAATTCATATAGTCTAAGTTTTAAACACATATTGAATTGCATATAGAGAAGATGGGGTTGAGGAAGTTTGCATTTGGTGTATGCCATATGCATGTATTCAGGTCTGGATAACTAGCAAACTCACATGGCTTCACCTATATCTTCTCTAACTGCCTTCAACTAAGGACAAATATTTTCCATCTTTTTTGCTGTTGTTGTTTTAAAAAAGTTCTAGTCAAAAACCACTGAACTAAAAGCAGTTTTCTAAGAACCATTTACGATTACGACTCACAATTTGGGAGTATAACTGTTCTCCTGCACTGGTACAAAGACAATCCAAAATGCCACCTTTGCATTTTACTAACTTTCATGTTCCCTTTGTTCTGATGCACTAATTGCACAAGGCCACAGAGAACTGGACAACAAGCATCTAATGTCTTGGGATAATGTGTTATTTTCCCCTGAACGTAAACAAACAAACAAACAAAAAAAGACACTTATCCTTGGTATTTGTGTGTGGGAGACAGAAATTGTGCGTACGTGCATGCATGTGCTCACAGCCCAAGATTTTTAATACTCTTACCTAAGCAAATATTCTAAGCACCTTAACTTTGGCTAAATTCTATCTACCACTATTTCAGAGCACCTTGGCTACATGGCTTCTTACACACACATACAGCACCTTTAACACATCAAGCACCTTTGGAACACTGGTAAACTTGCATTTAAAAGCAATAGGGACCCTCCTAATAATTAGGGAACAAGTTTAAGAAAGCAAAGCAAAGGTGATAAGGAGGAAACTGCTGAGAGGGACAGCTTTCTAATTAAACATCCTTGCCAGTTATCACACTCACTAGAGTGGATAATCACAGTTTATCTGGTATGCTAAAGTAGGTAACTTGCAATTTTAAATGACACATTCATACAAAATCAAAATACTGGTAGCTTTCACACTACGTAGATCAACCGACTTTCCCTTTGAGAGTTAGAAGTGAGAGAAGGATGTGATTTCCTGCACAGTGTTCAAGCGAAATACTTTGATAATTTTCAGATGGATACGAAACAAAACACAACAATGGAGGGATGAAACAGCCAACTTTTTTTGCATAGCTATTTAAGATCAACGGGAAGAAGTACCATCTGGATGGTGAAGATAGGCAGCATAAAGGATATGGGAGAAGTGTAAATACCATGAAGAGAGGATAATCTACAGTGCCAGAATGAGTGAACGCGCCATGTATGCTCAGGAAAGTACAACACCACACTGACACCTGGGAGGCAGAACATGAAAGCTGTGCTGGACATGTAATAGCAACCTTGTCAGAAGTGGAGAAGGTGGCGCCGACCCTCCGGGCGCTAGGTGATGTACAGAGCATAAGGGTCTGATACTAGAGTGCTCACTCGACCTTGAGCGAGTGTGATGTTTTCCCCTAATGACTGGCTGTTCAGTCGTTCGTGGGGCTGGAAGTCCCCTTCTAGAAAGACATGGTAGCAGACCCCTAAAACATCAGGGCCAAAAAGAAACCGTTCAGTTGTTAGCTCCAGGCACACCGTCCCATGCCCCCCTCCACCAAAGAACATTGCAAACCCTGGCTGCAGGGCCAGTGCGCACATTTCAGACTGAAGTTATCAATTCAGATTATAAATCCATTTCCAAAAGGATAAACTGCAGAACACTCACTGCTGCAGATACACATCCCCCTGCTTGTGGGACTGCTGAACTGCACTGAATACAGCAGAAACTTGGCCAAAAATTCTAGCTGCATCTCAAGCAGCAAACACAAGCTAACAACACTTAGATAAAAAGTACTAGCACAGAGTAAGCTAGTACTCCATTTAAGTATCTTTCTGCAGTGAGACCCAACATAGAAATAGAGTTCTGAAGAAACACTGATGAAAGCATCATTAAAATATTCAGTAAAATGATTAATCATGTTAGTATAATTAGCAGCATAATTATTGGCAGTTTAATAATTGCATATGTTGCAAGTATAAGACAACCTGAAACATTTCAGGTTTGGAGAGTGACAAAGTAAATTTCTTACTGTGCCCTTCTTATTATTGCTGGGCTTCCCAACAATGCAGCATTTTGTAAACGATAATACTGTATCCATTATTTCAGAAATTACCATAAAGCCATCTCGTGATAGCATTTCACTGTTTGATTTGTTTTTTAATTTCTCCAGACATATGAAGTGCCCCTGCACACACCCAGCACATCTTTCCCACAAAATACAGAGTAACCAAGGGACTGTCTAGTTCATAAAACTATCAAACATTTATAAATTATCCTTAAAAAAAAAATAAATGTATATGAGACAACATTTATGCAGATGTCTACACCAAGGATAAAAACCAGATTTGGTTTCAAAGCCAGTGGCAGCTTATATGGAAGTCCAGTCAGTCCAGTCACAGTGCTACAAAAATAGGATTCTGTTCCCTTTGTTATATGCTCTCTTAAACCCTAACACTTCCTAAACTTCACTCCTGGCTTGCCCTGGCAGTAACAGAAACACTCTTACAGAGATTCCCTGCTTCTAAGAGATGCTTAAGATGATGGCGATGAGTTGAGTCCTGAAAAGGCCTGCTTGGTCCAAATGTAATCCCTGATGGTCTAGCAGAAAGATCAGCTGCTGAAGTGAAGAAGTCTACGCTGATTAGGAGAATGAGAGAAAGAGGAACCAGCATGGGAGACAAAACCTGGTGTGTGGCTGAGGGAATGAGACAGAAATTAAGAAGTATGGAGAGGAGGGGAATTAGGGATAGAAAAATTGAGAGAGAAATGACACCTGCTGAGCAGTAATATTGCAGCAAACACATCTGCATGTATCTCATTGACTGCTCCTCCCAGAGGAAGGTAACACAGCAAACAGCCAACCTATAACTCAGTTGGTGATGGACCACAGAGAAATCCTACAGGTTCCAGCTCTGCCTTCCCACAAGGAAACTCGTTTCCTTCTCTTTGGACTGATGTCTCAATGGCATGAATTTAAAAAACAAAACAATTCGACAAGAAAACAAACACACATCCTTCCACATAAAAAACTATGAAGAAAAACTAAAACTAAGAGAGCATTGCCAATCTAGCACGCTTTTGACACAAGGTCCTATGTAATATCTCGCATGTACAGATAAAGGCTGTACCTGAGGTAATGAATAACAACAGGTAAGTTACCACTACCTGATAACTTGGAATTATCTTGTAACTAATCAATACAAAATGGGAAAAGAATTTATCTCAGCACAGGAATGACTAAAGTTCCAATCTATTAAATCCCATATAAATTCTGTATATAGACTCTGCAATATTTCAGACTTGCTCTTTTCCATGTACCTGAATAAATCCTCAAATGCATGTTACATTTAGCATTACAAGTATAAGAGGCTTTGAAATATCCTGTGAAAAAACTCTTGAAAATTCACAGCTAGACTGGTCATTTAAATCAAATAAACACACTTCTCATGTCTCAAAAACCTATTTCATAAACATAACTACACGCTTAGAGGTAGAGCCCATTTGCTGTTAAAGCTAACACCTCACAGTTCCTACCATCAGCAGTAGCTGAAATTTAATTTTCAATATTATAATTCACACCAGCCATACAATGAGATTAGTGAAAAGAACATTTGTTTTAGTGAGGTATATGTTTTTAATCTATGCAATGATCTTGACACCTGAAGAAAATGCCCTCAGTTTACACACTGAAATAAATATCAGGTTTGAAATGTAAACACCTACTGATACATTGATTCGTCCAATCTCATATATCACAGGATTTCCTTTCCTACTCTTCCACTGTCTCTCAGACTCTCTGCCCTTTCCTTTGCCACCACTTTCTTCTTTATAATCTTACATTTTCTTTTCCTTCCTTATCTTATATGTTCCTATATTCTCCATTTAATGTTTACATTCCCATTTTCCCTCTCACTTACTTCATATCCCTGTCCTACCTTATTCTCCTTTCAAGCCTCTTGCCAACACATTTAACTGTACAATTTGTATGGTTATCAACAACTGTGAGGCCATTGCAACCTCAGCCCCAGGGGCTTGGCTTGGCTTTCCTTACTCTTCAGAAGACAGAAGGAAAAAAAAAAAAAAAGGGAAAAAATGCTGATTGAAACACAGCAAGGATTTCAGCCAAAAGTCAGGGGATGTCTCTGGTGTAAACTGAAATAGAAACTGGGCTGTTGAAACAAGTGTAACCATTGCTTTTAGATTAGGAACAATAACCTGATCCTTGAAACAACAAAATAAAATATAAGTTGTGAATTTATTTTCTAGATAATGTGCATTTTCTTCAAAACCAGAAATGTCTCCATGTTCATGGAAGATTTTCAACCCTCACAATGTAAACAGATGTGTTCCTCTGCTCATCAAGATAATGTAGGTCCATTTCTAGCAAAGGCAGAATCTCAGTCCTCCTCACTGACCTTAGTTCAGCCAACACATGGGCTTAACTAGATAAACTCATAATTAAGTATGTATTCTTATTGTTCCCACTTTCTTTTCTTAAAAAAATAACATAACCTTTTACTACTATACTGTAAAAGCTAAAAGTTACAATGATAAAGCATGCACAAGCAAATTCAATGGTAGCGGAAGGTAAAGCCTCAGTGTTCTTAGTAACTTTATGTAATGACAGCTTACATTTTTTTTCAATAGGTGGAATTTAAATGTGGAATTTAGCAATTTTATAGAGTGAAACTACTATATTGGAATATAGATGTCTTTCCCCAGGTGAAATGCACATATGAAACTGTTATTTTTGTGCATATGTGGTTTCAGTTGCACTGTAGTTGTTAATTAACATTGGTACACTGTGCCTTGATGTTACTTATTCTTCATTTGCCATTTGATAAGAGACCTGTTGAATTATTAATCTGCTTACATATTTTCTCAACTTTAAAATTATTTTAAAATAGACAAGACTTTTGAAAAAAAAATCTGTGGTAAAACAAAAAGGGATTAGTACCACAATAATAAAACATTCTGCGTATGTCCAAGTTTCATCTTACAGAAATCAAGACAGTGGCAATGGGTCTCATATTTTTCATTACTAAATGTATGCACAGACAGTCTTTACCAGAAAAATGTCATATGTAGAGCAACACAGGAAGTAGTGATAATAATATAGATAATATAAATAATATTTTAAATTAAGGCAACATAGCTTTTGGTACTGTTACACAGCTTTTGCTTTAACAGTAGTATTAGTTGTATATTATGAACACCAGAATCAATTCAGTCATAACAGGTGTTTATTAATCATTCATCAATCCTACCTTTCTGTTTCAGTTGTGGAGCCTTTCCTAGTTTGTTTTTGGCTGCTATATCTTTCCACTTTTCTGGACTGCCTGTAAAATGACATGTCAGAAAAGAAATAAACAAAGAAGAAAAAGAATACAAAAAATATGAAGATTACATATTTACTAATGTATTGCAAAGGTAATAACAGTAACATTTGACAGATGGAAAAGTGACAACAAATTTTTTCATGAACAGGCTGGTGAGCTTGGGGTTTAAAGCACAAGGCTCTGATTAGCTTTGACTGAGCTGATGGTATGAAGGTTATGAGGTACCAAAACAGGGAGACATCATTAATCTTGACTGCATATGCAGCTAGCTCCCATTTTACAGCCCCTATCTGGTTAGACACAATGGGTCTCTCCTGACAGTAAGAAAAACAAACGCAGTGGAGACAACAGGAAAAAAAAAAGTTGCAGAAAGAACAAGTAATATTAAAATATAAACTTTAAAAATTGGTTTTAAATCTAAATTTCAAAATCAAAACAAATACTGCATCATATCAGATTTAACTAATGCTGTCAATTTATTAATAAAAACTTGGCTTATCAAAAATTTCATTCTATTAAAAATTGTTAAAGATTTTGAGAAATGGTTTAAAACATTTCTTTTTTTTCTGTAATCGATGCAAATAAGTTAAAAGTTTATTTCATTTCCTTACTTAGGTCATGGAAATCTCAGCAAGTCCTCTTTGTTCCAAAATTTCCATTACTATCCATGTTAGTACAAGCATTTACACATTAAAATTTACAATTTGAATCTCTGATAATCATCAGTGTTTGTTAGTCTTTCAGAATAAAAGTGCATATGAAGTTTCAGGAGTGGCCAAAAAAGTGGAGTGATGATTACTCATTGTTAGATCAGAAACAATGACAAACCCCAACTTGAACATTACACAGGAAAGATGACAAAGAAACATATAAGAAAGTCACAATCATATAATCAACCTCTATACCTAGACATAAAAAAATTACTGTGGGCAAAAAAGTAGGTAAAAATAATATTAAAGAATAAAGTTTTAATTTTAAACCTCAGTGGTTATGAAGATTAACCCAGTGTCTGAACTGGAAAATACCTCAACAGTCATAGTATCAAGTTATACCCAAAGAATATAATCACAGTGTATTTTCACTGTAATATTTGATTACCATTATATTGTGACACAGTATGAATCACAACAAAGGAAAAAATGCAGAAAAATAAAAAGACTTTTTTATTTTTTTTTTTATATATGAGCAGAGGTCACTACCTGATGCTTTCCAGTTTTAACAAGAATATACTTTCGTACAAAAAAAAAAAAAAAAAAGAATCCCTTAGAATAAAAATTTTAAACTCCCTTATCCTCAAGCAGCTTTCTCTAGATTTTTTTTTTTTTTTCTGGAGTATACTCCCTTTACTTTCTTCTTTTTTCTTTACCACATCGAGTACTAGGTGGATACAAAGGGAAACACACATTAAATGCTGCATATTTGACTAAGACATAAGGTGAGTGAAGTATTTGAATTTATGGTTAGATCCACCGAAGGCAGCATGATCTCCCAGATGATGGCTCGTCACTTTTTCTTTGGTTTGTTAGGGGACTTATTTTCCCCTTACTCCTTTACGTCACTTGCTTAGACTGTGGCATTAAGTGAAATGGAGAAAAAGTGACTATACTTTGTAGTATGGAAAAGCCAAGGGTAGGCATTGCTGTCCTGTGAAAAGTGGCAAAGTAATAAACAACAGTAGGGAGCCCAACATCATTATTTCTCTGCTCTCTGTGCTGTCACTGCAAGCAGCACACATTAGAAATACGTTTAAAATAACATCTTCCTTTCTGTTTCCTTCCTCTTGCTAAGATGATGCTGTCTGCATTCTGTATAGCTCAACAGCATGCTACAGCACGTGCAGTAGTGACTCAGCTTGAGCTCTATCTGGACACCGGTAGGTACATATTTACAGAAAGTTGTACTTCCATGCCTATATAAAATGCTCAGAGTGCACTGAGGATAAAAAGGACATTTATGTCATATTCAAATTTACCTCTTAAATGTAGTTTAAATGGAATGAAATATTATCTATGAACAATACATGCATACCATGTACTTAAATATATAAAGATAAAAAACCCTATGTGAAAGTATTAAGCAGAGCATATGAAGAAGATACTCGCAGTGTGTAACTATAACCAATACCTCATTTACTTGGAACTATGATTTGAGTAAATAAGGATACCTCTGTGCTGCTCCAGGTTTAGCACTTAGGTGGTCTACACTGTCCTGTTTTGGAATGCAAGACTCCAGCGTCCTTGTTCTTCACAAAATTTGGAAACATGGATGTGAATTTGGACAGAATGAGCAGAAACAGAGAGATGGTCACATGCAGTGAAGGTGGAGACATGCAGTCAAATATATAAACCAAAAGCATTAAGGCACTATCTGCTTGGTAAGGCTGTATTTCTCACTTCCCTTTCTGCTGACTTAATCCATGCACTTTAAAAGACTTTTAAAATAATTTTGAGACATGATATTAGAATAATTAGATATTAGAAACTAAGATGCAATTAAGTAAAGAATGAGAGTCACAACACATTTTTAAAAAGCATGTATGCATTACACAGTGAACAGGAACACTGCTGCTTAACAGCTGTCATTATCCTTCCTGAGAATAAATTTACAGTATGATACATTAAACTAATATATAAATCTATGTACATCTTCCCCTTAGGGGTTTGAAAAAAAAAAAAAAGATATTTTGCTATTACATTATAAAATTCTCCTGAAAACACAAGCAAATTTCATATATGTTGATATTCTATTACCAACTGTTCTACTACAGTCACAACTAACAATAACAATTCAATAGTAAATGCAGAATAACTTAGCAATTTAAAAAAATTGTGTTCAGGATATTTTTTAATTCCTATGTTATTTTCATTTATGTTGAAGCCATTAAAGAATGTCTGAATGTGTTCACAGCTTTCAATTTGGCATAGAAATTATTAGCATGTTGGTTTATTATTAGCTTGCTATGGCATATATCACATAAACATTTTCTTTTTCTTGATCAATATAAGTAAACTCAGCAAAATTTGCAGTGTACTAATAATCTAGGGTACATATTAAATTTGCATGTATTCCTCCAATATGTTGAGCAAATGCTAAAACTCTTTGTAAAGTCCTAAATGTACCAAATGTCATAACAAATCACTGATCAATAAATCATTACTCTATACACAGACAAGAACAATAGATATATTACATATACAGAAAAGCTATTCACAGTTTACGTGCAAAAGACACATGAGCCTCAAAACATTTATTGTTGTTGAGTATAAACAAAATCTACAGATAGAATGCAATAATATTCCTATCAAAATGAAAAATTACTATTCCTAGAGTGTCAAAATGACATTTTTATTACAAAAAAAAAAAAAAAAAAAAAAAAAAAAGAAAAGCCTGAAGTCATCAGAAATGTCACATTCAATAGTTCCTGATTTTCCTAAAGATTTCTGAAAGGCTGGATCTACGTGGTGTGTGAACTGGGAGGTCACAACTGCTCTCAAATCTTGGCAGCTCCTAACACTTGTTCCTAGCACTTCAGTTCATGTCTTGCAAAACTGATTCCATGATTTAAGTGGTACAGTGTTGCTGAAAGGATAGTAAATAATCATCCAGGACAAATTAGCCTGCCATTGGCAGTGCACAGCACACACAAGTTCTCTTTATGAACGTACCAGAAGTACCAGCCTGCTGCTTCAAGATGTACTCTTGTACATGTGTGCAACAGCTAAACCTACTTCTAATGAATTATTATTATTTCATGATTATTTCTCGTATATATATGAGAAATAATTTATAAAAGGCTTATTTTATCTAGTCTTGTTTGTCTGCTGAATTAATACAAGGACTTATCAAAAAGAACAATCTGAATAAAATTCCCACCTACCATTAAATGCTCAACTCTCATTCTCCTTGTTTTTAACTCTACTTATGATTTCACAGTCTCACAGTTCTCCAGTTACCAGAGTCTTTCACTTTAGAGAGACTTTCAAATTCTATTTTCTAGTATAAAAACAAACAAACAAACAAAAATCCTAACAATAAAGCTGGCAAATTCAAACCTAAAGCTATTCTATAAAAGGTCAAGACAAACACAATACTAACCAAACACTTGCTAACTCTTAACACTAAAATACAAGTATAACATCTTTTCAAGGTATATCATGTCACTTTTTCAGATACAGAAAGTGAATGATTTCCAGAATAACAATAATCTTGCCAAGATCTTTACTAAAATTTATATCATGAATAATTTTCAATAAATACCATGCTGTGAATACTGAATTTAAATGACCAAAATTAGAAATAATGCATAAGTCATATGTTTAAGAAATGTACTCAGGAATAGATCTTGATAGCACCCTATATGCAAATTGGACCAGTTTGTAAGATAATTCTGGAATGTACTCAAATGAAGTGTAAGATGACATCTGTCAAAGTCAATTAATCTGCGAAAATATGATCTGAAAGTGGTGATAAGCAGTTAGTTAGTTATCCCTGTTGATCCATCAGATACTCATTCCCTGACACCCACTACATCAGCTGTCAATTTGATAAAAGCACATAAAACACAAAAATGTCAGAACTGAGTGGTGCTGGCCAACTGTCAAATGAAGGTGTGGGAGATAATCAGAATGAAACTAAACTTAAAAGATAAGAATTTTCTACAAAGGTGAAGCACCTTTGATTCCCTCCTGCTACTCTAGGTAGCAGTGAAAGGTGGACTTTAAACATGGATTACTATAATTCATCTGCTGACAATCCTAACAGCAAAACTATGGTTTCTCTGGAACTGTGTAGAATGGCGTGCCTTGGGAAAGCCCTTTGCCATGTGGTCTGTGGCTGATGGCAGGAAAAAACACTTCACCTCAGAGGATGACCAAATGGCAAAGAAGGTTCAAATTCAAAAACATTACTTGAGCTCCACAAGGCTCACCTTTCTTTAGTTGACCTTTTTGCCTCTGGAATAGAGAAGTTAAAGTATTCCAGAGCAGTGAGCAAAACTATCTGTGCCAGTGTTAGCAACAGAGCTTGGAGCAGGGTTGTGCACCTGAACAGCAGCACAAAGGAAGGCCAGCCACTCCAGCCAGTAAGCCAGCTTCATCGGGGGCATTGGTGATAAAAGGAAGACTAGGGAAATTGTGGGCCCTCTCTGGAAGGAAATGGGAAACCTGGAAACCTGGGGTATGGAGAAGGCTGAGGTACTTAATGACTATTTTGCCTCAGTCTTCACTGACAGGAGCATCAGACACATGGCCCAGGCCTCAGAAGGCAAAGACAGGGACTGAAAGAATGATGAACTGCCCAGTGTAGGAGAAGATCAAATCTGAGTTCATTTTAGGAGCCTGAAGGTCAAGTCCATGGGACCTGATGAGACACATCCATGGGTCCTGAAGGAACTGGTGGATGTAGTTGCTAAGCCATCATCCACCATATTTGAGAAGTCGTAGCATTCCAGTTTTCTGTTTGATTAGAAGAGGGAAGTTTCTGCTGATTAGAAGAGAAACATAACCCCCATTTTTAGAAAGGGAAAAAAGGAAGACCCAGGGAACTACAGGCCAGTCACTCTCACCTCTGTGCCTGGCAAGATCATGGATCAGGTCCTCCTGGAACCTATGATGATCTTTAAGGTCCCTTCCATCCCAAACCATTCTATGATTCTGTGATTCTAAACTGTGCATTTTGGGTATGCAATGAGAAAAGTCCAATGTTCTTGTAACTTCTGCTAATCAGGGGGAAGTTCATCTGTGAGGCTGCAAAATCATCAGGATTGGGGTTAATCTAAACTGTTTCTAGGTTCATCATTGGCTGCATCACTGGGTGACTAGATTATCCACAAGACTTCCGACCACATAAAAGCACTGATTTCACAAAGAAAATTAGACTGCTTTTTCTCTGACTCAGAAACTTGCCAATAACATAGTCTACATTTCCAGATGCTTTACTGCAATATGTTTACTAAGAGGTATTAGACAATTTCAGCCTTTAATACATTTGCAGAACTTTGGCTGACATCAAAAAGGCTCACAATTCTGCATTAAGAATGGCAGCATTCAGATGAAAACCTAATTTCATTGATATATGATTATGATTTAATTCTAATCAAATCAATGACAATTAGGTTTTATCATCATCTGATCCATTGAGTCAAAAACAGTCTTTCCATCAACTTGAAAAATGTGAAGAGAAATTAGTTTTTAAATGCTCCAAACATATAAAGTACATTTGTAAGCTGTTAATAGCTATCCCATAAGAGGGCTTAATATTAATGTTGGTAAAATACCTAGAAATGCCTTATCTGTAAAAAGGCCAATTTTGAAATAGCCTTTCACAAGTTTAATTCTATATTTTTTAATTTCTCTAGTACAAAGAGAAGTGTTATGCAAACACAGTTACAAGTTTCACACTCTCTACGGCTTGTATTGGCAGAATATACCCCATATCAAGCAAACAAGATAAATTATAGGAGAAATGTAACTACTACTACTAAACATATTCTTAAGCAGAACAAAACCACTTGCACTTAAAGTAACTGAAAAAGTTTTACCCATGTATCTGCCTCACAGTTTTAAGAGCAACTTCATAAGAGTTTACTGATACAGAGGTTATTTGCACAAAACATCTGCATCCTTTCATTTACTGTAACACAAAAATTGTTACAGTAGTTAATGGGCAAATGTCAAATTTACATTTCAGTAAAAATACGATGTGTGGTTAAAAATAATATAGATTTATCAGGAAAAAAGATACAAAAAATTACTACTGTCAAAACAATGGAACATCAAAACTAATTAGAGTAGAAAGCTCATAACAAGAAAAAAAAATAAAGAAAGGTACTTCTATTAATCATAGTTCGTATTCAACATTAACGTGTATTTAAAGATCTGGTGGTTTTAACAAAACCTACCTTGTTAGGAAAACCTGTTCCATTACGACCATCCTAATTTAGGACAGAATTTAAGAACACTACCAATTTTACATACATTAACTAGTAAGTATTACCGAAACTTCCAACAATTCCAACATATCATGGCTCTTTTTTTTTTTTTTTTGTTAAACAACAACAACAACAAAAAGCACAATAAAAATTAAAATAGACACCTAAAAAAAACAACAGGCTCTACAACAGGTATATTATCATATTATAAAGCACCACAGAGAAAATGCCATCACCATTTACAGAAGCAGGAAAAAATAGACTGACGAACATTAAGAGATGATGTTCAGTGGTATTAGCCATCTTATTAAATGGCTTGTAACTGCTCAGGCAAACAGAAAATTTTTACTTCCTAGGTGCTTTATAACAGTTCAACAAAATGCAGAGATGATACCTAAAGCTGCTATTTTATTTTGGGCTTCTGGAGTTTAAAGGTCTCTCTCTATACACATGCATACTTTTAAATTTTAGTGTACTCCTCTGAGAGTGCAAGATGCAGTAAGCCACTTTTTGACTGGGAGGAGTTGCCTAGTACCTGTCATCCTCCGGAGATGCATGCTCGATATGAATCCTGGGACTAGTAGGTCGTCTCCTCTCTAGGGAGGGGGACCATCTACCCCTGTTTGCCCGTTCAATAAAACAGGAAAAAAACAGGATATTTAGTTCATGATATAATTAAATATAAGCAATTTGGGACTGGAAAAATACCCCAAAAAGTAATGAAAGTGTGTAATTTAATTATTTTTTCTGTTTTCTAATTTCCTGGTATACTATTCTTACGGCTGCTTACTGCACAACTATTTCAGCTGAAACAAAGAAAATGTGCTACCAAAGAAGCAGAATTTCAACTAATTTAAAACTTTCATGCAGTGCACCATAAGGTTTCAAATGTTCTCCAAAGCTAGACTATCTAAAAGCCTATCATCTCCATATAAAATTGTAATTCTAGAAGCTTTGCAAAGACTGAATTTTCTATTGACTGCTAGCTGGCATATTGTTAAGCTAATCTCTCCTAACTCTTTGTACTGAAAATGCATCCTTGGTAAAAATGTGGGACTGTGAATTATATGAAAAATTCTGAGGCATAAAGTGACCATTTTCTGGAACACACAGAGAGAGTCATTCTCTGTTCCATTCATCTGCTTATAGAAATGTCTTGCTCTGACTGTAATGGATGTACTGTATGCCTACTAATAAGAAATTCTGCATATTTTAAGAGCTATACTTTTGAGTAAACTATATATATATCACAAAAGTGATTTAACCACAACCACCTGAGGCAATTGTTTCTTCATATTCTGTTCCCTTTGAAGTTTTCCTAGCAGCAGCACATATGTCATTTCAGCACCAAAGTAGTGCTGAACAAACCAGAGTTCAAGTTTTAGAGCAGTATGGCAGCACTGATTACTTACCAATACAGTTCTCTTGCAGAATCAGAAAGATTAAAAGGTTAAGGTTGCACATATTTGTGTTAATTTTCTGATAATTTCTCAGTATCCCTGCAGCACGACAGCAGATTGTTATATAGGTAAATTAAAAAATAAAAAATAAAAAGTAGTCAAGATTGTGAATGAATAGTAGTGTCTTATGTGATTTTTTTTTTCTTTAAAAATCTCATTTTGTCTGGAGACAGGAGTTGGACTCAATGATCCTTGTGGGTCCCTTCCAACTCAGGATACTCTGTGATTCTGTGATTTTATTTACAATTTTATATACATAGTATACTAAAGACTGACATTTTTGTGTATTTTGATGTAATGTTATGTGGTTGTAAGAGTGTATGTGTAACAATTTAGAAAAATCAAAAAATACTGATTAATTTACAAAAACAGCAAACATTTATGTAAACACTGCATAAATATGTAATATTCACTTTCTGAGGCATCCTTCCAGTCCATATAATAAGGAAAAGGGTTTGATTTATGGAACATGCAAATAACAAAGCTTTCAAGGAGATTAGCATCACTTGAACATTGAGGTAGATCAGAAGTTTCAAGAAAAAATAGGTTGTAAGCAGTTAGTTTATTTTTCTCTCCAAAGCAAGAGTTAAAGAAAATGTTAATGCATCAGTGCACTCAAAGCCCTTAATATGCTGATATCCACTACAAGTATCAAATAGCATTTGATAGAATTAACTACATCATGCAGTATGAACTTTGAGAACATGCTCTTTCACCAAATTTTTAATGACTGTGAGCAGACAATGCAGACAAACATGCAATAACCTATTCCTTTACATGTTTGAAAATAACTGAAAACACAATGCATTATATACCTAATGCAAGCAGTTATTTTACTGTACATAATTTTAAATGTAAATAATGACGATCAACATTGCTGTTACAGACATGCAATATAAATGCCTTAACGCTTCAGACTTACTAAAAAAAATACAAAAATTAACATTACATCAGAACCGGTCTTAACTGGATCAAATGACAGTTCTAACTGTTCTGTTATCTACTTATAAGTAGCTAATAGACAATTGTTCAGCTTTGTATCCTGTTTGGGTGGTAATGAACAGCAGATATTAAAAACCCTAGAGATCTCTGAAATATTTTAAGTCTTACTTCAGTGAATCACCTCAGAGTGAATCTAACAGAGTTTGGCCACATTTTGCAGACATGCAGACAGTCTTACATGAACTCATCACCAGGCTGTGCTCTTCAGTTTTACTTGCTCACAAGTCCTCTACCTAAACTTCTCAGGATCAAAGCATACAACCATTCCCAATCTGTACCACTGATTTTGTGCTAACTGCTATTACAATAATTTCTTTCAATATAAGAAACTCATGTCAATAAGCCACACTTCATATTATTAAGTAACGATTACTACAATCTTAAATATCACTAGATAATCTAGGGAAGATGCTACAATGACGAGAAAGCACAGCTGAATTGGTTTTGGACAGTGCATATAAGTCCTGTGCCTATGAGTTTTCCTCAGTTGAGGCTAGTGTTTGCACACAGATGATGCTGTTTTAGGACATGATACATAATTACACAGAAAAAAACACAGAGATTTTGAGCCACAGTGAAGAAGACAACGAAAAATCACACTACAGAAAGTAGTGGCAGCAAAAACTTTTCATGGCTTTACAGAGTAACTATGTCTATCTTATAAACTAACATGTCTTGTAAATCATCACAAACCTCAACAAGATGATTATTTTGACCAAAAAACTAGGGATAGGTCAAAAGAAATAAAAAATAAATAAAAAAAAATAATCATGGTGCAACTGAATTGGTAAGGCCTGGACCTTTTTGAATGTCCTAGTATACACCATGTCAAAAAGAAAGATATGAAGGGTTAGGTTCAGTATCAAACTATTTCATTTAATGAAAATAGTTTGCCTGTATCAGGGCAAGGTCAGTTTGCCAGTCAAATCATGAAGACTTTCCTTGCTCAAGTGACATAGCTTACAGAAGGAGAAGAGGAATTTTTTGTTTGTTTTTAGTGCAACAAGACATGTATTTTCCTGAATTATATATATTGCTAAAAGTACTTTTCTGCAGGTGTTTGTGGATCAACACAACTTTTATTGACACAGCAACATCTTAAAAAATAATTATTCCAATCATTTCAAATGACAAAAATTATGGTTTTTGGAATTTAAGTGTTTTCACTGAATAATTAACATGGAGAAATAGAACTCTATGGTCAGTCAGCATCATTTTGTTAAAAAAAAGTCAAGTGGACCACTTTATCTCTTGATCTCAAATACAATTTAATTTATACCCTCTCAGGCAAAAGGTTGAGCAAAATGGGTAGAAAGAATTTTCCACTGGTAAGTATACTTAAAATTTTGTTCAAGAAAAGATATAGTTCCACATTTAGAATTCTATTTGTATATTTTGAGGGTTTAAAGCCTACATTTAAAATAAAATCTACAACTCCATTCTGTGAATAAAAAAAGAAGCCACAAAAACAATTAACAGTACCTTCAACATAGGTCCTCTTACACATACACCGATTAAAAAGTAGTGCTTTACAAATTAGACTTCACAAAACCCTAGTGTTTCTCTTTGCTACAAGCAGGACCAACTACACCTGGTTGCATAATCTCTTCTTGAGGAGTCTCCAGCAATAAAGGCTAGACAACCTTTTCCAGATCATCTATCAGAGTGTTTCATTACACTTGCTTTCCAAAAGCTTTTCCTAAAAGCTTTGTGAACCTGTAACATCAATGAACGTGTCTTACTGTAATTTAAGTACCTTATCTAATCTTGCTCAGCACAGACATAAATGTTTTCTACATTCCTTGAACTTAATTCCTGTTCTTCAAACTAGACTCCTCTATCATTACATGCAACTGACAACTAATCTTACACTCTTACACTAAAGTGTTAGCACACACATTCAACAGTGGAGTAGTAAATCTTCTAAAATTAGTATACCCCCAAACTAAAATATTAAATTGGTGATTTAGTTGTTGGTGTTTGTTTTTTTTTTAAATGTAGTATGTTCCTCCACAAATCGGACTACATTAGGGAGGAAAACAAAACAAAACAAAGCAACAACTATGTCTAAATTAAAAATAAAAAATCCTGTCATTAGTCCTCTGACAAAGCCATATATCTTTTTATTTGCCACAAAACCATCATGGAAATACAAAACATGAATTTCATAAAAAAGAGTTTTCTGCACACCATGAAGGACCCCAAGTCAAAAGCAATTTTTTAGTCACTCTCTAAGTGACTAAAGGACTTATAAAGCAAAAATGTAAAAGTTTCAGAGATAGACATATATTCCGGATCAGGATCAGAGACAATTTGGCAAAACCTAGTGCTTAGTAGAAGCAGAGGCCACTAACATAGACTAAACACTTCTCTTTATGAGCAGCACATGAAAAATGCTGCTGATTCTATTTGGTGCCTAGTGGGCAGAAGTTGCTGAGATGAATCATAAAGACACAATAGACATAGTTAACATCCGTGACAGATTTAGATTTCAGTATGTAATTTTAACTATGATATTTTACAGTTGCCAACTACCATTTCTTTGAATATTCAGCTTGATGTCTGGCATCTTGAAATGAAACTACTAAACATACACTGCTTATATCCATATATTGTTGCATTAAATAGCTGCTTACAGATGAATACAACTGCATATATCTATCACACATAGTAATATGATACTACTATAAATTTTATAAAAAATCTAGAATGGCATCCTGTGTTTTGCTGGGGGCGGCCTCATTTCTGTCAAAATTTTTGTTTTGGACAACCAGGTACATATGAGATATGATATTATGATATCTTGTGCTTTATCTTAAAAAGGAATGAACTAGTGAAGATCTAGTTGAGATATATCAGCAGGACATGAGTCAGTCCTATCCAACAAGAGCACAGCTTGAGAACAGCACAGTTCCAGTCAAGGAGCATCAGGAAGGGAGGGAGGAGGGAAAGGGAAATTCCCCAAATACACACACACACACACACACGCACACAAAAAAAAAATAAAAAAATAAAAAAAAAGAGAGAGAAACCTTGTCTCAAAGAAAAAAGTAAGTTCTCACAGCCTTTCTTCACAGGTCCTCTCCCACAATAACGTAAATGATGCAACAGCTTTCATTACCATACTGTGGGTTGACTGACACAGCAATTTCACATAATTAGCCACCATATTTGTGATACACTGAACTGCTGAAATTGTAATTGTGCCATAGTCCATGGCAACCTATTGCCTTTAGCAAAGCTAAAATCTCCCCCTAAAACAGTATAATTTTTAGCCAAAAAACAGCAGGTGATGAAAAATTCCCTCGTGGAACAATCCCATCTGCCAAACACACCAACAGTATTTAGTTCAGCTAAGATTTTGAAGCAAGTTTTTGTAATATTAGAGATCAGAAAATAAAATATAATGCCTACACAATAGAAGTGACACAACAATATTTCATTTAAACTGCAAACATATCTTCTTAAGACTTATGTGAGCCTTAATATAATGTCACAGAGTGAAAAGAAATCTCAATGCAGTGACTTGCCTTGTAATTGCAAAAGCAGATGCAGCAGATTAGATTAAAGAAGCAATGAAGTTTGGCTGGATGTCTTACAGAAAATACATTGCTAGACAAACTACAGTTCAGGTTTGAAATATGAGTTTTGTCACATAATTTATAAATTATGTCACCACCTTTTTAGCAGTCCACAAAGCAGGCAAGAAATAAATGTAATACTTTTTAGCAAATGGTGATGAAGATTAACAATCAAGTGGTACTTCATCAAAATACTTAACACTGCAATGTTATTATCAGCATACTGAGGACTTCTGCAAACAATGACATCAGCTTGAACTAAAACAAGGAAAGAAGCCAGAAGCAGTTATAAGCTCCAAGACACAATTTACACGACATACATGAATATAGGAGCAAAAATGTCTACAAATACCAAAGCAGACATGAATGTACAGGAACGTAGAGTACTCATATAAAGAAAACCAAAACTGATAAAAATCACCAGCACAGATGACAAGAAATTCATAAGTTTTTATTTTATACCTTTCTCGTTCTGGTGAATGCAAACTAGTATCTGGTCTCAAGCAGTTGGTACTAGCACTCCTAGCCCTGTCAAGGGAGGGCTGTAGTTCACTAGTGCCAGTGCATTGCATCCAATGGTAGAAGAGAAAGAAAAAGAAAACAAAGAAAGGAATACAATGTTAGATATTAACTCATAAAATAATGCTCTCTTTACAGAAAATGTAGAATCACAATGATTTAATTAAGGAAAACATAAAAGAGCTGACTGGATGACAGTGCCAAGATTTGTTTAGAAAATAAAACCAAATAAAAGACTGCTATATTTTTTTTTTTTTTGTAAGACTGTTGAAATGTTTAAAACTGAATGAGACAGAACAACGTCCACTTGTAAGAATGTGGAATGAGAAATACCAATCAATCAAAATCCTTATTAAAAGAGGTAAATCTTAAGCCAATATAAAAGGATGTGATACACTGCATATGATGTGAAATCACTTTACAATGAAGCTCATTTAGTTTATAAATCCATATTAAATACCAAACAGGAGAGGTGATTAACCCTCAGTTTCTTACCTAACCAGGAGGTCATCTCCAAATTTCGGTATTCGTGAATTAAGGCAATCACGAAGGAGAGAAATATCCTGTCTAATCACTGATTTGGTCTTAGCACATGCAGGAAGAGTTGAGCTTTGTAAATTAAAATCATTTAAACAAAGTGAAAATAAATTTGACATGTAAGCAAAATTACATACATAAACAAAAGAAAGTAACAAGGAAAAAACATGCAACATACAATGTTAACCGTAAAGAAAACTACCTTATGGAAAGTCTTTTATATGTAGGGGTTAATTTAGACAATATGAAGTTATTTTAGGATTATGTCCCTTAGCTCTCAGTTACCAAAAGTATATGAAAAACTAATTTATTTTATAAAGCAAGACTATTTATTCCCCAAGAAGTCACTAACTACTTAAAGGGGACTCTAAATACTTCTTACCTGTATAAGTTCCAATTAGTACCATTTTCTAGTAAAGGCATCTTGGGTGGTAATGTTTTATAGTGCCTAACAGAACTTCTTGAATGTGGTAGAACAGAAAAGAAAAGAGAAAAACATAAAAACATGCCAAAAATAAAAAGATAGATAAAAGTAAGGCAAGATTGACCAGAACTTAAAATAAATGCACAATATTTTACTATATTTATTAGCTGCATGAGTAGATTTCTCAATATATGTTCTCAGTTCTACTACCATGATAGCTATCTGGGGGACAAATTTTTGTGATTACACTTCCGTTAAAACAGCCCATGAATTCATGACAATACTAGTACAGCTTAGATTTTGTACTTGTAATGAAAGTAATCTAAATTCCTTCTATTGACATTTTCAATCAAAGTATACAAGCTTTCGTAAAGGATTAGGCTGCTGTTTATTTCTCTTGGTAATGCTTTATTTAGATATACAGAGACTTTAACTGAGACAAGCTTCCAAAGTCAAGCATGAAATGCTTGCTAAAAAAGTGATACCACAACGTCAGTTATAGATGTATTAGCAACTGGCATTTCTGAATATTGAAGTCTTTTAGAAGCGGTGTATCAGCTTCAAAATCTAATTAATTGTTATTAATAATCACAAGCTACTTAAAAAGCAGGAAGATCTACTACATCAGCCAGCATTGCAGCTCTCCATGCTGTATGACAACCGTCTGATACCATCACTCGTAGTACATGAGATTTTAGAACAGGAAACTTTTACTACCCAAGCAAACAAGGGAGAAATGTAAAGGCAGACAGTGCCTGACTAATGGGAATCATAACATTCAATGGTTCAGGTTTAAAAAATTTTCCATTTACCCAACCAGGCCACAGCTGTGGTGCTATTAGCAGAAGGGCCTGCAGCCTTAAGGAGTTTGCCAGCTTCAGGAGCAGTCTGTCCCAACAGGGCATTTTGATTCCTACTGGGACTTGGACCTCAGCACAGCAGATCAAAATTACAAACCTGGCTAAATCATAATCAGATAAAACAACTGTCTTTCTGGGAACCCTACTATTCGTAAAAGCCTGAGAAGGCAACAGAGGAGCTCCTGCTGACCACTCCTGCTGTACAGGTTTAGCTGTCATCACTGCTGACTAGCAGGGATCACTGTGATGTTGCAAAGCTGGAGTAAAGGTATGGTTATTAATCATATTGATTCTATCATAGTAGCAGAGTATGAGTACTAGGTGTGAGCTAAGACATGGACTGTGACTTTTCCCTGGTCTAAGGCATAGGTGCATTTTCCTTTCACTGTATCACTGTATCTGGTCTAAGTCAATAATCATGTACAGATGGTCAGGATGGACAGCTAGGAATAACACTGTAAACTGGTGAAGCAAACTAACCATAAATCTTGACTTTGTAGCTTGGACCATCTCATATTAATATTTCTTTCACGTAATATGAAACACTTAACACTTATATCCCATTTTATGCTGAAGCTGTCTCAACAATTAATTAAGACATTATTCAGCAAGCTGTCTAGAAAACAGGAATAATGTCTTATAATTCTCTTTCTAACATGAATAACTGTCAGGCCACTATGAATGAGAAAGGAGGAAAAATGGCAGCTACCATGTGGACAAAATTTTTGTTGAAAGCGTTTCTTGGCATGGGTAATGGTAATTTTCTGGATATTATTCCAACATGGATTAAACTGCATAAGCCTCAGAGTTATATTTAACAGTCAATCTACTTTATTCTGTTGCCTGCATAGTCCCGTTCAATATGCTATTAAAAGTACTTTGTTTTATAGTATAACATTACTGTTACTTTAACAACTCTTTAATTTTATATTTGTTACTCTCATAAGTTGTTAATTTATTACTGTAATAACTTATTTTACTAATTTGGGATAATTTGTTACTTTTCTTAATTCTAAGAAAATAAGAGCAAAAATTAGAAAAGGAAAAAGGCAAGGAAGGGCTGCACTCTAGTGTCGCTGTTACCTAGCTGCCCATGCACAACTTTCAGCTGGTTAGCTGCCAGATGGGCTAGTAGATTTGTAACACAATTGGAAATCTATAGCAGCTAGACAAAGGGCATCAAAAGTTTATGATACAATATTTACTTCATGCATTAAGCAAGAATTTAAACTCTGTCATTGAAAAATTATAATGAAAATTACAGTCTTTAATGGGGAAAAGAAAAAGCACAGAGCTGGAGGTGGTTAGGGTATAAAGCTATAGAAAGTGTAGCAAAAAGAAAAAGGGCAGAAGGAGGAGGCAGAGAAAAATTAGTATGACATGACAATAAACTGATAAAATAGCAAGGAGTGAAGAGATAAAGTAAAAACCTAAAATGTTGAGGCAAAAGCCTTTTAGATGAAATATGAGAATTACACAACTCATAAGTAAAATTTAAATTTTAATGTAACAGATGCAGTGATGCTCAGCTGTGTTTATTGTTTGTTTTTGGGAGAGTTATTGTATTTTATTTATTTACTTTTGTATTTATTATTTTGCTATTAAACAGTTTATCAGAACCCTATCACAGCATCTTTGATGCTCTTTTTTCTATTTTGATGAAGACAATTACAATTTTGTTGATTCTAAATTGAATATTTTTGACACAATCTGACCTTTATTATTAACCGAGTTAACAGATGTGGTATGAGAAACAAGGGGGCCATAGTTATGTTTGCTAGATTAAGATATTTCATTTTTGTTTAGTTTCTCAGCATTCAGAACTGTTAACACAGAGAGCTCCAAGATTGAAGATGAGCTCAAACTGCAAAGTTTATGCCTAAATCAAATTCAAAGGAAAAAAAATATTATGAAACCCCTCAAATCTGGTAGTGTGAGGGAGCCTTTAAATCACAGTCTCCTTAAGCACCTTGCTCTTCCCTACAAATGTTCAAAGTCACCGTGAGATTTGGTGTCACAAGTAAAGATTGTTGGCTTGTGCTTGACTGTAATACAGACATAATAAATGGAAATAAAGGCAAACAAAAACTCAAAAAGAACGTCTGAAATTATAATAACACTGCCATGCATTGGTGGTCAGGACTTCTGTGACTGGACGGATAATATACGACAAAATACAACTGCAAAATCAGAAATTCTTTAGCTGCTTCAATCCTTACTATGGAAGTTTACAAACATACATATACATCTTGATCTGATTTAAAACAAACAAAACAAAAAAAGAATAACTGACACCTGGATCACAACATACTGGGAAGTTCTGTACATACTGGGATGCTGGGCACACAAAGCATACATAACTGACCAGAGGTGTTGATGATTACCAGATTCCTGTATTTACCTGATGGTATGTAGGCACTCTGCACTTCTTCCTCGTTTTGCTCTGGGCAGCATAAGAAGCTCACTGCACAGACAGGATGGATGGTGAGTGAAACAGATAGAATTATGAAGCATTAGATGACATGGGTTATGCCAATGATTTGCAAATAAAAACATAAAAAGAAACAAGAAACTTCCATCCAGATACGTAGCCTGCTAATGTTCAAACCCACACTGCACTTCTCAAAGAATATGAGCCAAAAAATGCCTGTGGTAACTACATTTTCAAGCAAATCCTTTAACTGCAGCATGTAATTTTGTAGTTTCTCCCTTTAAAATTCTGCAGTACTGTTTCAGAGTTCTTCATGAATTCTGTCAGGAATCCCAAAATCAGTTACATTTCTCTAATAACCTCCTTTCTCATAAATCAATTCATGAAGACACACTTTAGCAAAAAAATAAATAAATAAATAAATAAAATGTTTGTTTTTTTATAAGCCACAAAAATATACATGAAAAAAAGCAGGGAAGGTTTGTTACTAATGCACTGCAAAGCAGTTAATAGAAAGAGTAACCAGTCACCCTTTAGGGAAAAATAGGTGTTCACTGGAAATATTATGTTTGGACAAATACAAATTCTGACTGATAGCTCTTTGGAGTATTTTGCAATGCAATGCAAAAGAAAAAAAAATGCTTATCAGCCAGACTTCTTGTTTCTTATTGTTTCCAATTCAGAAAAATCAGCCATTTGTTATATTATTCATTTAATGCAACCAAACACATTACATCCAAGCAAGATGGTAAAATTAATATATATTTATGCCTATGGTAAGTATGATTATGATATGAAATATCCCTTGAATTAATCCTGTAGTTTTATGCACTTCAGCACAATCAGAAAGACAAAGCCCCCAGTTTTCAAATTACTGTAAATATGAAAGTAAAGCTAAACTTCATGGAAACATGGTATTTTAAAAGAAGCTGGGAATCATATGAAGTACTATGGTGAGAGAGAGAGAAAAGATTACAAAATGTAAAAAGTAGCACTTTTTCAATGTGTTCTGTACTTCATACCATTATAAACTGACCTATTTACTTGATGTAGCTTAGGTAATATTTATCTAAAGTTCTGAACTAGAAAGACTAAAACAATGGCTTGTTAGTCACATCTGAGATTTAAGTTTGTATCTGGAACCACTAGCCTGATTTTGATGCAACAAAATGTATTAAAAGTGAACTGAATCATTTTCTTGGATTTCTGCGTATTTTTTTAAAGCAAAAATTGCATTCCTAATCTTAGAGCACTGACAGCATTTATATGCAAGTTTCCAAATTACAAATACATGTGCATTTTAGGAAAAAGTTATAATTTTCTGTAATTAGTTAAGAGTTTTGTGATTTTCTTGCAAAAACTGAGGAATTATTATCAAAACACTATATAGAAGAAGTTTCATGCACTGCTTTAATATCTGAGACAGTATCTGGAGAAGCAGGATAAAATCTAAAAGACAGCAGATACAAAATCCACATTAAATCACAGGGTACTTTGTTAATATTTATTCTACCTTTGCTGAGCCAAAGCCAAAGAGCCCATTTTTATGAGCCCATGGCAAACACTAATACATAACTCATCCAAAAAAAAAGGGTAGAAAACAGCAAATTCACCATAGAAGCCTCAAGAAAAAAAAAAAAAAAAAAGAACCCCTAGCAATATATTACTGATAATATAAGATGATACTGGTAGTTCTACAACAAATTAAGACTGTTTTGGAGACATATAAAATAAAAAATATTATTCTAAAACAAGGGTTTTCTAATGGGAATATTTAAGGACTCAGATTAACAGATATTATTTAGGAATAAAACAAACACTAAAAAGTGAAAAGTGCTATCTCCTTAAAAATCAGATGATTATCCTAAATTCAGAGAAAAGTATACTGATTAGCTAGATTTCCTAGTAGTCTTAGCATTTCCTAACAGATTTATATATATTTATAAACATATACATGTTTATATAAACATATATAAAAAAGGTAAAGTGATCAAATCAGTTCCACTGGGAGTGTATCACACCATATGCTTTTGTAACAGACTATAGCAATTATTTTTACAAAAAGATACTCAAAATATTCACTATTAATTTGGGACCAGTAAAGGATCACTGAAAAAATGATCAAAAGTATTCAGCAACTAAAATTTATGCCATGCAACTATCAGGAAAATACATTCCAAACCAGATTTATGTTGAGTATCTAAAAGAATGTACTTGTTTTGATGAGGGGTTCAGCAAATGAGCGACACATAATACTTGCACTAATGATGATACTAAGACATAGGAATAATAGCAAAAAATATATATTTTTTTAAATGCCAAGATGTGAAAGAGGATTTCACATCAACAATGAAACTGTCGGGGGATGTGCTTTCACAACAACTATATCAAAAACAAAAGCTGTTTTAATCCTCCCTGTGGTGCTACTTAAATTCCTTGAAAGTCAATGAAATCTGCAAGAGTTAAGCAGTTTCAACAACTGAAGAAACTTGAGGAAAAGAAAATGAAAATGAAAAAAAAATGAGACCAGTGCAGATTATGACTGAAGGAGATTAAGTACAGGCACCCCTGTTTAAATCCTGCAAATCCTGTCTTCGCATCTGATCTTTTAACTTCTGAAAAGTGTCTTCTGAACACCCGAGAACTGAAGTCTGTTTCCTACTCATCAGAACAAATTCAACAGCCCATTGCTGCTGTGCTCTTTTCTGATGGCTCATCTCTGAAAAATTATCAGTGCAAGTCCTGTTCTCCAAGCACACTGCATGCATATATTGTCATTTATATCATGTTTCCAGGCTTTACTATAAGATAATCTTCTATACAGTCATACTTATTTCTAGTGACAAAAGCTACGTTTAAATGTCTCTTCCAAATCTGCTGAATAAGAAAACTATTCAATACATATTTTCAGGAAGACTTGGTATGTATCACTACCTATAACAACTAGTAACATGAAATATTTGCAACAAAGGGAAATTACTGTAATTAGCTTAACTCTAAATCTGATTTCACTACAGTTAAAAAGCATTTCAATTCACCTCTGAAAGGAAATTCAATACAACAATCCAACTTAGTACATACTTCTTGCCGATAAACTAAGACACTGGAATTTTAAACTGTTCCAAGTAAACCATTAATTCCCATATGTGTGTTATCATATTTAAAATACAAAATAAAACAAAGCAAAACAAAACAGGCAAGATCATATACAAAACTGAACTAGTTTACCTGCAAAAGCCATCTGTTATTCAATTTCTTTTTGTGTTGCTTCAAAAATTGGACAAAGAGTTCCAGAGATTTTTATATGTATTCCTTCACATGCTTTCACATCACTACAGAACATGTTTGCTATATTAAATTTACTGTATTATTTAGAAAGGTTTTGTCACTGTTACTCATAAAAAATAAAAACATACTGCAAAAATATGGGACTTTACTAGGACAGTTGATTGTATATGAATGGTAAAAGTTTGCCATTATAATTTAGCTATATGATATTTTTCTGTGTATAAAGACGAACCACACAAATTGGTAATTCATGTGATGTCACCATTATGTTTCCAAAATACTGAACTGAAAAACCTTGTCTATTTTTCCTTTCAGCTAAAAACTAAGCAGAAATCCCCTTTTCCTTCCATTTTATTAGAAGATATTTGTAGATAACCGAAAAAAATGCCTATTAGAGAACACATTATTCTCTGAGGAGTGTATGTAGCTTCTGCATACATTCCAGGGAGGTATATGCATGTGTCAAGCATCAAAGAATCAAAGATTGGATATTTTTCTTAATTGCAAGCACCATAACTATCCTCACAATGCATGTATTGGGCCAAGTTCACCAGAATGTTATGCACGATGCTGTGAGACAAATAAGGCAGATATCCAAAATATATTAATATAGGAATGCAAACTATAGCATATGCAACTTCCAAGTAGTAGGAAGTAATGCCTGGTATTTTACTGACTTCCGAAACAGACAAATATGTTTGTGGTCTCTGTGTTGCAAGAACAGTTAGGGCATACGTGTGGATTTGTGGCTTTCTGGCAAAAATCTCTGGGCTGAAGTTCATGAAGTAAACAGCAGAGTACTCTAGGACAAAAACCCAAGAACCATTAGTCTAGACACCTGCTACTACTGTCAACCCAGTGCACATTTTCACTAGAAAAGAGGCATAGCTAACTTAATTATGACTAGTTTTTGAAATTAGGATGATTTTCTGTCCATTACTGTCAGACTGTGGTTTTCTGATAAACACTTTAAAATTAAGCAAACCAACAAAGACATTTCTAAACTTGCTTCCAAGGTCAGACTGATGATGTACCTTTCTTGATCAGACAAATACTGACTATCCATGTCTCTGGATCTGTAATCAGCTGGACTTCTGGAGGCATCATGGTGTCTAGTTGGAGAACGTGATCTTCTCATTTGATGGATTTCATCTAAACTCCTGAAAGGCAGATATATGTATGATAATCTTGTTTTTCTCATAAATAAGACAGCTTAATGGACAATTATAGTGTACAAGTTGATTGAACCGAGTCTTTTATTCATTAAATTGCTAATATATGCTTTCAAAAAACATACATATTTTTAAAAAATAGATAAAAAAATCCATCTTTAAGTATAGAGTAGTCATTTCTACCATTTTTAGAGCACTGTTTCTTTGTACACTGATGGACTCATTAATAGTATTTTTCAAGCCTGTACTTAAAGAACTATTGTGAAAATATAAGAATTTATAATAGCTCACATGAAATTGTTTTGTGCATTTATAGCTTCATAGTCAGATTTTTAATGGTTTATTTTGGGCTGTCAAATTTTTGCAGGTCGCTCAAGTATCTCCATATATTCTTAGGATATTGTGAGACAGGATATGTGAATTTTCAGCAGACTTTATTAATTCCAAACTGTGTGTTATACAGAAAAGGAAATGATTCTGCCTAACTTCAGGCAGGCTCTCATCTCCATGACAGGAATTTAAAGCTCTTTTCATATGGGAAAGAACAAGAAAATAAATTACTTTCTTTTTTTGAAGTGCAGATTCTTCCTTTAGTTTAATAATTGCCATAGAAACAAGAAGCACTCATTTTTCAAAGCAGAAAATGAAAGGATAGCTGGGGTTGACTATAAAATATTTTGTTTGTGCATCTTGCTTATAGATAGGAGGATGCAGACATTTTCCAACAAAAACACATATATATGTTTGCAAAAGAAGGATGAAGAATAGTCTCATTCTCTCAACTATAAAAAGAGAACTCTGTGCCAAAGTCTTTTTTACATACAGCCATACCTCTTTATTGAAGATGTATAACTGAAGTGCTACAGCAAGTGATTTTGTTGGACAGTCAAATAATTTAATGTAAAAGAACTGACATAACAGATGGGGATGCATGCAGGAACTTAAGAAGCACGCATAATTTCAGTGTACAAGGACAGCACATATGACATGAAGAATAGAAATGCAGAAGAGGGATCATCAGGATTCTCAAATGGAAGAAGAAGCTGGTTTCCTAAAATATACCACCATTTTGAAACACCTCAGACACTTTATCTATGAGACTCAAAGCCTGCTTTAACCACTCTTGCTGACTCTTTCTGAATAGTTATATTTTCATCACTACCATTATCTTCATCATCTTCCAAAGAGCATCAATATCAATCAGAGGCAAAGGACAGAAAAAGATGTTGCAGACAACAGTTAGGAGAGCATGGTATTGCTGTAATTCAAAACCGAAGTTTCCTAGAAACCACAGGAAATGAAAGCTGGTAAAAACTATTTAAAATAGTTTTTACTTTTTAAAAGTTTTTACTTATTTAAAAAATATTTAAGGTTCCATGAGAGGTTGCAAGAAAAGCTTATTGCCTTGGACAATAAAAGGAGCAAAAGTGGGTCAAGTTTGTTGTTAAAACTGTCTAATACTACTCAAAAAAATCACAAAGAATGAAAATGAAAAGGTCTGAAAGGATCCTCCCATTAATAAGTTGTCTATGAAAAGCAGTAGATGCAGAAATGAGTGGTTTATAAATCGCTGCTTGATTTTGCAAACAATATTTTACTTTTTCCATTAAGAATGTCAAATTATAAATAAAATAGGTAATTTAAAATTGCTGTTATGTCGAGAGAAGTTCAATTCATATTTATTATACAATTCATACATGTCATTATTTATTATCCTACAAAAATACATAAATAACTTTATATAAGATTCAGTCACTGATTGAAAAGCATTTCTGAACCCATGTGTTAGTTGCATGTACTAGTTGTGGTAGAGCAAACAAGGATGATGAATCACAGGGAAAATATCAGTAAAAGATAAGTCTTAAAGTTATTCATCTCATGGATTCTCTTGAGTAATTAAGAAGTGCACACATCAAGTTCAAATAACACACAGTTAAACCGAGATGCAACTTTTTTGTAAAAAAAAATAAAAAGAGAGAGAGAATGAGAAAATGCTGAAGAGGAGATAAGTAAACAGGTACCATTGACAGATTCCACAAACTTGAAATCACCCAGTTTCACTTGCTTGTGATGCCTACCTCTGTAATGGCACATTTGGTAAACGTGAACGGGTCCTGCCCTGATCTTCGCCACGGTGAGGAGATACGGAACGTGAACGATGATGTGTTGTTCTTTGCTGTTCTGGCACAGTTAGCGTTGTAGATTTACTTTCTCTAGCACTAGATCTATAAGCTACTGTTAAGAGGGCAACAAAAGGAAATTAGAGAATAAAAGTGTGAGTTTGGAATGAATTCAGGTGGTTAGTCCTTCCAGGAACACACATCCAAATGCTTACAAAACTTTCAAGTAGTCATTCAGCTGTTGTACATCCTGACGTATCATGCAGTCAGGATAAATTACTAGCATTACCTTTAAATGTCTGTATGTACAAAGACAGAGGAACTGAGGAGACTTTCAGTAATCACTGGATGATGTGGGAAAAAGGACTGAACCATCTGACTTGGGAAAGACTACCCAGAATAACTTGTATTTAACTTATGACTAAAATCAGAAAATCTACTACTTAACAGATTCATCTTAATAACAACAACAACAAAAATCAGAAGAGGAACCTACTAGATTATGCATTTTGTCATCCAAGGGATTCTAAGACGGTTTTAACTGATTATGTAGCTTATAAATTATAATATCACAGCTTCCAGAACAGTGTCCACCTTTTATACAGTACTGAGATTTCAATACATTTACTACTACAAATATGAGACAAATAAGGCAGGCGGGGAAAAAGACATGGTTAAAAAAAGACAATTATACAGTTTTACTACAGAATTTCTGGTTGCTGTCAAAAACATATGCATAAAGACAAACATATGCAAGTCTATTATGACTTTGTCCAACTCTTGGATCTTCATAATAACCAGAGCTGGTGCCAGAACATGGGAAATAACATTTTTCTTCCAATTGTTGAAGGAGAAGGATGTGGGGAGGTCAATCAGTCAAGGAAATAGAAAGCAGCATGACTTTTGATATATCTTAGAGGGTGTCTTAGAGGGTATCTTTTCTATGATTCTATGACCATAATGGTGTATGCATATGTGCACCATCTTCAGCACTGTGTTACATGTGAAATAAAATCAATGAATGTGATTTCATGTTTAAAATGTGATGTTACACAAGTTTGGGGAGGCTGGGTATTTATTATTCTTTGAGAAACGGAGAAGGGCATGAAGAAAAAACTTTTGGGAGATCTCATTAGTAGCTATATAAACAGCAAATGCCTGCCACTTGATAGCAATGGTTTAGTGAGCACTGACTGCAAAATAGGCCTGTAAAAGTTGATGGCATCGTGGAAAGTAAGGACTAAGACTCATCAACCTTTCAACAAAAAAGGACTCCAAAGTTTTAGAGGATTTGATGCACTGTGAGGCTGGAGTATCTTATCTACTCAAAAAGTGCTTCAGGGTTGTGTAATAAAACTGAAAAGAAATATCAGGATATCCCTAATCTACGAACAAGTACTGGGTGCAAATTTTGAATCAAAATGGGAACTAACTCAGGACTTCAGTGGAGATTCCCTCATTTTGTATACTAAGATAGTTGCAGAAAATGTCTGGGTTTTTTTGTCAGAAGAAGACAAATGATTACACATGACAAAAACTGATGCGTTCCCTCTCCCAGGATGACTAAATCTGAGCTGTATGTTCTGAAAATTGCCATATTTTCTGAAAAAAAAAAAAAAAGCTTTATGCAAAAGCCTGTCTTCTCTAATAGAAGAAACACTAGTGTACATTTTATTCAACACTGAAACAAAAAGAATCCAAAACTTTTTTTCTAAGCTTTAGACAACTGTACTGAAATATGCTTCAGGTTTTCAAAAATAAATTTCAGTTTAACCCACCTAAAAAAAACTACACATAGCATTATCTTTAAACATCTGGTTTAAGGATATGAAGATACTATTATCTATGAAGATACTATCACCCTACATATTCCTTCACAGCTGAGCTATCTGGGGAGCAATACCTAAAACTTGTGCATTGGGTGTACACAAACCTTACAGAACAGACAGAGCAATAGCAAGTAACACTTATCTTAAGTATTAATTTCAGTATTGTCAAATTGGTTGAATTGAATTCATAGTTCCATAGTGACCATGACAGTGACAGCAACAGTAACATTTCCTCATATCCTCAAATACAAAAGCTCTGTGCTCTCCAGAGTGTGCATGAGAATTTTTTTGCATGGACCAGCATGGCAGCAGCAATAAAGCTTATGGTAGTTTACGCAGAAGAAGTTTCTCAGTTGCTCATGGGAAACTGTCAGGTGTGACACAAAATGGAAGCTGCATGGATGATGAAAATGATTCTATATAATGTTTTGATTTCAGAGTAACTTTTTTTTTTTTTAAAGACAATACAGATGGTGAGACAAGGTGTTGTGCTAATATTACGCTGCTGCTATAGGAAGGTAACCACAGTTCAACCATTTATACAGTTCATTTATGACAGAAGAATAAATTGTTCTGAAGAGTTACTTATTCTGAAGATAAGACACATTTGTGATATGAAAAGGGATTTTTTTTTCCTTAAAGTATCCTTAAGTTATAAACTGGCCATTACTTTTGATGCAGCTACGTGTATCTTTACTTCCATGTACAAAGAAGGATACTTAGCAGCAGCTGAAACGTCCATGAAAACAGTTTTACTTGTTACTACTAAATTCTAGTACTGCATTTGCCTTAGCAATTGGTTTAACATTTGAAATTATAGTTTTAAGAACTTGCAGCAACTTAATGAATATGTAATATCTTCATCCTTTTTTCAAGCTTATAGCGGTGATCAAGTTGAGCTTTTGTGCTTCTACATTTTGTAGTTACGTGTCTGTCTTTTAACAAATGAGCAATAATCTTTGTGAAAATCTTGAGATATTAAGAAGGCAAATTAACTTCATTCTCTTCTGAACATTTCAAGACAATTAATAAATTATCAACTGTACAAATATACCTTTAATAAAGACAGGGCTTATTTATCTTACATAAAAAAAACACAGCAGACAACATTGGCAAGGAAATAGTAAAGGAAGGAAAAGGGGCTTAAAAATATTTTTAGAGTCCCATGCTGTAAACTCAATTTTGGTATTCTTATTTTTGTTGAGAAGGAGTATCTTAATTCTAGACTAATATGGTTGAAGTCAACAGAGGCAATGTCAAAATGGTTGAAGAGTGCTTCATCATCCCACGTTATGGGGGAAATGTGGATATTCATTCACACACACACTTTGCAAGAAAATGATGTGTGGAAACCTGGACCAGACAAGAACTTCAGTGTGCTCTATGGAGGTCTGTGGTGTGGGGGGCAGGAGAAGAGAAGGGGTACGGACCCTGCAGCACAGCAAAGAATTTGAATGCAACTTAGATTTAGCAGAGGAGACTCTTAGATGGAGAAGATACTGTAGTATTCATTCAATGCAAATCAAGTCTACAGTCTTAGAAGCAACTAAGGAAGGTTGTATATAGATAGGTAGAAATGCTTATTTGAATTAGGTGCCTAGGCACATTTATTAACTTTTGCCTAAGGTTCTTGAGCAATTTGGTAGACAGGGGGACTGGTGGCATTTTCCAGCTCTCATTGCAAAATACATTTTCATGTGCTGTCTACTCTGTCACACATCAGGGGTTGATGACTGAAATTTTCTTTGCCCCATAAAGTTAAACCCCCATTTAAGAATTCAGGTCTTATCTGTAAACAAAAACCTCACACTTAAACGCATCTCACAGGAATCACAAACAGGTGAACTCTCCATTCACATTTGGCAAAAAAATATATCCATTAAAATCAGAATAGACAATTTTGTACTGTGTCACATCAGCTGCCAGCATTTTTCTGACCTAAGTGGATGAAATTTCCTCGACAGGCCCTTCAAGTCTCAGTTTAGACACTCTTAAGGCATTGCAGATTCTATTGCCACCAATGAAATCTGGCAATTTTCTGCAGTGATCTCTGAGAAAGTTTGGAACCATGCATTCTCCAAAGGCACACTTGAGCACACACAATCCTAAGAACTTGCTATCAGAATCGTAGTTACTCAAGTGTTGACCCAGAGAATAGAGTCCAGTGAGTTCAGACAAACACTTCTGAATTTTTCCGATCAGATGGAAAATACCTTATTTCAAATGGCACATGGACAGCTAAAAAAACATCCCTGATCTTAACATGTATGCTGAAACTTTAAATGTAAGAAGGCCTACACAGATATGCTACCTTTTTAGAACCTATGTTTTATTTTAATTTTAAATGTCCTTTCTCTTAGCAGATGTGAAAAGTATCAAGATTAATTACTTCATTGAATCAAATACCATTACCAGACATACTGGAACAAATTTCCCTCTTAGTAACTTATGTGAAATTGTATGGAAATAAGGCAAGAACCCAAACACATCAAAGGAAGTAAAATTTGCCTGTGTAGACATCAAAAGTATATCATGGTGATTATGAAGTCATTATATAATGAATAAATTATCACATTATTTTAAATTCATATCAGGAAGATAGAGAACTTTCTAAATCCCACCATGATTTAATTCAGCAATTGTCATCACAGATATCCAGGGAAAAACTGGTTTAGTGCTGCCAATAAAATAGGCTTGGGACAATGAAATTTAGTTTGGGACAACTGGGAAATCTATTCATCTGACTTGCAACAACAGTCAAATAGAAGTAGAAAAAAATTTGTCATCCAAAATGACCCTTAACATTTTTAATATGAAAAGGATGATGAACTAAAGTCTAACCATGATACAAACTATATTTATGAACATTTAGGGTAATGATAGTTCATGAATGCTCAAGAAAACTGTAAAAGATAGAGCCATGCTACATGCATCTTTATCTATAGCCATGCATTCTCAATAAAGACCATGGGAGACTGCATTACATCTAAGTTTCAAGCAAAAAGCAAAATAAAAAATGTTTGCAATCAATGCTGAAACCTTAATCACTGTTTTAAAATATTTTTTGAGTTCGACTGATATTTTTAATAATGCTTGGAACATTATGCAGTTAACAATTTAACAGTTTGAACCATCCAGTGGTTCATATATGAAGAATGATATGTAAAAGAAATATCAGTGAATGAACTGTAGAACTTTTTAATTCACCATTTTTTAGAAGGAAAGCTTCCATGGAATAATCAGGAAAACTTTTTTTTTCCACAATGCACTCTGCAAAACCAGCATCCTCAATGCTATAATGAAAAAGTGAAAACAAAAACAAAAAGCAAGCAAAAAGAATGAAAAAGAAAATCAAGCAAGAAAGAAGAAAGCAGGACCATGCTGTTCACCCACGCACCTGGAGGAACAACTCCAATACCATCATCAACATCATAATCTGAGATGTCACTATCACTGATTGGCCGAGATCCTGCACAACAGTAAGGTAAACAAATACCTGAACATCTGGTTGAGTTATGAAACATAAAAATATGTTCATTTAATGTACCACTACAATCAAAAAGATGATTTAAGTCTAAACAATAGAAGAGAACTAAACTGCAGTGACCATGAAGTTTCACCAAACAACTGAGCCAATCCAAAAGCTTACAGATGCTGCAGCCTCCTCTCCCCTTCTTCCCTCATTTCCTCAGTACTCTCCTACTAGGTTACTTTAGCTCACTAAACAAGCAAAATGCTTTTGTGCTATTTCAGCGAGTTGAGTAAACTGAATCAACTCGCTGAATGGGAAAGGAGAGGTGGCAGCATATGGTGAGAAAGGAGAAGAGGAAACAGCTCTGACAGCTATTAGAAAAGTTCAAGTATCTCAAGAAAACTAACCTTTAGATTGCTATCTCTATACATATTCTCATGCAGTAATTACAGCAGTGTCATATTTCTGTAATTCATTCCTGAATGTGCCCCAATTTCCTATGCATTAGCTGGAGCTAATAATATTTATTTTTAAGTAAAAGAAGAAAAATAGCTTGGAAGCATATTTTAAAATAATGCCCTACATCCTTCTTGTTTTTAAATAAATCCTTATTCAAGTTAAATGAACGGAGAGGCTACAACACTAAACTATGTCAATATATTCATTTTTTTTTAGTATGAATCATACAAACCTGAACAAGAGAAGGCTCCGGGGCGACCTCATTGTGGCTTTTCAATATGTAAAGGGGGCTTATAAAAAAAGGTGGAGAGTGACTTTTTGCTCAGTCAGATAATTGAGCAAAATTATCTGATTTTGGACAAGGGGAAATGGTTTTAATCTAAAGAGGGGAGATTTAGATTAGAGTTGAGGAGGAAATTCTTCACTCAGAGGGTTGTGAGGCACTGGCACAGGTTGCCCAGAGAAGCTGTGGATGCCCCCTCCCTGGAGGTGTTCAAGGCCAGGTTGGATGGGGCCCTGGACAACCTGATCCAGTGGGTGGCATCCCTGCACATGGCAAGTGTGTTGGAACTGGGGTGATCTTTAAGGTCCCTTCCAACCCAAGCCATTCTACGATTCTATGAAAACTGAAATAACTCTCCAGAACAACTGTATCTCCCCACTATAAGTACATATTTTTTCTTTGCTGCTAAAGTACACTTCTCATCTGATTGTATATATGGTGTGTGCATATAAAAAGAATATCAGAGGCTGAAACTAGTTTTTGATGAAAAATGTTTTTCAACTCACTAGGCTTTAATGCCTTTCTTTTTAAAATAAAAAGCTTTTAATTACTATAAATGTATCTAATAATCATGAACTTCATCTTTCCTTTTAAAACAAGATTTATGCAAACAAGTATTTGACCAATTTTCTTTTGCTAGTGAAAACCAACCAGTTCAAACAGTTTTTGTATACTTGAAAGTTATGCATCACAGGTGATGTCATAATGTCTTAATTCACATCTCTTTTTGGCATACATCTTCCTTACATCTACAGATTTTACCTTGTATAACAAAGGTAAATATCACTACACCATAACCAACATTTTTAATTTAAAATTTTAAACTTATTAATGGAACTTGGACCTACTTTGTAATTTTTTGCTAGAGCTTTCTCCACCATGTACATGTCTTCTTGGCATGAAAGGTGATGGCTGAGGCAGAGGTAGTGAAGATTCATCATGTGTCTGTAGCTTATACCAATGTGGTTCATCATCTAAAAGTGCTGTCTCCAGCTCTATAAGAATCTAGTAGAAAAATTTTCAGGTTTTAATTTTAAAGGCATGTACACACAAACACATACATAGTATATATATACGTATATGTGTTCAAAAACAAACAAACTCGGGATAAATGTGATTGTATATATCACCTCTCCAAGAAATTCACTCTCTTCTTCTTGTACTCTTGGCTGATCCCATACTGTTATTTCAAGCATTCGTTCTCTAAAATCTCTACGATGCACATGCGAGTAGAGAAAAGTTTGGTTCCATTTTGGCTCTAGACTTTTCTTTACTGTTTTGGTCCTCCTTTTACTCTTATCACTGAAACATAAATATTTGTAATTTATTTCCAATAACAATTTACAAAACAATGCCATCTACTCATCAGCAGTAATTATTGGTGTTGTTCATTCTGATCTGATAATGCTTAAAAGAGAAGCATTTGCTGTACTGTGTATTTGTGGTGGATTGCATTCATCCAAATATCAACAGAGTTAATTTAATACTGACTTGCATATATCAAGTGTGATTTGTTATAACCAATATAAATAGAACAAATTTTTAAAAGTAATTCTCTCATTCATACACATTCATTTAAAAGTTTATTCAGTAAGTGAAAATTATTATTTTCTCAACTGAAATACTACCTTCTGTCTGGAAGAAAATACATTTTTACATAGGGGTTCCTGGGGCGTCCATCTACTCTTGGTGGCAAATCTGTTGCTTGAAGAACATTCACTATTAACTGATGTCCCACTTTGTCATACCACAGTTTCACCTACAAGAATCAAGTTACCAGAAAACATTATTGAAAATGGAAAAAAAATACACCTAGAATTTTCACAGTGCACAAGATCAACCACAATGTAAAAGTAGTATTTATCTTTCCAAGAGACATTAAGATATATTTTGTTGCATTAATATTTAATTGTTAAATGGAAAAGATGTTGGCATACACCAATACTTTTTTATTTATCAAAGCTGAATAAAATGGTGGTGCTTGATTATTCCTATATTGCTTATTGTACTCACTGCATAATCTTGTATATGTGAGTCCATTTAAGTCAGCACTGTCTCAGTTCTGCACTTTAGAAGCTATACTTTAAACAGGAAGCCCTGACTACAGCTAAACTTAAAGCATGGCAGAAATCTGTCTGCTCTGATTTGCCACCTTACAAATGTTCTTATGGAAAGAATAATATGCAGTTAAATTATTTCCTAATAGGATCATAGCATAAAATTGTTGAGTGTACTCTGTACTTAAAAATTAATATAATCAATATAAAAAATAAGAATGTACAAAACAAAGTCTGTGTGCTTACGGTATATTTAATAAGCACAGCTTCAATTAGCATTACAGAGAATTCCAGGAGGTGATGTGCATCTAAATTAAAGTGTATTACTGAATGATGCTACTATTAACAAATACATAGCTCTTTAAGTGCTCTCATAAAGAAGATAAAGTGGTACTGTGTTTGTTATCTGCAGGTACAGAAGAGTCACATTTTTCAATGTAGAGGGTACAGAATGACAAGTTGCAAGACACTTTCATGTGCTCCTCTTAACATAAATGCCTGCACACTCGTGTATTAAATCAACAATTCTTTACATCCACTGTGACTACAGTGAGTGTGTGCTCACACATTTGAAAGACAGCAGTAACAGCCATTTCCATTGACTTCCCAATAGACCTTGGGAAGTCAGAGGGCTAAGGGAACAACATCTAAAAATGTTTATTACTAACTCAAGAAAAAACAAATATTCTCACAGAAAGCTGTCCCGGTAGGACTTGTGGTGCATCCCTTAGGGCTCCAGGGCTGGTTGGAGATATAACAGAAATAGAAGGCCTTTCCATCTTCTGAGATTCAAAAGAACTTGAACCTAAAAATATGTGAGAAACACATGAACTTTCCATCTGAAATTTTAAAGCAAATTTGGGTTAATTGATTTTGGTTGGGTTAATTGGATTAAATGATTTTTCGATGCATTGTATAAAGGTTGTCTTTATATACAGTATTAATGTGATAATATACAGAAAGATGTTAAGCTGATGTAGATAGGGTGGTGAAAAAGACAGTTTAGCTACTCTTACTTCAGATTAAATTTCTTGTTTTATTCTAATAATATATTAAAAAGTGTTCTTCATCTAACACACCCTATCAGATGTTTTAAATAAAATATTATCCTCTTGCAGAATTGCACAGTTGAAATTTTTGATGAATAAACCCACATTTGTTGTATGGTAGCCTCAGGTGGCTACTGAATTGTCTAAACTCAGAGACAAGAAGATATGCAAGATAGACATCAGGCATAGAGGACAATCCTGCTCCACCAGTGAAGCAGACCCTCATGAGTGAGGAAAAGCTCATGACAGGCAAGGAGCAGTGTCAGGCCTAGGAGGCCCTGCAGGATCCTGACCTAGATAACATTTCTCATTGCATCTCAGACAAGGCTCAGATGAGAAATGGGTGGAAGCCATGGCCTTCATGGCCTTCACACACTTCAGATGGTATACTTCAATAGAAGAGCTAAGAAGACACACAGACACTCTTTTTTTTGTACCTTTGTACAAGGTACAAAGGTACCTTGTACCTTTTTTTTGTACCAATTGTACCTTTGGCAATCCCCTTCCCCTGTCTCCTCACTTATGTTAGGACAAGTAAATGAAATACCTGTTTTGGGTCACAGCTTATACAGCCATAAACTGATATGCTTAAAAGCAGAAGATATAGGTGAAAACAATAAAATCCTACCAGCATTTGAAATCTATACAGCTTTTAATCAAATCTCTATCATTTCACTTTTAACACACAAGACTGAAAAACACTGAATTTTGTCATATAAAAACCTGAAAACAATGCAGTCTCCCAGTGCCTGTCATTCTGAAAATTCATAGCCAAAATGACTGTATGGGGTACAAGACCATGTCAGGCAAAGAAACAAAGTGTGTACTCACTGGACTCTAATGGGGGATGAGAACTCTCAGGAATCCGCGGAATATCACTAAAACATGAACATACACAAAGTAATTAGGAACAAGGGAGAGGATCTCCTGCTATAACAAATATGTATCTAGGACATTTTTTTAGAAATACAGTTCTCTTTTGTGTTCTATTGGATTATGTGGAAAGACAGGAAGTGTTTAAATACAGTTCACTATTTTCCACTAGGACTCATGAAAACCTTAACATTGCAAACTCCTCCTTCCTTCAAAGTGAGGAGCTACAGATGAGCACTACAATGATAATATTGTGGATGGCTTCCACAATATTTTTATAATAAAAGAGGTTTCTTTTATTTTTATAATAAAAGAGGTTCTAGAGAGGTTTCATGAACAGAATGGTGGTAAAGGTAGAGCTACTGACACTCAACCATTCCTTGGAGGAAAAACAAAAGGAAAAAAAAAAAACAACAACACAAGACATAGATTAACTCACTAGTAATTTTTATATAAACGCCTCAAGGAGTTCACGGAATGAAACTGATGAAAATGTCTTATAATAATAAAAAGAAAAAGCAAACAACATTAGCAAAGTTAAACAAACAGAAGAATAATACATTTCATGAAAGCATATTACAAATATGTGTGGAAATTTTTTCAACATACACACACCCAACACATACTTATGCATAATCAAAATCAAACTGGTTAAGTTCACAAAAATCTGTAGAAATTTTAATATCAACACAATTACTCTTCTATAAAATTCTGGATGATGGATGATAGCTCCTTGTTCTGTCCTGTTCCCAGCTATCATAGAAAACACATTGCAAAAGCAAGAAATGATTGTTACTGTACAAATGTTAGCAAAACAGAGCAGAAAAATGGAAACAAAGTTCAAGTGGATTACATGAAAATATTTCTACAAAAAAAAAAAAAAAATCCAAAATTTAAACTACAGTAGTATTTCTGAAGAACATGTAAAGATTTTAAGTCTAAAGCTGGGGACTCTTAAAGGCATTCAGGCATTCTGTTCAGTGAAACATTACCATACCAACTTGAAAGTCAATAAAACTAAGACTCCTAGGTCATATAAATGCTACTTGTGAAAAAGAAACACACTTAAGTCAGAAAAGGAAGGTAACAATGTCCAATCATCTGATCTTCAATTTATTTTTCATGTTCTGCATTTTAACTCTTGCACACAGTTTAAGAAAGGCTATTTCAGCTCCAAGTTAACATTTTGCTTTAGTTTGCATCTCACATCACTAACAAAGACACTTTTCTCTTTCCCTTGACTTTGTAAGTAAGGAGTACCGTGGTTTCCTCAAACTCATGGAAATACAACTGCATTATTTGCTCTTGACATGGCGTAGTACTACCTCACAAACAAACACGACATGTTGTGCAGGACTGTTGTGCAGACTTCTTAGCATTTTTTCTTTTCAATTTCCAGGGAAATTCTCATCAGTCTTAAATATTTAGTTTGCTTATTCAAACTATTTTTCTGCTCAATATGGCATTAAGTTTGTGATATTTTCTTGCACTAGAATATGAACTCTCTCTTCTGCAGTATAGTACACTTGTAATAATGTCACATTTAGGATATTTATATATAGGGCTCATATGTGCAAGGAATGTTTCGAAACAGAAAGTGCACCCTACACACCTGGGTGGATAAAGAAAGACATCAAAATACATTTAGTTTCCATTTTTCTTCATTATTTTCCATAATACATTAGGGGGAAAAAAAGCTACAAATAAGCCCCAAATATTAATTACAGATATAAGCACTTAAGAGTTGATTTACATTTACAATAAAGCACTTTCACACTATCAGCCTAACACAGAAGACACAAATATCAGATCCACACAATTCAGGAAAAAACAGCTACTACAGCTACTAGAATGAAGATGCTACACAACAAACAAAACAAAACAAAACAAAACAAAACAAAACAAAACAAAACAAAACAATACCAACAAACGGTCAAGTTGATTGTATTTCCCTCACTTAGAGATGGCAATACTGAAGTCCTCACCAGGTAAAGGTAAGTGACAAGAATAATTAGACCTTTTCTAACACTTTACTCAGCAGACAGGAAAAAAAAATGAAAGTGCAATGTTTTAATGTATTTTTCTGAACTCCTTATAATTTTTATGACAAATTCACAGGGACAGTGAAAACTAGAACATAAATTTCAACTCCAGACAAAATGCATTGTTTGTGACTGAAATGTTATTTGACAATTTTCCCACCCACCATATTCACTATTCATACCCACATTAAAGCTTGTTCACTCTCAGGAAATCACTAAACTAGTACAAGAGAGAGCTTTTGTAATTTTTTAAAAGTAATTATTGCTAGAAAATATTCATTTCCTTAAAAGTATGTCAGATATATTTATCTCGTTTAAAGACAGCTACACATATAACTGCAAGACATAAAAAGCAAGTAAGTAGAGTATGCAGTATAGATCACTGAACTAGTGGCAGTATATTCTAACATTTGTAACAGAACTGTACTTCTACCCATATGTGAATTTCTTACAAATTCAATAATCCAGTTTACATAAATATTTCTTAAATATTACATATTTCTTAAATACTGTACTAGTTATATTATATTGAGCCTGGTGTATTCAAGTCAATCAAATGCATTAGTGCTATTTTACTTTTGAATGTTAGCATTTTAATTAAAGAAAATTTTGAAGAGAAACTATAATCCAAAGCATATTAAGTAACCAGATCAGTCTTATCTAGCCTACTTTTATTTTTGGACTGCAGAAAGTCTTATGACTTAAAATATCCAAACCTAGACTGGTCAAAGGGAAGGGAAGGGAAGGGAAGGGAAGGGAAGGGAAGGGAAGGGAAGGGAAGGGAAGGGAAGGGAAGGGAAGGGAAGGGAAGGGAAGGGAAGGGAAGGGAAGGGAAGGGAAGGGAAGGGAAGGGAAGGGAAGGGAAGGGAAGGGAAGGGAAGGGAAGGGAAGGGAAGGGAAGGGAAGGGAAGGGAAGGGAAGGGAAGGGAAGGGAAATTAAGTAGCACAAACTTTAAAATCAGAACAGAATTTTACTCCTGTACCAGAACAATGCAAACATCAGAAAAGTTATGTCAGAAACATTCTGGTAAAGAGCTGGTGACCTCAAATTTCATCTTTTTATCTTTACCTTGAAACACAAAAGTTTTGTACTCTTATATAATGTTATATATGAATATCTTATATCTGATCCTTCCACACCTTTATGAATACCTTAAATCAAACCCAACTTAGGTTAAGATTGCTGCCTGCAAATCTATGGTTTGTGAGGATCACTGTTTCACAATACACCGCCACAGATGTAATTTCTCTGAAGACTACAGTTAACAGCTTAATCACTTAAGATGAACCAAATTCAAAGGTGGTTGTAGCCCACACTTCCTTAGGTTGCTCATCTTCTATAACCTACAAAGTGTACCTGTCTCCAGAGTTCATCCTCCTACTTCCAAAACTGCTCCTTCCTATCAGAACCTGTACATTGATCTGCAGTTTGCACTATTTATATTACTTGAGCAACTGTCTGACATTTAGCATTGCCTGGCTTGTTATGGAGATTCAGCCTCCTTGCAAGGACCTAGAGTCCAAGCACAGAGCAGTTGAATCCCACTGGAGAAGTAGCAATTTTGTCAATATTATCTGTGGAAATCCAAGCAAATATAAATACCACCCAACAAGGAAAACAGAGACCAAAAAAAAAAAAAAAAAAAAAAGTTTTACCTGCACTATCCCATATGAGGTCACCGGAACACACAAGAGACAGTGAGTTAGTTACCATGCCAGGCTTCTTCCCCAACCAGCATACTGCCAGAGGTTTTTCTACGCTATCTTATGTTAATAGCCTCTCACATTGTATGCATATTTATAGGTCATTTTCCCCCTCGTTTTTAGATGCCCAACCCATTAATTCTATTTTTTATAGGTTTCTTACCTACCCTGTGTTTGCAATCATCAGCATTAATGTCAATTAGTTTCTATGGAGTTTTTATGGTACTATTGCGGTTATACTGTTTATTGTTGTTATGCCTTCATCTGCTAATTGTGTTACATTTTTCACATTTTTCTCTAATAAACATCCTACAATTATCCATTACTCAAAATTACATTTGCTGATAGACACAGAAATCCAAATTTACAAGCCTGAGCAAATTGTTTAGACATCAATTTTGTAACTTGCAGCTGTCTAATTGGTGGCCTCACAGTCCTCCTATTATTCACTCAAGCCAAACCGTGTCAAATTTGGGCTTTTTAGACCTAATATGCTAGGACTTTTTAAAAAGAGACCATTAAATGTGCTGGTACATTACTTGCATTATTAATACTGAGAGATGAAAACATTTAAATTATGCAGACAAAATATCATTTTTCAGGTCTTTCGGGAACCTATTCCCTCACAGGAATTTTAGGTGTAATGGATTACCACTTAATGCCTTATCAAGCAGCTAGTTTGCCAGTCAGCACCTCAGTAGACACAAAACTTTGCTGTACTAGATTTGTTGGATTCAGTAAAATTCACTATCATGAATTTGAAATGACTGTATAGTTTGGATAACAAGACAAGAAGAAGATAGGAGGAAAAAAGAAAAGTAATCTGCTGTCCAAAGCAAGCTGTTTCCCATCATACAACACAATCTACATAGATTATAATCAAAACAAACAAAACAAGAAAGTTATGTGGAGTATTTCATTTATTTATTTATTTGTGTTCACTAACATCAGGATTTTCTTTGTTGTAAAATGAATGGGTTTTTTGTTATTCTTTTTAGATAAGAGATGGGTAAATCCCAATCTGATATAAAACAACACAACTTTATCTCATTGCTATTGGAGAAGGGTGTTATCTTTAAATTTCAAATCTGCTTGCTCTAGCCCCTTTGAGATGTTTATTTGATATTCCCAGAAAAAGAAAAAAAATCCAGTCAGGACACAACTCTACAAGGACAGCATTATTATAGCACATAAACATCTCCATGCCAAGACTCCACTTGTCTCAAAATAAAGGTGTAGTCTAATGTGTTCTATTTTTGCTTATGTCCAGAAATAAATATGCATGATGGGTCATCTAAAGCAAAAAGTTACATTTTATCAGTCCTATGTCCAGGTGCATTTTTGGGGTGTAAAATTCACTGCTCAGATTTAAAAGCAGTCTTTGTTTTTGAATGCCCTTCATATTCTGTGTCTCAGTCAGTACAGCAGTTGTGGTATTTTCTCTGGATTTTTCTTCAAGAGTACATTACTGAAATATGTTCAATTTTTTTTAATATTTTATTTATAGAATTCATAAACTACAATAAATTGTTTTAAATAATCAAGTTACCTTTAAAGTCTAATGATACATGACGTTTGCAAATATACTGATATCTAAAGCTCACTGCTTAAAATGTCATTATAGCACTTTGTTTTTATATGAGTTGCACAAATCACTTTTCAGGTTTTTGTTCAACTGAAAGTTCAAGTCAGGCCCAATTATCAACATACTAATTTTCTGCTGATTTAAACATTAAAAAAAAAAAAAAAAAAAAAAAAAAAAAAAAACAGACTTCCAAAAATCTCCTTATGGAATTTTATTTTTAATTACAATGATGATGGACTGAATTTGAAGTTTGCAGTCAGGAATATCTCCTATCTGTGACTAAAGAATGTAAAATAAGGTTTCTACTCCCCCACAGTCTCCATCTGGATGTTAATTTTAGCCCTAAACAACCACTTTTATTGCATCAAGCTCTCACTTTCCATTAAAAGGTCAAACTCACAACTAAAATTAGCAACAAATGTTAATTTCATTTAAGTACTTTTAATAGCAATTGTCGTTAAAAAGGAAGAGCTCATTTGCAAAATATAGCTACACTTGCACAGTGTGTACAAAACCAAACATTAAAAGTTGACGTAAAATAAATGTAAGAGAAGAATGTTTTAGAAAGAAAATGACTCGTGCTCTCTGTTTCTCAAACTAAGAACTTATCAGATTGAGACACAAAAATTATAATTTCGATGAAATCTAGCGCATTCAGGAAACAGTTTACCATCTAACTATAGGACACTTGTATTTAGAGACATACAGTGAGTGCACATGACCTATGTGTCATGTGCAGGTGAAAAACTACAGATAGATTCGAACCTTTCAAACTTTTTTTTAAACTAGCCTAGAGTCACTTTTTATCATTAACTATGCCACACATTTCTGCAATCTAAGTGTGAATTTACAATATGTGATTCATATTCAATCCTATAAGATTGCTCAAAACAGTCCCAATACAGTCATGTTCAAGGACAAGTGTAGAATAAACAATGGTACAAATCAATTGTGACAAATACAGGGCCAAACCCACTCATTTTGTCAATTCAAACAGATTTTATGATCCTTGCAATGCTTACTTCATAAGTCAAGAACATACGAATTGTTATCACTAACCCCCCAAACCTGGATTTATAACAAATAAATGTTCTAAATATAAAAAAAAATAATGCTAATTTTTGAAAAAAATAAATTACATTAATTAATGTGAAGGTATTTTTGTTTCTGCTTTTGATTCTGGTATTTTAAAGCTAAATAGTCATTTCAATTAGAATGTTTTTGTTTTCGTTTTTAAAGAAAGGCTGTTTAAAATCCTACTAGCACCGATGTATTTCAGATCTTGTAATGTTCAGTTTGCTCATGTTTCCTTCTGCTCATTAATACGTGTGTAAGTTATTCTGATGTAATGAATCTAAGAGCCTGACAAAAAGATTTTACTCACATGTTTACTCACATGCAGGATCAATACATGGTGTCCAGAAAGAAGCCTTCTTTAATTCATTATAAACATAAATACTAACTCTTCCTTTGCCATTTGGCAAAAATCTTGTTAGTACTTTGACCATAAAACAAAAGAAAACAAAAACAAACAAACAAAAAACCTACACATTTATATTGATATATTTTTGGTATCACTGTACAGATCCAAGGTTGCTATGGGCAATGAAAAAAATGGAATGCACAGGATTTCCGTAATAGAAAGTGAATCATATTGCATTGTTAAGAGATAAAAGAGAGAAAAATAATGAACTCACAAATAGTCCCTTTAAAAGTCCCATTAGTACAAATAATAACTGTGATTAAGAAGCAAGTCTTTAGCCTTACCCAATAGGCCTTGAAACAATAATTTCAACTTGAGGTTCTGACTTTGATTCTAAAATAATGTTGTAAACTTCTTCATTTGTAGCTCCAGGCAAGGGTTTGCCATTCCATTCTAGAACTTCATCCCCTTGAATTTAAAGAGAATTTTATTTAATTTCAATATTATTTTGAAAAGAAGCACAAAACATTTATGAAATCTGTAAAGCTAAGTTGCATTGCTCAAAATGAATTTAAAAACTGTGCTGAAAATCAAAAATGTTTTTTGAGACACTATCAAGACTCCTTTCATAATTTGTACACAAAATCATATTAAGGAAACCACTTGTAAAAACTTATTATGTACTTCATTATGTACATACAGCACCTGTTACTGTGCTATGAAATTAAAGAGTCTCTTTAAAAGACCTTTTATTAGCTAACAGTAATAAACTTTGAAAATAAACAATAAAAGGGTTGATCTTCAAAACCTGAAAAAATATAAACATCTGATGTTAAACCTTTAAAAATCATGCTTTTTCATTACAATTTGTATGCATACTGTGCATTTTGATTTCTCAATGAAAAGGAGAGTCTTCACTGTCTGTATCCCATGAACGAAAAATAAAAGCAGGGAATGAGTCACTACCTTCTGAGGATGTTAGAGGGGGGAAAGAAAACAAAGACAATATGAAAGTCATTTAGATGACTTTTCAGCTTGCCATTTCCAGAATTTTGATGGTACGTACGTTGCATTACACTTTGACATTACTATAAAAAGATAATAGTCTTTAATTATAATTTCTAAAGAAAGATAAAAAAATAAACTGAAGGAACCATAACATAAAGTTTACACCCTCATATCTTATGCAGTAGTATGAACTCTGCAACCATTATCTGATGCCACAAATAAATTTATTTTCTTTATTGACAACGATTTTGTGTTTGTCAGTCAGTAACAATCCTTCAGCTGCTGGCTTTGCTCCTGTCTGAGCTCTAAGTCAAGTGGCAAAACTTGTGCTTGTTAATAAACCAAGGAAAACTATCCTAACTGAACTCCTAACTACCAAAACACAGAGCTACAACTTCTGTTTATGTTCAATGATTTTCATTCCTTTTTCCTGAACAGCCCCTGTTTTGGTATTTTAAGAAAGGACCCCACAAAAGATCCCACTAGCTTTCAAAGCATTTTGTCATTCTTTAAAACATAAGGGCTTCCTAATGAAAGACTTAATCAATGCTTGCTGAGGTAAGTTTAATTTTCTACTATGTTGTTTAGCTGAAACTGATATAAATACTTTGTATATTCATTACATAATCTTGCCTAGGGGGGAAAGTAAGTAAATATATAAGAATAGACTTATTAGGAATTTAAAAAAAAATAAAATCCATATAACTCCATAAAACCACAGTCAATTTATTTTGAAATTCTGGTTGTATTCGAATGCTAACAACTATTATAAACTAAGATGACTTTTTCCCTAAAATAAAATCTCATTTCTTCACAGATAATTTGTTTAATTTACAAAAACACCTCAGGCATTCAAAGTAGCAAGGTCTGGCCAGCTTTCCAATAGTTAGAACTTAACAGCAAAAACCAGCAGAGACAAATAGATTTGCAACACTAAAAATCACATGATTTAAACTTAATTTACACAGCATCCAATTGATCACATTTTGAAGGCATGGAACAAGAAAACACCATCCAGATATTCAAAATTTGGACATAATGCAAAACCCAGCTTGACACAGCCCAAGGCAACCTGCTCTAGCAGGCCCTCCTCATGCAGGGGTGTTGGACTAGCAGTCTCCAGAGGTCCTCTGTGATCCTATGATCCACTGCTCCAGGTGCAATGAGCTCCCTGGTCCTAAGTCCCACTGCAGTAGCTCAGAGTTGCAAGTCAGTCAGTCCAGGGGCTGTTAGACACCTTACGACATAGATGTTTAGGATAACCAAGATATCTGGACAAAGCTAGCTGACGGAACCTACATGACACCTGCACCTTTGTTGAGTCACTTCTGTAAGCATACACCAGGCCTCTAAATACTAATAACAAGCCTCTAGATACTATTATTAATGAATCCTGCATTCTACCCCCACCTATCTTTGCAGAGATACCAGATTTTCAGAATTACGCTGCAAATCTCTGATTTTTTAAAATTGAATTCTAAAATATTCCTCACAAGACATTTCTGGAGGTCAGCTATCAATCCATGCTCTCAGAGACTTGACCAGCTGAGATTTGAGTATCTCCAAGGAAGCAATCCAGCTGCTCCTCTGGGCAACCTGTTCCAGGACCTTGCTGTTCTCACCAAGAAGAGAAGTTTTCACAATCCAAACCTTCTTCATTCCACTTTGTGTGTTGCTTCCTGTGTGATCACAGTCTGGCTCTTCATCCTTACAACCTCCCATTAGCCAGGTAAAAAATGGAATTACTCCCCCCCTCCCCCGAGTCTTCTCTTCACCAGTTTGCACAAACCCAGCCCTCTCAGCTTCTTCTTGTATGCCACAGACTTCAGAGTCCTAATCAACTTCCTCTGACCAGCCTGGTCCCGTTTGTCTCTTTCTTGTATAAAGGAGCCCAAACTGGACACAATACTCCAGATACAACCTCATAATCATGGAATAGAGGCCATCACCCTCCATTGGCTGGCTACAGTCCTGTTAATACAGCCCTGTACATGCTTGGCATGTTTTGCTGCAACGATGCATTGCTGACTCATGTTCCACTGACTGTCCTCCAGCACGTCCAGATGCTTTTCTGCCAAGGTGCTTTGTAGCTGGTTTGCCCCTAGTGCTTATTGTTGCATAGAGCTATTCTATTCCTGATGCCAGACTTCATATTTGTCTTTGGCAAAATTTATGGGGTTTGTGTAATTACTCACAAATTGATGAACTACACAAATTCTGAAGGCTTTTGAGAAAGGTGAAAAAATGAGTTTTCCTGGCAGAAAGGACTCATCCATGCCTTTTTTGTGTGTGTTCTAGTCCTATACAATAAAATGAATAGAAAACAGACAAAACTACATACATCTGCTTAGCCAGTCCTCTGAATTTATTTTGACCCTAAAAATATTGTTCAGAATTATTTTAAAATAGCTTTGACCTAAAAACTAACCTAGTCCAGACATTAAAAGTGAGACATTTCAGCCTAGACACTTCAAGATTAGTGAAGTGAATGTAATTTTCTGTAATTATAATCTGCAGTTAAAATCCAAAAACAATTATAATAAGTAGTGCTATCAACACCCCATTTATCAACTTGAAAAAATAAGTAATAAATGCCAAGACATTTATACTTCCTTATTACTATTTGCTTCATGTAATTATCCTAAATTCAAAAAAGTTTTCATCAGAGTTTCTGGATTCCTAAGAAGGTGTTGTACAGAATTTTGTTTGCTAAGCAGATGTTGGAAAGCAGATGTTTAGGACTGTTACAAAATATAAACCACTAAAAAGTAATTTAGAAAACTGACTGCCATGCTTAGTTCTTGCTTCATGTAGAAAAAAAGCCTGAAAAGTGTCAACAGTGCAGCCACTTATTTGCAAGCGCACTATATAAATCTTATACGCATTATATACTTTAGGATCATTTTCTTGAGCTCTTGCACATTTTTACTTGTAACAATTCACACTGACTAATAATGTCTACTGTGTATACAATGCATCACCCTTCAGGTGACAATGTAGTGTGAGTAAAATAACTGTAGTGAGTTTTGTTTGACACAATGAATTAGTTTTATAGTATGCTTATATTGCTTCTATAGAGTGTAACAAGCAGCTCCGCAGATACCAAGCACACATGCACCAGTAACATTCAATCCTGACACTGACAGGAGTGTCTTGTATATTGTTCACATATTCAAGCCATTGGAGTTAATAGTAAATTAGAAATGTAGACAACTGTAGCTTTCCATAGTAACACTACAGTGTTCTATATATACAAAATATTAGCATCTCACGAGTGATGTTAATGTAAGTTAACAGGCGCATTACAAAAAGCTATAATTACAAGACAAAATATTTTGTATTTAACTTATTGATTTACCTGCTCTGAGATGTCCCACCACATCGGCCAAGCTACCTTTTTTCACTTTGGTAATGAAGGCACCAAGTCGTCCTAATTCTGTCATTTTTCCTCCAACAACCTGGAAGATCATATATTTGTGAGTTTTCATGCCATAAACCAGACATCATATCAAGCACAAAGATATAGCCAGATTAGTTTTCACAGTACTTTTTTAACTAAAGATAAATTATCCATACACAAATCTATTGTCAATTTAGTCTTCACAGAGGCTAAAAGAAAAAGTTAGAGATACAAAAAGGCCAGGCTATCTTATGCAACTTGCTAAGCATTCAAGTTTGTTTCAGAAAGAGGATTTCTTGATAAATACTCAAGAAAATATACTTTTTACAAATAGATGTCTGTCTTGTGCTTAAGTTTAAATTGGAAATGAACATCAAACCAAAGGTATTAAAATCTCCAAAGTGAAATTAGTGCAACAAGTACAAACTTAGTTAATACGCTACTAGGAAACATATGCAAGTAGTTCACGAGAACATTGCTACAGCTAAAACCCTGGCCCTCTCATCCAAGCACATGACAGTACAAAACAGCAACTCCTAGCTTCTATTAAACAGAACAGAAGAGAGCATTGAATAGGGTTTTGTTTTAAAGAGTGTATAACACACAGATGGGGAAAAATAGCGGTAAAAATGTGCCCTCCAAAGATTAGGTCTTTAATAAAATATATATATTAAATAAAAAAAAAAGTAGCTTTGCTGACTGACTATTCTCTCTACCCTTCTCACTCTCTTCAGTTAGTTCTTTTGTCAGGAATATCCTGGGTCAAGATTTATGGAACAGTGGGTCAGTGGTTCATTAGGTATTATTTGTTCATGTTGCCATCATGGTTACTAATTTAAAACTTTGATTTTAATTAAAAATTAAATACAGCTTTAATACAGAACCATACACAAGCAGATCCAGAAGCCTACCTGACAACAAGGTTGTCACAAGAGGATGTGCTAAATTTATCAGTGTGTTACCTAGAACTTCGATCACATCATACAAAACTGAGACTGAAAAAATCAGAAAGAAGCTCTCCAATCTATGTTTCCTACTAGGGTCTAACATTTTTCTCAGATATTAAAGAAGTGTTGTTGCTACCAGAAAAAATCAGACTTGTGCTACAGTCTACAAGATATTTAGATGAAATGTTCTCATATTTTATATTGCCGCCCTACACTATTTCACTTTGAAGTGCGTAAGTGGAGTGTGCTCTTACTCAGAACATGCCATTACAAAGTTCACAGGGGTCTTTTCTGACTTAACTCCCACCATGATGAGCAGAACCAACAACCCACATCACATGTGAGAGCTTGAATTACCAGATAATTATATGCAAGGAGAGGTTGACTTCAATGTCACTGCTCTTTGAAGTTGACTTAGTCCTTAAGTGGATGGGAATGTTTCACATTTTCTATTGTTTCTGTTGCTCGTAGTGGAAAGAGGAAGAAATCAAAATTAATTTTCTCAGTCGTTTTTGGAGCTCCGTATAGTTAAAATATACATGAACTGGCACACTGTACTCTTCAGCAGTCTAGAACTATTCCTTTTAAGTGTCATGGCAATTTAGGGACAATAACCTAGATGTCCACTACAAAATGAGAAATTTAGGAATTTAAATGAATTTGACCATGTCTCCCATAATGTCTTAATTTACAGGCACTGAATTAACTGGAATTACCTTTAATACAATCACTGATATGCTTTATTTATTTTTCTTTTGTGTGTGTGTGTGTAAATATTTAATGTCACTGTACACAATTTCTGTTTCTGAATAGCTGTGTGGATTCTGAAGACTGACTCTGTAAACATTTACGTCTGGATGACATTTATTTATGTGGACTATGAGATGGGTTTCTTGGCTGAAATGCAAGCAGTAGAGCTAGAAAAGGCAGAACTCCTTTAATGCATTTAAATGTACAGTATATGTCTTGCAGACAGGAAGCTGAATAAACATAAATTTTTAATCAAAATGGTTCAGTTCCTTGATCATGGATGAGCGGAAGACGTGCACAAAAGGATTAAATATATTTACATTCATAATTTATCTATATAACTTCCAAAACTTACTAAAAGTGAGGAATACATTTTTGTCAAATGACCATATGCTTAGAGACTCCTCTGATTTATGTTAGGCTTCTACAGGTCAGTGGAAATTTAATTCTTTTACCACATGAACCATGCAATACTTACTTTTAGCCCCAGTAATGCACCTGATTCTTTTGGCATGGTTGTTCTCTTGTTAAGAATAACACGCCCAATTAAGCGATCTCCCTCTTTAGAAGGCTGCCACGTTACTGGATGCTATTGAAAAGAAGCAGTGGGAAGGAAAACGTTTTCCGGTATTCAGATGAATACCTATAAACTTGTAAAGTTTCTGAATCATTACATAATAGATATTGTAACAGAACTTTCTAGTATCGTATCATATCTGTAGGGCTCTGGCCTCATTAAATATTTATGCCTGCTGTAAAAAAATCTCAGCACCGAGTCTGCAGGTAGATTTATAACATAATTAAAAGTTTAATACAATTAAACATTTAAAACACAACCTAATTAATAAAATCAGACATTAATTTTTAATTCCAGGACACTGAAAATTGTATTTATAAATTCTGTTCTTCAGAATAGCATATGTTATAGAGCTCTGTCATATAGGTTCATTATATAATAAAAGCCAAATGATCCTTTCCCATTCCAATTCAGCAGAAAAAAAATATAAAAATCTACTAATCTCTCCTAGAGCAATATTACACTCACAATGTCTTTTCTGGTTAGAAACTGATATGATAAAATCTAGTACCAGGTCTGTAAAAACATTAAATTCATATTAAAATTCAGGTAAATTTACTAGTCTAGATTCTGATAAAAATATCCTCTGATTTTGATTTCCATGATCTACTAAGCCAAAATTTTATATAAATTGTATAGCACTTTTTTTTTGTAACAAAATGTCTATAGCAAGCTGAAATTATCAGCAACCATTTTAATTCATACTTTTGAAGCCCTTTTTCCCTGTTTCTTACCGAACTAATAGGGGATGTCTCCCTGCTGTGCCACGTGGCAGGATCCAGCCAGTAATAATCCAAGTCACCTGGAAGAATATGAATAGAAAGAAATGTGTAATCTCTCAAACAGAGAAAAACAAATGTGTGCTTAGTTGCACATGCATGAATTTTAATGGCTTGATGAAGCTAATAAAAACCTGTAGTATGATTTACATCAACTTAAGTATATTGATTTGAAAACAATATAGACTAATAATATAAAAACAAAAATACATAACAATACTATTATTTGGACTCTTGCTTTTCACACTTCAGGACTAGTTGTACACTCCAGCTGTTTTTCACTTTGCCCAGTTGTTTTCCAAGAAGGGACCCCAAAGCACTGCATTCTGAGCCCTCCTCCTCCCACCTCTCCATAATAAACACAAAGGACCACAGCTAATGATGACACTAAAGTGAATACTCCACAAAATGGGAACTTGACTACAGTTAAGGACAGGACAGTAAGCCACACTGAAGAATCTGCAAAGCAGTTGATCAGTACAACCGGTACAGACAGAGGGTCCCAGGAGTAGAAGGGTAATACAGCACAGCTTACCAGGCACAACAGCCACACAAAAAGAGCAAATAGTGTCAACAGCAACTATGAGCTCTCGATCTTTTATTTTGCTTCTGACAAACACAGAGGACGCACATCAAGAATAGAACCCTGGATTATGGTGGTCTGGAAGCCATAAACTCATCAGGCCAAGTAGGGGAACCATGGGCAGGGGTTGGGAGAAAAGACAGCAAATGCCATGGCGAATATATATGAACTGATGGAAAGCTTAGGAAACCACAGTTTGACTTAACATAGTATGGCAGTGGAGGGTTGAGTTGGTAGCAAAAAATGACCAACTCTACTGGCTGTTGTCTGTGGTAGAGGACTGGTGTAACTGCACTCCAAGACAGGAGATGAAGAGGCAGGAATTGCAAGAGGAAGAACATTCAGTGCAGAAGTGCAATTCAGAGTTTTCTTTACAAAGAGAAAGGGTGTAGATGGTATTAGGAAGGACGCTGGAGAATGATTCTGGCTAGAACAGATCCAACTGAATAGGAACAAATCCGAAGCATTTCTGTCCTGGTGCTAATTTTAAACAGAATATACCTGTGAGCTCTGAACCTTGGCATTATTTCATCCCTTTGGACATTACTGCAGTTTATTACCAAAATACAGTAGTGTCATTAAGACTGAAAATGACACTTATTTTCAATTCAATACCAGTGGTATATAAAAGCTCAATCTGAAATAATCCAACAGATATTTTTGATTATTTTTTTTTTATCTGAGGAATGGAACAGTAGACAATTCATCTTTAATAAAATAAATAAAAAAAAACCACCAAAATCAAAATTTACACTTTCATTTCAGAGGCCAGTTTCAGTGCCTGAATGAAATGCAGTCACCTCTGAGGACATTTTGTTTTGTTTTATTTTGTTTTGTTTTGTTTTTGAGAGTGTGTATGTAGTTGTTTTTTCTCAGGTCTTTGAATTATTATGCCTCATAGTTAGGCTTTGTTATGGAACAACTCTTCCTATGATTTTCTATTGACATTCCTACAAACTCTTCAAAAACCACTGGGTAAAAATACTACTTTCATTAAGGTCAGTGGCTTATTGCAGATATGCTCTTTTGCTATACTCTATGTCATCAGAAAATATTTTATTTATTATATACAATTTAGGAAATACATCTTCACTATCACATTTTAGGACATGCATCTGTGTAATAATACTGTTAGATCACTGCTTTTACTAGCACACAGGAATCAAACATATGTACAAACAAAGCAGGCTTCTAGCAAGAAAAAACACACATTTAGACAGAGGTTTTATTATTTTTCTGACCATTTTTCTACAAATAATTGGATGCTAATTATGAAATATATCAACATTTATAAAACATAGTATTTTTGATAGCTGATCATCTACATGATCATATTCACAAGCTATTTTTAAAGAGCTTATTATTACCATATGCATAACCACACGAGGCAGTTTGCGGTCACATTAGCTACTGCACTTCTGTAATTTTGAGGGCTTAACTTCACATTAAAGATCTTTCAGTTTTATTTTTAGTGCGGTTCCTTGCACCTTTAAAAAGAGTTCAAAACTGCAGCAAGAACACCAACAAAATCATGGAAGCAGACTGCCATCCTAAGTGTTGGCAGTGAGCTGAGACCAGTGGCACAGACATCTCCAATTTTCAATAACGGCACTCAACAGCAACACTAAAAAACAACTTTTCTTCATGAACTGGCCTTCCCCAGCCCAAACATGTGCCTCTGTGTTTCACAGCTATTTGTTCTGCAATAGAGAAATACTCAGGCAGGAATAAATGCCACTCCTGCAAGCAGAGATGTGTCCCCTAGTACTCAGCCCAGAACCTACATTCAGTAGCCAGAAACTGGATATTTGTTTAATTACACAAAATAATTTCACTGAACTAGTAGTATAGATCCCAGAACAGGTAAGTAACAAACAAAACCTTACCATATGAAAGCACAGCTTCAGATTTTCTCAAACCAAAACAAAATAATAAAGAAAAAAAAAAAATAAACACTATACACAGAACACTCCCTCCACTAGGAAAAATCACTAGAAGTAACTAGTAAAATGAAATAGATGTAAGATGTTATAGAGAAAAAAAAAATCTACTGAGAAAATTATCATTTTAGAGCAACTTGAACTGCTTTGGAACACTTTTTTAAACAATGCCTTAAATTTACAGACATGAAAAAAAAAATAATAACATACAATAGGCACAGTACATTATTTCTGTACATTACCAATACATTCATATAAACCATACAAAGACGTATTTTGAAATGAAGCATATGATAAAAAAAATGCATTTGCAATTATAATTTATGATTTACTTTGGACTAATGGAGTGAAAGAAGTATATATTTATAAAACCCTTTTTCCTGAGGGAGTAATTCAAAATGTTGTATCCTGCCAGCAATAAAATACTTTTCCTATTAACTGCTCAATTACTGTACTCTTGGACATAAAGGGCTGTAATAATAAATCCACTTAACATGACACAAATGGGTTGATTTTTTTCTTGAGAAGTCTTTTGCAGTCTTCCATCAAATTCCAAAATAAGGAGTAAAACTCTTAATGCATTCCTTTGATTTTATGTCTGCAACATGCATGCTTTCAAAATAAAGGAAAGCAAAATTCAAAACAGCAAAAAACATTTTCCCTACAACATTTCATCTTCAGCGGTACTACTCACATGAAGAGCTGATGCTGTAATGCTGCGATTTCAAGTGAAACCTCACAAAGCTGGTAAGTGTTAGAAACGACAGCCTTGTCTCTGTTGCAAAGCTGAAGTATTGCTTTGCTGAAACAGGCACAAAATATAAGAAAGTCTCTTATCCTGTATGACCAGCCACACTGATCTCCAAAGAGCCTGGAATACTGGAGATAAAACATCCTAAGATGCTTCTCCAGATCCAGACTACCTACAGAGAGCAGTGATATTCAGCAAAGAATGCGCTTCTGGTGCTTTGCTCAAATCCAGAGGCACCAGGTTTGCAGCAGTTACTTAAGACAAGAATCAGACAGTCCATTGATAAGATTCAGTCAGACCACATTAGGCACTTAATTGAGCCTAACGTTCAGCTTCTAATTAATAAAACAGTTCCAGCATGTACCTGCGAAACTCAGACAATTATTTTCAGAGGCTGCACCTACAATTAAAGCTCAAACTGGCTTCATATATAGACAGTTTAGATCTCTAATTAATACACACAGTGGCCATCTATGTGAACTTTTAGGCTCAAATACAGCATGAATTAGAGACAATAAAGCCCAAAGATGTGGAATAGTCTTCTAGTTTGTCTTTCACAGTTCCCACGGAACTGGATCACTATTTCATGGAAATGATCAATCGTTTCCCAGTGTCAAACCAACAAAAGCCACATATCAGACCACAGAAAGTTATAACAAATGTAAAGAAGCTCAGAACGTCAACTTGACTGCCTTCCTCCTTCACAGCCGGAATTTTCATGAGTTAGAAGACCACTCTACTCACTCTGGGTACACATTCAGCACACTGAGATTGCCATCAAAAACATTGGGCTGCTGTCACAGATGTGATGCATCATATTGGTAATCCAAGAGGACACTTCTAGCCCAAGGGGGAAAAAAAAACAAAACACTAAGCTAGTCTTTTTATCACGACAGAAGAGTAATTGACTGAATAAACAACGTATGTTGTTTAAGTCACTATAGCCAAAGTGCTGACCAACCCCATAATGAGAAAATACACAAATACCCTGCCTTGACATACAGCCCTCACATCTAAGGGTCAAGCAGACAACTCAGAAGCTACCTACTGCCTATTTATGCAGAAAGCTTCACAAAAATGCTCATTATCTCCTCAAATCAACTGAATTTAGATGCCGACAGTTAAGAACTTAAATCCTTGCAGAAGGAGCTCTGTGTTTCACCATTTATGCAGTTCAAAGACAGACCAGCTCATGCAGCGCGTGGGAAGAATCCATCACATGACTGTGAAGTTTAGGTTTTAGTTCGTATGGAAAATATATAATTGCATTGGGTATGAGCTCCCTTCTGGCACATGTCATCATCAGCTCTGAATGCTGGCATACTCCAAAGATTCAGTAAAAACTAGTACTCTGTGGAAGTGACAATTCAAACATATAGTCACATTGGGAGTGCAGATCAGCCACACGTGCCTGTAACCCCTACAGCTCCCCACTCTAGAGCCAGCCCATCAACACATTATTTAGGCATTGTAACTTAATGATGAGATGTGAAATTGCTTTTCTGTATCTCCACTAAATTCTTGAGTAACTAAAAACAATCGAAAAACGATCCATGGAGCATTACCAAGCACTATGCTTTAAGACCTGGATAACCAACAACCTCCAAACACTGAAAATCAATGTCCATGCCTTTCTTGTGTGTCTAGAGATAAGGATATTTTATATTTTTTTCCTCACACAAAATGAACACCATTTTATTTTGAAAAAAAAATCTCTTTTAGAAGTGGCAGTTATATTGTGAACACAGTGTAGACTGCAATGCTAATTGCTATTTACAAACCTGAAACCTGGGAAAAAAAATTGGCAAGGAAGCTAATGATACAGTATTTTGTTTGTTAAGGGTGCCAGTATTAAATCGAACCTAGTGAGAAGGAAAAATGCACGTGACTTCTCCTTCAGTAACTATTGCAAAGTTGTTTATTTACAAGAACGGTGAGATCTATGTGCGTCTACATTTTTATTTTTGTGTAAGAGTGATTTGTCAGTAGCTAATTATTGAATATTCTTGCAATATATTCTTGTTATCTGGGTGTACAGGGAATTTTCTGAGCATTGATTAAAATATAATGCATTTCTTATTCACATATTCATTTTGCAACTTTTTTTTTTTTTTACACATATACCCTTGTTCTCAAAAGGTATACTAGCAGAAGACTACCCGACACAATTGTATGTTCATAAGGCAGACCTCCTACCTCAATTACCTCAGAGTTCTTAGAAGTCATTATTAAGGTACCAAAACCAAAGGTTACAAATCCTAACAACTGAAGCTTGCAGCCAAAAATCATGACTTATCCAGTCAATTAGCAAATTGAGGATTAGTGAATGTTTCTAAAACTTTAATTTGGACACCCTAGGGAAGGACATAACTAAGAAGCTTTCCTAAATTTCCTGAATCTCTAGGGAGCCTGCTTGTGAGAAGCATTGTGTTAAACAACATGATTTAGTTCCTTCAAACACCCACTCAAAATATCGAGGGTAAAAGCATTATTAAAAATATTTTATTGATAGAATATGAAGTGTTCAGCACTACCAAAAATTTCAGATCAGTAGGCAGATATTTTAATTGATTTTTGATACTGCAGTATCTAAAGATGCAAGAAAAATAAATCAGGTCTAGGTCCAAGTCCTGATTTTACTGACATTGATTACACTCTTTAGTGGATACTAATTCTGTAGATGGACGGATGGAAGAAGATCTCCTTTTGAAATGTAGAGCTTCCTTGAATTCATTTATTATTCCTTTTTAATTCCAATTCAATATTGACACTGACTTGTTTTAACTGGATCATTTGAGTTCCTGTTTAGTATAATTAATACTACTCTAGCTTTGGCATGATCTCTAAAGGTAATACTTTCATTTTGGTCTCCTTTGGTATTTTTCCCTGGCGATCTTAAAAAAGATTCAAATGAATATTTTCTATCTCAATATTTGTTAAAGCCTGTTTTAAGAAGAAATTATAATTCAAAATCCAAGCTGCAAATAAAGTCTCTTCAAGCTCCAGGGTGTTTCACTTACATTGCCAGTAGTCATGAATTTTAACAAGGATAAGCCTACGAAAAAACACTGTAAAGCAGCAGCCTGTGCCTTACAAATCCCACGGATATGATGCCCAGTGAGGTATCAGTGCCCTGGTAGCACCTACTGCAACTAAGGTAACCAAAAAGGGCTTTGTTCAAAGAGGCTTTTCTGAACATTTTCTCCTACTGTGGGGAAGGAAGGAAGGTATTTCTGCTCAGATATGGTATGCTGACATGCTGACAGAAACAACAGCATCTCAGAAAAAAAATAAAAAATAAATCTTCCCATGATCCACAGGAAAGGGATCAGGAGAAAGACAGTAAGTCTATGAGTTTGTCATCCAACACACACACACACACGTGTGCAGGAGCATGAACAACCCTATAGACCTGCAGTTTTTGTCATTGGAGAAAAAAACAAGGAAACAAGGAAATTACATTTCATAACCAAAGTTATGATTTCAGGATCATGGAAACTTGGGGAGACAATGAAAGAGAAAATCTGAGTTAAGCAAAAAAAAAAAAAAAAGTGAAAGAAAAAAGAAAGAAAGAAGTCTTAGTTGTTCTTAGCTTCTGGACTGTAGAAGGAAATAAAATTAAGTAGATTAAATTCTTTGGACTGTGATTAAAGACAAGTATTTCAGCGGTGCCACTCTAGAGCACCAAATTAGGATGATGAGACTAGTGAGGTATTGTTTTTTTTGGTAAGCATTCATCATAATTCTCTATTGAACTATACTTTAAGGTAATGAGAGGGCTTAAAGGCTTTCCTTTCTCCTATTCCATTACAGGAAGAATGCTTGGAATGCAAAGTCAGAGATCACTGGCACTAGGCAACTTGCAGCTTTGCATCTCACCAGTAGAGAGGAAATACGTAAGAATGTTAAAGTGAATAAAATGCATGATCCTTAAAAATGTAAGCAAGATGAGAAAGAAAAAAAAAAAAAGAAACCCTTAGAGAAAATAAGGAAGCAGACATAATGACAAAAGAGTCTGGGAATTGTGGAATCAATCAAAGAAACGATATTAGCATCAGAAGGACAACCAGTCCAAAAGGGAGGAAAGAGAAATACAAAACTGACTAGCTAAGTCATGAATGTTCCATTTTCTAGAAGGTTTACAGTCGGTGGAAAGGCACCTATTACTTACTAAGATAGTGATGGAGTACCAGGAAGCATACAATACAAAATCAGAAACATATTAAATTGAATACAAACAGAAAAGTATGCAAGGACAATCGAGATCATTCTGGAAATATTTAGTCCCTAGTACTTAGCATCTAGTACCTGGTACTTGCTGTTCTGGAAGAATATGGAAAGAATCCACTGCCATTTGGCTCCACCAGCAAAAGACACCAAAAAGGTTAAGACTTTTTAGATAACAGTTCTCCTAAAAAGAAACACAACTAAAATCATTAAAATCATAACAAGGTAACAATGTCTGTGGCCTAAAAATGAGATTTTATGCCAAAGCAGGAGAAAGTCAGACTACCTAGATAAATTATATGTTAGGCTATTTCACTTCATCTTGGAGTACCTAACATTTGTCTGAAGCCAGGAACGTTTCCTAAGAAATTTCCTAAGAAATGTCCATAATTCCTAAGAATTAGTGTAGTATGGATAAAGTTTAATAAAACTGGGAAAGGGCAAAGACAACACATATTTCTAAAGGACAGAGGAGAGAAAGGAGGACTAGAAATTATAGACCAGTCAATTCCTGGAAAAATACTTAAAAAAAAAATCAAACAAACAAACAAAAATACAAAAAGATAGTAAGAAGAGAAGATAATAAGAAGACAAGACAAGACACCTAAAATTTAACTATCAATAATAAATTAACCCAACTGCATTTCCTACCACTGCATGATAGGGAAGAAACAGCAGTTTTCAAGTATCTTAATTGAGCAGGTAGTGGTTTTTGTATTTTTTATGAACATGTCATTTGAATTTCACACCAGAAAAATTGTCTAAATAAAACTAGTGTAAGGTGAAAAGCTATTTAGAAAAGCATATTCTAAAAGGTTAAAATTAGTAATTAAAAAAAAAAAAAAGTATGCATTAAGCAGTGTCTACCATGTTTGTCTGGGGTACATTAATAGTCAGCACTCACATTAACTTTCCAGAAAATAAACCAGAACACATTAGGCTTGTAGGTGACAACCCCAGGGAGGGAAGACCTGCGAGTCACAGGAGATCAGGGCTGGACTTCAAAGCTACACTAACAAAGTGGAGAAAAGAGTTGGAAAAAAAGAGGATAGAGTTCAGGGCAGACCCAGAAATATTGTCCCCACAGCACAGAAACAGGGAAAGGAACTCAGCCAGGTAAGGAGCAGCTATGCCACAGAAGACGAGGTGGCAAGAAGAGATGACAGCCTGCAGCTCCGGCTGCTGTGGGTAAGCTGCTAACTTTGCACTTGGGGAGCTGGCTGCCTTGGCCAGAGGCCAGGCTCAGGTGCCTTGCCTACCACTTACCTCCAAATACTAAATACATCTGTAGGTCAAACTGGCAGAGACCTTAAGGTTTTGTTGCTGGTTTTGCTTTGCTCTGCGCCACAAGCTGTCTTCTGGGTACCTTTCACATAGCTTATTATGGTCACCTTGATGACAGCTCTGTCTCAACAGTTCTCTCCTTGCAGCAAACAGATACATTTTCAGAGCTGAGTATTTAGCTTAACTGAAGTATAGCTATGAGGGAGAGACGAATGAGTTAAATTTAATAGCCAGTGAGACATAAAAGGTCTGGTTTGATGGTCCTTTAAAACTCCAAAGTCTGTTACACAAACAAAAGCAAACAGGGTCCAAAACTGGGCCATGGAACGAGGGGTTAGCCTGATTTTAAGATACCTTTTAGCTCCATGGTTGCAGGCTGTTCCAGAGGCTGGAGATGTGCTGCTGCATGCCCTGCCCGCAGCACAGCCCCGCACCTCCAGCAGGCAGGGTGTCACGGCTCCTCACTGCCAGCTCTGCTGCACCCACCTCATTCAATACTTATGCCAAGGTGTGCAGGAGGCTTTTGGGAGGCAGCTTATGGCTGTCTACTTTGGGGTTTGTTTGTACCCTGAAGAAGACACAGGGTTTTTACTTCTTTATGTAACTAAGGTTACACGGTGTGAGTGTCAGTGCAAGGCTTTGATCTCACCGAAAGATTTTCTCCAGCCTTATCCTTCAAGCTCCATGCCCAGCTGGGGCTGACCTTGGTCTCTTCCCAAGCTCAGCAGCATCTTGTTTTGCCGATATCCCTGCTGCTGTTTTGGTCCCATCTCTGTTTTGGTTGCTCCTCAACCCTATTTTCTCTAATGCATCTCCCCAGATTCTGCCCTTCTTACTCTTATTCTCCTCTAAACTGCCACAAGAAGTGAATTTCACAGACTGATTTCTTAATAAATGTGTTAAATAATACAATTCTAATATTTGAGAAGATAAAAAAACTTCTTCCATGGCTTATTCTATCATACAAGCTTCAGGATTCTCTCTTCTATTGAAGAACCTACTTTCCGAAAATGACTTTTACAGGCACTGTTATTAACCATCTACACATAAGATCTTAAAGACCTTTGTTATTCTCAACACACTGCATAATCCCCAAGGAACTCACAACCATTAATCCTTCCTCTCACTTTCCCCTGTGATCCTTAGTGATTTAGCTGAGAACCTTATTCCAAATACAGATTATTTATTTTTTGCAGAGGAGAGGCCTGATACCCTTCTCTGGTTCAGAAAGTGCAATGCATCTGTATGGTGATGCAGAGATGATACATAAAATAATCATATATTTATGATAACCCACATATTATTACTATAACCATAATTGTAAATGCTAAACAAACAGAACAAGACAATGTACAGAATTCAATGATATTTTTCCCCAAATAATATGCAGTAATAAAAGTAACAGACTCATATTCCAGACTGAACTTGCCAAAGCTGCTAACAGCACAATCCAGAGGGTTGAGGACACATCAATTACCTTCTGCCAAACAGAAATAAGATGCCTGAGTATTTCTTTCCTGAAGTAAATTTCTAAATTCTTTAACAATGACTACTCCAACATAGAAAATATTCACAAGGCAATCAAAAAACTATTACTTTTCAGAAACACATTTTGATTTGTGCTTTCAAAATACATGTTTTTGTTTCATAACTCATGCCACATAACATCACTAATGTCAAATTATTTTTGACACATGAGCTTTCAAAGTATAAACATAATTGAAACACAGGCTTATGAGCAAAATGGTTCCTTATACCCTGCTTAAGCTGTATATTTGCTACAACTAATACTTAAAATTCAGAGGACACATCACTCAAACTGTACAGTTAAAGAAGTCTACTTATAAAAAGATACATTAAAAAAAAAAATCTGAAACCTCAGCACCATATAGCCACTTATTTACCTGTCCCTGAATGCAACGTATGGAGCAGAAACTGAAGAAACCCCGCAAACATAGCAGCATCAGCAAGAAAATGGTTAAAAAAGCACAACTGGCATTTAGTAGGTTGCTGAATTCCAGGCTGCAACTGTAGCAAACCTGAAATGCAATCAAAAATCCACTCCAGTGTGAAGGAGATGATTGGGGGAAAAAAGGAAAAAAAAAAAAAAAAAAAAAAGTCCCTAACGTCCTTGCGTCCTGATCCTAAGCCAAATTATTCTGCAGCATCAAACATTCGACACTGGTGACACCAAACAGGGCTACCAGAGCTCTTGTCATCCAAACAGATCTCTGCAGTGGAGTGCAAGCATCGACTACTGCGTTAGTTCAGCCACGCTCGCTGCAGCGACGGGGAGTTTCAGTCTCCAGAAACGGCTAATGATTTCAGGAGTCCAGAATTAACAATTCCTCAGGAAAAAAAAAAAAAAAAAAAAAGTGGGAAAAAAAAAGCTCCTTCCTCTCCAGATAGAATAGGAAAGAAGTTTCTTCGTGTTTTAAAGCCAACGGTACACACAAGCTCAGTAATCAATAGCACTGCTGCAGTTTTTATTTATATGCAGCAGTGGTATGCTGAACAAGTTTTAATGAACTGCATAAATGAAGCAATCATGTAAAGCAAACGTGGCTGGTTTAAGTTATGTAAAACTTCCCGTGCTGCAGATTTACTCCTAGCACACTGAAAATATAATGGCTCATGAAAAAAATACTGTATTTTTAACAAATGAATGGGATGTTTAAACACTTTTCTTACATAATGTGTGCATGAAAAAAATAGTTTTATATAATAAAAATATATTATAAATAAATAACAGCATTTTGTATTCTAAATTATATAGTCAAAATAAAAGAGAATGTCTGAACATATATATCAGCATATTGGGGAAAGCCAGATGATTAGAGAATTACAGCTAATAAAATTTGCTAAAGAATTTGATCTAACCATATCTAAATCCTAAACCAATAAAATTATTTTCTTGGCAGAGACAGTTTTCCATGGTGAAGATACATGCTTCTCTGTAGCATACTTAGATACTGTAGAACTAAAACAGAAAACCAAAAAAGCTAACTGTTTAGAAACCATGGTGGGGAAAACAAAATGTGACAAACCAACCTTTTTAAAATTCTCTCCAAATAGAAGCTTATTGGGGTTAAATGTAAATAATTAAGCTAATGAGAGTTTACAATTGTTTCATCTTTAATAATACATAGACCTATTAGTAAGAATGAAAATGCATTTTTAATCGAGTTGTTTCCCTCTAGCTCTGGATCAGATGATCAAAGCCCAGTTACTGGACACTGCCTTTCCCACACACTCACCCCTGTCAAGCAGTCAACAGTAAAAGTGGCACAGAATTAGCAGAGACAACACAGCTGTCTGCAGCTGCTTCTTCGCTGACATGCCCTTGTTAGGAGATGATTCATTGAAGGAGGAAAAAGGCCAGACTTCATGTACCCCAGGAGAAGATGATCACCTGGGCTTCTACTAGCCAGGGAGCACACAACCAGCTTTCCCCTAAAGCTGGAGAACATTTATTGCATAAGGAACAAAACAGCTCCCATCAAACAGCCTTTCAGGCTGCCCCTAAGACACATCTGACACTTTGAGACAAAACCTGGAGAGTTGGTTCATTTACTTTTACACCCATCAGTAGTATCAAGGCTACTGGAAACTAGATGGAAATTTGGTCATCATGCCATTGTCCAAGTAAAAGTGTATAATTCAGTTATAACATGTTTCTGACCTTTCCTTTGAATAACGTTGCCTACGTAATCTCAGAAGGCTTTTAACTTTTTCAGTTATTTTACCTCCACAATCCTCTGACGCACATCATATTTTAGTTTCTTCATAATCTTCCCGCTAATGATTGTCTAGCTCTTAATCCATGTATGATAAAGTTTTAGAAAGACAGAAGAATAAGATATTTACAAAATAGTATGAGATTGAACAATCCCCCACAGATATCCAACCCTACCAGTTGTCAAGTTTTAAGAGGACAAATTCCAAGCATTATGTGTACCACTCAATTTAATTCCTAGGTGGGAAAGCAGTTTTTCTCTAAACTGAAAGGTCTACAATACTTTTTGATAAAAGCTGAAAGCCAGAGATTGGTCTCAAGCCATTCAAGGATCACAGTCATGTTTTATACTGGAAGTTATAGGAAAAGCGAGAAACAACAAAAAGGATTCATCATATGGTCTTTGGATTCATCTATGGACTTTGAAGCCAAGTTATACTGGAGTAGAAATTCTAATGAAATTGTGGAGTCTTAGATATAATATTAGGTATTGCACGCAACATTTCATACTATAGCCCTATCTGACCTACTTCAAAAGGTCCTGGCTATTGTGACTGGACAAGGCAAGCATCACACCTATCTTAAAGGAGGCAAAAACAGTACCTGGAGAACTATGGACTGGGCAGGCTAACATACTCTTGGAAAGGTCATGGAGACAGTCCTTCTGGAAGACAGTCATGAGCACATGAAGGACAAGAAGGTGACTGGGAACACCAGCACGGTTTTACAAAAGGCAAATCATGCCTGACCAACCTTATTTCTTTCTTTGGTGTGATAAATGGATACGCAGACAAGGGGTAACAGTGTTGTTGTCTAACATAACTAGCAAAGTTTTCAACCAAGTTTCCAACTATATCCTTGTAGCTGCATCAGAGAGATATGGGTTGGTTGGTGAACTAAAAGGTGGGTGGAAAACTTACCGAACCACTTGATTCAAGAAATGACAGCCCAAGGTATCAAGTTCAACAGGTGGTGCTATGTAAAGAAGTATCACAGCAAAGATTTCTGGGGAGGAATCAAGGCTGTGCTTTGCTCAGTTAGCCATATTCCAGGCCACAAAATGCTCTCCTGGGATAACAGAGAAAACTTCTGTGTAACTTGGGATGCAGTTTGGCTGTGCATCCATAATTAAACAAAATGGAGAAAATACATCTGCCTCTGATAGGCTTAGGTGCAGGTTTTGACTGACACTGTGCTAATTAAAACACTTCTGTTCCCTCCGTGCACTTCTGCAACAGAAGTGCAACTTCTTTTTTTAGTTAAGTATTGCTGAAGGAAGACTACTGAGTTTTGTATTTGGGAAAATGCTTACAACTTTGTAAAGATAATTGTTGACCATTTACCATTTAAAACAGAAATTTCTTATATACAAATATACATGTATATATGCACATCCAAAAGTGTTTTTGTGCCATTTCTACATTTTACTTTTCAACAGATTGACATAGCTTGGCCTGTCATTTCTCATAATTGCTGAGAAAATTACAGGCTAAGAAGAGAGGTGACTGTGGTGAAAAAGACACACAGCTCCTGATTGAATGTATGCCCTCAAGCACAAGCTCATCAATACTCCCTTCAATTCAGGCATGAGCATATTCTGTTTATATTCTTGACCAGCTGGCAAGAAAGGCACCAAAGCAGAAATGATGTAGTCACATCAACAGGGAGACATGCTGGTGCTAATAAGTTTGGCCTTTTATTTAGCTCGGGCTAAATCAATGTCATGCAATTGTTACTCCACAGCTTTTAGTTCAAACTCTGATCTGAACCAAGTCAAGTGGAAGTGAAGAAACTTGGCAACTGCCCAGAAACATTTCATAAATTTCATAGATGCGGCAGCTTAGATCTTTGCTACCTAGCTTTCACCATCCAGTAATTTTGCAATATGTCTGAGTTTATTAATCTATGGGGAAGAGGGGAAACAAAACAAAACAACAACAACAAACAAAAAGCATCTCCTCAGGCCAATCATTTTCATAATCCTCCTTGACTGAGGAGAATCAAGACACAGAAAATAAATGCTGCACTGTCAGATTTACAGAGTACTGTCTTCTGGACTTCCTCTTGACCCTGGTATATAAAAAATAGACTGTGTAAAGTATTTACTTTTCTTTTCCATAAAGGCAGTACTTAAACTAGCTTCCAATATCTCCAAAGGATCTGCTAGATAGTCTTTTTTAAAGTCAAAGGTCCTCTTAAGTGAACCCCAATTCAAACTATTTGCTCAGCCATTAAATTGCTAACCAAAGCCAGATGCTTTCAGCAAAATGGTAACTGGTATGCAGACACCAACTTTCTAATTTACAGTCTCAAAATACTCTTTATGTTCCCAACTTTAACTGTCATCCCTAGCTGTTGTTTTAAAGTCTTCACAGTGATAGATTTCTCCCAACTCTGATGCCCTACAGTATGGTGGACATGGAAGATTTGCATTCAAAGTCTCCTCACTGCATGGCACAGGATAAGCAGGGATGAAGTGTTGGGATGACAAAGCTGCCTCTGACAGCCGTGCTCAGGTACAGGCTTGAGCTCACAGACACAGATTGCTCAGATCAATTCAATTCCTGCGGGAAGAGAAGCCAAGCATACCTGTACCCAAGTTTACCTGCCAAAGGAGGAACCACAGTAAAAGCCAGTATCATCAGCAAACTTGGGCTCCAGAAAACACAGGAGATCCAACCTATGATGATAGTGTCATTACCGCTTCTGATCTGAGTCAGCCACAGCAGCTTAACAAAATTCTTTAATACAATTCCTTTTTTTTTTTCCCCTTCCTTCCAACCTGTCCTTTTTCCCCTTTTTTCCCCCACTGCAAAACATAGCAAAAGTCAATGTGTGTTCTGAACTGATACACGTACAGGCTGACAGGGTATACAGTCAGGGGTGAAAGACATCTAAGGATCCTTCTATTACACCAGGTCAGGATGACTCTGACAACTTAACCTACATCCCCTCCTTTTCTTTCAGATTTCTCTCATATCCATTAATTCTAAAAATTTCAGATTTAAACCTACTAATTAGAGCTGTATGTGCTCTTGTGCTGACCTCATTTTGAAAGGCCTACGTCTATTGAATAGAATATTTTATTGCTTTTGACATTTTATATACCATCCAAACAAAAAAACCCACACATTTAAAGGTAGGGCTTAGCACTGAGCATGTTGTTTGTTTAAGCATTTGTTTAATTTTTAAGCCAGAAAATTTGTTCCTAATCCTTATAACAATTTTCTAGGTCAAAGTAAGATTAGGCCCACCATAGTGCGCACAACTGATGTTCTGACAATAAGCCCTAAGTTAATACCACATTATTTTTCCTTGTTGTTACTATTGTTTTAAAACAAGAAAAGGATGCTGACAGAATAGATTTTTAAAGGAAATATTTGAAGAAAAGTCTAAATGCAAATGATACATTGGTTTGTTTCAAAAAAAAAAAAAAATCAGCTCCCTGGCAAAAATTAATGTCTTCCTAAGTGCCTCCTTTCAGTGGCTTGCAGGAGCAGCCATTCCCTAAGACTCCTCTGGCAGTGAGATTTAGAACTGGGTAACGGGAACAGATTAATCAACTTTTTGTACAGCTTGATCTGAAAGCATCTTGTCAGTGGAGAAGAGCCCAGGGCAGCACAAGCGGATCTGTTCCCAAGTGTCCGTTCCCATCCCTGTGCTCTGGGGGCTGTTCTGCCATCCCACAAACTCTGCTCCAGCACTACTGCCAACTCCACGGGCCTGCCCCACGGGAGATAACTAAACCCACCTGGGCATAGTGACAAGGCTCACTACATTTACATTAAAACTGGCAGAAATAGCAAATACCAGGAAGTTTTGAGAAGCTGCATCTATTTAAATTTGGGTTTGTGAGTTGCTTTTCTGTGCTTTGGTTTCATCTGTATTTACTTATCCTGTATTTTACATAATCTGTAATACTTACCCTGTATTTTACATAACGCCAGACACCATAGAGATCAAATTGCCTGACATCTCAGGTGTTTGGATGTAAACTTGCACCCATTTGCTGTGGGAGAGCTCTGGAATGTGATGGGCAGGAAGCAGCATTAGACATCTGACTGACCCAAGTCTCTCTGGAGCACTGGACGAAGCTGCTCACTGGCCCTCTCTACTCATGCACTGCTCGGTATTCACTGCCTGAGTCGAGGCTTTTGCTCATCTGACAGTTCGGGCAAGGATCATATGAACATACTGAAGAGAGATTAAAGCAAGTCAACTCCAAAAAAACAGTTCCATCCCCCCTAACCAAAACCCTGGGGAGCCCCCGTCCAGGTTGTGCAATTCCCACCTGAGATGTGGGAGCAAGCGGAGGCAACCCAAAAGTACATCCAGCTGCTTCAGAACAACATTTATCCTCTCTGGTAACTGGAGGTTTTCCCTTTGCTAATAAGAGAGAAATTATTTCCATAGATTGTGAAAGACAATTTCAAATAGATTTGACAGCTCCATCTAGTGGCTCACTGAGCACCCTTTTAACGGTGCAGATTGTGTGGCCTAATGGATTAAAAAGAGCTGCTTGTGGTGCTTGCTTTTCCTCTGAGCAACACAAAAAATCTACTCTTAACACCCAGCATTTTTTAACATCATCACATAATAAAAAAAAAATCTAAAAAATAAAATAAAAACTTCATCGAAGTTTAATAAAGGTAAGATTATAAAAGTAGGTAAAGTATTTTTTTGGCTTTTAATTAATAGCTTATTTATTCTATTTAGCTAATAAACTTTAATTAGAATAACAATGTTTTAGAAATGTTTAATTGAATTTACATTTGAAGTAATATAAATTAATATTTGAATTTATATTTCTGGTGGAAAGGTGTCTGAAACTGCATTTTCAGTAATTCTAAAAAATACCAAGAACTTGGATACTTTAAAAAACAGATAAAACATCACTGCCAAGTTGCTTTAAAGAGATTTCTTTTTTTCCAATAATGAGAAGAACTAATTATTTATTGAAGCTCATATTGCAGAGTAAAGAATTTCCAAGTTGAGAACTAGGCTACAAAAGCTGGAAACTTCTATTCTGGAAATGAATGTATACAATTAAATAATACATTTTAACGTGAGTTAAAAATAAATGGGCTTCACTTCTCCTTGTTGCATGTCAGAAAGTGCTTTATCTTATGTTACACATGCATCTAAAAGGTAGCCAAGTAGTATAACCATTTTACTTTATTTACTTCTCTACTACACATAGTTCCCATAAGTAACACCACACATACATTGTTAGGACCTATATTCAATCAATAACTTTTAAGTAACAAAAGTAAATACTTAAATTCCTTACCAACCTGCATTTAGAACTGTAAAAGAATCCCAAGGTAGCCTCGTCCCAGATGAAGTGTATGATGCCCATGGAGCTAAATGCCCTTTTCAGCATGATGTTTGAGCACCAACCCACCCTCCCTCACAGACCACATCTGCATGTGGAAAGTTCAGATGAGCCATGTATGCCCTGTATTTGCAAAATGGACCTTTCTTAACTTGCAAAATGGACCAAGTTAAACCCTTATCAAATTTGCATTTAAGGTATGGCAAAGCCACTGTTCACAAAAGTAAAATATGCTGAAAATTATTCTTCTAAAATATAGAATAATGTATTTACCTTCTGTCACAGGATTTTATTCTTCTCCAAAAAGGGAGATAGGTTCCCCATATGGGTAGAAAGGAGCACAGCTCTGGATTTCAACTTGGATTTCTGGATTTCAGGTCAGAATTCAATACGTGTTTGGACAAAGTTCTCAGACACATGATCTGATTTTCATTTTTATTTTTGGGGTGGTCCTTTGGGGACTCTGGAGTTGGACTCAGTGATCCTTGTGGTCCCTTCCAACTTGGATACTCGTTGATGATTCTGTGAATCTATGATTTCAGCCCTGAGACCTCTGACATGCTGCACAGGCCTTACACAGCTGTGCAGCTTTGGCAGACAGAGCTTGCTTCATTTTTCAGTCTAGGCTCTTACATCAAAAGAGTAACAGCAAATCCTTACCTGCAGTCCACATGAGCTTTATAGTATAGACAGAATATATGCATATACAAATTACACGGCAGAGTTTTGTACAGCATAGCCTGGGGGAAAGGCTCTGGCTCTAACACACCACCACGTTTCAAGCCAGCTGAGTTGGACTGCAGTTCACTGCACAGCTGCATTTTGTGAAGTGCTGTGCAACTACAGTTAGGACTGACTTTTCAAAAGCTCTCAGTTCCCCTTAAAAAGTCCCTATAACCTGCATCACGTACTGCTCCTCTTGTACCTTCCCCTTGCAGTGCAAGGTGAATGGTTTCTGAGTGGAAAAAATATGGGGGCTGAATATTCCGGTGAATTGGTCTTCCATGTTAATAATAAAGAACAACAATGCCTTTCCAAGTTCCAGAGATGCAAGAAAACTCTGAATTTAACAATTTCTGACAGCCTTTTCTTCCATGTCCTCTGTTCCATAGGAACAGAGCAGCACTTACCCTCACTCTTCTCTTCAGCTTCTTTTTTCCCATTCAAAGCCCAGCTACGTCTCAACCCTAATCCTTTCCACCTTTCCTTATATATCATTTTTATAGACCTCTGGCCATTCTCACTGCTCTTCTGTGGACTCCTCCAGCATGTTCACAACCCTCTTAAGGCAAACTAGCAGCAGTGCTTTATTAGGATTTCAAAGGAGAATTCAGTCACACATCTGTGACTTTGCCAGTTACATGGTTACAGATCTCACTGAAGCGTTGGATTTCCTGGCAACCACGAGACTTTTTTTTTCCACTCATGTTCAGCTTATTTCATTTGCATATGCATGCGGGCACTTTACCTAATTGCAAGTACACAGAACAGATTTCTTATTGCCCAACACTAACTTAACAAGCACTTACTTATAACTCCATAAGCATTATAAATAATTTCAGTTACTAAAAAGTATTGAATATTAATAGCATGGAGTAAGACTAACACTGACTAGATTTCTGAAACTGGAGCTAGATTATATTTTCATTAAAATCTGAACCAGATGTAGATTTGAATTATTTCACAATGACTAGAACATAAATTAGAACTAATTTCTAAGAACTAACGATGGCCCTAGGAAGGGTATTTTATTTTACACAAAGTTAAAGCTCAGTCACAGTTCTAAACAAATTCAGCACTCCTGAAAACTTCATGCCCAACTCTCCCAGTGAACAGATGTTAAAATATGCTAGCAGATGTTACAGTACGACTTGACTTGCCTACACTATAAATTTAAAATACCTACATGAAACCACTCAGCTAAGAATATTTAAAGCTAGCCTCCTCTTCTCTACAGCCTCTTACTGATGCTTTCCTTCGGTCCATTTATATACCCCACTGCATGCCCTACTTCAGTTGCCAGGAGTGTTACAGCACTGGAAGAAAAGGGCAGGGCAGGGATTTGGTTTCTGCTCCCCTTCCTCTGCAAGCACCCCCAAGCACCAAGCCCCAGTGCAGACTTCAGAAAGCTACAGGTACACACACTGAGTTTTACTGAGGTTTTTACCATTTTGCCATCAGTATCTTGAGTATTAGGCATATTTCCAAGCCTTAACTGTGTGAACAAAATACACATTAAGGCAAATAGGTATAATGAGTATGCAGAATGTAAAAGCATTAGCACATCTATTTACATGAAAGTACATGAGAAGTTTTCAACATCTCCTCACATGGCCCCAACCTCCAGCAATATTTCATCTTCCACTTTCAAAGACTGCATGACAGAAGATAAAAACACCTCTTGTAACTACTACTACTGGGATAAAAAGTTAAGTACAATTTTGTCTGTACACCAGTCTACAAGTTCCACATGAATTCTTGTTTTCATAGTTGGAAGAAAATGTTTTTCTCCACAAATTTTCACCTAATCTAATTAGTACTCTTTGTTGGATGGCAGTAGGCAGGTGTTCTCTGTTCTAAAGTGAGGTCTGGACTGCATTCGTAGTTTTTTTGGTTTATATTATTCTAGTAAGTCTTTGTAGTGACTGTAAATTTAATTCATGCTTTCTAAGAGAGCTCCTTTTGCCTTCCCAGGATGGTGCTCTCTGAAGGTGCTGCCCTTTCTTCACTGACTGAAGGTGAATTTAATTATCGATTTTCATGCTTAGTTCTTTAAACTTGTAGTGATTTGTAATATTTTATATTAATTTTATTACAGATTCAGAACTCGTGGAAAAGGTGGGCAGCCATCTAGGTAACCACGATGCAAAATAAATAAATAAATAAATAAATAAATACATAAATAAATAAATAAATAAATAAGCTTCTTCATGTGTCATTTTTGGCTATTGCTTTTTCAACATTCTCAACCACCCTTCCTATACCTTACATGTCTACATAACATCATTTTCTTTTAAACAGGTGTGAGCTGTTTTCCATAGAAAACATATTTTGGATGTTCAGTACAGAATTTAAAAGATAAAAAGCACTATTATATTAACTTCTGGAAGTACATGATTATTACTCAGTTTCTGATTGTTTTTTTTAGGCAGTTACTAAATGTGACTTAATTTTAAAATATTGGGTTTTATTGGTAAGGCTGTTAGAAATTCAAAAAAATACATTTGCAATAATTCTATTTTTTTCACTCCATTTATATTACTTTGGCACCAGATTTCTGACTGAGCTGATATTTAGATGAGAGGATGGTTTCCAGACCCTGCTGGGCTTAGGTACTAAAGCATTACAACTACAGACCTGTGCAGTATCTCAAATTACAAGCAAATCACTTAAGGAATGGTGAGTGAAATTCTGCTTGGAATGGTGCTGGTCACAGGGGATGGGATTCTGATCTCAGTTAAAATAGAAGTACTTGTTAATACATTTTTTAAACACTACATCCTTTTACTGTGGCATTTTATCTTCTAAGGTATTAAAGGATTTCAAAAAATAAATTCTTAGGTAATACATTTTTCTGCCTTTCCATTTGTTCTTACAAAATACTGCGCATTATACCAAGTATTGATGAAAATTTAATTTTAAAAATAAATAATTGGATATTTTATTACCAAAAATTGTATTCACATTGCCTAGCTCTTCTTCTGTACTACTTCAAAGGCTTTCCACTTTTTCCTTGTCATGTCTATCAAATGAACAGATATTTTTCTGGAATTAATGTATTGCATACACACATACATATATTCAGGGACCTCTAAGGGTCTCTTCTTCAAACCCCTTTGCTTAAAATAGGGTCAACTAGAGCAGGTTGCTCAGGATCTTCCCTACTTAGATTTTGAGCATCTCCAAGGATGGAGACTCCACAAAATTTCTGACCACTTTTCAAAGTCAAAAAGGTTGTGGGTTTTTTGTTTTTTTTTTTTTTGGTTTGAAGTGGAATCTTGATCAAGATTCCAGGGACATGGTCTCCACCCTTCCTTAAAAATGAGCAGAAAAGCTAGCTTCCATATTTTGAATGGAAAAAAATGTGTTTAGGAAGTTAAACAGATATTCAGGTGGGATAGGAGATAAATGTTGTCTCCTTATATGCATACACAGAGCTTCAGGGGATGTCAGGAGACTACAACATCAGATAAAGATAGACAGACAGATTAACATATCAGAATCAAAGACATGTCTTGAAACACTGCCAGGAAATAAAAGGTAATGCAGACAAGCCATTGGCATTCCGAGTATGAACACCTGCAAAAATCTTTCAAGTTACAAAACAGATAATTAAACTAAAGAGCTAAAAGCTACTTCCAAAGACAGAGAAAGCATTCAACTCAATGCAATGTCACTTACAGACAAGTTACAGTTGTAAGACAGTAATTTACCACACTCTTTCCTGGTGATGCTTATTTTATCTGCTCACCATTCATGAATTTGATTAACTTCTTTGGCAAGAACAAAGGCCTTGTTTAAAAGCACAAAGTGTACTACACTTATTCCTTACTGCTCAGTGTTACCATGAACAGATAAACTCAAGTTAACAGAATGTAAACATACTTGTAAAGTTGGGAGTAAAGTCATCCAGACAATAGGTTAGGCAATTCTCATTTCTTTCCTGTATAACTCTTTACCCATGCCCTATCATTGTTAGCAAATTAAGAGATCTTTGATATTTTACTAATATAGTAAAATGTAGCATATCTTAAGACAGGTATTATGACTCTTTATAATGGTCTTAGATTGTTACAGAGCTCATTTTCAATTTCCATTGATTCACAGAAAATTATTCTGCATTCAGACAAAAGGATGAAGCAATGACCAAGCATACAGATGTCATCTAGAGAATATACTAGAATTCAAATTCTTAACAGTTCTAGTGAAAGAGGGAAGAGAATGAGAAAAACTCAACAGCTCATGTTACTTTTAACCATTTTGTCCAAGAATGCAGAAGGAAACATTGCAAACCAAATGTGAACAAGTATGAGAGTTCTCAGCTGGAAAAAAAAGGCTGGGGGGGGAGAAACAAAGGGGTATGTTCAAAAATCAGGCAAAAGAGAGTAAAACACAGATATCTTTTTCCCAAAACCATGGCCATGTGCATAATATACATAAAGATCCTTACCTTTTTCACTGACACTTTCACTTTCTATCTCCACATCTTCACAGCTAGTATATTCTGGTGTTGATGCCCCTTCTTCCTCTGAGCTACTAACTGACATCTGCCTTTTCTTTCCGCCTCTTTTTGCTCTATGAGGCTTTGGAGGGGATGGCCGCACTGATTCCGACTGGTCAGAGCTAAGGGAATCATTCCTTAGCATGGTCTCCATTTTCTCCCGCTTTGCTTTTCGCATGAGAATAGCAGAGCTAGGATCAAGGCGGCTCTGTTTTTTAAAGGAATCGTGGTTCTTGTACTCTACGTGTTCTATAGGAACTGGACTATGCCTGGGAGTTGGTGGACTATGATTAGTTAATTGTTTAGAAACAGAAATTCTTACATCACCTGTTCTGTCTATAGAGTACGACCTCTGAGTTTCCACAAGAGATTTTCTGTCCTGAGTTCCCTGTAATTGTGAGCGTTTTCCTAAGTTATTCTCAGGTACCTCCGCTTCCTCCATTTCTGTGTGTGGCAAAGCTACATCGCTGTGTCTTCTCTCGTGCCGTGCTTTAGAAACTTTGGCATGCATGCGCATCTGCTGTTCCTCCGGATGGGGTTTTATAGGATATCTTGCCAGATTGGGGTCACTCCTGTATCGAGTATGATATTCATCTTCCTTCCTTTGTTTTTCATCATCAGGCACTTTGCCTTCCTCAAGTTTTTCTGGCAAGTCTGGATAGTCCTGTGACTTCACTTTCTCCAGCCTTCTACTTTCGTGCCTTTCTTTACGTTCCCTGTCATCTGCTGGTCCTTCTTTTTGAACTGAGGATTTTGGCACACGCTTACGCTCACTCTTTACACCTTTGCCATTCTGGTCTGAAGCCAATAACGTCTTCTTCCTACAATGAAAAGGGTACAGAAATAGTTGTGTAAAATCCTGTAGTAAATAGATTATTAATTGAGATAACCCACAGCAAAATGTACAGAAAGGTACTTAATCCATTAATGAATCCTTTAATCTATTAATCCTATCAACAGTAGTTTTATTTTTCAATAGCAAACAATGTCTAGGCTGAGCTTTGATTAAAACAAGTCATGGACAGTCCAATTAATTAGTAAAATCACAAAGAATATTACAATGGATAAATGTAGATAAAAGTCATTTACTCACACAAAGTAGCTAAAGACTCAAAAGTAGCTTTGTAGTAACTGCAGCACTATGACAGAGTATTGGAGTATGTTCTCCATTTTTCTGGCAGCAGTCATGGGAAGTGAGGGTTAGAAACTACCAACATGCACACTATTAACTTCAAGCACCCTGACACTATAAATATAAATATCACCAAATGGAATATCTCCTTCAACAGCAGTACAAAATTATTTTTATTGTTATTGTTATTATACATGTATATTATTATATTATATATTAATATGCTATTTTATAAGATGTTATAATAATAATAATATCAAAAATGCAAGAGAATATACCCAGAAAAAATAATATTTGACTTAGTTTACTCTATCTTATTCAAACTCTAAAAAAAAGTGCCCATTTCAGAAGCATATAAAGAAAAGCAAACTGACTCTTTGAGATAAATTAATGGCATTCCTTTCTGTACCACTAAAACAAGATGAAAAATTTAACTTATTTCTCTATATAATCAAAGTCCAAAATAATTAATAATGAATCTGCATAAAAATTATGATCTCTTCTCCTTATTCTTCAATTTTGGAAGAATAAACAAGATGAAGAATTGTAAAACCCATAAAATGCATATTTATTTATTTATTTATTTACTCTTCCCTTTCTCTCTCATCATTCCAATTGCCCTGGGAATATACCAGTTCACAATTGAATCTATTGTTTTTGAAGAAGGCTTAACACAGCCATACACCATAATTTGGATGAACCCACATCATGACGAAGCCACAAGGACTGACTTTGTGGAACTGAATCTTTCCTTCCACATTGATACATCTTTGGATCACAGATTTTCAGAGATGCAAGCATCTGCAGACACATGAGACAGTCCAAGTTGGATAAGTCCAAGTTAAGCCCTTATCCTTTTTCTTCAATCATCTTCTTCCTGTGTTGTTGGCAATACATTGGCTCACCATAGATGCTCTCCATTCAGAACCCTTGACCTTCATTTGAAAGTGTCAGTATTGCATAATTAATATAACCATTTAATTTTTGGACAGCAAAGCAGCAATAGAAAGCATTTTGCTGCCTTAAAAGTGTCCTTCAGCTGAGTGATGACTGCTCTGGGGCCTTCTCAGCACTGGGGACAAAAGTTAACAGAATCAGGGAAGGTGTTCAGGTGTTGGTTTCCTCTATACATAAGACTAACATGAGTTTTGCTCCTGTTAAACCAATACAGACCTTACCCAAACAGTAGGTTACTAGCCATTCTTTCTCATTCATTTTCAGCTACAATATCTATGAAAAAAAAAAAGATCAATTGTTCTGGCCAAGAGGGAATCTTCTACAACAGACTCTTGCCACAGGCCCCCTCCTTGATTGCTGTCATCTGGCAGTCAGCAGCCAAAAGAGTAACTGATTCATCATGTTATCCTCTCTTGATTTGCCACTCTTTGCCAGTTCGCTACAGTGAACACAGCTCAGGAATCGATTCATTTAGTCACTTGAAATACAATTGTTTGCTTCCGGCTGGTTTTAGTTTTGCATGCAACTTGCTCTGATTTCAAGATGGTGCAATTACTGTTCTGTGTGGATGTTTACTTTGCATATGTGAATGAGATCTTTTACTATTTCCTGTTTCATTATTAAATAAAATAATACAATCATTGATTAAAATATAACAAATAAGGATACCTGACAGAACTCCACAGATGTTTTTTTTTGTTTGCTTGTTTTTTTGTTTGTTTGTTCAGTTTTTTACCTCTACTAGATTGTTTCATCAAGTTAAAGTTTCCTATCTGTTTAGCAACATTGGAACACACACCAAGTTTACAATTTCAAAGTAACCTATAATTCAACATTAAAAGTATATGAGATCCATGGACTGATGTCCGTGGAAATATCCTTAAATAGTAATTGTTCAGTTTCTCTCCCATCTCTCCCCACCACTTCTGTTGTTCAGCCCCAAACACATGCTTCAGATGATGTATTTGCTAATGTACACTTCCTTGGTATGTAAATCAATTTATTATTTTTGCATGGCTATAGACACACACACAGTCCTGAAAGCCCCATGTAACATTACAGCACCAGCAGCTACAGTTATGAGGCTCTGCCAAGACAGAAAGAAAGTCTTACCTTTCTCTTGGAGGCTCACTTCTAGACCTTGATGAAACTTGCTTTTGGTCCAGGCCCATAGCTGGCTGTGACACTTCTGCTCCTTTCCTCCGGTCAGACTGCACGCTGGAAGGAGTGGTCTCCTGTGGTGAGGCAGTTGCTGTGCTTAAAGGAGTCTGTGACCTCGACCTCTCCTGAAGCCTTGCTTTCTTTTCTCTCGGTACATCAGAACTCGCACCAGTCGCCGTGTCACTCAGTGTTCCGTCCTGGCTGGGTGACGGCTGCGGTCCACTTCCAAAAAACCACGCTCCAGATTTTGTTAGGATTTCTTGTTGCTTTCGACATAAATTGCATACCCACATAACCTAGTTGAAGACAACAAGAAGAGTCAGTGCAGCTACCCCTCAGCCCCTGAAATGCATGCTCATTCTGCCGCGATCAGCTACGACCTCTCATTTCCTCTATGTGTGCTCATGCCAGTGCTCAAACATGCTTCTCAAAGCGCTACCTGCACTGGCTAGAGCCAAGCATCCTACAGGCACATGCTATGCGAGCTTCTCCAAAATGTGCTGTCAATATACGTCACCCCTACCTGGAGCAACCCACCCCAGCCCAGCCCTAGCTCTCAGGAGAAGAACCAGGGGCAACATGACCAACGCTGCTGATAATGTTCATGTAGCTGCTGGGGGGCTGGCTGTGGTGAGTATCACTGTCAGGAAAAGCCTACCAGGCTGGATCAGCCTTGGACATGGGTGCCAGAGTTCTGCCCAGATGCTGGTCCCTCTACTGCCACAGGAAAATGACATGGTATTTTTCCCTTTATTTTTATCTCTTACAACATAAATCAGCATTAACCCTGTAAATAAATTCGGTGTTTACCGCACACACATTTAGCTACATCCATGACTACTTACCAGAGATGTAAGGTAGGACATACAGAAACCTACTGACAGAGAACTAGATGCAGCAATAAAGAGAAGGTAGTAGTATCATATTTCTACCACTTGAAAATGATTAAATACCATCTCTCTAAATAATAGCAATAAATAATAAATAAATAAACACGTGTCCCTGATGATCACAATTAAGCTGAGTTCACAAGTCATGCTTCTTAGGATTATTATTTTTTTTCCAAGTTCCAGATACATGGATAAACAAGAGCACATACACAATAAAGCAAGACCCTACATTTTGAGTCTGTATACTGCATACACTGTACAACGCAGTCTGAAGTACAGGAGTACCTCACCAGGGAAGAATAAAAGGTTAATAAAACTAAAGTGTGTGAATAGTTTTTTAACTTGAGACATGGACAAAAAGAGTTTTTGAGGCAGAAGAACAAAGACAAAATGCATGAAAAATACATGAGGTAGGAATTTGTCAGAAATAAAAAGAGATGAGAGGAAAAAAGGTTGAAAACTAATAAGGATAATGGAAAAGAGAAGCTTTGAGTTTAATGTGGAAAGAAGTAAAAGAATGGGTAAAACTCTAAAGTAGGAGGGTAAAAAGGATGACAAATGTTGGAATGAAAAATATCCTTAAATTATTTTGTGTCAACACAGGAATGATACAACAGCGGTAAAATGACACAACACTTAACATGGAAAGGAACAGGAAACAGCCACTACATGGAAGAAATTGCAACAGGACAAAGATCTGGCAGTGAGCTCTTATTCTCTGGCCTGGGGAGGAAATGCATGCCTTCTGTGGTGACATTAAAATTTTAGGCATTTAACATATTTAGCATAATTGAGATTAATTTCAAACACCCTAGAATAGACTGGTCTTTTAGGTCTCAAGAATACATCAGAACTTCCAACACCATTTCTCCACTGTCTGACCAAAACACTGAGAAGACAGCAAACTCTTTTCCCTGTATCTGGACTGTGCCTTCATAAAAAATAAAAAATAAAAAAAAAAAAAAAAAAAAAAAAAAAAAGTTATATACATTTTTATAAAAATGTATAAAATATATAAAAAATAAAATTATATATATATAATACCTTTTAAAATAAAATTATTTTTTTTAAAGCTATGTTTATTCCAGCAGTGGCACAAACAAATAAACACTAGTCCCTTAAGCAAAAATCCCTTGATTACTAAATGTCACATTTCCTTCATCTACTACACATCTCAAAACAGTGATTCAGTTTATCAATATATCTGTTCTAACAGAATAATTTCAGTCTATCTGATATTATCATTACAGGTACTTAAAATACCAGCAAAACTAAAAAGAAAAAGAACCCACATGATTAAATGCCTTTATAGCATCTGACACAGCAGCTCATTAGACAGCAAGAGCGTGCATGCATATGGGTTTGTGTATAAAATTTATATCAGTGCTATAAACCAAAGTCATTAATCAAAAATATGTCATTGCCTATATTTTACTAGCCTACAGGGAAAGTTGAAAAAAGAATTAATAAATATTAAATAAAGTAAAGCTTGCTTAAAGGAAGGATAAAAAATTTTAAAGCAAAATTGAAATATTCCAATTATTTAATATATGTGCTTATGTATGCAAGCACTTTAAAGGAGCAATAAATGGTCACGGACTTCATTTACAATTTTAATGTATTTGATCACGTAAAATATGTATAAAGTATGTAATAACTGTCAAAAAAATTACTGTTAATTTTCATAATCACATTTGATATTGTAATTAGTTTTATGCAAAATACTATTAAATCTAAACAAATAGGAATAGCTAATGCACAGATAGACATGGGTAAATACAGAATACAGAAAAAAGTACTAGATGCATAAATACACAAAAAAAAAAAAAAAAAAACAACAAAAAAAACATACTCTCACGGCTGTCTTTAAACACTGCAGTTTGGACACAAAATACATACCAATCACCACAGTCAGCACACATAGAAAATCTGCATTATACTCACACAGAAGCTACACTACCACCCCTGTTTAGGATTCTCTTCAGGACTCAACAAATGCTACATTTGCCTTGAGATATATGCAGTCCAAAAGGAAAAATAATAAAAGGTTTTCTTTAAAAGGAAAGAAAAACAAAAACTTGAAGTGACAGAACAGTTTCAGTGATAAAACTGTATACCGAACAACATTTTTAGAGATAAAAACTGTATATTGAAAAGCATTTTTAGAGAAGTATGTGGAGCAAGCAATTTAGCAGCATGCAGGAATTATATCCTGATTGAATATACTGGGATGTGGTCCAAACTAATCTAAACGAAAGCAGGTCTGTGTAATAACTTATCTTAACAATCCACAGATGTTAGGCAACCAAACAAATGCTCTGATGAAGGATTACAGTTCTCTAATGTTGCTTCTGGGCCTCTGTGTGATGCATCAGTAAAATGAAGGGTGTTAGACAATTTTCCTCTGGCCTGTCACGTCAAAAATAGTTTGTTTACTCCTTTCTGGATGGCGAGCTCTGATGCAGCACTATAGTAGGTCATTGAAGACATCCATAGTCTGGTTGCTTTGTTATTGAGTGTGCTTCTGGCTTTACTGCATCCTCGCATAAATCAGCACGCATCCATCCGCACATGAAGCTATTTAAGTGTACCAAGAAAGGGGTGCTCCTCAGGCATGGCTTGGGAAAAAGTGTGCACAGCATAGCAAAGGGTTCTAGGTTTTACTGCTACGTAACAAAAACAAGGTGGCACATACAGGACTCAGCAGAGGTGGGTCAACAATTCCCATATAGATTCACATAGAAAACTTTACAGGCTGCGTGAAAACATGCTAGAAGGGTTCCATGCTTGCCTTCAAGTGGAATAGGGGGTATGTCATTCACAGAAAAAAAATATTCCTCAAACTTACTCGTACAGGTACTGCTGAATGTGATCCACAATGAGTAGGAACAGTATTCCTGTACTAACACAACATGAAATTCCAACTTGAAAGAGCCCATAGTAAATAATATATACAACTATACACACAGAGAAAAAGAACATTAAAAAAAAAAAAAAAGTTACAGCAATAAGAATAATTCTTTATGATTAATATTCCAAAACTGTATGTTAGAATGATGAAGGGCTTTCTTTTCATATTCTAATTTGGAGTCTTCCTTCCAAACATGCACTGGGAGGCTAAAGTCATGTTAGAGGGGAAACAAACTTTATACCAAATTTGTGTGACACATGCCAGGCTAAACTCCTACTGAAGTCAGAGCAAGCTCCCCGAATCCCCACGCCCAGATATTTAGGAGGTTTCATTATGAGCACATTCCTTCACCCTTCATGAATTCAGAAATGGCACACTCACATTTGCACTGCCTCCCATGCATTCTGCTTCATCTACACACAAGAAATTAGCAAGTGCATTAATGTAGCAGATATAAGGTTATGTGAGCTGTTCCTTACGAAACCTTTATGCTATCCTAATTATTTCCCTTCTGAAGGGTGTCTACATGGTGTCTGTTCAGTCTATTACTTTCATTAATTTTCCTTCAGCCACTTTCTTCTATGCACTTCTAGAAGACAGTAGTTCTTTCAAGCAGATCTAATTAGGCAGTGCCTCTTCTCTACTAGAGACACTATTAACTTCAGCAGAGCTCTGCCTTCATCCTACTTGTTATTGCTTGAAAGTCAAAGGGAAGGAATGTTACCAATTTTTCTCATGAAACTTTTCATTCATAGAATTAAGTTAGAATACTTATCACTTCATTTTTCTGAGGTAACATAAAAGATGCAGCAAACCATGAAATCAGTAAATAGTATTGCATTTATCTCTTACTGTATCAAAATGAATTATGTAATAAAATACTAGCTAAAGATGTCTTGATTGCTTCACTCCATGAAAATATAAATAAATGAGGCTGAAAATCTACTTGAATCCTTACATTCAGAAGTCCAAAATCTAAATAAGCAAACAACTCTATCTTCCTAAAGAAAATGTGCTTGTGAAACCAAGCTTTCATTAGACACATTTTAAAAAATTATATAGACAATTGAGTTCATGCAATGCATCCCAATCACCAAAAGGGAATGGCTTCTCACCACCCTTCTCCCTCCTCTCTTGCTGTTCTTTCTCCCTGTCCTAGTTTGTCCTCTCCCTTTCTTTTTCCCAGCTTCACTATACCACATGTTCCTTTGTATCCTCTCCTTTAATTGTGAGGTCCCAAGGACCAGCTGAACTTGAAAATGTAGTAGAAAATCATCTGCATTTTTTTTAACTGCGTTCATTTTTTGTCACATCCATTTTTCTCATGGAGGGATATAGTGATTTTGAAATGATATGAAATCATGTGGCTAGGAACAGAGGCAAATGGGGGGAAGATGTTTCCTCCAATGAAGTAGCTCGCTGTCTCTTGTTAAACTACATCTTGAAAGGACACAAATGCCAGCACACAACACTTGCACAGAAACTTTTTTGAGCACTGAGGCCAAGTGACATGAAATGACCTGAACCTACACTGGGATCTCTGCTATGCTTCAAAGCATGGTGGCTGCATAAAAACTTCCTCCCGGAGATGAGATGTGAAACACCCCAGCTCCAAAATACCAGGAAATATTGATGAGAAAGAGCTAGTAGGCACAAGACCAAAAGCATGCCCCATAGTCTTCTGTCAGTTTACCAGTTCAGCTACTCCAGCACCCAGGAGCAGACTCAGATTATGCTTAATTTGTCAGTACAGCAGTAGCCTAGGAATCTAGGTCCAGCTTTTGCTGGAGCCTCTCTTCTGGAACACGAGAGCAGGGAGGGGACTGCTTTGCTCACACTGATGCTCATCAGACATAAGGGGTTCAGCCATTTCAGGCCTATGATGTATAGCCATTTTAGTACTCTCTGTCTCCCACTCCTGTGCAGAGCAGATTTCCTTCATAACTTAGGATTTCAGCTTGATATTTTTATCCCAGCTTGCCAAGAAAATGAGGTTTACGCTGACGATTAGTTTCTTCCCCCTATCCTTCCCATACTCTCCAATAATACTTTAACCCAGTGGACAAATGCAATTAAATTTTGCACAGGCACAGTTGTTTTCACAGGATTTTAAGATTTGCAGAAAGGCAGTTTTGTAAATGCTCTATGAACATTTCATCAGTGCAATTTTTTTACCAGCAATACAGAATGTACATATGACTGATACCTCAAGACATGCTCATAGGAAAAGAAGTATCTTGTAATCTTAAAGTCTGCGTTGCCACTCAAATATTTGACTGACAGCATCCACAAGGTAGGTTTAAAAGCTCACCTCACTTGAATTTTCCACTTATACCAGAGATAGCATTTTATATTCTTCTGCTGCTGCATTTCATACTTAACTGAGATGTTAACTTTTCAAATCAAACCCTATGTGTACAATTAAGGATGACAGGAAGATTTCTGTTTTTACATGGAAGTGCCTATTGGCATGGCAGGTATTTAAGTTTCCATTACTGTCAACGGATATCTAGTCAATACAGTCAACGCAGTCAACAGGATCCAATAGGAAGACACTCAGCTCTCAAGCAGGCACACAAATAAAATGAAACATCGCACCTAATGGTAGGCTTGTGCCACTAGAGACAAGTCAGCATATCCCACCTGGCTGCCACGTGCCAATTAAGAGGTCAGAAGCCTGACACAGGAGTTATGTCACATCTACCAGCTATTTGCATACGTATCATATACTACAGAGCGTGAAAAATGGCATCAAACGCTTACTTTCATGCATATGAATCTTAAAAATCATATTCATGGCCTATGTTTCTAAATCCAGAGTTATAAACTGCCCATAGAAAGATGCAGAAAATGTGCAGTGAAACAATGTTTCTGGTTAACCAAAAGCCTTTTTTAATGTCAGTTTTGATGACACTGCTCCCAGTAACAGCATTAGTAGTCATTTTAAAATTAAAAACAAAATAAAAAACAATCAGTTTTTTACACATGCCTTGCTGCCAAAATCTCTCAGATACAGCTGCCAATCTTTCAGAAAGCTCATGACAACTTCCACAAAAATTAAACATTCTCTGGAATAATCTTGCAGTAAACTGAGTGTTGGAAGTGATAAAATCAGGCTATGACAAAGTTACCATATGAAACAATATCTCTAAAATAGCATACATCCAGGTTCCAGTTGGTATCACACTGTACTTCTCTGAGAATACCTTTAGAGGTCAGGTGAGGAAGAACCATGTTGGCTAATGGAAAAGTCAGGGGTTTTGTCTAAAAATCCACACCTGCATATTTACATACAATAGCTTGAAATTTTCCCTCCCTGCGAATAAATCTGTTAAAATTGTGGTCTTGTACAGCAAAACTAGAGCTTGGACAAATCTATGAAACCTTGGATGTGAACTTCCTTGCAGCACTGACAAAAGAGACTACCATGCCAGGTAGAAGAGAGTGGAGGAAGAAAGGGACTCTTGTCCTGGCTTGTTAAAAGTCAGAGCAGCTCAGAACTCTTTAATTGTTTGGGCTGATTTCATCTGGGCTTAAGAATTTCATTTTTCGAAACAAAGAATAACCTTCAAGAAAAGTATATGGAGCATCAGATAGGCATTATAGTATAGGCATTATTTATCCACAGATCACAATAAGGCTTACACCACTTCCTTTTTTTGAAACTCAACAATCTGAAACACCCCAATGCTTTAATTCCTCCACAGTTCCTGTGGTTAACCCTTGTAAATGAATTTGCTACGCTCACCTTACTCATCCTTACTCATCCACACTATCCAGTTTCACCCTCGGTATTTTCACTTCCTCGGTAACTGGAGAATTCTAAGCAATAATCACCGATTTGGAAAGTTCTGTCTATGCTTGCACTCTTTCCTCACCAATCAGTTTATTTCCCAACTTTATTTCTCTTGCCTGAATTAACATCAATTTCTTAATTTATTTCTCATAATGCAGTAGCCATAAATTGCTAGTCACATTTTACATACCAATCTCTTTGTTGTAGATCATTAGAATGCACTAGAAATCATGACCTCATTGATCATTTTTGTGCAATTTTTCTAACTTTCTTAAAAATAACAAAATGTTTTTCTTAACTATTTGAACATTTGTCTGTCTTGATGAGCCACGAAAGCATCAACTGTACTCCTCTTAATCACTTCATGGTTTCCACAGTTACAGATATATATAGAACATAGGAATAATTTTAAAATAACAGTGTTCTAACAAAATAAGGTAAATGCCGTGAAAGAGCTTACATTAAGGACACTTATCAAATTTCAGTTTCATTCAAAAAGCATAGAGAACTCACCAGAAGCTTTCTGCTCCATTTATCCACTTACATTTTAACAAACTATAGTAAAATTATACAAATGCGCACAATTAAACTGTCCTTTGCGTGCAGAAGCTTGCACTACAACACCATTATTTCTATTTCTATACTACTCTTTTACACAAATTTCATACAAATATTTGTTTATAGAAACTGTCAGAAAGAGAGGCTAAAGAGAACTTTTCTACAGAATGAAAAATTATGACAAAAGAATTTGGAAATGCATAGATGTAGACAAGTTGTAAAGAAGGCCAGTCAAAATGGAGACAGAGGTAAACTGCAGAGAAGATCTCCTGAAGCCAAGAAAAGCCCTTGGAGGAAACAGTGAGTGGGTCAACTGACTGAGCTCACAGGTGACTTGATGGACAAGAACTCAATTTTTATCTTATATTCTCAAAGAAAACTAAACATAATATTATGGACTGTCCATCTTTGGAGACATTCAAACGCCAACTTCTGACTGCAGGGACAATTCAGGGGAAAGCACAATGAACACAGCAAAATTTACAGAGACTGTTTGGATCTTTAGGAGGACACAGTGGAGCTGAGCTATGCAGGCATGATGTAGAAATCAAGGTTCTGTAGAAAGCATTGGCAGTGAAAATAGGAAGAAAAGGCAACACAGAATGGCTGGCAGACCAGGGGTATTCCCAGTGGGAATGCTTCATGAGCTAAACAGACAATCAGAGTGACAGCTACAACAGGACAAAGATTTTTTTTCTTTTCAAAGATGACATGACAGTAACTACCTGCCGAGGGAATGTAAGGGAGCATGTGCAGTGCATTCAGATCTGTCAATTCAAACAAATGCCCAGAAGCATCTGTTGAGAGGAGAAGCAGCAAGTTTTTGACATACTACAAGGCTATCTCGTTGTAATCATCTCTGCTGTGCAGCTTGACAGAGGCTTTCTCTGACCACTTTGATTATCAACCCTTCTACATGTTGTCTTGCCAGGAAGAGAGCTGGATCGTCTCTACTTAGCCAGAATTTTCCTTCTGCTCCTCCCTAACAAATCCTGTGTTGGGAAACTGGCTGCTGAGTTTTGCTTAGAGCTCACACATCCCCAGTTCCAGAAGAAGCCTAGAATGAAGCTGTCAGAGCCTTACAACCTGTCTGTGAATGCAGGCTTCCAACACACAGGAGATTCAGTGAGGGAGAAGGTGGCAACAAGGTATGCTTCCACCTGCACCAGGGACAACTGGTGGCCTCGCCACTCTCCTGAGACCAAGAACAAATAAAGATGTGTAATTCTCCCTGACTGATCTGTTACAGATACTTTTTCATATCACATACAGTTACAATAATAAAGACAATCCAGATAAGCCTGGAAACGTAAGCTTAGATAAATGAAATTATGGCAGACATCTACCAGCTCAGTCCTTCATGCTTTAACTTTTTTTGTAAGCAAGCACATTTAGTGAGTAAATTCGTATTATATGACTGTATGACTGTGCATTATTTTCATATTATTCATATTCAGTCTTCAGAATTAAAAAAAAAAAAAACAAAAAAAAACCACCAAGGTCGAAATATAACTACATAGAAATTTGGGGGTGTTAAGCATCATACGGTACCTACTTCTAAGCAAGTATTTTGCAACAGTTAGAACTGCCCAGTAAGGGTTTTGACACAGCACAAAGTTGGCTTATGCCCTACACAATAAACACATTTACGATCTATCCCAGACTCACACTTAGGTTTCTATCTTTCTTCATACAATTAAAAATACTTGAGATTTATTTTTATGTTATGTTTGTAAATGCATGTAATGCTTAGGTTACAGAAGGCATATTTTTCCCCACTTTTCTATCACTAAACTTCTCGTATGTTCATAACAGCTATTTTAAAACAAACAAGCACATTATTGTGCAATATTCACAGATCAGCAACCTGACCTCCACTTACCAGACTATCCTGGCAAACCACAACATACCATATGAGCTGGTTCAACATGTTATTTGCAGTTGCAGCCTTACCACGAGAATGACAAAGTTTTGGGTTCTTTTATTTTATTTCTATTTAGTTAGTTATTTTTACATTTCATCTTTGTTGATCCTACCTTCTGGGATGTCCACGGTCCTTTCTCTTAATTCTCCCACCTCTCGCTCCAGGTGCAGAGTCTGAGGCTAAGTTGGTTAAGTCTGTGCTATCTGTGCTATCAAGCTCGAGCACAAAGGAATCTCAGTAAATCTGGGATGGAAGATTTGAGGAAGGGGAAGAGAGAATATCAGTGTTCTACAGCAAATTTGAGTGGATATCTAAGATTAAAAAAAAAAATGGGGGAGAACAATATGTTTTTGGTAAGGAAAACTCTAGATTTTTAGGATAGTAAAGACTACAGGGTGACTGAGAAAGGGATACACAACTTTGAGTTTGAATATGGAAGATTAAGAAGACAAAAAGGAAAACGGGGCAGGAAAATGCAGTAGGAGTTTCGTGCCAGCATGAAAATATTGTACATTTTTGAACTGATCTAAATAATGCTCTGTTGACAGCCAATGCACAGACCATCACTGGTATCAATTTCAGAAGGTTACTGTCCTGAATTTACAATACTACTGGCAGATCACATGGGGAAAGAGGAGAGTTCCAATAAGGTAAGATGATGTAAAGCAGTGCAGAACATTACAGTTGGGAAATTCAAACAGTAATGATATTTCATTATCTGATGTAGCTACTGTTACAAAAACAGGTTTGAAAACTGAGATCAGAACTTTGCTAGATGATTAGACAATCATTCTGATCTTCTGCACTTACCTGCATATTCACAGATATCTAATGAGGCTTTGTATTTCCTAAACAAATAAAAGACATATAGCGTAGTGATGACTTAAGGGTAAAGAGGGAGAAGCAACAGTTAATGATAACCTGTCCCCTTAGCATCAGAAACAGAGGTATGCATATTGCATGCTGGTACAAATACAGGGACAATGAGTTCTCGGTCCACATTTATGCATCAGTGAAAACTTTTTGTGCTCACATAAGCAGTCTAGACATAATTGTACGTTCAACAGAGTCAAAAAGTCTTTTTAGCCAGGTAACTAATTTGTTTGTCCCAGGTTTCCATGTGTACAAGAGCTTGCAGGAATTTAATGGCTGGCTAGATCCCCTTAAGTACTAGCTCCCAAGACACTCGCACCTTTTATAGGGGGAAAGAGAACCATTTGGGTAGCCAGAGAAAGAAATTCCTCTTTCCATGCTTGGTAGAAGGTAGCCTTCCCATAGCAACAGCTTCCAGAGCTGGTGGGGTCCATCTACCATTTCCTAAACTTGGATTTCCTGAATACAGATGCTGGCTGTATTTCATGTTCAGTACTCAGACATATTTGAAGCAGGTGAATACTAAACACAGCCACAAGATTTGTAGGAAGTAAAAATATTTCCAATCATGATACATCTGGAAAAAATTGTCAGATACACCAGCCTTTTGCTGGATCCAAAAGGCCTGACCATATTTTGAACTGAAATGATTGTTTTGACCAACCCATCCAATAATATGTCTGTGCACAGTACCATTTTCTCAGTTTTCATTTGACCCGTGCATGGTCTCATGTATCCATCTTTCAGTATTTTTTAAAATTCAGATTATGTAATATAGACAACAGAGTCCCAGCTAAAAGTATTTACTTTATCTATTTAAATCCAAAATAGACACAACATACAAATAATCTTCATCCTCATCTATAGGCACAGCTTTTATGTAGTTTCTTCTAGAAGATTTTATTCCAGTAATTATTTGTTGTTTCTAAAATGCGACTTTAATCATTCATTTGCATTTCTCTAGTTTATAATTAATTTTAACTCTACACTGAAACACTTCATCAGGTCAGTAGAGAATATAGTAATAAGGTTAGCACTGTTTTATTCTGGTTGTCTCGATAAGTTTTACATGATTATACTGAAAGAAGCAGTTAATCCTAGCTTAAATACGACTGGTTTACTGGAGGTCAGACTCTTCTAGCCCTGTAGTCTTTAATAATTTTCTCTTAACCTCTTCAGCTCTTTATTCTCTCTAGCCAAAAGAACACAGTGTAAGAAGGGAAGACGTGTGGGATGATATGACTTAGAAGAAAGATAATCCAAGAGGACAGGGACAAATAGGTGGAAAGGTTCAAACGGGGGTGAAGAGAAAAATTACAGAGGCAACTACAAACATAAAAATTTTCAGAGAGTGAAGAAAGAGAGAAAGTAGGACAGATGAGTAATTAAGAAAAAAAAAACTTCACTGGAGAAGCAACAAAATGGGGTTGACTTGTCACATATCAAAGGTTATTTCACTTGGAACAAAGATAATGCATGGACATAAAAAAACTTACTTCAGAGGAAACTGTTCTTCCTTTCCACAGTTCTATACCAGGATTTTGTTTGATATTAAAAAGTTAACTCTTCAGTTTTTTCAGATATATAGTTTTTGGTTTTAAAGGGCAGAAATAAGGAGGATATTTGTGGATTTAGGGTTATCTTCCCTGTTAAAAGAAATGCCTTTTGGCAAGCTTTATATCTATTCAGGAAAAATCAGTTTAAGATACTAACAAACCTGTACACGTGCATGTGCACTTTAACAAACCACCTAACAAATGAGCTTTCAGTGCACAGCTGAAAACAGTGGCAGATTGAATGTGAGAAAATAAAGCTCTAAATGGAACAAAGCATCTCCTCTAGCTTTTGTAATAATCACATGGCATTACCATATTTTATTTGTAAATCCTCCAGAGCTGGGTTTATTTTTCCTTTTTTTTTTTTTTTTTTTTCCTTGCCTATTTAAAGGAAATAAAAAATGATGTGTAAGGTTCAAATACTATCAGAAACTTTTTTGGTTTTTAATCCCTAAAAACACTTATTGTAAGACATTGCTAGCCTTATAAGCATTTACTGATTTCAGAAAGTAACACAGCTGAAAGATTTATGGCTCTCATGGAATGTCAAACTCTGAATAAGTCAGACTACAGTACTAAGTTGTTTTGTTGTTGTTGTTTTTGTATGATTATTATGTCTGTCAAAGTAAATCAAAACAGAAATGACCTTTTATTTCAGTTTCTAATTCTGCATATATTTACTTATCCTCCATAGGAAATGTAATTTTAGGGATTTAATCATTTTGCTTGAAAGAGTTGCTGTGACTATGCCCTGCCACCTGGTCTGTAAGAAGTTTTCTTTTTTGAAACATTTGCTATACTTGGTCACCCCAAAGTGTTTACATGCTAGAAGTTGCTGTATACTACATTAATATTGAATGCTGCTCTCTTTGCTTGTTTGAAGCACAGGAATCATCATAGGTTCATTGCACTTATTTAATGTAATACTGTGTGACATTTAAACGAAAGGGAATTACTGGGTAGGTAAGGTTAGCTATTCAGCGAGCTCTTAGACAAAGAAGGACAGAAGATTAGAAGAGTACCGCTCAGTAAGATAAACAGCAATTACATATATGTTGGGCAAGTTATATATAGAAAAATAAAACTAAGAAAGAAGCAAGAAGGAAAAGGTGATCTCTCAACCCCTTAACATATATACACAATATATACATTTATAAAACAGATATAGCTAAAAAGTATAGTTCTTAGTCACCTAAAAATAGCTCAAAAAATAAGATATTAAAATGCATATTTCTATCAAACACACTGAAGGCGTAAGGAAGTAAAACGGTAGACAGCAAAGGATGTGATATGAGTTTTGAGAAAACAACCAGGACATCCAGCTTACAAGTAATATCCTGCTATACATCAGGAAGTTGTTCTTGACATAATTTAGGATCCCCTCCCCTCCCCCACCAAATAAGATCTTTTAAAAACAATTGCTAAGGCAGGTAAACCCCCCAAGCCAATCCTTCTAGGACTAAAATAGAAATACAATCATTTTATGTTGGTTGTAATTTATCACTTAACTAGTCTGCATTCACTTGGTAGCTACAAAGAGGCTTTTGTATCATTCTAATTTATTCGATAAGGTATATAACATAACAGTGGGGTGCTAAGTGCCTAAACACTGGTGTTTAGTTCTACCTGCAATGCCCTAACACTTCCAAAATAGGAGCATGGACCTACCAGATATGACACCAGAATTACCCAAGATCCACCCTGATTTGGGGTACCTGCTGGAATAAAGCTCTTCAGTACCTAATATGACACTAGATGCCAGTTTTGGCAAACAGAGACCCCAGCTGATACAGTTAAGACAGCCATAGCAAGCTTCAGAGCGGGTTCAGTTTCAGCAGATTAATGACAGTGCAAACACATCTCATTTAACACAAGGGTTTGTATCTAGGACTGATTTGATGCAGTCCAACAGGTAAATGTTGGACTGATCTCTCTCAGACACCTCACCAGCCTCTTCTTCAATAGTCTAGAAGTGACACAGAAGGATACCCCTTTGATGTGAACTACGGGCTCTGCTGAGCACTCACCGGTTGATTATAAAACCATATACTAAGGTCTATGAAACAAAGGGTTATAACCTGCTATAGAGGATATTCACAGATATGCAGGAATAAAGTTATATGTATGCTGGAATTGTAGTGACAAAATATATATATATATATATATATATATATATATACATGTATATATATATATATGCATATATGTATATAGGAAAATCAGGTGGATGATACCTTCCTCCATCTCACTCTACTCTGTGTTCTTGCTTTTCCTGCTGCATTGCTCGTACATGGGCAAGAAGCTGTCTCTGTGGTCTCTTTAATCCACCCACAAAGTTTGTCAGATCGGTCCTTATGAAGTAGGCTAGGAAAGCAGACCTCTCTACAGCTATAAAGGCTGATCCAAATTATCCTAAGGGGTAATGCTGTCAGGCTGTAAATGGTCTTTGGACCTTTTTGGTGCATGGACCTTCAACCACCTCTCTCCATAGTCTTTGTCCAGAAAAAAAAAAAAATACAGAAGAGAAAAATGAGCCTTGCTAATGCATGCATATGTAAGTAATAGAACACGTGAGTGTTGATCTCTTACCACATGTTGCAGAGATGCAAGCTGTACTACCATTAATAATATCCCAGGAATATACAAAAATCTTCTCCAGTCATGGCAACACAATCATCATGTGTGCACCATCAAACATTTATAAAGAGTGCCAGCAACATCTGCTCATCTCTACAATGATGAATATGCACTTATTAATAATGCTTTTTTTTTTCTTTACCCACAAAATATCTCCAGTCATTTTCACTGAACTGAATACAAAGATCTTGCTATGGAAGACTGATTTTTATAGGCAAGTTAATTGTATATGTAATAATTCATTGAGAAAATAACATTTAATTCTGAAGTTCCTTGTGAACCTGTCACAGATAAATTAGTTACTGCAAGTTTTACTTAGTATGCTGAAATTGCAGTATTTGATAGAACTTTGAATATAGAAAATATTACTACAATAGAAATAGAAAATATTACTACAATAGAAATTGCAGTATTTGATTTGCAGTATGAAATTCCAGTATTTGATAGAACTTCAGCCTAAATAGCTGAACTTGTAGCTCTTTGAAAATCTCAATCTGGGTTTTAAAATTACTAGGTTTTATCTCCTCCTTAAAGCAATGCAGATTATGTTTTATGCAGATTTTCACTTCATGTCTTACCAATCATTAAACAAACACCAACAGATATTTTATTCCATTTTACATCACAGTTTTGGGGAGGGGTTGAATTCGTCTCCATAGGGCGAATGAGGTGCAACTGGGTCAACATGTTAATGGACCCAAAAACTCTGCACAATATTGCAGAAACTTTCTCTATAGATGGGATTGCTTGACATACACTATTCTCAGGTATATCTATGACAAAGTATAGGTATATCTATGACAAACTATCACAAACCCTCTCTAATTGCAGTACTGAAGATACACAGATGGAGATATCCATCTGTTGAGTAAAATCACAAAATGCTCCAGAATCCAAAAGGTATAAAAGATATAAAAACATAGATGGCAGTATCTTTTATCTAGGACATAGCATTGCTAAAAATACACTGAATTTTAATCCTGGATGAGGATTAAGGTTATTTATAATAAAAAAAGAAAGAGCGAGCAGGAGAGCACAGATTACATTTAGTCCTCATAATTACTTTGTTCTCTGGATTTTTTTTTCTTCTGTTTCTCAATTTCTCATAATGCTTAACAGGTCATAAATCCTGTCACATCTTTCTTTGCAGCAAGATCTCTTTTTAAAAAAAATATCCCTGTGCTTCTGGGTTGACAAAATAAACCCAGAATTCAATTTGCTAATTTTACTTCTATTTAAAATCTCGGCATCATTTTGTAACTACTAAACAAAGAATTGTAGCTCAGTGTACATAACTATGGACATTCAAAATGAATTTAAAAAGTCATATTTAGTCCAAAAACGTATATATCAGGTTAAAATCCCTTCAAATGAAAGGATGTTAACATGTAGAAGGGCCATAAGAATTCAAGCTGGAAGATACAAATTTATTTTGGAGAAAGCTCAGGAGAGACCTTATCACTCTCCATAACTACCCAAAAGAAAGTTGTTCAGAGCTGGGGGTTGGCCTCTTCTCACAGAAAACCAGTGATAGAACTAGAGGAAATGGCCTCAAGTTGCACCAGGGGAGGTTCAGGCTGGAAATGAGGAGACATTTCTGCTCAGAAAGAGCAGTCAGGCATTGGGACGGGTTGCCCAGGGAGGTGGTGGAGTCACCGTCCCTGGGGATGTTCAAGGAAAGGTTGGACGTGGTGCTTAGGGACATGGTTCAGTGGGTAACATTGGTGGTAGGGGGATGGTTGGACCAGATGCACTTGGAGATCTTTTCCAACCTTAATGATTCTATGAAATTCCAATAAGAACGTAAACCGATCAAGAAAGGAATCTGTTGGTGGGTAAGGAGCATACTCTGGGCTGTCGTAACACTCTGCCTTTAAATTAGAGGATGGAAGCACACTGGTTCTGTAAAGACCACAAAGCACACAGACAGACAGAGGCTGAACAAGGGGATTCAGTTCCGCTGGCAAAACCAAAAGTCTTTTACAGAAGGATGGGGCATGACCAGAAGAAATCTTCCACCAGTTCTTAATAAAAGGATGTTAAAAACTGAGTTCTTTTACAGGAGTATTTACAGATTCCACAGCTTGGCTTAATTTTAACTAAGGTACAGGCTAAATTATTTCTCAGTAATTAAAAACAAATATATATAGAAAACACCACTTCTGCAAAAACTGAAGGTGCTTTGCTAGGACAAGAAACACTTCCATCTGGCCCTGCCACAGGACCGGTGGTTCTGATGGAGCACTTGGTCTGGACACCTGCAGCCAGCTCTGTAAGCATTTAATATCCTTAATGTATCCACCTGATTAACGTACCCCTTCAAGCCTCCTGAGTCTAAAGGAAAGCTCGATATTTCCCTGGACTGGAAGTCTTAAGCATATTGGTGTTTAAAAAAAAAAAAAAGTCTCTAGTCTCTGGATAAGCTTTCATTAGAATATCAGCATGACGAGCAACCAAGGTTCATGCCTTCTGAGTGAATCAGATTAAAATTTAGAAGGTTTGAAATGTTTACCTGCATAACATGTGTTTGCAGAGTAATTCCCTTCCTTCAGCCACGTTCTACGTGCAGCAACTTCCAGTGGCTTCCATAAAACCACTTCTGCACAGGCCCCACCAGTCTTTTCCTGTCCCTAAAGCACATTCCAATCATGCTGCGACCTCCCCCAGGTGTGCTGCCAGCTCCAGCCCATGTTCCCTGACAGCCCCCGCCTGGGTACACTCAGTCTCCACATCAATTTACACTGCCAGACTTTTTTTTTTTCCCATCCCATCTGAAGCTGCGGATGAGAGAATACCAAAACAACTCCCCTGGGCTTGCCAATAGATGGCACATCGTGTGCATGGCCCACACACGTTTATAAATGTGTGTGTGAATTTCGGGTACGTTTATGTGAAACACTCAAGAAATGGCTCAAAATTGTGAATATTAAGGATTCTGACTGCCAGATGTCTCCTTGATCAATAGGCTACCATAGACACGAGCAAAGGCTGGGTTAGTATATTAGCAATCTGACAAAGCCGAAAGATACACATTATTTGTTTTTCTCAACAGTAATAAAAGCACTTTTTAAATTTCTGTTTTTAAAGCATTGCACAACATGAATTAATTTCCAATGACTAGGCTTACTAGATGAATACTCAGGAAAAAGGGGGAAAGTGGGTTATATCGTACTCACCCCATCCTCACTCAGGTAGAACATGCTGGCTTCTGAATTTGAACGAATTAAGTTACATATACCATTCACAATCTCTGGATTAGCCACCTCCTTATTACTAGCTCCTGGTTTTTATACTCTAAAATGATTTCTCAACAAAGATTCAGTCTGAAAAAGGGTTACATACAGCCCAACTGAGACACCTACGTGTTATGTGAAAACATATTATAATGCTTTCAATTGTAAAGCTAATATTATGAATATACTTTCTCTGTATTTTTTAATCACAGTGCATGTCCTCTTTAGTTCTGTATTTCATAGCAGAGAGAAAATTATGTTGTATTTATTAGATACAATGAATCATGTTTTAGAAACCTCTGATAGCAACCATTTCTGTACTGCTGACGACTAACATGTTATTCTATGACAGAAATAAAGATAAGAAAAACATGGTAAATACACAATACCTTACAGGACAACTCGGCTTAGTCTGAAATGCAGCAGTGCAAAATAAATTCTGAAGTAATAATGACACATATTTGACATGGCAGTGAAAAAAAAGTGACAATTTTAGACTATAACAGAAAGTCTTATTAATTATAATAAGATTGCATTTGTCTTGTCATCAAAAGAAAATAATATATTTAAAGAAACTCATACAATGAATTAAAGGACTTGGAAAAATAGTACACTGAGGAAAATTCAGACAATTAGATTGGTGTAACATGGAGAAAGGAAGCAATAACAACAGTTTCAAGTAAGTATGGTGACCTCTTAATAGAAACTGCAGTTTGTTTTATACTGTTTTTGCATGGATTTAAGGTTGATTTTTACTTTCTGTTGACATGGAAGCATGTTGTAGTGAGTGTGAAGAACTAAAGGAGTTAGAACAGATCCCTGGGGTGACAGTACTTTGGAAATGATGAAATATAGAGACAGATATTCTCATAAAGCAGAAGTCGGTCAGTACACTCAGCAGCTAAGCTAAGTATGGTACCCAACTCCAGTAGCACAGATCCCCAGTAGGTCAACTGGGCTGAAAGAGAACCAAGTAGTCTGGCCACATTCCCAAACAATTCCCAAGTAATTATTCCTCAGTTCAAAATACAGATACCCTTCCTGTCAGCAGCTAACCAGCCTTAATTCTAAATACAGCAAGAAGAGTCAAACATGAGATATCGACTTTAATAAGCCTTAATATTTATTTTGAGTGCAAGCTGTGGTCTTCACTGAAAGTATTAATGAGTCAGCAATAATAATCTCTTTTTAAAAGGTTCCTGTTATGGGAACACATTAAAGAAGAGGATTTTAATTGTATGTGTCCATATTATAACTATCTGCAAAATTTTGATGGCAAAATCACAAGCAAAAGGGTGATCAAATATTACTAATCTATTTCCAATCTGTCACAATTAATAAATAGCTGCGTGTAGAAAAAAAATTATTTCATACACCTGAACACATAATTTGATCAATTTTTGTCTGATACTTTTGCACTGATTTTATGAAATTATATACAGATTTGGGGAAAAAATAATAAGAATAGTGTGTGATTCAAATCATTTTGTTTCCTTTTATGTTACACCAGATATGCCTACATTATCCCATCAAATTGATCATTTTCAAAACTGCATTGCACTGAAAGATAGGGATCAGAGCTTATTATAAAGTTATAGTATTTAATATAGTGTTCATTATTTTAAGGCATAGAAGACATCAAACAATTCATCAAATACATCAAAGAAGGCCCTTGTCATGACTTCTACACATCGTGTTTCACTGACAATATTTCCAAGATTCTTTATCGTCTCTCTTAATGCAAAACACACATGAAATCTCAACTCAGATGTCAACTGTTAGAACTTATTTCCCTTTCTTTTCAGTATATATCTGCTGCTGAAACCAGCTGACTAGAAATATTTGCATTTAAATAACACCCTTATCCCACTTCTATATTTACATGGATCATTTCCATTTTTGACACAACATGAATAAATAGATTTCTACATTGCGGCACTTTCTGAAAGCAGAATTATTTCTCAAATCCCTAATATTACCTTTCTCTAAAATGTTTTATTTTCTTGGATCAAGAGATATAAGACTGCAGTAAACAGCGTTTATCACTCAGCAATGTAACAAAAGGATAAAAGGGATAAGATCTGCTGACACACAGAAATCAAGAAGTTATTTTTTAATTTTATTAATCCTTAAGAATACATAAGAAAAAAATGATGTATTAACCCTTTACTACTATGAAATAACACACACCTCGGAAAGTATAAATAGCGTTAGCCTGGGGGAAAAAAAATGTTCTCTTTTTCAATTTAAAATACAGTGTAAAGTGTAGACATTGAAATAAAAAAATAAAGTCAAGCTAAATGGGCATATAAGTAATGATAATTTAATTGATTTAATTATCTTGAATTATACAGATTTCAAAAGTCAATAAGGCATTTCATAAGAGCTTTACTAGAGTATATACTAGGCGTATTTATATAAATTAACGTCCAATATATATAAGAATATACAGAAATCTATACAATATATGCTTGTATATTGTACACATGCCACATATACATACCCAATACATGAGATTATGCAAGAGGAGGTGGATTAAAACTTTTTTGAAAAGCCTTATTGACCTTTGAGATCTTATCTATATTTATATATATATTTAACACAAGCTTTTGCTATGGGAGGAATTATTACACTCAAAGGTATTGCTGACATTCTCTTAACTAAAAAATAAAATAGAAAAGTCATTCCCTATATTCTTTATCTTGAATTAGTTAATGTGAAACAAAGGCACTTAAATTACAAGATACAAAATAAGATAACATGCAGTAGTAAAACTGCAGGGAATTATAAAGGTTTTTCTTTGGTTGGTTTTGGTGTGTTTTTTTGTTGTTGTTTCTTTTGTATACAAGAATTAAGCAATCATTTTTGCTAGCCAGACACTGAAAAATACTTACTAAAGTTGAACATGGTTGTTTTAGCATACGTGGTGAAGAACAAGCTAATATTAAGGGTTTTTTTATTTGTTTGTTTGTTTTTGTTTTTAATTAACATTTTGTTTGACAGTGAACTAACTTCCCAGAAGGGGAAGGAAAGGAAAGAAAGGACCTCTGCATTTCACTTCAGGTAGAATTCCTCGGCTTCCTACAGGACTTTTTTTTTTTTCCCCTCATTGTTTCATCTGCTGGAAGCCACAGTTTCAGGGAGTGATTACTGAAAGTGGTACTTCTTCCCTGATGCATAACCAATCCCGAATCTTTTAGAAAACAAATTATGCAGGATGCTATAGAGACAGAATTTATTCACTATCACTTTCCAATTTGCCATGTAATTTTATCTCCTCCTGATGTAACTTTTTTTGGTTCTACATCTGTATTAGTCAGAGCTTACATAAATTATCCTTTTAATGGACAATTTGACATAAGAGTTCTGTGAAAGAAAATGTAAAAACATACCTAACAATTTGGACATTTTGTTCTGACAATATTAACAACTTGTGTTAAAACCATCAGTACACATCTGAATTGCACAGCACACGCATTCAAGTTGTTAAGGCTTAAATTAGCACGCCATTATGTAAGCATCTTTTAAACCTACTTCAAAGGAACTAAATGATAAACACCTTGTGAAAACACCTGACACATTATGGAAGTGTTTCCAAGTTGTCTGTCTTTCAGCGTATAAATCACTGACATTATACTAAAATGAAAATAATTCCAGTGAAACCCAGATCAGAAATGTGAATCTCTAGTATTTCACAGCACTGATAATCAACATTACTTTCTGTAATCTCATACTACTAAATTCAGGTAAATCAGTTCTCATACATCTCTAACTGTAATGTATTTTACATCCTGATTTCCTGCCAGTCACCCTTTACGTATGGAAACAGAAAAATAAGCAAGCAAACTGCTCTATTCTGCACAACTAGCATTTCTGGAAAACAAGGGAAAATGGTAACTTTTGTTTCATTTGCTCCCAATTCTTTTCACTATAACTTAGATCAAAAATCACAGTCTCAATGAAGGCTGTAGAATGTTAGATTGCTAGGGATAAATAAATAGCTTAGGCTGAAATATCAATCCTCCACCTAATTCTGTTGATGTCCTGCAAATTTCATTTCATTCCCACAGCACCTCACAAAATTCTTCAATTTCAGTTTGAAGAAACTGTATTTGCTCATTCAGGCTACTGTTATAACCTACATTTTCTTCCTTCTCTATAAGGAGGAAGAAACATCAGGTGCTCACAAAAGAAACGTGTCTTTGTACATTTCATAAGCAAATATTCGAAGAAAAAGCTTTTACAGGAGTGCGGCAAGCAAGGAAGTCCTATTTGCAGGTGGCCTTTGTTATACAATGTTCTGGTACAACTGCAGTAAAGAAAAGAACAAGCAGTGGGAGCCAGGACCTTGGGAGGACTCAGCCAGAACAACAAAGGAATGCTAGCCAGGCATTTTGCCTGCTTCTCCACTGCCCTACTCACTCTGGTAGTTCACATCTGAGGGAAGAGCGAATGACACTGAAAGAGAATGGAAGTGAAAATGAAGAAATGGAGGTGAATTAACAAACACAACCACTATTTTGGCAATTAAAATGCTGCTGTATGGAGAAGAAACAGAAGGATCCAGAGCCAAAGTGCTGACACTCTCTAAGGAATGGACAATATCTAGGTAGCGATCCACCAAATTAAAAAAAAAAAAATTCAGTCCGGCCAGATTTTCACTGAACACCTTCGTAACTTCTTTCAAAAATGCTTATTCATGTAAAATCCTTTTATTAAAATTCTGCTTTCTTAAAAGCATACAGAAAGGTTCAGTGCTCACAACGAAACAGACTGTCATAGCATACCATCATTTCTGAATACTAAGGTAATACAAAGGAAAACACTTTTATTTTTTCTGTACACTGTATAACCACCAACAGTTTTAAGTAAACCCAGCCACCACCACTACTAACATTATTAACACATTCTCACTGCACGACTGTATCTAAGCCTCCCTAAAATAAAGAACTAGCTTATAGTCCTCCTGTCTGACAGCAGGCTGAGGTGGTAAGTATATAGAGCTAACCAATACTCAAAGGACATGGAAGAATTTTAGAGACATACTTAGTAATGCATTTCAACGTATTAAAATAAGAATCATTAAAAGGTATATGCCTCATTAGCCACTGGGATGTACTATTTATTGCCAATTAATTTTCTAAGTGCACTAGAGTCACCAAATTCCCATAAGCCTAGCCCTGCTACAAGGGATTACTGTTTTGGGATGTTGTCTCTTATTTTAAACAGGGAGAGAATATATTAAGTTCTGCTATATATTTTTGAAACAGTCCTTAAAATATATTTGGTATTTACTTGAAAAGGTAAAGAACTGCTTTGAAGGCTTCCTATGAGGTATTTCGCCTATAGCCTATTTTAAAAACACCTTAGCTAGAAGTGATAGCTGCAAAGGACCTCTTAGGCACCCTACAATCAAGAGCAGCCACATCACATAAATCCTTTCTTAAGCTTAACAAATTCAACCTTTACAATTTTACTGATTTTTTTTTTCCTTTCAATAAGATTTTCCCAAATCTTTACTCTAGTGACGTAAAAAGTCTCTTTCCAAGCCAAAAGCATTTACAGCCAAGTTACATCAATCTGGTCACTGTCCTCCAGCTTAAAGGTTATGCTTATTGTATAAATATCGTATTTCAAGGTATTAACTAAAATGTATCCTTTTGTCCCTCTAAACTCTCTAGACTTTTCTCACATGATGAACTCTTTATTTGAACATCCGTTGTATGACTTCCTTTGTGCTTGTCACAGTTTGAATTTATCAAAGATGGTTAACACCTGGTACACAACATCTAAGTGAGGTCTCATCAGAACTACCAGTCATGGTTTAAATACCCAACACTAACAGAAATACCTTGAGTCTTATACCATACTTGACTTTTCACTTTGACAACTTGCACCTCAACATCCTTTCCAAGTGATGAACACCTAACTTGTAGGAACTGAGTGCACATGCTTTAATATCACGTGGAGAGAACAAGGCTCATTGAAACACATTGAAAAACTCTTTACTAACATTAAATTCACAAGATTAAAAAAATTGTTCCTATATGTAGGCTAGTCAGAAATGTTGAGCCACTGAAAATAATTAAGAAATGTTATTTTTCTGTTGTTGCTTTGTATAAATGACACATATTAACCTGCTTACAAAAGGCATTATTATTAGGGATGTAGTTATATTTTTTAATTAACACATATCATATGGTCCATTAGCTCTCAAAATCAGACACTGATAAAGCAACTATACTTTATAAAAAAGTTCTCCATGTTCCTTACTCAATCAGCCCTAATTATTAGACATTCTCCCTCTGACTAACATGACTTTTCAGCTGTTAAAGGGATGTGGCTCACCTTCATCACATGGTAAAAATGTAATTTTCTTGGCATATGGAAGCTTGGAGTTCAACACAAAGAAACCTACACCAAGGCAAGCGCAAACACCAAGGGTGTCTTTTACTGAATTTAGGACAATCCAGAGAAGTCAGGTATGTCTTCAGCACATATTTCTGCAGAATGTTTTAGGGCAGTGAGGTCTATTTTCTGGATCTCAAATGACACGATTCAAAAACGAACACCTAAGCTGTCACCTCATCAAAGATGCAATCTTTAAAACACCTGCGTGCTTGCATAGTTCTGACTATTTAGCAACATTTTGTTTCAAAACAGAAGCATGGAGGATGTCTCAAGCATAGAAGCAGCTCAAGTAAAGTTCAGTTTGATTGCTCTCCAAAATCTAGGTGTCTGTACTGTACCTACATGGCACTTTTAGCATTTAAGAGCTTTGCTGTTTCTGGTCCTGAAGACATCTTTGTTGCAAGTGCATTAATCTTTCAGTGCAACCCAGTGGATTCATCAATGATATGCTGCTTTAGTAACAAATCAAAATCAAGATGAAGCTTTTCACACTATCTTAATCTAATCCCTATATTAATAGAATGGAAAAAATCTGGAAGTCCTGAATTATTTCAGCACTTTGTTCAGAGAACCACACATTAAACAGTAGAACAAAGCTGTATCAAGTTACATTTTATAGTCATTAAAAAACCAACCATGTTCTCAGAACACAAATGTCTATAAAAAAAATACTACAATATGAAGAGGTGATAGAAGTCATTCTCTATAGGTGTTAGCAGTAGTAATTGCAGGTTATAGCTATGCTATGATGTGAGCTGTGGCACATAGCCACTTCATAATGCAAATGTAGCACTATCACCTGCAATTCAAAACCGATGCTGGACTGTAATCTCTTCACACTCATTTCAGCTGAAGTACCTGGGAAGCAGGCTAATTCCCACTACTAAATTTCAAAGTTAAAGTTTGGAATACCTTCTGCAGACCTGTCTGGGAAGAGGTGTTAGTGGACGCACACTATGCTGCTCAAGTACTGCTACCCTTTCCTCTGTGCACACGATGCAGATATGAACAGGGAACTACACTCACATATTTTGGTATAAGCCAGTATTTGATCACAAAGAAGCATTACTGTTTTGTGAAATGGTAACTATACAGTCACAAAAGATTCACTCCATGTGTTCACTCCCATGTACAGTTTCAAGAGCTTATCCTTTGCCTATGCAAACTACTTCAAATGTAAAAATCAAATGGCTGATTTTACACAAATTCCCTGGATTTTTGCTGCAGCCAGAAGCAAAACACAGCAAAACATATCAAACGATATAAAATTTTAATAAACAGTTTAATTATTAGTTTAGATTTCCTGGAGCTGATGGAAGGAACTTGCATGCAAAGAGTCAAATTGTTAACCAAAGACATTTTTATGAAATAAAACTTGATTATATTTAATTACCTCCTCTACTTTTTGGCCTATTAATAATCCTCAATTTTTAATTAATTTCTTACATTGTCCTAATGTAAGACAACAGACTTGGGTTTCCTTGCTGGGCTATCTTTGACGGGTTTGTTCAACCAAATGATGGGAGGGGCCTGGTTGTTAGGTTTTCTGCTCTTCCCCCCCTCCCCTCTGGATCATTTTACAATTTCAGTTCAGTTTTTTTTACATTAATATGTTTCCCAGTTAACTAACAACATTATAATAATAAATGATAAAAAGCATGGATTCTAACCACTTTGTCCTCCTTTGGGAAAGCATCCAAGGAAGCAGAAAAAAAAAAAAGAGAAAAGAAAAAAGAAGAGAAAAAGAATAAAATAGGCAAGTATTAATAGACAGATTTCAAAGAAATGCAATTCTAATAACTCTTTACAAAGAGCTAAAAACAAAATTTCATGGAAAAAAGAAAAAAAAAAGCTTCAAATCAAAAGATCACACTACTTCATGTGTAGAAAATACGTTTTCCCACCCTAACCCACAGAACAATGACCAACATAACAAAGGAAAGACAAGTTACAATTGAATGGAAACTTTCATGGTTTCCATTTCTGTGACTTGAAACAGTAGATGAAAAACAATTAATGTATATTCAGTTTCTTTCTGAGTAAATAATAAGCTGTATCATATGTACTCTGATTAATAGTATAACCTATCAAAGTAAACTATATTTTCACAGACTTGCTCTAGTGATACCACCTGCAGGTGATACAATATAATGCATCCATTTATCTTAAAATATGAATGTACCACAATTTTTGCCCAACACATCCACATATTTTTTACAGAATTTAATTTATTGTACTCACAGGTACATCAGAGCTATAAAGAACTTCTAAAATAATAATGAAATTATTTTTATGGGCTTTTTCTTTGTTTACATCAAATTTCAAAACCCCTTATTCAGTTGAATTTTAGAGCAACGGAAGTAAAAACTGTTCTCTTGTGAACATGTTTATCTGCTATAGAACTGATGACCACTTTTAACTGAATTTACATTGATGCAAACAGGTGAATTTCTTCCAGGAAAGATTGGCAATTTAAAGCCATATGAGAAAGTTACGTCATCTCATGCTAGTCAACAAAACCATGTCATACATTGTAAGACACTAGATGATCCGCTAAAAATAATCATTGGACAGTAGTCTTCAAAATATTGATCCTACCGGTCATGTACAGGTGAGTGGCCAGTTCCTCATCAGGGACTGACCAAACAGAGGGAATTTTGGGCTACCTCTCAATTTTGTGGACAGCTACTGCATCTAACAGAGAAGGATTTATCTCACCTCCCTGGAAGTAGTATACCTAATCCAGTTTAATCTATAGTGTTTCTTTTAAAATAAATTTAGAATAAAATGGCATATATTTGTGGTGTTTTTTTGTGGAAGGGCTTTTTGCCCTAACCAAAAATTGATTGATTTTAAAGAAGCAAAGTCTATAGAGATTTTTGTATACACTTATAAAGAAATCTAAAATGAAATGAGTTCAATAAAAATTTCTCAATGTAGAGTTTGACCTCAGCAAAAGGGTTTTGGTTTTTTTTTTTCACTCTCTCCAAACAACTGCTTCCTTTGAGCCACCACTTAACAGGACTACACATGATGCATTCTTTTGCTTTAGTTAACTCTGTGAACCTTAAGAATCTCCAAAATACATTATTCTACTTTATACACACCTCATAATGAAGTGATGAGTGAAATTCTTAAGTAAAATGAAGCATGAAATGCCAAACTTAAGGTGAACAATCTGCAGTGTAACAATGTCAAGGAGGCTTTTTCTTAAGAGTACACATCAGAAGACTTACATTGTTTGATCGCAGGGAGACACGACCTCCACATCGAGCACAAAACTTGGTCCGGCAATAAGAGCATAAATGGCCACAACCATCTGCAAACTTTGTTTTATGACAGATTCCACATGTTGGAGCATCATCCTTGTGCTCTCCCTGGTAACGGCGGGCTTCTTCCCCTATCTTTCTTACTTGCTCTTTATAGCTTTCAAATTGTTGATGCAACCTCCTGCATAGATGAGAAAAAAGTTTATATAGCAATAATAGGAGGAAATAATACTACTGCGTATTTCTTTCTTTCAATTTAAACTAAACCTAATATTCTCAGCATGTTCACAATAATAGTGCACTTCATTTAAAATACACACCACATTTGGAAGACTGTACAGAAGAATCTAGAGGAAAAAAATAACAGACATATGTATTCCTGTTAGGTTTACTTCAAAGCTAGTGAGGAAATAATTTCACTTGACCAGAAATTGATGCAAATATACAAAGACAGCAAAAAATTCATATCTTTAAATAGGAGTATCTACCATGTACAAAATAAAAACTGAAAGATAATTGCCTGAGCAACTTTGCATTGTCTTTTAGTCAACATTATCCAGCAGGTGTAATCAAAGAAAAAAAAGAAAAAAGGAAAAAAAATAAAATAAAAAAAGAAAAAAAAAAAGAAAAATAAAGTAAAGAAGAAAAGAAAAAAAAAAAAAGAAAAAAGAAAAAAGAAAAAGAAAAAAAAAAAGAGAAAAAGAAAAAAAAAGAGAAAAAAAGAAAAAAGAAAAAAAGAAAAAGAAAAGGATGCTCAATCTTCAGTTACAGCATTACACTTAGGGTTTCAAAGCACAGATTACTAACACATATAGCTTAAACGTTCTGCTAAGTGTACTACAATTACACTATCACTAGGAAGGAGAATATGATTTTTTTAAAGTCAAATCCATATATTAACAGAATGTAATATTCTCTCATTAGTGTTAATTACAGAGCTCTGCAAGACTATCTAGGGTTTCCTGTCCCTCATTACAGAGATATCTTTCAACTTAATTATTGAAGTATTAACAAGTATATAGATTTTTAAGATGAAGATGGGTTTTTAAAGGAGTAGCACTTCTCTTCCAGCTGCCCCAAGTAACAAATTGTCTGACAGCATGTTCACCAACTTGCTAAATACCTTATTGCTCAGAAGACCCAACTTTTAAATAATAAGCCCATTTAAATCATAAGCTCAGGCAAGTAAATTTACTTCTCTATCCTTCACTTCCCTTTCTGTAAGTCAAAATAGTAATATAATCAGTGGTGGTTTGTTTTTTTTTTCATATTACCATGATGTGAAGACCTATGTTACAGCTACATAACATTATCTCTGAGGAAAACCTTTTCTCCTGCTGGTTTCTATGAGACACTGATGGCAAAGATGAAGTTTCAGAGAGGAACCAGCCAAAGGCCTAGGCCCTTCCAGAAGGGGCAGTCCAACTCCTTTCCTACTCCTGGATGCACACTATTGATACTTCTTTGGACATTTACCAAGTCCTCCTTAATGAGAAAATCCATAGACCTGAACCAACAGAAAATGAACTTGCCTGACCAAAAATAAAAAGTAAAAAATAAATTAAAATAAATCATTATTTAGCTTGCTGAATCACTCCACTCTGAGCAGGCCACTGGAGACCTCAAAAGAAGGTCTCCAGGACTTGGGCTCCTGAAGCCAGAAACAAGAAGGACAAGGGGAAAGTAGGACTGCCCATTTTGTACCAATGAGCTGTTGTATCAACTCAGCTGCCATGTGAAACCTCATCTGAGAGTTTAATTAATCAAAACATTACACTTCAGCTCAGTTAACTACTTTACTATTGACCAAATCATACAATTAAGACATTTTTCTGTAGGTGCACCAGGACAGCACTGCAACTCCTAAGCTTTATTTTAATTAGCTTGAGCAAAGACCTTGAGCAGCTTAAGTGGGAGAGTACAATAGGGCACGCGTACAATTAAGTCTTTTCACCATGCTATATGGCATCTACAGACTCTTCTCCCACGTTTTCAGGTGTTTCTTTAAATCTACATCTCCATGGATAACATTTTAAAAAATCATGAACAACTACATAGATTAATAATAGAAACAGGTAATCTTGAGTTTAATAAATGGTATGAGTAGGTGTATCATCTATAGAGGTCTTGATGATAACTTTTCACCTGCTTTGAGCTACTTACACTCTTAATTAGCATAGACTGATGTCTCCATTTAACCAACGTAGTGAGAGAATTCTGTTTTACTGCAGGATTATTTTATTTTTTTGGAGTGTGATGTTTTGACTTTTAAGAGATAAGAAATCAGCACTGTTTACATAAAATACTGTTTTGGTGAAGTGGATATTTTTACTTTAAGATGATACTCATTTAGAAAATTATTCTAAAAATATTTAAAATATTTAGATGATTCAACTTAACATTGGAAATCACAGTAAAATACACATTCAATTTGGGCAGGAATATCACTGCTCATACTAACTCTCACACTAAAAATAATGACCTCTTATAGGCACACTGTACAGATGCAGCAATATTTAGAGGGAAAGCTAAGAATCCAAATATTTTATTCTCCCTCAGTACAAACATGATGCATTACACTTAATGCTTTATGCTAATGAAAAACTTGGCAGGAGTAGCAAATGGAATTTTTGTTTTATTTTTATTTCTTACTAGCCTCCTTAAAAAACCTTTGCAGTGTTGAGTAAGATGAGGAAAGTGGGTCAACAGAATTAGGAAAAATACTGGAGAAACTGAATACTTTTGGCCACATTATTGGATTACACATGATTTAATTTATCTTACACAGCTGCTCACTTAGAATGAAAAAAAAAAAAAATGAAAACATTCGAGAATGAGCATAATAACCAGCTTAAGGAATAAATTTAAATAATGGGGAGGTCTGGAGGTAAATTTCTTATTATATAAAATATTTTATTAAAAACTGAAACCATGGAAACTAAATCCTGTTCTCCTCCACTATAGCAAGACTTAAAGCCCTAACTCTTTCTTAATGTGGAAAGGGAAGACAACAGAAAGCAGTGCACCTGTTCCTGCTCGTTTCCAGTTACACAGCATTCTTCTGATTTATTATTTTTGATCTTGTATGCAGCTTAGAAAGCGCATTAATAACTGCTACTCTCTTACTGGGGTTAGTGAATGTGCTGTAAGGGAAATTAAAGGAATTTTGCCCACCAAAATCTGTTATTTTCCAGTATTGTCACCTAACACAAATTTTCATGGAGCATGAAGAATCTTACCCAGCTCATGGCAAGTCGTCATGGCAATTAGTTCTTTTCCAAGGTTTGAAACACCTTTTCCACCTTTTTGTGGGACGACAGAATGCCCATACTTCTAGCCTTTCTATAACAGTGGCAACAAATCCATCCTAACAGCCTTGCCTTATACAAAAGATTTAAGTATTCTCTGGAGCAAGAACTAAAACACAGATGGATATTTTTCAAGGTTGCTCCTTAACTTCCAAGCTATAAGCCACATTTTCATCAGAGGAAAAACTTAAGTCTACTAAACATTCCTTAATGTAGACATGCACCTAAAGGTTAAGTTAGAGAGTTCATAATAACATTTAAGTAAAGACTGGGGGAACCCTTAAGGCAGGTTCAATTCCTTCAGACAAAAAGAACAATCAGGCACCAGTGCAAGAAGACTATGTCCATATATTCATACCATTTTTCATCATGCATCCCCAAATTTAGCTAGGTCTACTACTGGGGGTTGATGCTGTAGCCATAAAGTGTAGCCAGGTGAGTTTCATCTCCCACCTGGCCTTCAAAGACAAAAGGAAAAAAAAATATATATATATATATATATATATATTAGAACAAAAACAGTGGAAACCGTCCCAGGACTTAACACTGATGATTGAGAACAAGTGTAACTCAGTATGAAGAAGTTTCACAAAAATTTTCCTTCAAAACTGTGAGATACTGCAGGAAGTGGAAGATGGCCAGAGAGAGCAATGCACTGCAACTGAACTCTTCTTACAGTTTTCATGCACATCAGGACACAGGTTAACAATGAAATCTAATTCATTACATTTTTATATTGCTTATTAAAAAAAAAAAAAAAAGGCTAAAATTCCTATCTGGTTGTGTTCTGTAACCGTTCTCTAAGAAATACAGTTAAATTCAGTATTGATTTTTATATACCAAATGTTCGTTCTTATTAAAAATTAATATTTGTTTGAAATGATATCTTCAACAGATTTCATTGAATATATATTTCACAATGGAAAAACAAATTCTTAATGGCAAAAAATATCTTCCAATAACACTATTTTGTAAAAGCTTTTTGCTGTTGTTTGTTTTTTGTGGTGGTGACTTTAGTACAGAGTGCATAAATTTAATGACCATTCTTGACTCAACTCAAGTGTCGCTTGAAACTGCAAATCTTTGATGTCACCCAGAAATCTTTGATGTCACCCAGAAGAAAATTTATACATTTATCTGTTCCTTAATATTTAGTCCTTTAATCCACAAAATCTATCAGCAGCTGTTGCATAAGTAAATAAGATGTTAGATATGACATATGAACTCATTTGAAAAATAACCATCCCCGTTCAGATTTAAAAATACATTAGAATTCTTGTAAGTTAAATAGAGATCAAAATTAATGTAATCTGTTTATTAATCTAATAAAATGTAAAATATATTAATAATGTTGCTGAACCAAATGTCCCTTCATTTTTGTTCTTTATCACCCTAGCATATTTCTTGCTTAAAGGGCTTGCAGCATCTACCTTTTTTAACATCTTTTTGGCTCAATGTAGTAAAACATATCACTTCAGGTGCCACCAAGAGCTCCTCTTTTATGTGTGACACTTCACCCTTTCCTAGAAACAGGGCCTCTGCCTTTGGAAATGTTCAGATCCCCAACACAATCATCTGATGGCCCAAGACTTCAGTACTGCTTCACCTTCCATTAAGTAATAAACTTATGAAGTAAGAAAGACCTCTCCACACACAGGATTAAAACCATTCTCTTCATGGAGAAACAAAGAAGTATCTACAAGTGCAACAATACATGACTCTGTTTCTGGATTCATAAGCATCAGCCTCAATACTTTACCACAAATACATGAGCTGTTGACACCGATGATAATGTATGACAAGAACCAATACACAGTTTTCATGCATATAGCAAAAGACTTAAACCATTCACTTTTACAGTATGACTTCACAACATATTTTGAGGTTTCCAGGTTTTTTTCTGCTCTGTCTGAGCACATTTTCTAAAAATGCCAAGTATTTGGGTCATTTTATGCACAGTTAAAATTTTAAATGATTTTTAAATGTAGCATGAAACCATGTGTTCTACTTACTTTAAAATCCAGCAGATGGCACTAAAGATTGTGTTTTAAACCTCCCAGTTCAACTCAAATGATTGAATCTTGTAATCTTATGATTTAATATTATAAAAATATCACACCCTGCTGTGAGTTCTTGGTAGTCGGAAAATGTGCTGCCTTCTAGGTGACATAACCTTAAGAAACTGTAAGTGGCTATAGCATAAATGAAAAAAGATCTTAACAAAATGCTGTACTTTGCCCTGTTCACCCATGCATACTCATAATCACACAGAGGAAACTTTTTTCATGAAATCAGTGAGACTTTTATTAAGTTCAGTTCTTAGCATTCTTTTTAATTGAAAAAAAAAAAAAAAGCTAGTACAAGAATACAAATTCAGATTTGTTTCTAAACATTATCATCAACTGTAGGAAATGCACAAAAGACTAATTCTTCATTAACATGCTAGTGGCGTAACTGACAAATTTACACTGAACAAGAGAAGTTCTAGGACTTCTGGTTATTTAATGCAACTACTAGATCTAAAAAACTTTAGGTGGCTACACTGATGCTATGATCTGAAAACCACTGCTCAGCAGCTCCAGAAACCCTGGAAACACCTAGGTCTCCCTGGATGCCTTGCTGGTCTGCCAGTGCTTCATATCCTCATCTGTGATGTCAGTCTCATGCAGATGTTCGCAGATGTTCCTAGAGAGAGCAGCAAGGCATCTAGCTTTTCCCTTAATCCGCACTAACATCTTAACTAGGAAAAGCTGTCAGCCTGTGATGGCTTTCGGGAATACACACTTTAAACAACAAAGTCAAGACAGGCAACCTTAGCAAGATACTATGGATTGTTTTGTCTAAATCAAAGGAAATGGGGAATTTAGGGTGAATCTAGCACATGCTGACTAGAAGAACAGCTAAAGTCCTGTAAAGAAGTCTAGATATATCTGCCATGTATCATCACGTCACATAAATCTGTTGCTAAAATTTATAACCTTACATTCTCTGCACAAGTAGGACAGATTTAGGTTGAACAGGAAATAAACAACTCTAACTTCCAACTCCTCAGTGCATGATGTAGCAAAATTAATGTTAGCATATTCAAAATTCAGGAGTTTTTGCATGTTTGAGGTGTGCTGCTTTTTAGCATGGATGATACGATACCTCTTTTGATCACTTTGTGAAAGTCAAATAACTGTTGAATGTATTCATATTGCAAAATATTGTTCTTGTAAGTGACTTTGGATGTTATGTCAATATTCCTTAATATTGTTATTCTTGGACTTTTTTATTCAGTGCAAACTGCCATTTTAAGAGTAGAATATACTATTTGGCTATAAAATACGCTTGCCAAAGGCAAGCAACACATGGGTGGACTTACATAAGTTGTGAAACAGGTAAGAACCTGATCAATCAACTAATCCTTTGAGCAAAAAAAGCCTTATTTCTTTAAAAGTAATACAAGTATTACCTGCTACTTCTAGCCCCTTTGCTTTAACCTACTGTCAGACTCCTCACTCTTCTGCAACTTCACTTACCACACATCTGTCCCTTCCCTGTTCACATTTCCTGTAGGTCTATCCCTCCTACATGTTTTTCTCCAATATTTTATATCACATGAATTATTATATACCACATATAGTATGTTATATATCCTATAACAGGAACAATTGCTTTCCTCAAAATCTGAGATTTTACTTAGCCTGAAGGTTTCTTCATTCTCCTCTGCCTCATTCAACACACAATTATAATTCAACACAATTCTTCTTTCAACTTGGTCTTCACCTTACACCAATGATGTTTTTCATCTCACCAGCAATCACCTGAATCCTGTTGGGCACCAGACCTTTCTCTTCCACATCCTGAGATATCATCTTTCTCTGTTTTATTGGTCACAGTCTTGTACTTACAGTCTTGTAACTCACAGTCTAACTCACTTGTAACTCACAGTCTGCCTCTCTACCCCATACTTCTCTTGTTCTGTCCAAACCAAAGATTTTGGCACAGATTTCTGATTTCTGTCATGTGTGACCTGTCCATCAACCCCCACTAACTGAAATAGAGATCACCACATACCCCCACTAAAACTTCACTATCACCTATATTCTGCCTGCCACTCAGGACCACAAACTCCTGTGTTATACTGGACTCAGACCTATGTACATGTAGACCTTCACCTCAAAATACTATACAAGACTTGGATATTTGCTTTGAAAATTAAAAGAAAAAAATGTTTATCTAATTTAATCTCTGTCCAGATTAAATATTCAGCCATCATCAGTTTATCCATCAGTTCCTTTTCTCACCAGTTCAAGCCTGTCCTGCTGACAGTGTGATCAGAATCCTGCAACAAATATAATTTAATTTTACCTGTCTCTTTGTATTCCTCCAATGAACCCTCTTTTGTATTGTACAAAATATAAATGGCTTGTCTTCACCTTCAAAGACTTTCACAGCCTGTTTCTGCCTTACCTATCATTTTTCATCCAGTGCTGAGAACTCAGCTGACACTTCCTCCTGGGTTAAACTTTCAAGCTAGAATCATGCTGGTTTTCCCCTTGTTGCCCCTAATGTAGGAGTATTATCATCAAAATTATCATCACTCCATCATCCTCTTCAAACTCTCCTTTACCTTGATGTTTACAAAGATTTTTACAAAAAAAAAAAAAAAAAAAAAAAAAAAAGAGGTTACTGGTATGTTAAACCTTTTACTTACCAGGCCAGACAATATTTCACGTTATTTTATTATCTGCTGCTGGCTGCCCCCATGAAAAAGATTGCTTTTTTCTTTTTTATGTCTGTAAAAACCCTCACTCAGAAGTGTTATAGTCCATGACAAGTACTTCCAGGCAATATCGTAATACAAATCTCCCAACATTATTAAGAAATACATGAAGTTACTTTTTGAATTACTTTTTCACCATTTTGTGATCTTAGTTACTTAGTTTTTGGTTTCTGAGCCTTCAGGCGATATGTTCATACTTTCCTCATGTCCATGAGGAACAAAATGCTTTTAAGGAATGCTGATATTTTCCAATATGCATGAGATCCTGGGAACCAGGCACAATTTAACCATAAAGCATTTCATTATGAGGTTCAGGTTAAAGTTCAGACTTGGCCAAGATGAAGGCTTCACTTAAAGATCTCACACAGGAGTTCAGACCTGGCCACCACAGCTGGAATTAAAATATGATCACATCTAACAAATACTTATGCCCTCTATACAAGTTATATTAGATCTTAATTCCAGTTCCTTCATGTAATCTCTTATCATGCCTATAATGAATGGCAACATCATAACACGACCATAAAGGCTAAGACAAAAACGTCTTAGCAAGTCCCCATCACGTCAGAGCGGAGGCACCCTGGCGTGGGCTGCTGCTGCCTAGACAGAACAGGAGGCTTTATTCACTAGTGCCTCTTCACCAGCAGTAACTTCACACAGACATTTTTAAACTAAAATTTTACCAAGTGCAGGTTTTCGACAAGTGTATAAAGAACTCATTAAATAATGTGTATACAATTTAATTCTACAGCTTCCTGGAAGTTTCCTAATGTAGATTATTGAAAACGTTATTTTCATATACTCCTATGTGTTGTTTTTATTTTAAATAATCTCAGCCTACAAGCAGACTTCCTCCTTACACAACTGAAGAACTGTGAGTCAGAAATGTGCAATATCTACAACAAGGAATTTGCATTCCAGCTTCCCACAGTTCCTCCCAAATGACCATTACCCTTTCTGAGGTATACGAGAGAAAGCAGCTAACTAAGCAAATACCGCCCAACAGTACTAAAAAAGATATTGTTGAGGAGTTCAGAAAGAAACCGGGTATGTCTTGTATTAAAAAGCACTTACACGCTGAAATATATTTAGTACGGAAGAAAGCAATGCCTTATGTGGAAAAAATAGTTAATGATTATCCTTTCTTTGTTTAAAAACATACATTCTTACATCTCATGACTGTTGCACAAAATAATCTAAATCCACTGTTGTTTTTTTGTAATGACGTCTGTAAGTTTTATGCTGAGACTTCATAAAAATCCAAAAACTAATACCATTGCTAAAAAGACGTTCAATTCTCCTCACGTGGCTATTTCCACTCACTGAAATAAGAGTACAGCTCCTAGTAGTAAGCTTCCAAAAGTTGAAGTCTCATTTTTCATTATAAGTGTTTCAGTTGCATGAGGACTTTTTTCGAAGAGAAAATTGTTAAGTTTCAACAATAAAGAATTATTTGAATGTGAATGTTCTAACAGACCAAAACAATGAAGCATGACAGAGAGGAGGGAGACAACACCTTTCAACCCAGTATGGCCCTCTCCTAACTGCATCTTTGGATCTACAACCCTTGCACTTTTGGGAACGTCTCTGCCCCTTCCTCAGACTTATGAAAGAGATAAAAGCCCTTCCATCTGATTGCTGTTACGTGTTGGGATCTGGAGACACACGCCCTTAGTGCAGGGCATGAGCCTTACTCTTGACATTCCAGCAGCTACTGCACAAAAGCCAGGAGAAAGACGTCTCGGTCTTTCCTCTAGCACACACTAGGGCGATACAATTCATGGACATGGGAAAAACAGATGAAAGATTCCTGTGAGGTAGTAATGGTAATTACATCAGGGTGGAAGAGGCTCCAACCAACTTTATCCAGTCAGATAAAGAGAGGCCAAAGCAGCAGAAGTGCACTATTTTAGATTGACCATGACACAAGGTTTCTTGTAAAGCTCCTCAAAACCTTTATGATCAAAGTACAAGCCAAAGAGTTAGTATTAATGTCTTCAGAAATGTTGATCAGTTAAAAGAACAGAAATATGATGGCGAGCTGGAAATGGTGGCAAGGAGCTACCCACTCTCGTATCTCCCACAGACAGGAAAAGGATAATAGTTTCACTAATGTAACAATTACTTAGTATTATCCTAGCAAGATTTTTAATTGTATGGACCATGAATAATTACATTGCCCAAATTCAATGACACAAGGTGAAGTTACCTTGCTTAATATAATATAAACTCTGATCCGTTTAGTGAGTTTGCACCTTGTTTTACACCAACATAATATTCATAAACATTTCTAAATAAGCTCTCTGGAAACAGCACATTTTAAACACTGCAAGCAACAACCATAGTTCTCAATGCTTTCTTGGCTCATATCTGAACATCAAATTCAGCACAACTTTCTTTGGTGAAAACAAGGAAATGACAAGTCATGGTACACATTGTCTTTGGTCTCCTGAAGCAAAGTCCACCATGCCTCTAGAAAGCAGACTGCCTCTGCGCCCTAGGGCTTACTCAGTGCTGCACTGCAGAAAACATGCTGTATTTGCTAAATGTTCAGCCGTTCTCCTTCTTTTACCATCCTATTTTAACCATAGTGTCTTCCCTTCCAGCAATTATTTGAACTTCCCTTATTCATCATCAGTCCCATGGGCTAGATTCCTCTCTCATCTCGCAATTGCCAACTTCCCAGGCTAGACTACTTGGGTGCCCTAACACAGTCAACTCAGCATTTAACTACAACAACACATAACAGATATAAAAAGGTACATGCAATGGTATCATGCAGTTAGGAGACACATCTCTACTCATTTGCCTTTTTCTTTTACTCTTCCTTGGGCAGCCCCAGTAGGCCACTGTTGGTCTTCCACCCATAATATGGCCAAAGAAAGGAGGATGGAGCTACAAAACATGATCTAAGTGGTGGAGCTAAAACACACCATGAAACTGTGAAAAAAATCACAGGAGTCAAGGAAACAGAAAAAAAAGGGGGGAGAGGGAAAGGGAAGAGAAAAAAAAAAAAAGGGTCAATTGAATTTGCAAGTTTACAAGTAATTTTCATACACATTTGCTTCCAAAAAAACAAGCCCAAAATAAGTTGAACACAAGGTCCTTTTACAGAACCTCCTAAAAAGGACTGATGGAAAGTTCCTTAAAGTAAGTTTCATCGAGATGCAGAGAGAAACTAATTATTGTCAGACAAATCAACAGCTCTGGATTTTCTCATGGCAACACAAAACAACTCATAAAGAAAGTGTGCTTCAACATGCCTGAGAATCAAGAGCATTGATTAGATGGTGTGGTGGCAACAACCTATAATACAGAGAATGAGTGAAAAATCACTCTGTGGGGGAAAAAATAAAAATAAAAAACATGTAACTACCAACAGAATATGACTAGTTTAAAAACAGGTATAAAAACTACTACCAAAGCCTGGGTAGGTTTTAGCTTTATTCCTTATTATTGTTCTGCCAGCTAATAAGAAGGAAGTATCACCTCTACTTTTATAATAGGCTATAAAAAGTGGAGTATTTCAGGTACTGGATCATGCTTTCCCATATGAACTAAGCAATGACTTCATTTTCCTTGTTCACATCTTATTCAGCACCATGCTGTCTTCCACAAGTAGTAAAAAAGACATGCGAAACACTTCTCCTGAAAATGCTGACCTGTGTCAGCATGATGGCATAACACTGCCGTAATGCCATTCCTTCACTGAAAGCAGCACACGGTGGTATTTTGAGCAGTAGTCTCCAGGCCCCATAGGAATTTTCTCCAGTAAAATAATGTATCATGAAGTGGCTCAGCCAGAAAACATCCCTTAAAATACATTAAGTCAATGAGTAAAGAACAATTTGATTTATTTTCTCTTCAAAAACACTGGCTTCATTTTATTATAGAATACAAATATCATTTATTTAAGCTAAACTTCACTGAAATCACATTTTTGTGAACGAACAAAACCTAATCTCTTTTCAGAGCGAAGCAAAGGAGAAGTCAGAAATAAAGAAATGGCCTTCTCTTCAATGTATTTATTTTATTCATTGAATCATACAATGTGCTAATGACCATGGTTTTTTTTCTAAGAATGGTCATCACACTGTACCCAACCAGACATAACATGGAAAATAACTGAAAATAATATAAAACAAAATGTAAAAAGCCTGAAGGAGATCGGTAGGCGGATTTTACAATTAAAAAGCTACAGAATTAAAGGAATAAAAGGGGGGGAAATGAAATCTTTAGAACACTTTTAAAAAGTAAGGTTCAAATTTGCACCTACACAAAATTACAAATATGCAAACCAGTATTTATCTCTTACTCCAAACTACTAACAAAGCAGCATATAAGAAACAGAGAATATAAGATAACTCATTTATCCAATTGAACAGCATTAATCAGTAGCATCCCTAGGTTCAGCTGTATGCATCACATAACACAGGCAGAATTTGTCCTGGTCAGCCAAGTCAGTCCTGGTCAGTCCTGGTCTACCTGCAACAAAGATAACCCAACTCCACACAGCAGAACAACCGCACATCACGTGAGACAATCCAAAGATCAGCTCCCCTTTATAGTCAGCTGGTCCTATATGGACTTGCCCTTTCCAGCTGTTAAGTCAACTCAGAAAACCACATCCACTGAAGTACCCAGGTAAACTGACAGGAGATGATCACAGAAATACACAGCTTCATTACACGTACACAAAAGTGAATCACTGTTCTACATCCTCATCAAGAAGCCATAGGAAACAGAGATTTACACGCCCCTGTGCTAAAATTTACGCTTATGAACACTTCGCAACTCAAGATTTTTGCATCTTAAAATGCATCCCTCCTCTGAAAGAAAATTCTTCATGCCTAATACCTCAAATCCTCCACCTTTAATTCAGTGATGCAATCATTTTCATACTATCTGTTCCCCCGTTCCAAAAATTTAATTATATCATGACAGTAGGCGATTTTTTTGGGTGTCAGTATCATGAGAGATTTAAATACTGGGTTAAAATGGCATCAGCCGTCACTAATGCCAACGCTTGCAAATCATAATGGATTTTATCCATCAAACCAGTTTCAAAAATAGTTACTAAGTGCAACCTTCATAGAGATGCAATTGGCAACTAGGGTAAGAATAGACCCTGCTATGCCTTGAGAATATTGTTTTGGTTACAATCACACAGTGGGAAAAGATGCTTAAAGACATTACAGTCTGTTGCTAACAGTGTAATGCACACAAGCAAAAAATAAAATAAAATAAATCCTCAAAGCAGCAGTATATCATTTCAGTCAGCTGGCACCTGTTACAAAGTTTGGAAAGTTGAAAGGTGTGGGTACTGATTCAACATAACAGGAAATTACTTTGGAGCAATGCTTATTAAAACAGCTTTCTGAAACAGTCTTTCTCACACATACATCTGAAAAAAAAAATCTGAATATTTTTGGCATCCAACGTGTTAAACAGATGATAGGTATCAGATGGCATTACGGGGTGAGCAGCAAAAATATGACAAAGCACAGTGGTCTGTAAACAGAGCAAAGCTACTGAAAATCTAACTACCATATGGTGGTAACAAACAGGACACGTGCAAAACAGGAAAAGATCTCGCAGTGAGGGGTGTGATAGAAGCCAGCAAGATGCAGAACAAAAAAAAAATAAAAATAATAATGACAATAGGACTGCAAGCACAACAGTGATAACATTTCAAATTAATTATATTCAACCGAGTCCCAGTGTGTACAGTATGTCTTCAACCTAAAAATAATTCAAACAGCCTCGCTGAGAGCATCTCTAATTTATCATCATGTTCAGCTTCTTTTATAATATCCATATTACAAGGAACAAAAAAGGCTCACACATCTATTTTAAATATACCATCAATGTGCTTGAACACAAGATAATGATTAAGCTTGTCTCCAGCATTATTTAATTCTCTTCATTCTTCAGGATGCCAAAGTAAACACAAATGAAAAGCATATGGCATTTTAGTGAATTAGAAAATTAGAAAAGGAGAACATTACTGGTTTTACTTTATGCTTTAAGCACAGCACATAGTAAAATTAAAAATTTCTAAGCTTTTTATATTTGTAATTTATGTTACTTCCTATCTTTAATATACTCTTTACTGAAGTTAAATATTCTTCTTAAGAATTCTACTGGAGACAGGAAACTCATAGCATGCTCTTTCTACATTTTCACTACCTATTTTTCCCCAAAATATCACTGTTTATAACAGTTTTAAGAAAATTGTCTTGAGCTTCAAGATATTGTCAGTGGAAAAACAGAGCCTGTAATGTGGCAAGCATCCTTGCCTCTTGATGTTCACAGATAATACACAAGCTAAAATTAAATCAGTGTTAACAAAGGATTGTTCTACAAAATTGTCTTATCTAATGAAATTGTTGAGTAAAAAGTATGAGTCCCAAATTAGTATAAACTATTATTCGTTTGATCTAAACCTCCACAAGGACTATAAAAAAAAAAAAAAAAAATCCAGTTTGAGGTCTTCCTCTCTTTCTTTCCTGTTATCTATCAACTATGACTAATTCCCAAGTTTTCATAGAATTATAGAATCACAGAATAGCTTGTGTTGGAATGGACCTCAAAGATCACCCAGTTCCAACCCTCCTGCCATGGGCAGGGATGCCACCCACTGGGTCAGGTTGCCCAGGACCCCTTCCAGCCTGGCCTTGAACACCTCCAGGGATGGGGCATCCGCAGCTTCTCTGGGCAATCTGTGCCAGCACCTCACCACCCTCGGATTAAAGAATTTCTTCCTTATATCTAATGTAAACCTACCGTTTTTTAATTTAAAACCATTACTCCTTGTCCTATCACTATATCCCCTGACAAAGAGTCCCTCCCTAGCTTTCCTTTAGGTACTAGAAGGCCACTATAAGGTCTTCCCGGAGCCTTCTCTTCTCCAGGCTGAACAACCCCAACTCCCTCAGCCTGGCTTCATTAAGAGAGGTGCTCCAGCCCCTTGATCATCTTCGTGGCCCTCTTCTGGACTCATTTGAATACTTCCATACCCTTCCTGGCCCAAGAGCTGAACAAAGCACTCCAGGTGGGGTCTCATGAGAGCAGAGCAGAGGGGGACAATCGCCTCCCTTGAAACTGGCCTTGCTTCTTTTTATGCAGCTCAAGACACGGTTGGCTTTCTGGGCTGTAAGTGCATGTCACTGGCTCATGCTGAGCTTCTCATCAACCAATACCCCCAGGTCCTTCTCCTCCACAGGGCAGAAGATTCAATCCATTCTCTGCCCAGCCTGTATTTGTGCTTGGGATTGCCCTGACCCAGATGCAGCACCTTGCACTTGGCCTTGTTGAACCTCATGAGCTACACACAAGCCCCCCTTTCAAACCTGTCAGGTCCCTCTGGATGGCACCCCCGGCAAACTTGCTGAGAGTGCATTCAATCCCACTGTCCATATTGACAACAAAGATGTTAAACAGCACCTGAATTCTGCCTGAACTCAATTTATACATGAACTCTTCCCAAAAGACAGTCTCAAACACAAATTTAGTCCATACAGTTCAATACCACTAATTTATTGAGAGATGCATTTTTTCTGTAACAACACATACTGGAAAATTATACTATGGAAAAAAACATCTAAAGGACACCAGGAGAAAGGCTTCATTAACCAAGTGCTCATTAATCACATTCAGCAAAACCACTAGCATTTGCTTCTCAGTAGTCATACTAGTCATAGGTATGATTTTAAGAGAAGGAGAACTTCTGCCAACCCATTTGCCATTTAAATCCTGACAGAAAAACCCTGGGGCTCATTTTAAACCAATAATATCTTAAATAACAGGAATGAGTGTCCTTTGGGAAACACTGCACAAAGCCTACTAAGCTGTTTTATGATTCTGCGTGCTACTCTGAAATACTCATAAATTAGGCAGAGGCATGTTTCCAAAGGTTTTCCTTGGTAAATGTTGTTCTACTATTCTGCAGTGGTTCTCCCATCAGCACGGTAAGCAACACGCACTCACAGAGCTTCAGGCTCCATGATTCAAGTGCCGTGGGAGCCCACGGGTTGTTGAGTAGTCAAAGGCAACAAAGTCAACCCTCAAGAAAATTTGGTCCAAATCATGGTGGCTCTGTCTGTAGAAAAAGCACTGATAATTTTTCAAGTGACCAAGTCAGTATCTGTTTCAGAATAGTTGAATCTAACTCCAGCATTAATGTTCTAAATCATCACTAGCAGAAAGGGGTATTATTTCATAGTTGCTTCCCCTTGGCTAACCTTTAAGATAGTCAAAAGCTGTAAGGACTTAGTACCCACCATAGAGCAATATTTTCTTAACCTAAGAACAAATTTCCCATTGGTGATAGATGTAAAGGAAGAATATCATTCTTCTGCGTTGGGATTTCTTCAATTCAACAATGTTTAGGGACACAGTTCAGTGGGTAATATTGGTGGTAGGGGGACAACTGGACCAGATGATCTTGGAGGTCTTTTCCAATCTTAAAGATTCTGTGATTCTAAGAATGTTGCTTGAGTCATCAGCCTCTGCTAACTTAAACTGTGTTCTTGTGTTTTTGATGATTCCTGTCTTTTTCTTCTGCTATATTCACAGATATTTCACATATTTCTCAACATGAAACATGCATAGAATGGGACCACTACTTTTTAATCTTGTTCTGTGCCATGGTTTTTAAAAGGCACTCACTCCCTTTACTTGGGGTGCATGATATAAAATCCAGAGCTCTGTGTCTACACTGCTTAAGCAGTATTTTTATCTAGCATGTTGTACAATGTTCTCTATAAGCTTCACTCTTTACCATTCTCTTCAGCTTTTATAGTTACCTAGATTGAGAGCTTTCCAAATAGAGGATGAAGATTTCTTATCAGCTTTCTAGGAAAGCTCAGGTGGAACAATTAAAATTTCTCCCCATTAACTATAATCCAAACAGCACTGATGCATTTCTGAAATAGAACAGAAAATCTGGAGGTTTCATGAACATTTCTGGAGCTGGCCAAAAGTACAAATATTGAGATTTTTTCCTATGTTTCAAAGAAAATCACTTAACAAGCCATCTGTGCATTGCACCACGCCTTGGTCTAGAGCCAGAACAGCAAAGAGATGACCTGGGCCCAGAATACTGACATCATCTAGCCATGTTATTGACGTGGCCTAAAATCTGTGAGCTTCCCAAAAAGTAGGAAGCTCAGTATGATCTGCCACATAAATTTATCATGTTGAGCGATGGATCATAAAAGATCTAGCATGCTTTATGAAAGGTAATACTTTTCCTACCTGAAAACAGACAAGCAATAAGTATCTCTACGAGGCAGCAGCCTTCATCTCTTCTTTTCTTCTTCATCTCAGTGAATTGCCAAGATTATCCAGATAATATTCTGTCATGTAGAGTATTATGTGGATATTCCAAGAATAGGAGAGAGAACACATCCTGCTAGGATTGCACTAGTGTGAAACACTGTCTCTTATACTTTAGGAGGACTTGATTTAGGGTATGGCACGCTAAAGGGCAGACAGGGGTGGGTTTTTTTTCTTCTATGTTGAGGACTGAGACATAGGAGACTTTTTTTTTTTTTTTTTTTGTACTAAATTATCTGGCTGTGCTCACTGCTGCTCCTACTGTAATCTATTTATGTCACAGGTCATTAGAAGACCAAAATATATGTGAAGAAGATCAGAAGGGAGCAGAGTGTTAGGAACTTAAACGTTACCCTGTATAAGCCTTTTTGAACAGTAATCCACCAGATATCCAATTTTATACCCTTCTGTTAGGTGAAGTCACCTGGGGGATAATTTGGTGTTTCATATGGATTCTTCAGTCAAACCATTAAACGTTCACTGCTTGGAGGCTAGAAAGGTTACTATTTTAGCCTGGAGGAGTCTGGAAGCATGGTTTTTTACACTCTAACAGTAACCCGTTGATTACCAGGGAGTTATGATTGGTGGTATGTAATGTACATGTGATGAGTGAGAAACAGTAGACTGGTTGTAACCATTATATTGGAAATATTATCAGCATATACACTGAAATATATTAAAGCAGTAAGTCTAAGTAAGTTGTCTTTACTACATCATAAAGCATATCAATTAGTTCCTTAATAAACCTGCTCCTGACTTAGGAAGTACAACATAAGCCCATTACATCCTTGCAACAAGCTGACATCTAAATCTTCAGTCACTGTGAAAAGAAAAAAAAAAGACCTTAATTCTAACTTTACTGAACAGGTTTGAAAATGGCCCCAGACTCTCCTGTTCCCCCTTGGGGGAGAAAGAAAAGCAAAACAAAACAATATTTAAGACCTGGAATTCAGGTCGTATGCAACACTGTGTTCACAGTCTCTGAAGCTGTATAATGCATTAACTTTAAGAAGCAAGTCTTGCTCTCAGAATACTGAGGGAGGATCAGCACCTCCTAGGTGAATCACCCTCGCCATTAAAAATGTATGCCTTACTTCCAAGGACAGTCATTTCAGCTCCCTTCCCTCAGTGCTTGTTCTGCCTTTCACCACTAGATTAAAAAGCTTTTAGTGGTAGATACTGCATGTCTATGAAAGTGTTTATGTTTTATAATCAAGTCACCTCTTGATCTCCTTTGTGATAAACTAAACAGATTGAGATCTCTAAATCCGCCACTGAGAAGTATTTTCTCCAGCACCTTGAACATTATTGTAACTCTTAACTGAACCTTTTGTGACCTTTCAGCAAGCTCTAAGAACATAATGCCCTAAAAATTGGATCATTCCTTTATCCATTTTCCAAATGCTGTATTACAAACACCTAGGATGAACGCCAGGATCAATGACCCAACAGTCTCTTGGGTGATCTGAGTGTCACTTTTGAATGGTAGCAATACCTCAGAAGTCATATAAATTTACAGAATTTTCCTAATACTCCAGAAGTTAATAAAGAAGAAGAAAAAAAAATGCAAAGGAAAAAGGGGGAAAGGAGAAAGGGAAAAAGGAAAAGAACACATCAGTTGACCGGAGACTCCTACATCCAAGTCTTTTAGTCTTCTTTTGCTCAAGTAACTAAGGCCTACTGATTTTTAAATACTTACCCAAAGTCAGAGTTAATTCAAGTTTTCTTTGGTTACTATATAAATGGGAAACAACTTCTTTGTCCTCACAGGATGCAAATACATTTCCTTCCCCCCTCCCCCCCCCTTTTTTTTTTCCTGTGTACAAACAGAATTACTTAGCTTATGTTCTCACCTTTTGTACGTAGTAGCAAGGGTAGTATGTCCATCTGAAATTGGGTCCATACCTTCCTTAGGGTACTAATGTTTAAAATGCATTTCCCAAACAACCTCTTAGTACCTGCAGCTCTGGATTTTATCCTAACTTCTTTAGCATATCTACTAATTCTCTGCACTTCATAGACTGTAATTCCAAACAGTTTGTATTTGTGTTTATTGTGAATAAAGACTGATGAAGAAAGGCAACTGGAGTTGCACCATAATAGGCTTGCTACTCCAGTAGAGTATCTACGTAAAATATCACCTTCCCTGGAACATATTCCATCTTAAACTTGACAGGCTACTGTTGAATGAAAACAAATGAAAATTTCCAAGTACTACATTAGTGTTTGAATCTCTAAGAAATACTAAAAATAATGCCCTATTTTCATTTTTGTAGCTTCGACACAGAATCACTTGAAATCTTTCCTGCAGCTCTTCTTCATTAAGTATATTTGAAATTTTTAAAAGTGCAAAAATGAACTTGCATTTTCATGACAGCTAGGATTTACAGTTGAAGAGCGCCATGTGAGTATTGAATATTACTCAAAATGAAAAATGGCAATCAATTTCTTACAAAAAAAAAAAAAAGAAAAAAAAACTTTGATTTTTTTTCCCTTGAATATTTGCATTATTGAAAACTTCTCAAATTCACAGAAAACAGTTCCTTGTTATGAAAAGAAGTCAGCTTCACCTCTTCAAGAGAAAAGGCTCTCACTGTTCTAACATAATGCCATTTTCTCTATCTTTTCTATCAAAAACTCTAGGTAACATGAATTGTAGAATTTTGAAAACTTCCATCAAACAAACAAAAAAAGAATTAATTGCAGCAAAATGCTTACAATTGTTGTATCCTTATTTTCTTTTACTGATGTCCCTTAGCTAAATTCCAAAGTCTTCAGTCAGGGGAAATTCCTAAGAAACAATTCTGAAATCCCTTCTTCACTCTATTTCCTATTTTTAGCTTTCAGATGTTGGCAGGTAGGAAAGTTGATTGCTTGCAAATACTGAATTAAAGTAGAGCTCCTTTGATTTCCTTCTTCAAGGATATAACAGACAATTAGGATGTCCCCGCTGTCAGAAAAGTTTCTTAATTAAGTTCATGAAAAGGCTTTTGAATTCTTGACTCAAGTGGAACGCTCTTGTTTATTGCTCATGGTGTCATCACTGCCAAGGCTATAAATACCTCTCCGACTTTGCCTTGTGCACACTGCTCAGCGCTGCACCAAGGCAGCGGTGAGGCTGCCCAGCCACTCTTCTCTTGCGAACTCTGCTATCTTGACTAGCATCTGTGGAAAACTTTCCATGAACCTTGCAGAACTCACCCTGCCTCTATTAGCCTTCTTCCCTGGTTTTGACCCTCTCTCTTAAATCACAAGTGTTTAACTCTTGCAAGTTCCAACATGTTACCATAATGTTAAGAAATACATATTCTCAAAGTATCTACTGTACAATTATTCACCTCTCCTTCCATGACCTCAAGGAATCATTAAAAAATAAATAAGTCTGGGAAGCCTAATTCAGAAAAAAGATTTTCTTTGATCTGAAATTCCATCATTTTTATATACATTTTCAGAGCCAAAAAGTTACGTAGCATTCTGTGATTTTCTCAAATAAAAAGTCAATCTCGTTTTTAACCTTCAAGTATTTATTCTGATTTCACTTATCTAAGTGTTTAGCTCTGGAAAGGATATGATTTGCATTTTATTTGTGAGGAGAGCCAAGATGGATTCACACAAGAAGAGACATTCACAGTGACAAGAGCTGAGACACAAAAGATAAAATTTCCAGCTTAAATCTTTGCAGGTGCTGAAAACAAAAAAGGGAATTGGAGATGGCAATACAAATGCTGCTGTGGGAAAAAAGCAAAAATTTAAAGTACAGTGTCAGACAACTTTTGTCCCATATTCATATTTAGCACTTTCAGAATCATGCAAATACACTGTTTAATTTTCTTCTTCTCTATTAGAAAAATATGAAATGCATTAGCAGGCTTCCACTATGGCAAACCAATATTGCTCTATTTACTTCCTTCCTTATTCATTAGCTGAAATGATTAAGTCAAGAGGATTAATAAGTACGTAATTCTCCATTTCTAGATGTTACACTGCAGCAAAGTCTATAATGTGTTAGATCCTTGAGAAAGACAGTCATTTAAAGCAGATTTTTGAGACTGGCCAGTGGACAAACAGAAAAAAATTCCTGCTTGACTCTGCAGATTAAAACCTCAAAAGTTCAGAAGCTTTTATAATCACCATCCCTGCAAAACACCAGCTGCCACTCCACAATTGTTAGCCCCATATATTCAGATGTCCCCCAATTAGAAATCCAAAAAAGCATCTCAAGCAATTCTAGGTGCCTACAGTTAGGTGACTGAATCCTGGTCCTACTTAATAAAGTCAATAGAGTCGGTAGTGTGATTACCTCATACCAAGGTAGAAATCTTCATTTGATTGCCTGATTTTGCTCTACATTTCCAACTTTTTAAAAATATATATATAACAAACAGGTTTATATTCTGTAAATATAATTGAATAATTCTTTAAAATAGTAATTCCTTTAGTAATAAATCTTTTAATTAGTCCTAAATTAAATTTTGGGATGGCTCTAACACATTAGCCCACAGCCAATAATCATCCTTTTGGGCGCAGTTATCTTTCAGCTGACGTCAACGGAAATTTTGCTATTAACTTCAAAAGCAACAGGTTGGACTATTTCGTTGATGCGATTACCTAATGGAGGTTTGATTTCTAGACAACTGTAAAGTATTACTTCTTCCTTAATGGGTAATCATTTTAAAAGGGCAGCATGATGGTCAGCTTTGAATTGTATGGACTTTCGTTTTCTCTTGCAGAGTAGAAGATGGTATCTGCTGATACTAGAATATTTAAAACACAATTAGATTACTAAATATTTAATACTATTCAGTAGACTGACACAACATTAAAAAAAAATCTAATGAAGGGTACAAGAAAGAGCTCAGGTGCCTGTGTCTAAATCTGACATGATCTTTGTCCCTTTCTTTCCATCCCTAGTTTGGGCTGCTGCTTTGTTGGGTTCCTTTGAACTTCAGAGCACACACAAGTGGCTGAAGAGTTGTATGGCTAGAAGAACAGATGTTCCAAAAGCTGGCTTCATCACACCATATTTTTAATTGCCCCAACACAGCATCACATAAAGGGGAAGAAACCGGGAAACTGCTTGTTTTTAAGATAAAAGATAAGCTTTTCTAATATGTAAAGTGATAATTGTCTGACTGGAAATGAGACAGATTCCCAGAGCTTATTTCATTAATGATCTTGACTGTATTCCACTGACAAAACAATTTCTTTCGTGTAATTTTCCAAATTAATAATATATCCAAAATAGCTATGACCTCATCACAGTTTTCCAATAGTTAAGGGGACGTCCTTACAAAGAGGATGGAGGCTCTCTCTTCACAAGCAGCCACAAGCGGAAGACATGGAGCAGCAGGCACAAGTTGCACTGGGAGAGGCTTCATCTTGATATAAGAAAGATTTTTTTACAGTGAGAACAATCAATCACTGGTCCAGACACTCCAGGGATGTGGTGTAAAACCCCACCACTGGAGCTTTTCAAGATGTGACTGGACAGGGTGCTGGATAATCTCATCTAGGCACCTTTCCCATGAAAGGTTGGTCCGGATGATCTTTGAAGGTCCCTTCCAAACTGGGCAATTCTATGATTTTATGAAAACTTGTACAGCTCTTTTAAACACGCCAAGGCAAGTGATACCCTATCTGATCTTACTTCTGAAGATGATAGTAAGAGTCCAGCCAATAAAACAGATGAACTTCTTTGTTGATTTTAAATGACAAGATGCTGAGAGTGAAAGAAATGCTGATATTTTCAAGGAACCCAAATTCCATTGCATAAAGCCACAAGTAAACTCTACATGTTAATAGCACAATTCCCAACCTCACTTCAGAAAAGAATAGGATCAGAAGTTTCATTTACTAAAAAACGCTTCTGTAAATTACTAAATATACTATACTCTATTAAAAGTAAGCCATGACTCCATGTAAAGCAGGAACAAATATAGAACAGTTCATTCTACATGTTAACTGCATATAAAAATGTCCAGTAATCATGTATGTAGTCCTTTTACTTTTCGCTTGGCATGAAAGCAATAGATTCCAATTACTTTGATTATGTTTAAGTATGTAATTTATTAATTTGCATGTGGGCTTGTCTTGGCCTTGCCTGAGCTGATTTTAGTTTGTTTTAGCTCTGAAAACAATTGTTTAGCAGTCAGATAACTATTGCTTAAGGCTGTTTTGTTCAGTTTTAGCTTACAGTAGTAATAAATAGCTATCCTGTGTGGATTAAACTGCCTGTGTGGTGTGGGAGAGTGCAGATGGTGATACCAGAGGCTCCAGACTGCACACAGGAGTTACAGTGGTCGATCAGCGGCCACTGCAGGAGAGCCACCTCCTGATTCAAGAAAACACAGTGCTAAAGGCAGCAGAGAGAAAAGAAAAACAAAGTAATTGGGGACCAATGAAAAAGCAAGTCAGCAAGACTGACCTAAGAAAACATACAAAAATTAACCCGTGATGACCAAAACACCTAGGATGAACAAAGCACCAGCAGCATGCTTCATCAGCATAGAGGGGGAAGAAATCCCCATCTTGAACATCAGCTTTTCATGGTGAAAGACCATTCATTATTATCCCATGCCCACTCTGCTCAGGAAAAAACAAAGCTGCCAAGCTTAGGGCTTGGAGGAACACCAGTGAGCACAGCAACAGAGAAAAGAAAGTTACTTTTTTCATTTGGTTGCTTTTTTTTTTCCCTGAATAATAGTATTATCTTCAGTAGTGAGGTTCTTGTATTTGACTATAAGTATGTATCATGATAACAGGAGTAGTGATACAAAGTATCAGATTATTAAAACATTAATGGGACTAACAGTAAATTATTAGCTCCATAAAGGTGTGTTCCTTTTTACCCATAAGATTTTGAATGTAGCATTACATACACCTTCTGTGGAAACCTCAAATACAGAACTGATTGCAGTTGTAACCTTCATACTCATATTTGCTTAGTCTATAGTCCTACAGGCTAACTCATTTTTAAAGTCTATCATAAAATCCTCATATCATGCTTCCCCTCTGAGGTGAATCGGAAACTTTTCATGACTTGTATATTTCTGGCCTTCTTTCAGTTTGGACAAGTAGGGGGGGCATTTTCTAATCCTGGCCAATTTTGAGTGGCAGGTGATTGATAGGTCATCCTCTTGCTCATAACCTCTGCATCTGTCTCAAGTCATAGATCCTGTCAGGAAGGCAGAACTTGTGTAGCTATTTTACACTGACATCCTTCTACTAAACTTGTATTTTCAGTTATTCTCCGAACGAGTACCCAGTACTTTGATTTATCTGCCTCTCCCCTCCTCAGTGCATCTCTTGCCCTCTCATATATTGTGGCAAGATGGTGCTGTCTGGATCTCATCACATAATAATTTAGTGATCCTGAAGGCAGAAAGGCTTACATGAAATGCTGTCCATGACAGGGCTGCCAAACTGGAGGCACCGCCTTGTGCTCTCTTCTTCAACCCTGAAGGATGTCTCTACAACAGTGCTTGGACCAGAAACTCAGCACTCCCCTGCCTTAGCTTACAGATGTAACAGAGAGATCAATTTGCTGTGAAAGCCCTTCTGCAATTCTTTTTTTAAAAAATGCAGTAACTCCAGTCTGAGTTGGGTAAGTTACAGTGACTGTGGTTTGCAACTGACTGTAAAACAAAGCATTTCTGCTGGTGTAAGATACACAAAGCAGAGGCCCTTTATGTCATTTAGGAAGTCACCTTCTCAAGGGGAAAAAAAAAAAAAATGTGCCTGGAAGTCATACACACGTACTCATACACACACATACACCAAGAAAATATGTACAACTTGATGATATCTCCAGCTCCAACCCTGATGAATGGTATCTTCAGAGAGAGATCTCTTTTGAAAGAGAAGAGGACCTTTAGACACTTAAATTGTCAGCACTTTTTTTTTCTTTAAATATTTTCTGCTCTTCATAAAAAAAGGAACCACAGTAATAACATTTGTGAGACTATAACCTAATCATGGTCTCTGTTATCAAATCCATACTATTTTTCTGAAATAACCTGAATTCTTATTTACAAGCCACAAAACCACACTGAATCTAAATGGGATCTTTCTGGTTGTGCCTTAATAACAACCATACATCATGCTATCCTTCAAATTGAAAGGACTAAACCTTTTAATAATAACTTCTAATAATAATAATGGAGTATCCTTTATCCATGTTGAAATAATTCTGCAGTCTAATAAATTTAATTCATTGATTTAATGAAATGAAAAGATTTATGCTTTTTTGAGCTTTACATATTCAACGTGCTTACACTGCCTCTTAGGATGTTGCACATGAAGATCTCATGCAATGTATGTACAAAAGTACAGTAATAGATTTTCAGGACAGGTTTCAGTACTTTTCAAGCCCTCAATTAAAATGGTTTTACTCATTTGTATGATTAGATACAGCTCTACTTTTACATACCAGACAATTACACAGTTCCATCTTGATATAAATCTTTTGTGGTCCCTCATTTGAGGTCTCACATATAAATACATCCTCAATAATGGAAGCAATTAGGTAAAAAGCTAACAAAAGGAAGAGAGATCCTGAATTCCTGAACTACGAAACCCAAGTACCTTGTTATTCACAGTCTTCTGTCCTATGCATATGCTGATAACTTGTCCTAGCATATGCTGATAACTTAAAATTATGATAGTATATGCATAGGATCTAGAGCCAAGATCAAGAATGCCACCTGAGAATTGATGTTGTTACCACCACTCTTACCCTTTTCACTATTGCTGTAGTACAGCCAGACCAAGATATTCACGGGGAAGTAAAAATCTACCACATTTGTTCTTACTACAGTGAAGAACATTAAAATCTGGAGGTGAAGAGGTGGCAGGTCTGTTCATAGTCAAGGGGAGGATGGTAAGAATAGCAGTTTCTCATTTTGCTGCTGAGTCACGCATAATACAAGTTGTACCTTGTATGTACAAGAAGAACAAGAGGTACAAGAAATACCTACAGGACCGTTGCACTAAAAGGAGGAGAATGGCAAAGAAGCTGGACTTTAGAGATAATGATGGAAGTTTTACTCCCTAAAGCTTAGTTTGCAGTGAAAATGTTCTACTAATTTCAATCAAAAAGGTCTAACCCAAATATAAAAGTGTGTAGGAGCATCTTCTAGCATAAGGCAAGAAGTTGCACGTCATCATCTAGAAAGAGTTTAAAAGCAGGTAACTCATGAAGCAGAATGGAGCAGAATTAGGCAATGGAGAAGGTGCCAAAACTTAGGAACAAGGAAGAAGGGAAGAAAGAAGAAGGGAAGAAAAGGACATTGGTATAGAAATTGTTTTTCTTATCTCCAGTGTTATAAGGGGTATTAATGCCCCGTAGACTTCTTACCTTTTCAAGAAAACAACACCAGTAACAGTCTTTGAAAAGTTTCATTTTTTATTTCTGTGTACACTACACAGAGTTCATGATGATACTAGGAGGAATGTTTAACAAAATAAATTCAAATTAAAATATACTATGGACATCATCTCCAGGGTTTTCTCCTTTCTTCTTCTATGCTGAATTAATCAATTAAATGCAATTCTATCTGTCATGTCTATGAGGTCACTAATTTTCTTGTGATTTTTTTAGTTAATATTACTTCTTTCTACTGGGAGACTGACAATGTGTTGATTCGTCTAAAATTTTATCAACCAAATATAATTGGATTTAATTTCTTCTACTATACAAACCTAGAAAAGCCTACCTTCGTTTACAGTGAATTAAAAGAGGAAAGTGTCAGACAGACTGCATCATCTTCTCAAGTTCTCTTCTCCATTCATTATTTGAGGGATTTAGGTGAATACATCAGGACAAAGTCCAAGAACAGGTGCCTAAAATTTTGGTAAGGAAATGCCTACTTAGCAAAAGCCGAACTAAAGAATCTGAACAGGCTACATTTCACTTTTATTGCTTGAGTGGAGAATTCTTATGCAGACGGTCTTCTTCTATTGTTGGCAGTCTTGCTATTTTCCTGTCTTTTATTTCCCATCTTCATATTGCCCAAAACACACACTTGTCTGTTCAGACCTACAGTAGCAGTCAGGAAAATCTTTTGCCTCTCCCAAACACACTGCCATTCCCTAACTTCTTGCAATATGCAACTTAAAATTAACCAAGAGCAACATTTGGATCTCACTCATTTCCCAACAGTACATTTTTGACGCATTCTTTCTTAACTTAGCTCTCCACAATAATATTGCCTAAAACTGTACTTTCAAAACAGGTCTTTGATACTTTTCCTGCTCCCTCTTCATTGTAAATATTCACAGAAAACATTTTCACCTATTCATTATCATGTAATGTCTAGCACAGGTTTTTATTTTTAAAGCAGTTCTGAACATGGCATTGTGATACTACAAATTACTACTGATTTCCCGTGAGAAATATCAGATCAGAAAGCAATCAGATCCCATCACCTTCATGAGGTCCATGCCCTGAGAGGACCTGTAGTTGGCAACTTCTGGTTTACCACAGTACAGAAGGCCACTGTGGCAAGCGTCTCTGAGGAAGAGGATAGGAACATTAGAAGGAAGAAATCCAAGACTAGGTTGGCTTGAAGACTATAACATGCTAAGTAAGGGAAAAAACATTTTATTCAAATCTTTTCTTCAAATTCTGTTGTGCCAAGGTGCCCGTAGGTCATTTGAAAATGGTTAAGGTATTGATTTTGAGATCAGCATCTATTATGCTAACCAGGATATTCATACTCTTTCTTTGCATGCTGCTGGCTGCCTGTTTAGACTACAAACCCTTTCAGAAAATGACTATTTTCCGTGGGGTTTTCTGAGCACAGTTCCAATGAGGATGGCATGCCACACCATTAGCTCCTAGATGTTAGAGCAATCTAAGGGAGAACTACAGAAATATTTCCACAGACATTCCACACAATGGAAAATATAACCTCCAGTCAGGCACAATTCAGCAGGAAAACTTAGTTTCTCGATTCTGTTCTCTTCTTGAAGGGAAAATACGAGAGATTGTCCACAGGTGTCTTCTGCTGAAATATCTCCCAAAGAAGTATACTTGAAATAAAATAGCTTCTGTGATTGCTAAAGAATATCACAATTTCTCCCTTACTGAAGGTTTTATTTCATTCTTGTTACACCACAGCAGAGTCCATAATGTCTTCCCACCACAAGTTAATATTGGAAAGGAATGAGGGAACAAACCCATGCCTTCTACCACGAAAACTTAGTATGTCACCTCTAACACATTCTGTCAATTACACTCTGGGATTTGAAATGTACTCCCATGCACTTCTCTTTGACAGATTAATGCACTGAATATGGCAACTCATTAAAACATTTTTAAATAAAGTACAGTTTGGGGATTTCTAATGTGAACATGATTTCTAGAATTACCTCAGCATGGATTTCTCCATTGCAGTATTTCCCCAGACATCATTGCAACTACAGAAAAGCAAAGCACCAAAGCACACTTTCCATTTTAATTTGTATTTGCTCAGCACCATAAAGTCGCTTCAGTAGGGTTGGGGGTAAATAACTGATGCATATATTCAGAGAAATCCTTACTATCAGCAAATGAAATCAACAGTCTGTATTAATGGACAGAACAGCAGCAGTGATGAGCTGAATGCCCCTGTTGCTGCACAACACAGAACAAAGCAAGGGAAAATGAATGGAAGATGGCTCAGCAGGGATAGGCAGAGTCATTCCCCATGTTATCACCTGCTATCTCTATCTCTTTCTTCAACCACAGCATCAGCGTTAAGCCTTCATGACTGGAAGACCAAAAAGGTATGGTCTGAAACAGAAAAGGGACAGCCTGTGAACAGCCACCCATCATCTCTCAGCTATCAGTAGGAGTCATGCTGATTTCCTTCAACCCTTCAGTCTCCAGAAATTAAATCACACCTAATAAAACCAATATATAGATAGATAACAATATTACAAACACCCGTGTAGCTTTCACATACATCTTTATATCCAAAAAATTGCACAATCATCACCAGAAAAAGCAAAAGACCCTGGAGATACTTCGCCACCCTGACATGGGGGACAGCTTCTCTTACTTGCTTGACACAGTTAATAACTGTAGGTGTCATCCGTCCATTTTTAAGATCCCTTTTGAATCTATAGGTGAGAATAAAATGAAGCTGATGCACTGGTGCCTTTGGAAAATTAACTGCCTGGCAGAAGAGGTTCAGGACCAATATTTGCTCTAATTATTCCTCCTGTGAGCAGTAAAAAAAAATGACTGCCATATCTCCAGTTGAAAGTCTAGGAGCAGAGTCTCTCCCACTCTCATGCCCTCCTTATTTAATCTACCCTTTTGCTCAGCTGCCCCCCCCCTCCTTCTTTGTTCTATTTTCCACTTCCATTATCACCTCCTCCTCACCTCTCACATTCTCCCTTTTGTCTTCCTCACTCTCCCTTTCACTTTCGCTCCCCCTTTTCTACTCCTCATCCCACACACCCTCCTCTGTTAGCTTAACTATGTGAGAAATTAAGAGGAAAAGAAGAAAGAGAAAAGACAGAAGGATTTACGGAGGTGGAGAGCTACAAATAAAGAAGGAGAGACAAAAAAAGAAAGATGTGCTAAGCCATCTTATTTGTGTCAGCAAAAGCAAGGATACGAACACAGAGCCCCGGATCCAGCAGACAGATGCTAACGGGTAGGAAGCAATTCTGCCAGCAGGGACACCATTTAAGAATTCAATCAATAGCAAATCTCTGGTGAAAACAAATAAGCATGCAATATTCAAACTTAGATTAAAAACCATTAAAATCACACTGGGTTTTAGTGGCAGAGTCAGAATTAGACATTGTAGTACAAATGGAGTGACTCCTTACTCAGAACAGTTCCAGATACACAAATGGCCACACGAACACCAAACCCAACTGCGGTTGTCTGTTTTTGTTCAGATGCCACGTTCACAACATCTACTTATTCAGATACACAATCTGGACAGCATATCTTTTAATACTGAGATTTTAGTGGCCATACCCATAACTACCAACCCCATTTACCCATAAGCATCCTCTCCCAAGTATTCACAAAGTACGTGTTGGAGTTTGCAGCAAGAATCCTACAGAGCTGCTACGCCCGCCTGGCTTTCGCTGTTTCATAGTGATAGAATCAATTAGGCAGTGTAGAGAGTGATTTTTAATTGGATCATATCAAGATTATAATTAGCACTGTGTAGGAGCGGAGTTAAGGTAACACAGCACAATGTAGAACAATTCTACCCTGCCTGGCACAGCTAATGCCGGCAGTAAAACAGCTAATAGTGTCTGCTTATCTTCCCCTTTCCACATGTGCTCTCCATTTCCAGCACAAGCCAGTGGAAGTTGCTCCAAGAGGAGGAAGCAGGGAGTGCCACCTTAGTCCCACAGAGCTGAGGGTATGCATGGGCAGTATGGACTTCTACGAGCAGCCACCAAACTGCTGTGCAGTGCACAAAGTATGTCTACGTGAAACACAAACTTAGCTGCGTGTACCATTTCTCTGGACTGCTGGAGGGGAGTCCAAGCTGTGGAAGTAGGTTAGCATGAGTTGAGTGGAGCAGATTCCCTCTGCTTCACACTCTCCCACTGCCAACAGCTGCAAAGAACTACCCGAAGCTTTAACCTTTTCTTTAAATTTATTCCCTGGGCACAGGCACAGAATCAGCCTGAACACAAGGGGCTGCAGAGCCGTGATCACATCACGAGGTGTAAGAACACGCGTGGCAAGCTTCACTTGCTTCTATGCAACACCAGAAGATGGGTGATGTGGAAACAAAACACTACTAAGACAAGCAGTTCTCATGGTGGAGATACCAACTCAGCATAGTTTGCAGACTTCTGTCCTTGCAGCTCTGGGAGAGTGGGAGATTGGCTCTTCTGCAGAGTCCTCTTCAGGCATATCCCTTGAAATCTGCTCTGGAGCCCCAGGCAGCTGCCCCCTGTCTTTGTCTGCATCTTCTGATGATCTAAGTTAGAACGAATCTCACCGTTATTGCATTTATCTCGATAAACGGCTGCCTCAGATTCCATATCCCTAATAACAGAAATGCCAACAACAAAGGGGCCACACAGGGACTCATAAAGCAGTCAATACAATTTAGAGCTCCGTGAGTGCCATAGGCAAGGAAAGCTGGCGCACAGCCACGTTTCACAGAGCAGGAGAGTCACGTAGGCTGGAGGGGATCTCTGGAACTCATCCAGCCCACACTCTGCTTGGAGCAGAACGGCTTTCAGAGATGCACTGGTGCCACAGAGCAGCAAGAGCACCTCCTGCAGAGCAAGGAGAGCCAGCCCCTGAGTACGGTAACAAGGCTGGCAGAGGCAGCAGCCTCAATGACAAGACGGTCAGCCCAAGAGTACCAAACGTGGAGGGCAGGACGTGTATGGCGATGGTAGCCAACCTCAGCCAGGAGGCCAGTGACAGCAGTTTTCTGCAAAGCCACTTTTTATCCATTTGATCCTCTGTACTGGTACGTACAATTACTCAAACTCAGGTGCAGGACTTTGCACTTGCCTTTGTTCAACTTCTTGATGTTCCCATCACACCTTTTTCTAACAGACCTACATGCAAATATATTGATTGCTCCTCAGTTTTGTAACACCCATAAACCTGTGGAGACTGTATTTCATCCACCTGTCCAGGCTATTAGTGAAGACATTAAACAGCATCACCACCCACCATCAATTTGTGAAGAAAACCTCTAGCAGCCAATTGCCAACTGCACTTTGCTCAGAAATGGACTCCTAAAGACTTTGCTCCATAATCCTCCAAGGTGCTGTGGAGAAACCAACAGCCCTATAGGTCTCGCTCTTCTTCAACATGGCTAAAACATTTGTTGTTGTTGTTTTTTGTTTTTTTTGTAGTTTGTTTTTCCAGTGATCAGCAAACTCCCTTGATGTCTATGACCCTTTAAAGCCAGTAAAAAGCACTCCTGTTACATCTACCAGCACCCTCCACAACCCTACTTGCTTCTCTGACAAGATTTGTAGGAATCACTGCAAAAATTTTATTAGATGTGTTCTAAAATATGCTCTATAACTAACAAAATTACAGATCAAGCCCATAAATTGCACAGATTGTGTCTGACCTGGGATCTAGAAAATGTCATTTGCACTCGCCACTAGTCTTTAAAACACTATTGATAAAAACAGCACATAGATTAACGTTTGATCGACCAACAGCACTGGAAAATCCCACTCAAAGGAAGGAAAAGGATTCTTCCTCTCATCTAAATGAGATCCTTCCCAGTCTGATATGTGATGTTTGCTGTCAAACAAGTTTTCCCCAATATCACAGCTATCCCAGTGAAACTGGAAAAGTTGGCTTTAAAGATGTTTTCTGATATATCATATACCAGGAAGTCATCCTCCAGTGGCTCAGATCTCATTAGTCCACATCTGTGCAGAATGCTCCACACCCATACACAACCTTCTGGCTTACTTAGCCACTTGCAGTGAGCATCTTTTCTGTGTTCAGGGAATTGCTCCATGCCTGGTCTTTCCAGCATGATCAAGTTCATATTATGTACTTTTACATAATGCAAATTCCATAAGACATGGTGCTTTTGTCAGATAGTCAGCTAATTTCACACTGACGTATTTTTTTCTATTTTGCTGCAGCTAGGATACAGGCATTCTCTCCATCCCATGTGGAACTGGCTGCAGTTTTCTCCTTCTGTTCTACTTTCACTACAAAGTGAATTACATTACGCTGGCAGCAGAAGTCTCCTGGCTTATTAGTGCTTCCTTTGCTGATCTTTGAAAGGCTGTATCCTGAGATCAAGAATTCAGCAGCTAGAAAATGAGCCAAAGAAACACAATACTTGAAGAGAGATCTCTTTTTCTCAAACTGAGAAATATTTTGACTAGACTAACTAAACACATTACATGCCCTATCATGTCAATTTCAATAAATCAAAAATTATCAAAAAGCTCAGAGAATAAACAGATTTCTCCCCCAAATCCATTTCCTGAACGTATCTCTAAAATTTCCATCAATTCCCTACACACTATTTGTCCTCATATCTAGCTCTTTAATCAGGCCAACAGACTAACTCTTGGAAATGAATAACCAAGAAACATACAATGTTCTTGTTTCATATCAAGTTTTCCAGTTACTTTTTTTTTTAACAGAAATTAACCAAATACAGCTCAGGTAATGTAAATCCAATTATAGAATCATCTAGGTAGGAATTGACCTTCAAGACCAACCATTATGTTGTGTGTCCCCCCCCCTCAATAATCCACTATTTTCAAAATACTTAGCAAAGAACATAAACACACAATCTTTTTGCAGTTTCAGTCAACTCTATGATTTTATGCATTCTTTGATACTTTTTGATACTGCATTTGACCCATAACATTTTTCTAGCTTAAAACTCAGATTTATAAACATCCTCACAACTAAGTGAAATTGATTCTTAATTATCCTTTGATCCCACTTCCAGAGACTTGTCAGAAGGGAGAAATGGAAAAGAAGAGGCAGAAACCCCACACCTGTCTTCTGGAAAGAAGTCATGAGTAAATACATGTAGGGTCTGGGAGTCAGTTCCCCTGGCTCTTGACTCACATCCCCTTGCCGAAGCACCAGGCACTGTCACTGCACAAATTGAGCTGGGCCGTGGGTCACTGCAACAGCTTCTCCTGAACTAGGACTTGGTCGACTTGTAATCAGTTGCTGAGATACACCCAAGTGGCATTTTTAGAGTGACACTTCCTTTTCACTGAAGCACACAAGAATTTCAAAGAAAGCATTTTTCCCTGACTTGTTCTGAGAAGACACAAATCAATCAAACCAGGAATCCTGGGACATCTGGCAGATGCAGATGTTCAACTAAAAAGAAATGCCAGGCTGGTATGAATCAACCCACAAGACAACAGGTTTTAAGTTGGGACTGCTGAAAACACCTTATTTGATTAAAAATGGTGAAAAAAAGAGAAGACAAATGACTAACTCAATAAAGAATTGACCAGTACTACTGGAAAACCTTGAGTTCTGACACTGTATATTTCCTTTGTTTTAGAAAAAGCTTGGAAATATCCATCTGCAGCCAGTCTTCACAGAACATGCCATTTTCCCCATTTTCCTATAGCATGTTGAAGACAGTAGTTCTGTCCCGAATTTTATGTACCTATCTTTTGATGTCAAGACCACGATCCCAACAGGTAGTTATTTATGACCATACAGAAGGGGTTAGCCTAAGGTCAGCAGCACAATAATATGTACCCACTACAGAATACAGAACACATCGCACTGTAATTGATCTGCCTAATGATCAATATAGATAATTTGAAGTATTCTCAATCCCATGATGAAAAAGGATGAAGCCGACTGGCAGTGTCTGTGCTTTCTATGGGACAGCAGTAGTAAAAAAAAAAAAAAAAAAAAAAGCCAAAACAGATACATCCTGAAGATATTTCACTGACGCTATCCTGTCATAGTAAAGCCAACACTGATCTGATTTCAAATGGTGGTTGATCAAAACCATCTTGCTAACACTGAATAGTCTCTCTACACTTTCATGTGTGCAGTCGTTTTGAAAAGCTGAAAGATCAAAGTTATGTGATGTGAACTTTATACCTATTTCAGTTAAAACAGAAGCCTTTAAACATTTAATTAAAATAATAATAGTGTTTTTTTTTAAAAAAAAAAAAAAAAAAAGAAAAATGCAACCTCAAGAGGACATATTACAACTTGGAAATGTTCTGATTTCCAGTGTTTTCTACCAAACAACTCTTCAGGACTATACTGCAAATTGGGCCCTCTGCTAAGTATCACTAAAACAGCAGCTCCTGTGGAGGGAATTAAAACTAAAGAAAGAATCCTTTTTTAGTCATAAAAACCTTATTCGGAAAATTCACACTTTCAATTTTACATATACATCCCAGAAATCTGAGAGGCGCCTTAAGTGACGCTTCCAATGCACAACTCTGTGATCCATGATACCACATTTAGACTGTTCTCTGTGTCTTAAACATAGAAACCAGAGAAATTGGAAACCATTTTCAGATTGATGTGAGAGAAGACTACAGTAATTCTGACTTCATGATTTTTTGACAGAAACCGTAAGTGTGATTCGAGCTCTGCCACAAGGAGGGGGAGAAAAAAAGCCGCAACTGAGATTTCACCAACACGTGCATCCAGCCTCCAGAGCTCAGCACTAATGACAACGGATATGCTCCACAGCAGTATCAGCAAGATGGATCATTTAGTCAAGAAGCACAATCGTTATTTATACGGCCCATTAACTAGCTATATATACACACACACACGCAGCGAGACACATGGAAACTTCTTCAGCTAAGGAAGTATAAAACAGTGAACTTGTGTAGAGACAGGGTTTCACATGAAGCTGCAGAATGAGTCCTTAAAAAGCTTTTCAAAATGGATGTCAGAACATCTTCTATTACAGTTTCTCTTTCACAGTTAATGATTCCCACTTCCTCCAACACCTATTTTGAAAAATTCCGCTCCTATAACTGCCTAGTAGCAGCCCCTTTTCGATCACAAAAGACACTTCCATCGTCACGCACGCCGCCCATCTCAGGAGCCGCTGCGGAGAGGAGCCAGCAGCCTCGCTGGCTGCAGGCTGACAGGAAAACACCGCCCTGCAGCCACCTCCGAGAAGCCCCAGCGTGGGCCATGTCATGGTGGGCCACATCATGGCTGCCCGTTCTCCGCTCCCAGGGGAGGCCCGCGGCCCCCCGGGCCATGGCCTCGCTAGGCCGGAGACGCCCAGCCAAATGGCGCTGCCGGGACATCGCGCTCGCTCCTTCTCCTACGGTCCTACTCTCCGCTGCCAGCTAATCAAACAGCTTTATATTAATTCATAATTGATTAATTTTTTCAAAAAGAAACTTTCAAAACATCAAGCCGTCTTTCCCAGTCATTAATTCAACCCTCTGAATATTTTATATCTCCAGACACTTCTACTTGTGCATACTTATTTTAAGAGCACTTCAATCACAGCACTGATTCTACTTACATACATCCATCACTTCTTAATTTTATTGCGTGTGTAAACAGAATTAGATCTACAAAAGTATGCATAAAGAAAAATACATAAATAGAAATGCTTAGAGTTTTACATTGCAGCACTGCACAAACTATACTGGAAAGATGTGAAGTCACATTTACAAATAACGATAAAACTTAAATACCAGGAGTGTATCTGATTACATACACAAAATATCTATGCCTACTTAGAGAAGACTATTTCTGGCAAACACACTATTTTCTTCCTTATAAAATAAAAGTAACAACACTTTGTCTGAAAATAAAAAATATTTCACTGATATGGGCATCTCATTTTGACAAAACTACCTTAAGATTTTTTAATACACAGCATACATCTGATGCTTTCAACAAAGCATCTACATTATTAATGCTGATCAGAATTATTCACATGGGACGATGGGTCAAAAAGCTGACTGGATAACAACATCTTCTTTTGCATTTTATTTTCCAAGTATTATACGATTAATAATTTTCTGAAGACTAGTAACTGAACTTTCAATATCACAGGCATAGTCAACCTACCAGCATGACCCCTGCAAAGGTTTTACCACCTAATTCAGTCAACTGTGTGGCGTACCAGCTAGAGAAAAGGGTTCAAATGCTTCTCAAAGTAGAACAAGCTAATACTTGAAACCAGTTAGAGCCTCTTAGAAGTGCCAGTCCTATGCCATACACAGCAGCTACTGCAAAGCAGGACTGTGCCTTCTTGAAGGACACTGAAAGTACTCCAGTAGGACTGAGATCAGAGCTGAAGGATAAAGAGCCACTGTAACCAGCAGCAGCTTCTGGTTCATGGTTCACCCCACATCCAGCTCTCCTCAAAAATCTCCTTCTGAAGAAAGGGGTCATTCCCCAGTACCCTCAGCGGGGAAGCCCATTCTGTTCAGACTTAGGACCTCAGGAAGCAATTTTTTATTTGGGGTTTTTTTTTTTTTTTTTTTAATTCTGCTTTGGCTTCCTCATCCAGTTAAACTGGAAAGCTTGGGAAGCTGCAGGCCTTTGCCCTTCACAAAGATACAATCTTTATCTCTGTACAATTCTCCTTCTGTTTTTCCAGCGTTCAGAGCTCCTCAACCAAATTCCTGAGCACAACTTCACGCATACATCTCCACTCCCTGTCCACTTGCAGTTCTAAATTTATTACTCATTGATGGGCTAGAGGTGAGGTTCATGTTACTAATCGGATCAGCTAACAGCAGAAATGTGATGCACTGTTTGCCTGGTAATCAAGGAACTACGTAGCAAAAAGGACACCCTGCTGAATTCACCTGCTAGCTTTTCTTCCAAGTCATCAATTCAATTGCTTGCAACTGCTTTCCCAACTTCAATCATTCAACTTAAGGCTCAGCGAGCAAGAAGAAGAGTAGATATAATGAACGTGTCCCACAGTGGCTGCTTCTTAATTTGTAGAAGTCTAATTTTAAAAGCAGGACAATAAGAGATGTAAAAATGACAGAGAAGCAATGGCAAGAAGAGGGGGAAACTAATTTATGTATTTTGTTCCCTCATAAAATCAGTTGTATGAGACCTGCAGTGCTTCCCAAAACAAAAGTTGCTAATACAAATACATATTATGGCACTAATTTTCTGCTTTTTTAGAGCATCTTCTCTCTGAAGGTATCAAAGTATTTTCAGCAATAATACAGACTCAAAGCACAAGTGTTCCACTCATTTTTCACTGGTCTAAATACCACGCTGAAGAATTTAGTGCCCTACTATATGTTATACAGTGTACTCAACTCTAGTGATGAGAAAATACACAATGATGAGACAGATTGGTGATAAAAAAATACAACTGGATGCCAACAGTGGCAGTAGATCACATTAGACGTACACGATTGTTTCAAAAGGCTAAAATTTCTTCAAGCATTTAAATATTTTCTTGTTAACAAAGATTTACATCAGCTCACTAACAAAACCCTGTGGAACCTAGAATACTCATGACCTCAGTATGCTCATGATACCAGTGTTTGAGAATATGTCACATCCAAAAGCAGGAAAAGTGAAAGAAAAAATCTCAGTTGAAGTGAGTATCAATACAATTCTTCACATTGATCAGCATATTCACGATCAATAAGGAAAAAGTGCACTTAAGTTAAATGCAGTTTTTCTGAGAAAAGCAGCAAATATTACTGTTTATTCAGGTAACTTCATGTAATATATGGGGTTTGACACCAGCTACTTGTTACTGCAGTTATTACAAACAGAAAAGTGTTAAAAAAGGATTACAGAATAAGAATCTTTCATATCTGTAATAAATAAATAAATAAATAGGCCAATTTTCTCACCTCATTAAGGTGATCTCTCCCCAGGGAAAATCAGCATGTTCTAGCACCCAAGTGGAAGGGAATACTGTAGTGCAAATAAATGCCTAAAAAAGAACTTGTTGTGAATGGCAGTATTATTTTTGCAGGCATTAAGTACACCTAGATCACACCTTCAAAGCTGAGTAATTTTTGTCAACTTAGGTAAATCAGGAAACTTTCCCACTATTTTGAAGTCTTTTAGAAAACTTAACATCCTTGCATGAGACTTTCTAAATGATCAGTGGTAACTTTTGTTCAGAAACAGTCTCCAGTGAGGAGCAGCAATCATGTACCCAACATGTAGTTGAGAAGTTAATCCCTCACAGACTGAGATGGCAAGTGCATGTGTCTAGTTCTTTCCCACATTTGATAAAACTACCACCATCCTCTTCCTCAATTAATAATTCCTTTTATTTTCAGTTGTGGTACTTCTTGTCTACCACTTTTTCTACTGTTTTTCCACTTTCTATTATTTTTTTCCACCTCCCTTCCAATCTAATATTACTGGGGAAAAAAAAAAGAAAAAAAGAAAAAAACATGGCTTTCTTAAGATTCCTTTCCTATTCTTAGTGGGGCTGCAGGATACACCTTCTCTCAAATAAATATTGTAAAGTCTGAGAGAAAACTTGCATAAAATTACATACACTCATGTTACACAAATACAAACTTTCCACAGTTTCACGTTGCTACATCTCCTCTAAGCCTAGTGGGGAGAATCTTGTGTATTCCCTCATATGTATTCCACTAATAAAGTCCACTAACTTCTAAATCCATTTACAAGTTACTGATCATTGTAGACCATTATCCTCTCTGCCTCCCAGTCGCACTTTCTTTGCTGTCCATCTACCTTCTCCTTGTAGGTTACAGCTGCACCCACAGTTAGATGTAGGAGCCTACATCACAGTGTGATGTAGGCTCCATCACACCTAAGATGTCTTCCTTCACTCCAGCCAGGCCTCCCATCATAGGATAGGAAAAAAGTCAAGACAAGGTAGGCAAACAGTATTGTACAAGGAAGGGCAGGAGAGAGTCACAAGTGACCTTTCCAGTTTATTACAGTAACTTTGTTTTGCTGTTCAGAACCACATAGCAAGTTTAAAAAGCAACAAAACAAACAAAAATCTAGAAACTCCCGTCAAAGCCCAAAAGACAAGCAAGCCCAATTTCATAAGAGACAAAATTGTCTACCAAAGAACAATAGATGTTCAGGTCCAGAGAAAGGGAGCCACAATGGCAACTGCAAGAAAGCCCAAGACAGAAAATACAGACAAGAACAAGTAAAGGACTTCAGGAGTGTGCAAAAGAAATCCAGCTTCAAAGCTTCCATTTTACAAAAAGGGAAATTTTAAATGCTTATGGAGATAAAAATCTCCAATACTTCCCTTTCATCCTGTTTTATTCCCTTATCTCTTGAAGGGATAGCTTCAATAATATGTATAATCTGTCTGGTTCACAGGATGAGAGTCATTTAGACTGGGAAGGACCTCTTGAGATCATCTCGTTCAATCCCCCTGGGTCACCTAGAGGAAGTTGCTCAGGGCCATGCCCACTCAGGTGCTGAGTATCTCCAAGGATGGAGGCTCCACAATTTCCCTGCATAACCTATTACAGTGTTTGACCACCCTCACAGTGAACAAGGGTTTTCTTGCATTCAGGTGAGTTTCATTGTTTTTAATTTGTGCACACTGCCTCTCGTCCTTTCAGTGGGCTCTGCAGTCTTCCTTCCCCATCATCAGGTATCTTGAACCTTCACTTCACCATTTACAATACTGATGCCCCAGTCTCATCATCATTTTTATGATCTTTCTCTGGACTCTTTCCAGTGTGCCCATGTCTTTCTTGTACTGGGGAGCCCAGAACTGGATACAACCTCTCCAGTGCTGAGTAGAGAGGAAGGATCACCTTCCATGACCTGCTGGCAACACTCCTCCAAATGCTACCTCCCACTGTTTCAGGATGATGTTGGCCTTCTCTGCCTTGACAGTGCATTGCTGTCTCACAACAAGCTTGTTGTCCACCCAGACATTTCTTTCTGCTTTTATTCAAGAACCTCTCCCAGTCACCACGTCCTTTCAACAGTTATCAGGAGTGTCCTTGCAATGACATCAGCCAGCTCCTCTAGCACTCATGACTGCATCCTATTAGGTCCTATGAGCTTAGGTACATACAATTCTGAGAAATACATTTACTTGGAGCTTTCTACTTTTGTTTTTAAGCCATTTCAACACTACAATTCCTCCTGACAAGCTCTTTGCATTTATTGGTTAAGGGGAATCAAAAGCATTCAGATGGGAAATGAGAGGTTACCATTCACTTCCAACTCTGAAGAATTCATGGAGCATACATAAACATTAAAGTTGCATATAGTAACTATGTAATTTGTCTATGTATGCATCACAGTACCAAATCTAATTCCTGCGCACTATAAGACAGCACTTAACACATGCAACAGTAGCTACCTGTGAGGGACTTCAGAAAAATACCTTTATGCTAACTGCTCAGTATCTTTGCTGAATAAGTTATCCAAAAATAATCTACATACCATTCACATCGAGTGTCTATTTACTAGAACATTGACAGTGCAGGACTGCCAAGGCTGACAGGCAACACTTATTAACACTGGCACTCAGTTTTCCGTAATGCTCTTTGCAATGCTACAGTGTACTAGGTTGGCATTTTCTTTATAAAACAACTCAAGAGTGAACTCTGCTCTTTGCTGTACACTGATGTACAATAGAAAAAAGAAAAAAAAAAATAGGGTACACACAGCTCGAATATAATGTTCCTGCCACTTGTGCCTAATAGCATTAACTTTGAGTTCATCCTGCCAGTGGACTGCTGAAATTGCTATAACTGAAGGCTGGCTTTGGCATATCTGTAACCACGTCTATCCAAAACACCAAGACACAAGACACCTGTACAAATCACCTGCATAGTACAAATCATCTCCATCCGGAACAAGAAAGAAATTCCTTCAATTTAGGAAGACTAAAAAAGCCTCTCCTTGCAATCAGAAGAAAGGGCACAATTCAGAGCTATTTTAAATCACTTTGCTGTCAATTAAAGTCTTTATTACTGATCAGGATCAGTTAACAAGCAACAAACTGTTTATGCTTGGTAAGAGATGTGCAATTGTTTGAAGATCTAGTAGATGATTTGAACAGCATAGAGCAGATTGGGTCAACAACTTTTACCAACAGCACACTGTGTTACTTATCACAACTTCCATCATTTGCAAGTATGATGCCTCTTGACTCAGTCTCAACTTTAGCACCACCTGTTCTTCTCAAAATGGTTTTTAATTCATTGAAAAGATGTGCTTCTTTATCATAATGAAATAAATAGCCCATCTGATGTACTGTATGAATAATTTTTCCACAATCTTATTACTAATTTTAGGTTAGCAGTTTGTGATATTTCTTTTTTTTTTTCATATATATATATATTTCTAAATACAAATGTTATCAATAAGAAAGAAATCCTCAAAGGGTGTTACATCCTTCTCAGTAAAGTGCAATTAAATCTATTCAACTAGCTAGCCATAAATTTAGTAAGGACATTCCATAAGCTACTGATTTTAAAATTATGCTATAATACAAAGGAACCAATTTCCACATTAATTTGTATTAATGCAATGCCTTAAGATCAAGAATTCTCCTCATCCTGTTCTTGCCTACTGTGAAACCATTGCCTGAATTCCAGAAAAATCTAACACTTGAAAGGCAAAGCCCACAGAAATCTCCCACGTTGTGCAGGACAGCTCTCACTCCCAAAGAACAGAGGTTTATTGTTGCTCTCTCTGGATCCATACTATTTATCTGAACACTTCAGCTCAGGAAACCTTGTAGAAGTTGTTCTTTGCTAAATTTTGTCTTCTGTTCAGAATTAATGCAAAGAACCTCAAAGTTCTGTAATATGACTTTCTGCCCTAAAATAAAAATCAAATACAGACATATTTATATATATTATTGTCCTGTAAAAAAAAAAAGGTAAAAGAGTTTGGTGAATAGCCAGTACTTTGGTTACTACAGTGCTCATAAATAACCTTCTTCTCTTTGAAACCTCCTAAAAGATAAACAAATATGTCCTAAGTGAACCCTTCACTGAAACATCAGGAGGTATAATCCCCTACCATAGTAGATCACTTGGTTGATCCTCATCCGAGGTGACTCTGCACTAGGTCCCGTTACAAAAATCTTTGTCCCACAGCCTTTTCATTTGCATAGGCCATATAATACAAGAACAATCCTTTGTATAAATAAATAAATAAATCCTTTGTGTGTTCATGATTCATCAAGCTCCTTATCATAGAGATGTTTTTTGCACCACTGGATACAATGGCCCCTACAGGCGTTGAAGTCAGCCAAAACAGAAGCAACTCAGCCATAAACAAAAAGATTAATTAAAAACACTAATTTATGAAAGAAAAGAGGCCAGCAGTAACTCTATACTGCAAATATACATGCTGTATTTGTACATCTATTCAGGATGAAAGGCACCTACAGAGTCTTACCTAGCTCTGTGATGACAGTAAGTCTGAAAGGATATCTGGATAAATTTCACCAATTATGTTTAAGAAGCTTTAAAATCATTAATATGTCAAAAATGCGTGAGCTAGTTTTTCAACGGCAAGCTGTGTTACATAAACATTCACCTGCTTTCTCTCCAGATTGCACTATATTTTTAAAGCTATTATGAATTCTTATTTTATCCTACTTCTGTTTTGATGGTTCATAACAGATGGTAGAATTATTTAGTTTGTTTTCACTTTATTGTGTACATACCTTATACATGTTTAACCCAGAAAGGATGCAAGTAAAGAACAGGAGGAAGGTACCCCATTACCCTGGTGCTTCCCTGGGGCAGGAGCAGAGACTTCTTCGCTCCTTGGTGTGTGCAGCTCCTGCCATGCACCAGCAGAAAAAGACAGCACTGAAGAACACTCAAGTTGGAAAGCTGCCATGAGGACCTAAAGGGCAAACCACAGCTGGACTGGAAGGAGGAATGCTGCTCTGCAGACCAGAGGAAAACTTGTGGAGTTTGCATGACCTGGGAAAACTCTGAAACTGGACCAATTCCTCCTCTTCAAGAGGCTTGAAGGATAAGATTCACCTCGCAGACCAGAGTTTCCTCTAGGTAAATGGCTATCTTGCTTCAGAAAACTGTGTGTGCTTGACCAAAACATAAATTTAGCTACTAGGAGGTTTCTGTTACCACCTGGTTTGTTCAGGCTGAAGAAAGAAGTATGGAACCTCCACCCTAAAACTCAACTCTGAGTTTTGAGATACAACTTAAATGATCTTTTCAATAGCTCTTAAGATAAAGAGGCAAATGAAGAAGCTGCATACATGTATCAGCTAGCAATGCTGCAGGACTAAGTCTCTTAAAGCCTATGGTTTGGGGGAGGGAATTGTAATTAAGTTCTTATAATTTTGTTTTCTAAAAACAAAGTACTAATCACCTACAGTCTCTCAACAGTCAGTGATGAAACAAAGAAGAAACAAAAGATTACCATTAGGCTTATTGCAGACTTCTATAACACCCTCGGAAAGTACCTTTTGACTGCTCAGAAGACAAGGAAGGTTAGATGAGAAGACTCTCACCCCAAATTACCTGCAGAGTTAAGGGATCTCAGCTGCTGAGTTCTCCTTGCATTGCCTGTCATATACTAAAAGCAGAAGCAGAGATCTATCTATAGCCATGGTTCCAAAATCGGCAAGTGCTGTACTTGCAGTAACTTCCAAAAGATGAAAGCTCCTAAGTGCAGTTACGGACCCCCTAAAATATGCTTGGTTCATCTAATAAAAACTATGACGGTAATAACAAAAGAAAAAAAAAGTTTTGCATTATTAAAGCATGTATCTTAAAAAGAAACTAACATTTGAAGCCAAAACTTTACACTATGCTTTAAGTCCTGCCAGTCAGAAGGTCTGGTAGGAGGCCTAGAATTACAGCAATAGGGCTTACCATAATGCAGACCCAAAGAAGAGCCCATTAAGGTAGCTGCTCTCAGTAAAAGTACCACTAATGACTTCAGGTTGGCAAGCAGCCCAACACAGAGACGATCACTTCCCATTCCAATGGTATTACTTGCTGTCAGCACCGCGGCTAATGGTGGTGTCTGTCATTTTTGCCACTGTTGACTGTGACAGCCAATTAAAATAACTAGTTTATGAACCGCTGGCTGAGGGGGAAGCTGGTTGAGTAAAATGATTTCGCGTTGTGTGAATTCAAAGGATAATACTTACATAACGTGGTTGTAAGAGAGACTATGGAGTTCCCAAGAAACAAAGCATTCATTATACATGATAGTGAAGCATTACACATAGGATGAGGTCAGAATATCTATACAGAACTTGAACATTTTAAATATTGTTATACTGATGATATGCAAACTCAAAGCGAATCGAACGGAAATTTGTTTTGATAGCTTCATAAGGAATTCTTCAGTTCAGAGGACGGAGGCTTGTGTTTTTATGAAATGCAACACATACAAGAAGTGCCCTTGTTTGGAGTTGATTTTTCTGCTACATTTCATTCCACAGAATCACATCATCACTAAGCTTGGGGAGGGCAGCTGGAGGGCCCTTGACCAGCTTCACCACACCCCACCCTTGCTCAAGCAGCGTCACCCAGCACAGGTTACTCAGGGCTGTGACCACTTTGCAGGCATTCAGTCTGACTGCCTGTATTCAGCTGAGAGGCTCTGCCATTCTTTGGTTGCTGAGGCATCATGCTGTCCTCAAAAAAACACGCAGCACACACCATGCAGTTACCAACAAGGGAGTGAAACATGACGCACACAGCCCACAGCATTCTGGAAGGCTGGCAACTCACTTCACAGAGGTAGGAGAGAGGGAAAGTGGCCCAGCAAAAAGTTCTTTTACTGCATTTCTCTTTTTGCCATTATGCTGCATTGAAAATATGGTTTGCATTCAGTATCTTCTTCACGTTTTTAACTTAAACAACAACAAAAAAAATCTTGCTCTACATACAATCTTCTGCCATCAGAATCAGCCCAAGAGGTTCATAATGACCTACATTAAAAAAAAAAAAAAAAGGAAAGGAAAGGAAAGAAAAAACTAACAGAGCTTGTAGTTTGTGTTGCCACATACTATGCTTAAGGCTTAAAAAAAATCCTTTGACTTATGGAAGTGCAAAATAAATCAAAATTATTTAAAGATGATTTTTTAAGTTGCACATAGCTTAGAGAGGCAATTAAATTTACCCGAAATATATATTCTGATGGGAGAGAGAAGTACGTTATCAGACCAAGTAATCTTATTAAAAATTTCAGCAGCTGTAAAGAGTTTAAATTACTCCTTTCAAAATTTATCAAGGTGCTCAAAGACAAGACAAAGACTCAGATAAACCATATACTGTAAGATAATTATAGATAATTTAACACACTGAGAAATCCTAGAGAAAGGACGGAAGGAAGGAAGGAAGGAATTGCATTCCTATTGTTATTCACTATTGCAAAAAGCTCTAATTTCAGTCAATAGACCTCAACATGATTTATTAAAAAAAAAGTAGAATGACACCCCATTTAATTGTCTACAGGAATAAAATAACTGATATGGCTGATCAACAAAAAGGATGAAGAACAATGTTATCCAAAGGCCACATATCATATCAGGAAACAGTAGAGTGTTTTATGCACAAACACCATGGATGGGAGTTCTCCTCCCCTCTTCAGAGAGGATGCCATTTGCACCACTGGAAGACCACAGCAGACAAAAGTAAGCAAAAGATGAAATCAGATCACATACATTAGTGTGATGTTGTGTGGATTTCTGGGAAAAAAAAAAAAAAAAAAAAAAAAGACAAGTAGCTTAAGCTCTTATAGCACTGGCAGCCAGAGTGCTAAGCTGATGCTGAACACAATATGGCCTGATAAATAGCCAGATAGAACCATTGGCTTAGGGTACGTTGCTGTTTTTAGATGCTGATGATACCCTCTCCACTTCTTACAAAAAGCTATGCCAATGAAGGATATTGGTTTTAGACTTCTATTTTAATTATTTAGATAATTTTATATACTTTATTTTTTTTCTGAATATTTATATGGTATTCCATTATATTATGGAATAAGTCTCTTATAGTATATACAGCTCTTAGCTGCGTAAGCAAAAGAGAAAGATGCACATTAATACCTTGCTACTGCAAGTTATATTTTTAAAGCATTCTTGAAATGATAAAGGCATAAGCCAGAAATTCTCAAAGTATTTATTCCAAATACTGACAGTCTCAAACAAAACACAGTAATTAAAACTAACATCTCAAAAGATATATTTTTAATGGTGTATGATTGGAAATAGCTTTGGTTTAAGTCTATGCCAAATTAAGAACCATCAGAAAGTACTGTGTGTTTTATCATGTAGCAGGCTTTATTTATCATCTTTATCATCTAGTGAAGAATTAAAAATGAAAATACGAAGTTTACAAGATCAGAGTATAACAGAGAAGACCAAAGTAAAATCTTGTTTCTGGCTTGCCTGTATCTTAGATGATCTATACAAACTCACTCTCTAGGATATCACTAACATCTAGTTGAGATCTTAGACTCATTTGATTATGAGCATGTAATTTACCTCTCTAAAAGAAAAATAGATGGTGCAATTTCTCACTCTTTAATCTCTGAAGAGGACACGCCATTTTCTACTTCTTTCTACCCAGTCTCACACATCCTGGACACTATTTCTCCACACCTCCCTATCTGGGCAGAGCTCCACTTGGTGCCATCAGAGCAATTGCAGAATTCATTACAGAAATTACTGTTGAGAAGCATGAGTATAAGAAAAGGAAGACAAAAGAACTGCCTCCCATTAGCTTCAGAATATCAGGTTCCCAAAATAAGAGGTGAATGACACTCACTGCAATTCAAAGAGTACGAACTCTTTGAATTCCAGTCTATGTTAGGAAACAGTACTCAAGAAAGGAAAGGACTTGATATTTAATCTACCACCTTCCTCTTACTAGTTTGTAACTCAGGCAAACACTGATAGGCATCCCACATGATTCCTCTTAGCTGGAAGACAGGAATCAATCCAGGATTATCTAAATAGGAAAATCAGAGACATTCCAGAACCAAAACTCCAGGACCAGACCAAAAACATCCATACAAAGGGAAAGCAGCAGTCTCCCACTTTAAATCCCAATATGCAATGTAATGTAATCATTCATCCTCAGGAGGTAGTCAAGCAATATTTTGATTCTTGCCTTTCAACTGTTCTGAACAGCTTAATTATCATCCTTTGCTAAAATGGATGAATGCTGGAAGTTTTATTCTCCAGCCATGCTTATGGTACGTGTGATTGTTGAACTGAACAGTCCAATTCAGTAAAGCAAGCCGAACTAAACCCAGCTTAAGCTTTTTTCTTGCACAGTGATTTTAAGAGATTTCTAAATAACAACAAAGAAATGCAAGAGGACATATTGAAAAGACGTGTTGAAAATAAAATTACTGACATTTGCAAGCCTTATATAGAAAACACCTCCTTCAGATGGCTTCTTCTCCAGATCCGCTCTATTGCTTCTGCAGCAGTTCTGTGCTTGTACTGACACATGGAACATACAAATAAAAATAGTTTGAAAGCACCAAATCTGATTTAATAACTAATAAAACTCATTAAATGATCACTTCATTACAGAGAAGTACTCTTTCCTATGTAAAGGCTGGGTTTACTTATAATTTAAAGCATACACTAAGATCATGTTTCCAAAGCAAAATGTATACATTAACGGGCATATTTAGTTTAACTGATTTATTTTACTGATTCATTTTCACTTTTGCTTTCTTCTATCACGAAATTCAATGTGACAGCCTATTACAGACTTAGAATTTCCTGTCTCATGTTTCTGAAGTTTATATTAATGTGTATTTGTAATAATTATTTGCTACTACTTTAGAATTCTATTTAACATCTTCCACACAACAGTACACATTTATCTATGATGGCTCCACTTCCCCTCTGTAAAATGCTGACTTCCTAATACCTGCATGAGAAAAGACAGAATTTTAGAAAATTAATCTCTCACCCACCTACTGTTTACCCAGGATGCTCATAAAAGGCGTACCAAGTTACAAAACCAATGGTGTAAAAATAGACATAATTGTTCAACTGATTATTTGCCCTTCCAGTGCTTTATACTCATGATGGATGATAAATCACTTATGTTCTGTGACTGAATCCAATTAACACATCTATAAATAAATTAGAATTACTAATTAGATTTTTGGTTTAAACGCTAATAATATAGAGGTAAGGGTCTGAACTAAAACTGGATTTTAGAGTTGTATGTGCATTTAACAGCGAGATGCAAAATTTTGAAGTGTGCTTACTTACCCAGAACACAGTTTTCAATGAGTTGTTTCTGTGATACTGGCCACATGCTGATAAAATATTGCCTAATGTTTTTAATGCAATACAAATGCTAATCTTCTACAGGGCTTTAAAGTTCTTTCTTAAATGCTGTCTGTTTTCTTTACCACAGGGTGCTGGTAAAGTGGTTTTACAGTTTTGAGCTGCAGTCTCCCCCAAATAAAGTAAACCTCCAAATTAAGTAATAGTTATCTAGCACTTCAAAGAGATAACTGGGGCTTATAAAGTTATTTTTGTGCCTATCTTAGCTCTTTTGTCCACAGAAGACCTGAAAATGTTATTTATCGACTGCAACAGTATTTTGATGTGGCAGTGTGTGTCTGTTTCCAGCATAGATGTGTAACAGGCTGTCATTTTTGTCAGAACCAAAGGCATTCTCCTTCAGATTGAGATCTGTAGGACTTGATGTAAAAGAGCTTGTTAAATAGGTTCCAAGAATATTCAGTTTGCTCATTTAATTGACTCAGTATTCTTTCCTACTTTTCTTAATTGGGTGAGTAGCTAGAATACAGATAATACTGTACAAGGGTAAAATTACATGCCATATAAATTCCGCTATAAAAATATGTTAAAACAGTTCAGAATGAAACACATTTCAATTCTGTAACAAAAAAAATACATTTCAGTGACATTGTAAGTCTCCCTTCAACTGTGCCTAGCATGAAAAAAAACAATGGAATAATGGTTATATTTAAAAATAGCGTATTACATGTTATTGATTGATATGCAGAGTTAGGGCACCCGGAATAGCATTAACTCTGCCCACTGAAGACAATAGGTGACAATCATATATGATTAAGTCATTTTTTGCATTTGTGGTCTGAGAAAAATATTCAGTCTTGAAGGTTTTGGGTTTTTTTGTTTTTGTCTTGTTTTGTTTTTTTTGGGGGGGGAGGGTGTCTCTCTCCTAGCTTCTATACAACATGGCAAACTCAGAGAAATATCAGTCAGAAACTGAATTGTCCAAGTAAAAACTATTTTAAGATGTCAAATTACATCAAAACATGGCAGAAAGCTGGAGATAAAGGCAACCTACAAATTGTTCTAGAAGCTAAGAAGCAGAGGAATTCTCTCCTATTCTATTACCTACACAGATCTCCTGACTTTCTCAGCTAATAGAAAGCAAGTATTGTGGTCCTAGAAAACATTATCAGATGCAGACAGGACCAGACACACAGAACACCTTCTAATCTACTTTCCTGCCCTGGAAATTATGAAGAAAGGTCATAATTCTTTTGCTGGAGAGGAAGTAAAGTCACACTTGAGAGAATTCTTCTGTACTACAAATCACTCCATAAAATCAGACTGCCCCTGTTCATCCACAAAATGCTATGGCTTTTCCTGCAAGGAAGACTCACATAGGAATCTTCTCATACAGCTGTTTTAACAGAGATACATGTAGTGGGAGTATTTTGTGTTCTCTGAGCCTAAGCTCTGTTGCCATATGATGTTTTCCAACATCACCTTTGTAAAGGGAGCTAGTACACTGTGGCCATGTAATCCTGGACAGGGTAAATCACAGAGTCGTAGAATCATTTAGGTTAGAAAAGACCTTTAAGATCATCAAGTCCAACCACTAACCTGACTTATCAAGTCCCATCACCAAACCACGTTCACATATCTTAAATACCTCCAAGGATGGAGATTCCACCACTTCTCTGGGCAGCCCATTCCAATGCTTGACCACCCTCTCCATGACAAAATTTTTCCTAATGTCCAATTTCCTAATGTCCGATGTTACTCCTCTGGAACAACTTCAGACCATTTTTTCATGTTCTATCAGTTGTCACCTGAGAAAAGAGACCAACAGCCTCCTCACTGCAACCTCTTTTCAGGAAGAGAGCAATGAGGTCTCCTCTCAGCCTCTTCTTCCAGTGTAAACAGACCCAGTTCCCTCAGCTGCTCCTCATATGTTGTTTTCTAGTCCCTTCACCATCTTTGTTGGTCCTTCTTGTAATGAAGGGTGATATCAGATACTGAAGGGTGATATCAGATGCATCTGTCCGTGCACACACTCTCCCTTACTTCACGAAGGACTGTGGGTCCTCTGCATTTACATGCATGTAAAACCACACTGTGTATGACAGCCAACCTCAGCTCTTTCTTCTGTTTAACTTCTGAACTACTCTGGCTTGTGAGCATCCCATATCTTTGGTTAAATCTTTTTTAAGATTTAAAAACTTAAATATAAGATCATATTCACAAACACATTTACTTGGCTGAAAAATCCAGAATTCTATCCAAATAAAATCTACGGAAAAATTCAACAGTAGCCCTGTGGAGCATTTTTTTTCTTATTTTCTCTTATATATAAACATCTTATGAACTAAGTACACTGTCTCAAAATGAAAAAAGAAAAAAAAAGGCTACCACTATTTTTATTTTTAAATCTAAATAAAATGCCACAATGGTAAGTGCCCTGTAAAAACACAGGAAAAAAAAATAACAGAACGACAACACAGAATATCCCAGCACTGTTTCAATTCCAGACAGCCCAAAACAAGTAGTCTGCTTATCTGTTTAGGCCCACACTTCATGCAATCACCATGGTATCTGAATGATGCTTTTAACCCAGCAGCCATTAGCTTCATAGTAACAGACCTGATGCAGCAAGATGCTTTCATACAAAGGGGTACATTCCTAAGCTCAAGGTATTTAAGGCATTTAAAGTGCTTGCTAGTTCAGAATTCAAATGTGTTCTGTGTGAACACACGTGAAGTGAAAATATGGTTACTACTCAAATTAACAGATTTAGACATCCTCTATGCATCATGGCTCAAATACCACAAAACTTCATTTGAATACTCCTACAATTAAAAGAAAAAAAATACATTTCCCAACCTTCTGGTGAAATTTTGGTAAAGTTCTCTTTTTTTTTATTATTTTAAGTTGTTTTCCCTTTCTGTGAGTTCCAAACCTCTCTCTTCATTGCAGTTCATCTTTTCATTCCATTGATCTTCTAAATAAGCAACTTCATACACTTTAAATACTAACAGAAGTGTAGTTTTGGGTGCTACCATCCTAAGAGTTAAAAATATTCACAATAGCATGAGCATTACATGTGAAATATTTTCTCTTGTTCATGTTTCCCCACCATGAATACTAAAGGATGGGAATTTTGTGTGTGCTTCAGTGCTGCTGCCCCCCTGCTCTTAAAGAACTGCTTCATGTAGATGGACATTTAAAAAATAACCACTACATCGTGAAGATTGTTACAACCATTTGCCAAGTTTCAAAGTCTTAAAAAGCAATGTAATTTCAAATACAATAACACAACATTTTAACTTATCACCATCATTTCAAGACAGAGCCATCTGACCAACTCAAAGCTGTTTTCTCCCATGAAGCAGTGTTTAAGTTATGACAAGAAGGGCCACTAATTCCACAGGAATCCAAGCTAAAAAAAAAAAAAAATGGAGAAAAATAAATTGCTTATAAGCCATTAGAAGTTCTCTTAAACCAGAGCAAAAAGTTAGTATTGTTCTTATTTGATTTTCTTTCAGCATGACGAACTTTTAATCAGACAACTGGGTCTTGGAGAAGAGTTTGGCATGGCTTATTTTTGTGGCTAATCATCAAGATAAACTATCTTGTCCTCATCTCATTTGACCATAAAAATTACTTCAGGAAATGAATTATTTTGAGAACCTATGAGGTGCAGAAGCAGTTCCACAATAATCGATGCTCACAGAACTTCACAGAAGTTTACTGTAAAAGACAACAAAGCTGCTTAAAAAAGGAGTTTCCTAGTGCATGAAGGCCATAAATGAGAGCACAGGCTTTAATTTCTGCTGGCAACCCTGCAGAAACCACACTTGGTCAGCAGATTGCTCCCTTCAGCAGAAATTGCCAATTTTATATCTTTGTGAAGTAAATATTGGAAAAGGTACCTGAGGTTTACTAGCTGCCCCTATGTCTCACTGCCATACACCAGATCAGGGAAGGGAGATATTAAAACCCTGTAAGAAAGTCTGCAGAAGGGCCTCCTAATAATTACAGTCCTTTGTCCTCAACACAGGAGGAAGCTCTCCACAGAGCCTGTAAGCAGCTTTCAGCTCTCCACCCTTCTCTCCCTATGAAGAACCTTGTTCTTCACAATCACAGAGCCTCTGTAATTCATGTATAGTCAAATGGAAAGTGCACAAATCCTAAAAATATGGTGTTTTGGCAGTCAGATGTTTCTTCAGATTTTTTTGATATCCTGTAAATCAACTGACTGATCTACTTGTTAGAGGAAAATAGCACGTGTGTGGCTCGGTGCATCTCAGACACAGCCTGTGTGTCCAGACTGATCCCTGCTCTGTCCTCCAGGCTCTACTGAGTCCAAAAATGGCAGATCTGAGAGCACTCCTCATCTGGAAAAGGGAGATCAGACTTAGCCTGGCATCTGCCAGTTGGACACATGCAACCCTCTCAAGGGTACAGATGTCTATGAAGAAACGAGTGATGAAAATGGCTGTCAGACCACAAAAAGCAGAGCAGCTAATACCCCAACTGCAATGATGCAGAGGTCTGATTTCCACCAGCCTTCACTCTGGAGTATTAATTCAGTATTACTTGTCTTTTTTCAGGCTTTCTACTCCTTGACTTTTTTTTTTTTTCTTTGTACTAATAAATTAATAAGGAATAAATTTATTCTGGGAAAAAAAAGAAAAAAAAAGTGACATCAAAAAGAAAAAAAGAAGGAAAACAACAAGGTATAGACATGAGGATATCCTCAAACCTAGAAAGAGCTGGATTGAAAAACTATGCAGAATACATTAAGGAGTACTTTTCCCCAAGGTCTTGCACACTGCAAAGATTTACTGTCAATCAGAGAAATAAAATAAAAGTTTATTTTACATAAAGAAGAACCAAAAAATGAATCTCTCCCACCACCTCCTTCATCATACAGACAGCAAGACGGAGATAAGTGTGACAGTAGAAGTGACATGGGCATAGACTCCACGGATAAATATAATTTAAGAGTTTGGAAAAGGCACCATTGTTTGCAATACCACATTATGGTGCATTTAGAAGAGACACATTTATAAATCTGTCTGGATGACAGATGCTCTTATTGTCCCATGAAAGAGCTAGAACAAAAAGCTTGTTTTAAAAATTTGCTAACAAGCTACTGAAGACTAAGTGGGACAGTAACTGGCTGTTCAGGAACATGCCTTTGGTTGTGGTGTGGTACATACCATGCTTTGTCTGAACTCCGTGGTAGCCTCAACTGCTCAAAATTTAACCTGGCCTTAGGTTTTACATCCCAGTTTACTCAGGTTCATTTTGATCCAAGCCATTACCAAAAAAAAAAGCTCTAGAATACAAGACCTCTTGTAGGTAGGGTTGCCATTTGAATTAGTGACTGATTTCCAAAGCTGACAAGCTGTCAAAAACAGAGGACACTACAATCATTTTACTTTCATTTAACTCATTAAAGCCAATAATCATAGGGAGAGAAGAGAGATCATCTACTCTTTTTTGTTGTTTTTTATTATTGTGTATATATTATGTTTTATGCATACGTTTTTGGTCTCAGTGATGACAGACAGAAATTTTCTGGGTGACCTTGCCTGTAAGTACAGCCTTTCCTCACCTACCTCTGGAGGATCAATGGCTTCGCTTTTCTCTCTACAAATTCCATGCAGCAGTATGGACATGTAGCTCAAGGAGCACATGTGAAGTTATGATGACCAAGCCCAAGGGCCTCAGGTGGCCGAAGCAAGTATGTGGCAAGTCACAACAAATGAACACCAAGGCATCCAGCAGTGCAGCCAGAAGAGCAGCAATATGGATGCGTGGCTCAACAACTGTCGCGTTCATCTTCCTTCCACATCTCACCCTGCAACCTGTACAAAGCTTTGTAACGTTAAGCCAAAGCCACTGACTGTAAGAATGATGGCTCCTGTTTAGCAGCAAGGCTACAGTTACAGGGAAACAAGTGGATTTTGTTTAAATCCTCTCACACTAAAAGGAGTTGTGCCAACAGAGCACACAGCTGCCATAAGGAAATATTTAAACTTTTTAAATTACTAAAAATTGGAATTACATTTTTAATTCTTTAGGTCTGGAAGAGTCTAAGCATTGGTATAATTGCTAGTATAACATATTTTAGACCCTGACGCATGGTACAATGACAATAAAAGATTTTGCAAACTAAATAATGAGACCAAAGATGCACGGAGCCTTCACTTTTAGGTGAATTCATTGGTCCAGGAACCTACCGTCTCTATCTTGGTTACTAAAGAGGTGATTCCATGCAAATTCACTTTGCTCTCAGTAGGTAGTAGCATTAAAAGCCAGTATTTTCAGAAAAACAAGTTCCTATATTTATTGGTGATTTATGCCAATAGGAATCTAAAACAAAAATGATTTTCTCCAAAACTTGAAAATTTTGATCTTTAAATTGGTACAAAAGCAATATAGTAAATGCATTTATACTGATTACATCATTTTTCCTTTTCTGTCACACACAATGTATAATTAAAAGGTAGCCATTTCTAATCACAATATTGAATTAAACACTCTTTTTGCAGATTCTTTGCTGATTGCTAATCACAAACCTTAGTTCCATGTCTCCTATGGTTCAAGGAGTTAAAACACACACACTTTCACGCAATATATGCCCTCATGCTTCCTGCTCCGTATACCCTCTTTCCATTTTCTCATTTGCCCCCCCCCAGGCTTTCACTGTTATTCTTTACAATGCAGCAAATCCACTTTTTTTCTGCAACTAGACCACCTTTTCTTTTGGTTATTCTCTTTTTTATGTAGTGAAGTGCTATCAAGACTGCAATACTTGTTATAATAACCAAGCCTTCAGCATAGACTTAGAGGAGTACACAAACAAAACAGACATTTTTATATTTGATGTTTATCAAAGTTATCTCAGCTCAGGCAGTATTATCACCTTCCTCTCCATCACCCAAGAGGACTGTGGTTTATTCTTATGTCACTCACACTAAGAAGAAAGCCTGGCTGTCACTCTCCAGCTCTGTACATTTGCAGAAAAGCAGCTATAGGTTTCACAAAACCCACGCACTACTGAAAGAATAATCTCGATGCTTGTCAGAAGTTATTGTATCAGTAAATACAAATAGAAGGAACTTCAAAAGAACGCAAGATTTAGTCTGCCTGACACTATGGATTGACAACACAGAAGATGCATACAGGGTGCACATGGGGTCAGGCTCTAATTCCTGAATCGAAGGAGGGCAACATCTGCTCTTTCCTTCCTCGGAACCATCAGAGAGGGCTGGGTGCTGGTAGCAGGCTAGAAAATGCTGCCCCAGCACATTGCTGCTCTCTGCTCTTGCCTCTGTTAGAAATTCCTCCCTAGCTCCAGTTCTGCTGAGACCAGGTGCTCTTACGGCCTGTGCTTGAATTGTGTCCTCGAAGCATGAATTTTGCAGTATCTTCCAAGACAGCCTCCAGTACCCTTCTTCACAAAGCCACACAGGAAGGTACCGGTTCTCTCAGACTCTACCTGCTCTACTGTAACAAAAGAAGAAAGGGTCAGTTTTCCAGCAGTAATGAATCTCAAACCATGCTCTGAGATAGTTACAACATAACAAGCTAAGGAAAGAGCCCTTAACATGGAGTGTTTCCTTATGGTTCTCCTGAAGGTATCCAGACATACTTTTCCTTAAAGTACCACAGCACCATAGCCTGAGAACATAGGTCTTTTGAAAGAAATATGTACTGTCTTCACACTGAAACAGGTCCTTTGGGAATGGTTTTCAAAAGCATTTAGGCTTGAAGAGAGAGTTTTGAGTTGACTGATAAACTCTCATGAAACCTGAGAGATTTCAGTAAAGAGGCTTGCTGAATTTTTGAAGTTCTTAAAAAACATCCAGCCTGTTGTCCTTGTATCTAGTCTACAAGACGCAGCACATGACTATCCAAAAAAGATGGAAAATATAAATAATTTAGATCAGGAAATAAGCAATACTACTTCTGCCTCCATGAATATCTCTGCCTTACACAGAGAGGCTTGACTCATGTAACTTGACTCATCCACACTGGAGCCAGCCACCGTAAGTTTCTTTCATAGCCACAAGAAATATGCACATCTAGGAACATCTCATTTGTTTTACATGCTTACTTTACACTGAGCCATAGGCACTGTGGATACAGATGTACCTATTCCTTTCAATTAACAAGCAATTGTCTCATTATCATTTGAGGAAGTCAGTGTTGTTGCAGATCTGATATGCAGTCTGATGCATCCTCTTTTAGTAATATGGATAGCAACAGTACTCATCACTTAGCCCATCCATGAGGAGGGGCTGACAGCACTAATCACAAGTTTACTCAGAAACCTTTCCCTTAGCAGAGGGCAGTGACAGATACTTACCAGTATTTTATACTGATTTGTCACAGAAGTCCTGGGCTACTGGGGAAACAAAGGAGAGATTCCCAGGAAATGCTCCAGCTTCTGCCACCAAGCAACAAGAGGAACCATGGCCAGGACTGGCAGGAGGAGAAGAGCAGGAGGAAAACAGGGAGTTGCAGACTTACTTTTTCTTCCTGCAAAACATGGAGCCCTTTCCAAAAAAGGTCCAAGAGCTGCTGCTTGCTGAGATAACTGCCTGAATATGGGGAGTGGATAGGCAGAGCCAAGTCGTCTTTCATCAGGCAGGAGAGAAGGAGCTGTGTTTTGATTGCCTCCCTCGAATCTCTTTCCATGCCAGTAGTCGTACCGTTCCCTGTGACACATCTCCTACCTTAAACAAGTTCTGAGATCAGTAGCTTTTTCATTAAGGCATGTAAGACAAGTGCTTGCTATCTTCAATCTACATCTGAGACCCTGTCTTGGCAAAAAAATTTGAGCGGATATTAGCTATATCTGAAATGTCACTGAAAGCTGTAGCCTGTTACAGGGGGAAGCTGCCAAGTTAAAAATAGAAACTGCCATTCTGATTACAGCTGTGAGATGCATTTCACTGATGGGCTGGCTTTTATCTGTTTTACATTTTATTCCAAAGAATTAATCCTTTAAAAAAGTAACATTGTAAAATGTTACCTATTTCAGAACACCAAAACCTGTAGCCCTGGCTACAAGTTTTAATTGCTATGGACAGCAATTAAAAGCTCTCCAGTATATTGCAATCCATGTGCTCAGCAGTAGTAGGTCAGCAAAAAGATCTCCGATGAATCTGCTGCTGCTCTCCTGGCTTCTGACTGCGGTGCTAAAAGGGGTGGGGAGAAACCTAAAAGGTATCTTTAAGAGCTGTTCTTTGCGGATGCTTGCAGTTACTAAAGTGAGAGCCTGCATGTATTTGAGTCTGCTTTCAGGCCATCATATTGCCTTATATAATGGTTAGAGCTACATATGGACAGCTATGTACATGGTGTAATCAAATAAATCATACCCACTCATCTCTAATAATAACTGTTCTCCAATAACAGCTAAGGACTTCAAGCAAGCCTTCAAAAATCACCTGGCTGAACGGCCTTCCTGTAAACAGACAATACATAACTTGAAACATCTGAAAGACAAAATGCCACTAAAGTGGGAAACAAGTTCAATACATTTGATTTCTTCCTTCTGTTGTGAAATTGTGTTGTTGTCTTCAATTCTGTTGTTGTCTTCAAAAGCAATAGAGAAAACTGTGCACAGCACTTCATTTTTCAAAATGCAAGGAACAAAAAACACTCATTCAACACCAACATACCTGAAGAACAGATACCTTCTAGACACACCTGTAAATCATTTCACTTCCATAAATGAACCACCTGTGTATTTATGGCTGTGTCTTTAAACTTCACACATGCTGCTGGACCTGAGCATCTGGCTGTCGCAAAAGAGAAATCAGGTCTACCACAGTAAGGGATATTTTTGGGTACACGCAACTCTGTTGGTCCAGCTCCAGGAGGAATAGCAACGCACGTGGGAAAGCTGTACCTCCGGACACATCCAGCAGGCAGTAATCTCCCAGCAGGTCACATACAGTATTCCTTCCTTAAGTGGGTATTTTCCTTTGATGTACATATATTACACTTGTTAATACTAATGAGAGCACTGAGAAACTCATGAGAACAAAGGGAAAACAGTGCCCCAAGGGGTGCTCAACCCTGGTGAAAGCAGTGACTGCAATAATTTGAGCTGCCTAAACTACAACATGAAACCTCCTGAAAAGACGAAGCATACGTGCATTTTTCACTGGAACATTGCCACAGAGAAGTTTCTATATATTTTAATCAGGGTTCCCGAATAAGCTTCAAAGAGACTACAATGTACAATTTAATTAGCTATTTGTTCAAGAGAGACTGAGGTGGCTTTGAAATTCTACCATCTGATAAAGAATAAGCATATTCCGTCTGCGGCGCTATGTAAACCATACGTGCACCGTGCTCCAAATCTTCGTTCAAAACAAAACCCAGCACACCACAATGTTTTTCCAAACTGTATTTAAAGCAGGATCAGACCCAAGATCTACCTGCAAAGAGGTCAAATGGAGGGAAGCTCAGATTATTGCACTTCTCAATGGATAATTCTGGTTGTGTATTGGGACAGTGTTTCATAATTCAACATCATAATCCCTGACTTGCAACAAAGAACCTATCACTTTCAAGTCTTCCAATTTAAATGCAATGGCAGCCTGGACATAAAGCCAGCCTTAAACATCGTGTCCCAGCCAGTACTCCATCAGCCTGCTGCGATCTACACCTTTGTGAGAAGCAGCAAACCACACTGGGCAAACTATGTGAGATGGAGTATCTGACACAACACCCTTTGCTCACACCTAGTTTCAAATAAATCAGATTTATAAATTAAAAGTGGAGTTATCTCAACCTACTGTAACTTCCCCACTTTGGACACATCTATGAAATAAAATCCTGTCAAGATTATCTATTAGACTGGCAGTCACTACAACGAGGGGAAATATATAGACACAGAAATTTTAAGAGCGAGCGATGGCTTGCTTCTTCCAACATTATCTCTTCTTGAAATTATGCTTTCACTGCCATTTATGTCTGAAAATTATGTGGTCCAAGAATATGTTCCCTATTCACCTCAAATATTCCATTTTGTCAGTGGATCTAGACCCATTAATTTCCTAAAACTGCTCGTTTAAAAGGCAAAGACATGCTCCAGATGGTATCACAGACTAGAGGGCACTCCTTGAAAGTGATTTACTGTGTTTAGCTGAGCTGCTAGATCTCCACATTCACGAAATGGTGTTGGGCTCGAGGAGAAAAGAATCGAAACATTTTGCTTTATTCTAAGCAGCTTCTTTTAATTAGGCGCATTTGGTGTGCATCGCCTCATTATATTCATCACGCTGTATTTGAGCAGCTTCTAGAATCACTTGTGCTTACACAAACACGGAGCTTCTGCACCAGCCTGAAAGGCTGCTGCTGCTGCTGGCTCCTCCTCTCAGCTCTGCAGTTTTTATGAATGACTAGCAATCACTGACAATGAATGACTGCCAACTGCCCACTCAACCCTTTCTACTCTTCCCTGCACGTACATACTAGAGAAGCAAACAAGCTCCATGACTGCAAATGAGCCTTCAGTACACTTTACAATGTATGGCATTCATCTTTCAAAACAGGATCTAAATGTTCTTCCGGATACTTAGAGTATAGAAATTAAATATTAAAAGCTTATGCAACATCCCTTCTTTTTTTTTTTTTTTTCCTCCAACCAGATAACTTTTTAGGCATTTAATCAAAGTGAAATTGTCTTTTTCTGAATGCTTCACTGCTTCAGCAACAAACAGGAAAACTGAAATGAAAGAACCTCACCTACTTCCAGCAAACTGAGGCTCAACATAAAACCTGTCAGTTGTTTTATAATTCTGTATCGGTCATGTTTCAACATAAAAGGTGCTTTCCATACAGAAGGCAGTCACTTCTCTATCACAAATTTCTTAATTTAAAGGATAAACAACAAAAAAAAATCAGTACAATTTTCCTTGTTTATTACAATGAGAATGCCCTATAAAGAATGCTACTTGCGTTAGTAGTTAGCATCACAGAGCAATCAATCTAAATTGCTGACTGTAAGCAGACAGTAAAATACTCACATAGGAGAAATATTTGTATTACATTTTAGTTACTAAGGCCAAATGTAAATCAAGAAGTAGCTCACTGCATGCTCAGATATAACTGTTACCATAGAAAATAAAATAAAAAGCAAGCTATGCTCTATTGCATAGTGTTTTTAATGCATTTTAGTACTTGCAACCCTGTAGCCCAGTATTGCCACTACAAGGAAGAAGCCCCAGGCTTTGCAACAAGTGTGCAAGGCATGAGGGTGAAGGCTGGTCAGCCTTGCTTTGTCTTGTCTGAGCTTTTCTCAACTTTGCTTCAGCTTCAATTCACTTGGTGCAGCTGTAAAGGTGAAAAACGAAGCTTTGTACCTCCAGTTATCTAGCAGGGAAAACAGAGGTATTTGGGATATGCAAAGAGCGAAGCTAAACAGCTTGCAATTAGCAGATTCAGAAATAGGACAGATACAGACAGTCAGGAGAAATACATAAGGTCTAGAACAGAAACATATAAAAAGCTTTCAGAAGAGGCAGTGCCTGATGTCTTCTGAGTGCCTGAAGTTCAGATTCAGCCAAAACAAAAAACATCTGAAGAGATGTGAGCACAATAAACCATTATCTAGAATACTGCTCACGGCTGGAGCAGATGTAAAGACTTAAAAAGGAGACTCTTTCAGAGACAGTCAATACTGAAGCTTATTCTCATGTCTTAATGCATCATAAGTTTGGAGAAGAGAGTTAAAGATGTAATATAACACACAGGAAAGTTGCACATAATGTTTCAGCACAATTATTGTTAAATACTGAATAGCATAGATACAGGCTGTAAAAATAAATAAATAAATAAAAATAAACTAAAGGGGTCTTTCCAGTATCTTTATAACATCAGCAGATTTAAGATATTTCATTTACTGACCGGTATCTTTAATGTGCTGATAACCAGACAATAGTACTGGTCCATAGTCTGGAACGAGCTGCCCAGGGAGGTGGTGGAGTCACCATCCCTGGAAGTCTTCAAAAGACGTTTAGATGTAGAGCTTAGGGATATGGTTTAGTGGGGACTGTTAGTGTTAGGTTAGAGGTTGGACTCGATGATCTTGAGGTCTCTTCCAACCTAGAAATTCTGTGATTCTGTGATAGCACATGGATTACAAATTCCATTCTCCATATGCTAATTGAGCTGTGCTAACTGAAGCTCAAACTAATGCTCTGTTCATCTGAGCATGTGAATTCTGCAAGTTCAAACAAAATGTAAGTAGTAACATATATGGAGACGGAAGTTATTTCAACATCTTTATCTTAATTTCAAGGGCTTGACTTGAGCTGAGACCCATGAAATCATCATAACATGTATCAAAAGGTTTTAGTGAACTCTCCCTCAGAGGCTATGGTCCAAAGCAAGCTGTTTCCTGTCCTCCAACTCCCAGTAAATACTGATATGCACAAGACATGTAAAGAGGTCTAAACAGATACTGGATGACTGACCCAACCTTTCTTTTGCATCCTGATAAACCATATTAAAATAAAGTCTTAGCAGCAAAGATTTTTTTTTATTATTATTTTTACTGCTTGCAAAACAAATGGAAATTCAGGGACAAAGAAACAAAATAATTGTCTCTACTTAAAGAAGATCAAATGACTGAAAAGAAACAAAGGTTAAGGAGGCCTGAAGATAAGATCATTCATACCCAATTTACTTGTTGTTTGTTTGTTTGTTTTTTCTCCAAAGGTATTAGATAGTCTAAAAAAGCTAATTTATTAGATAGTCTAGAAAAGCTAATTGCCTCTAACTATGAATTTTACCTTGCTTACTTGTTTCATTACCATCACAAGCCACCATGAAACTTAGAAGAGCAGGAGGTGACAGTGGCTGAGATACCCTTGGAAGGTCTCTAACTCTGTCACAAGAGTGCTGCCTTTTCCATCCCAGCACACTGACACCCTTCTATAAGCAAAGTATTTCATGTACCTAGATGCTTGCCATGCAAGGTTTTTGAGGGAGCTGATCAGTTTGATTTGCTTGGTTCCTAGGACCAGGTAGCCAAGGGAAACAATTAACTATTATGATTCTAGTAGTCGAGTAAAATTTTCTTTATGTGGTATTTGCAACCATTTTTGCTTCTGACTGAACAAAACAGAACAAGATTTTCAATACAACAACAGCATCACTCTGTTTTGCAGCTCTTCTGGTCATCCTCTGTCTTGAAGAAAGTCTGACGATCTCCAGCTGACACAGGTTTTTCAGTCACTGTCCCAAAAAAAGGAGCAAACAGAAGGGCAGAGGATGAGAACTGTCCAAGGTGATATCTGAAACACCCAATGCGTCCCGGAATTCAGTTACATTTGCAGTTGCTCCCCTGAATATTTTGTATTTTTACTACAGTCAACATGATTGCTTAAAACATTCACACTGGTGCTATTCACAGCACAAAAATCTCAGTAATTCCCCTTTTTCTTTTGATCTATTTTTTGTAGGTATTCTGATGCTGACATGATTAGGCTGAGAGCACAATTCCTTGTCTGAAAAAAATTCTGAGGCAAGACCAAAAAACCTTTATCATTGCAAGATCTGAAATACCATCAGTATTAGGGAAATAATTATAGATTTTTTTTATAGCTATTTAATATTCTTATGACAGATCATGACTAAACAGTTGTAACCATTCTTTCATATTCAATGCAAACAACTTTTGTTATGTGATCATAGAGAAAGCCAACATGCTAGACATCTTAACACATTCAGGAAGACAGACATTTATGTTCACACAGCACAAAATCAGCTCCTCAATTATTCTTGATTACATCAATGCTGCCCGGTTGGAAATAGCTAATAGCTGCATTTAGATTTCAGTAGGGGACATTTACTGTATAAAGTATTTGCAAACTGTCAAATACCAATGTTATGTTTACCTAGAATGCATGCATCACCCTTACTGCATGTCTTCACTTCAGTAGACATGTAATAATTCAGCTATTGGAAGCGTTGTCTCCAAATAGGACAGCTACATTGATATTTTGAAAGCTGTTTTTCCAGTTCCCATGCCCTACTTCTCTACACAAATGATGTAAATGGAAGTCATTTATAAAATCCTTGAGACAGTTGCATTCAACATGAATCCAGGCAAGGTATACGTGCGGGAATATGGTGACAATCAACATTTTAGACCTTGCTGGTTCTGGGCTAAAATAGGATCGGTGAAGCACTGGGGAGGTAGAGAAAAGCAGATACACTGTTGGTTTTTTCCTTTTTCTTTTCTCCACTGAAATTCAAGTACTCCTTGTTAAATGTATTTTTATATATCGTCTATCAATAGTGAACCACTTCCGTGGCCTCTATATTCTTCTGAAGACATATTCCATCTATAATTTCCACAGAACTCATTCTGTACTCAATCCATACTTACATACTCCTACACACACATAGGATCACAGGATATTTGAAGTTGGAAGAGATCTCTGGAGAGGATCTAGTCCAACCCACCTCTCAAAGCTGGGTCAGCTCTGACGTCAGATCAACTTGCTCAGGGCTTTATCCAGTCAGTCTGGAAACCTCTGAGGATGGAGACTACTCAATCTCCCTCAGCAACTGCTCACTGCTTGACTGTCCTTATGGTGAAAATATTTTTCCTCAATCCACTCTATATCTCTCATTCCAGTTTATTCCCAGCATCTCTCACCCTCCTACCAACACTGGAAGGCTGCTGACAGATTCCCCCAAAGCCATTTCTCCCCCAAGGGGAACAAGCCCATGTCCCTCAGCCTCTCACAAGGCAAATGCTCCCTGACCATGTTGGTGGCCTCTGCTGAACTCACTTCAGCTCATCAATATCATTTCTGTACTTTGGGGTCTAAAACCAGGTGCAATATTCTACATGAGGCCTACATGAGGCTTAATGAGTGCTGAACAGACGAGGATAATCCCTTCCCTCAATCTACCAGCTGTTGGATGCTGTTGCCCTTCTTTGCTGCCAAGGCACACTGCTGGCTCCTATTTAGCTTGCTGTCTACTAGGACTCCCCCATCCTTTTCAGCAGAACTGTCCCCAGTCAGTCAGTTCCCAGCCTGTACTGTTACACGGGGTTATTCCTTTCCAGATGCAGGAGTTTGCAGTTGCTCATGCTGAATTTCACAAAGCTCCTGTCAGCCACTTCCTCCAGCCTACTGGGGTCACTCAACAGCAGCCCTGCCCTCAAGCCTACCTACTGGTTCCCCCCATTTGGCTCCATCAGCAAACCTGACCAGAGTGCATCGCTCTGTTGCCTTCTCCAGGTCACTGATTAAGATGTTAAATGGTAGAGATCCTCCACAGCCCTCCACTTCTCACTGGCACCCAGCCATAATATGAACAACTAGCTGCTGCCTTCTGATCCTAAACATCCAACACAGCTGTAGCCCCAGCACCACCTGAACACATGCTTGATCCTTGCCAGCAGCAGCCTAGGAACCATGATGTGGTCCCTGAGGCTCACTGGATGAACACCAGAGGCCTGGCATGGCCATCAGCCCACTGCATGGGGAAGTTCTCCTGCTCCCTGTACCACCAAGAAGAGAACGAAAATAGGTAAACTTAAGAGTTGTTTGTAAGTATTCTCCTAAACCGAAAACTTCATCAACATCAGAAAATTTAGTACCTTTTTACCACTGCCACCCTCCTGGAGCACCAGGTGAGAGGACAGCAACTTGAAGTGGTTTTTGACCAAGCCGTGCATGAGGAAGAGCTCTTCAGAGCCACGGAGGAACTAGGGCTCATAGCATTTCACACAGAACGCTCTTTTAAAGTAATAACTGACGAGACTTCTCATCTGAGAGACCTTAATGAACGTTATGGGAAATTTTCCTTTTCATTTTTTTCAGCAATATTTCAATTCAGAACCCAAATCAGACAGCAAAATATTGAATAACAAGTAACTGACATAACCATTCTTTCCCATCCCATAAAGCTTATGGATATTTATTTGCTTTCAGCAGGTCAGAATGGGCCTCCATCTGCAAAACCATTATGGAAGGTCCAGGACAAGAAATAGACAACCATGAACTGAAAGTACATTAACTAAAGCCAGGCATAAACTTCGGATGACAAAATTATGAACAGGTTATGATGCTGGGTGAAGAAGGAAGCAGAGGAAAACCTGCTCTCCTGCAAGTCTTCAGGCAGAACATATAGGTCCATAATTCATCGTAACTGCATGTCGGATATGGAGGCTACAGTAACACAGTAATGCCACAGTTCAAGCAGTACAGAATGTAATATTTGCTCTGTGTAATGGTAGGTATAAATGTTTTACGAGCTGCAGCAGGGCCTAAAGAACATATTGTAGATTGGGTGGAAGAGCAAATGGTGCTTAAGGAAGGGGAAAGTGGGTCTTGAGCGCTCAGGTCCTTAATTACCCAGCAGGTGTATAAAAACATCAAGACAATTCCCGATCATATTCTCACGACTGATTAACTGGGAGCCAGAAAAGGGGAAAAAAAAAAAAAAAAAGGAAAGAAAAAAAAACCTTACACCTTAGTACTCCTTACACCTGGCTCTGTGTGAAGACTCTAGCATGGCCATTTTAAATATGTAACCAAACTTAAATCTAAAAAGAATATAAGAATATACAGAGAGCTCCTACAGACTGTAGGGTATTATTTGGCAGTTTTGGAGCCTATCAGATGTCCCAGCCTCTTTCCCAATGTCAACCCAAGTCTTATTCCTGAGCCAAGCATTTCCCCAAGAAATACACCCTACTCTGCCAGCTCTCTAGCTTGATTTTGCTGACATCTGCAGCCTCGGTAGGTTGACTGATTCCTAGAACGTTATGCTCTCTCCCTTAGTTTACTAGCACGCATTGCTTGTTTCACTAAGGCTGTATTTTGCCCTTTGAAAATTCTCTCTGAAGGAGAGAGAAGGGCTCAAAGTCCTTTTGCACCTAACTGAACACTCTGACAAGTTTTGCATTCAGGTGTATCCTAGGGAAGCAGGACTGAAGACTAGCTTGCTGCTACGATTGATAAAGGTACATGTTGCACCAAAACCACCTTGTACATTGTTTTCTGGTAAATGATGGGATAACTTAACCTGTTGGTTTTTTTTTTTTTTTGGTAGCAGCAAAAACTGGAGAACATGGAGAAAAAATCAGAAGGCCAGTGACAGAAGGCCAGCTGAGAACATCCAGAGCACTGGGTATGGTAGCAGCTGCTAACCTGCATTAATTCAAACTTGCACCTACACTACCTGAAAATCCAATCAAGAAGGGAGTTAAAAGAACTATGATTTTAGAAGAAAAAAGGGCTGTGCATTAAGAGGACCCGAACTGTGACAACATCCACAAATTAACCTTTCCATGACAAGTCCCCTTGAACACCCTCGCTTTAGAAGGCAATGGGTACTCAACAGCGTCTCTGGCTAAATGAAGGTCAAGCATGCCCAACTAAGCATGGCTGAAAATGAGTAAAAAAAAAGGTTCTACACAACTGACAAATAGGTTTTAGGTCTATCAAAAATAACAGTATCTTGGTGCTGCTGACACCAACTTCATCCATTGGTAAGAGAAGGCAGAAACAACATATAATTTAAGGTTTTCACTAAATATCATTGTGACAAATTGTCAAAGGTAGAACCAACTTAGTTTTTGAAAGCTATGTGACAAAAAAGACTAACAACTTCCTTTTAATGAAATCCAAATTTAGCTTTAATAATTAGAATTTTTATAAAAAGGAAATTGTCTTCCAAAGCAAAGACTGGCACTAGTTCATGTTGTCAAATTTGACAGCATGAAATCATAGAACAAATGATGAGATTCTGCAGCTGCTAAATACTGTCAAATACACTTTACAAGTTTTATTCTTATGAATTCATTAATACCAGTCCCTGTTTTTGTAAGAAACTGCCTCTCTTCCCAACATACAATTTGGACAAAAATGGTTCTAAAAAATTCCACACTTGTTCAAATCGCTTGTTGTTCTTTCAACATTTAAAAGCCCTAGGCTGCACACAAAGCCGTATCAGAGCCCTGTGGAGTTGACAGAGTAGACAGACTATTTTGGAAACAGCTGGAACAGTCTGCAGAGCAAGTTCCTACAGCTGTTCTTTTAGGAATTGTATAAATGCACAGACTGCTTCAGCGCGAAGACAGGCAGCCAAGGTATAAGCTAATCCGCCTGACTTTGTACTGAAGCAGATGAGAGCAACCACAATCCACTAATGCAGCTCAGCTGCCGATTGCAGCCTTTGGCTGACAGTGAAGAGCTAGTGAGAAATAGTGTTTTGAATGACTCCAGCTACATGCATTGCATTTCCTTTTTCTATGCATAAAGGAAAAATATTAAATCTGTGTAAGTAAATTGTTTATGAGGACTCACATCAATATAAGCCTGATACTGCTTCAATTGCTGTAGCTGTGTGGTTAGATACCCAAATTGTTACTTTTTTTTGAAAACAATGAAAATCTCAAGTATTTTTAATATAGAAATTAGGTAAAGATCCTTTTAATAATAATACTGCACATAAATACTGCTTAACATTAAAAACATAGCAAAAAAAAGTGTTATATGAATTCCAAAAAACTCTGAAAGTTATTTTCATTGTTGTTAAAGAGATCCAAAATCAATCTGACATTAAAAAGAAAACCCCTTTAAGAAAACACATGCTAACAAAAGTTATTTATATGCATTAAACAATTTAACTATTTTTATTTGCTGCATGCTCCATTTGATTTGAAAACAATGCACAACTGAATGTTTCAAAAGTCAAGAATGTAATTACATTCAAGGCAGCTCCAGTGAACCAGAGCGGTGGTGTTGCCATTCTTTAGAAACACCCTAACAATCCACATTGGTTGGACACGGTGAACAAACAAGTCCTGCCCCTTACAATCACTCTGCTCAAGACTGTCTTAGGCAATTCGCTTGCCTTGACGAGGACTGCAGACACAACACACTTTTTTGCAGACCTCATCACAGCAGTTTCTGTTAGCATCTACTAACTCTTCACTTCTGCCACCAGACATCATTGTGGATCATATGATTGCTCCTAGTCTTATGATGAAGAAACACTAGTGCTGCTTTACATCAGTTAACACTGGCAATGACTGCAATCACTTGGGTCCTACCAATGCTCCTTTACTCTCCCGTAGAGAGCAGGACTGTCATAGCAGACTCTCTTCCCTCCATGTCACCTGGAAGACAAGACAGTATTGTGTCCTGAAAACACCTTGGACAAATCATTCCTACATCCTGTAACACACTGGTCACAGCAACTCATCAGGAATGTGTAAATCAAGGTTTCTAATTACACTCCAGCTGATTTGGAGTAAGGATTAGCTATCCCACTTTCTTGGACATCACTTCTAATTCCCCTTTAATTCCTTTCTAATTAAGTAGTGAAAGCTTTTCCCATTTTTTTTGTAAATGCTTACATATTACTGACCCCAGTGATGAACTGTCCTCATCTCATACTCAGCCAACCCACAGAAAGTAGTCCCTCACAGCAATAGCAATTTTTCAAAACTTAAACAAAGAGTAGAGCAAGTAAAACAACATTTCACTATAGCTTAGACATGGAGAATTCATCTTTGACACTAATAAACAATGGAAGATGTTCTCGTGTTTTGTTTTGTTTTTTTTAAAGTAAAATGTAGAACATCTGTTTAAATTAAAAACTCAAGCTTTATGCATTAAACAACATTCATAGATGGCAAATAATTAAGGCAGAAATCTTACCATAATCACTTAAAATCAAGAAAGGTTCCCTGGCCTCTGCTAGGTAAGAACCCAAGTGTGAACACAGATACAGTTCCCAAGAAACTTTTTAATTTTAATTTTATGACTAATAGAAGTAGAAAACTACCTTCTTCTATACAAAGCATGTATGTATCACTATCACTATGTTATATTTATTTTTATCTGGACAAAGATAACCATTTCTTTTACAAAATCATATTTTCCTATGGAAGATGAGCATGTCTATTTTCTGTTTGTGATTAAGCTTGCTTTCTGACCTCCACATATTGAAAGCATGGCTCATTTATTACTACTTTAATTCGTATCTCCTAGACACGATTGAAGTTAAGTTGGGCATACACTGTCTATAAACTTTTTACTTGTACTTGGTTAAGTTGCTGTTTTTATTCTTATAATATTCTTAATGCTGTCTTTTATTAAGATCTTATAATTAAAATAAAATGGTAGCTCTAGAGTACTTTTTCAAGCCCCAGCATACTCCAGTAACTGAAAACACTTCATGTCTTACATAGTGCTCCATCATTAGGCCTCACAAAGAACTTTGCAAGGAAGTCAATGCCTTGTCTACACTAAACTTACTGGGAAATAGAGGTATAGTGAGAAGAAAACATTGTTTCATGGCCACCCAGTAAGATACTGGAAAGTCTTCTGAGTCCCCAAATGCAGACCTGCTAGTAGGAGGCACTAGTTAATTTGAGCCCTTATTGATAGTTCATGTTATTCTCCATTATAACATCACATTCAGTTCCAGGCCCTCTTTGCCAGCTCTGAACCCACAGACCTAACTTTAAATGTGAAGGGTTTTTTCTACACTTTCCTTAAGTGTTCATCAACACTGATTTTGGGGAAGGATCTCCTCCTGTGCTAGAGCTCTCTGCCGCATAGGACAGGCGTCCAGGAACAGCCTCCATCTTCTTGTTTCTGAAAAAGAGGACTTTGTTCCAACACAAAACTGCTGCCAAGCAGCTCCATGCTGCACCACTGACACAAGGAGTGGGATTCATCTTGCCTATCTTCACACACCTCCAAAAAAAAAAAAAAAGCTATCTCTATCCGAGCTACTCACTCTAGGCTCCTTTTATAGTCAGTGCAGAGAAACGGGCACTTGTAAGTCATGGCTCATCTATTTTGGGCTCTACCTTAAGATAAGATGAATTGCACCCGACACTCCTCTCTAGTGATTATTAATGGGAATTTAGGACGACAAACTCAGATGTATATTTCAGATACAGACACACTTTTATATTTGTTAAACTCAATCCCATCTGTAGTTTCTAAGTAAGCACATAGTAGCACAGGTTTCGATTTGGGTAGATAACATACCAGGAATTTTTGTGATCCAATTCGCTTCTTCCATGGCATCTGAACAGCCAGAGGTATGTTGTATATACACCAGAGAGCTTGATCTTTACAGTGATCAGCTACTTCTCTCAGCACAGAGAGGTATAAGCATGACAACTACTATCATGACAGCCTGAGAAAGACACTTGCCCTTCTACACTTCACATCCACTATTAAGTTTCAAACACGTCACTCAGCTCTTACAGCCCTTGATCTGAATGTGAACCCCCTGTCAGTGTGGCTGGGAATTACATATCCTTCCTGGGATTAAAGAATCTGTTAGCCAGATGGTTGTAGACCAGCCCTCCAACATCATGGGAGAAGAAGCTTGTTCACCAAAAGGCTCCCAGGCTTATGGTTCTGCTATGGGCTGAGATGGGAGAAAGACGGAGAGAAAAAAAAAGGTCTCATTCAAATGGCTAGTATTTTATGTGCTCAGTGGTTTGCCCCTCCCCTACTGTCCAAAGTGAGCAGAATCTGCATTTTTTAAGAGGCACCTTCTGCCTTGGGGCAGTGAGAGGCCCACTCACTGCGTCCCCAGCCACCAGTCTCACATGCGGCCTACCCTGCATGGAGGAGAAGAGAAAGGTGCCTATTGGGTAGCTTTCACGGGCATGACTAGGAACTGAAAGCCAACCCATAAGGAACACCAAGAGATGTGTGGAACCAGCACTTGACATCCCCTGAAGAGCCTTTCTCCACTTTGCAGCAAGTGGAGAAAGCAGTGGATGGATATGGTCCTGCACTTCACCAGGGAACATGCATACCTACAAGAAAAGCAGGGAGAAGACCCTGTTTTCTCCCCTGTTTACTCACCCCTAATCCCCTTACCACACAGAGCCCTTTTCGACCTCTGCCACTCCTCCTGTTTCCGTGAGACGGAGGCACAAGCTGCCTGCTTTGTGCACCCTATTTTTAAAATCAGTATTGCTTTCTGTTTTTTCAGGTCAAGCCAAGCTGCCCACAAGTCTGTTGATGCTCCATATGTTGCTGAAAGAGGGATAGGAAGAAGGGCAAGTGAATGTTGGCAGAGATCAAGCAACAGTAGTTGTTATTTCAATGCCATTGCATGTAGCTGAAAATGGAAGTCATTCTCAGTCAGTTCTTCCCTAGAGGAAAATTTCTCCTTTTAAAGATCCTACACGTAAATCTTCAGTGAACACACTGCATACTAAAAAGTAAATGCTGGACACTGGGGCACTATGCCATATTTTCCATATATAAAATGCACAACTCCATTCAGTAAAAAATATAAATACGTAACACACAGGAATACACCTCCACCTTACTTTTAATGTGCACGTGGTGTGCAGGAGGGGATATGTGGAATTCTAACACTGTGAACTAAAGTCACTACCACTGTCGTTAGGTGCTCAGATCTGAAAAGGAAAAGGCTGTTTTTCAGTTGGCTGCAATAGAAATCTCATGAGAACAGCTGCTGTCATTTGAGTTCAGGCCAAGATGGTAAAATTTGAGAAAAACAAGTGATCTTGTGAATTTCCCACTACTTGGAATTGAAATGCAGAGATGCCAGCATCAGATATTTTACAAGCAGAAAGTCCAATTCAGGCAAGAAACTGAACCTACTGATGCATTTACTCAGCCATCATGTTTTATCCCCTAACCCAGGTCTCATCTCCAACATCTTTAAAGGTCCAAGACCTCCAGGAAGCTCCAGGATTTAAAACAGTAGCCAATGTCCATACATCACAAGGAATCTTGCACTTCACATGGAAAAGCTTAGTTGGCAGAAACTGGCTGTCTCATAGATCAGCCGAAATACTGACATTGTCTCAAAAGATATATAGACTACCATTGCCTTCTGCTTCAAGTACACATCTTCAGGTCCGCTTTTCTAAAATAAGCACATAGAAATGCAATTCACATGAGCGCTAGTAAAATAACTAACCATCCTATGAACCCAGCTTTCCAAAGCTGACAATGAAGCACACATGACACACATTAATCGTGCCACTTAACGCATTACTGGCTGGATACTGTGATAATGTGGGTGGCTTAAAAATGACTATAATGCCAAGCTATGACTACAGAAGTAACTGAACTCTGCCAGTGTTGTGACAACAGATTCGTAATTTTTGTGGACTTAAGAGGAAGATAGTCTTAAAATTACCTAATGCCTAGAAGTATTAATTAAGCATTCAAATCAGTACTGAAGACAAGTTTTAAGAGATAATATTTCGTAATGCTGAAAAACAAAGATTATATTTGAAACAACTGAAGAACTCTGTATACTGGCTCTTCGCAAAACCTCAAAGTATCACAACTCTTTTTTAAAACTGTTTGTTCTTGAAAATTATTCACATTGAAAGTAATTTTCACTTCAAACAAAGCTTTCAAAATACTAATTATCTTAAATTTGAGTTATGTGAATGATTAGGATGCATGACGTTCATCTGCTCCCTTACTGAATGAATGCAAACCTTTAAAACGGGGCTCCACTTTGAATGATTGTGATAAGTTCATATTAATTATTTGTATAAAATATTTGTAGCTATTTCTTTAAATATGCTGTCCTCCCAGAAAATCCTACAAGTAAAGGTACACAGAAAGCAAAACCAAAATGTAAATAAATACAGTGAAATCTAATTTGGTTTTCAATGACAGGGAAAATGTGTAGAAGACATTTCTGCTTTTCTAGTTCTAGGGAACTCACCAGATGTTAAGTGAAGAAATGCATTTGAAATAGGAAAGAATGTAACACTTTTTCAGTATTGCAACTGGAAAATTGCAAAAAAAAAAATCAGCTACATAGATATTCCCTCTCCTGTAAATGCTATCCTACATTCTGCCCTTACAGATGGTAACAGTGACTTTAAAGGAATATTTACCTTAGAAGTTAAAAGCAGCCGAAAGAATCTCCATTTGGAATACAGGCCATGTTCTGTGAGCAATACTGTGCCCACATCAAAAATTAAGCAATTTAAGTGATGACTTCAGTTGCCTTCTCAGCCATAATTTTGTGCACTTGCAAAAAATATCAGAAGTCCATCACCTGGCCACAACTGGGCAAGAAACTCAGTTTTACATCCTATGGACTAGATATCAATTGCTGAGTATAACTAAATTTTAAATTTCAAATTATGTTAAAAACTTACTTCAGAACTGTCCAACTGTGTCTGAAACCTAATAATTTCAGACACAGCAGTAGGTAAAACCTTACTTCCTTTCATTACAGTGAAGTCATTAATATTTTAACAATAACTACAGTACATCAGAACTGAGTGTATTAATCTGATCACTCTCCTGACATGCTTATAGCTTTTCAATAGCTTTATTAAAAAAGTGGCTAATGTAAATTGCATTATAATAGTCTATGTTTTGTTTTTACTTTTTATATCACTGATTTCAAAATAACAAAAGGATACCCAAGTTTAAAGTATCAGAAAACATTTTCAAAGTCAGTAGCAATTAATTAGGCATGAACAATCACAGACAGTCACACTGAAATATTTTCTTAAATACTGTCTAGCTTTAGCAAAAAAACTATGATATTTGAAGCTGTGATTAGTTGGGAGTTTTCTGTATTTATTGGCAAGTGATTTACCATCAAGTAATTTTACACACACTTCTGCAATGGACACTCATAAATAATAGCCTCTGTTTCCCACAAAGTATGAGGACGAGAGCTGAATAATAAGAGGTTTGCAGATACAAGAAATAAGAGCTGAAACTTAGAGATTTAGGCACTATATAAAATTTGAGGCTCTATCTTCAACTGATGTGATCAAAATGCCACTGAAATCAGCTCAAGCTTGTGGTAGATATGACGAGAACATAACATGTGATTGAGGTTTTAATTTTCTTTTGCTCAATTTAACACAACTGAAGAGGTATAAAAGTGCAAAAAAATATACAGAAAATTGCATGAATTTGTTTTTCTAGACCAATTAGAAATATGCAAGTAATTTGCATGGTTTGATTCAGTGAACTGTATCATAACCCATCAATACTAACTGAATTGTTAATGAATTCTTCACAAACTTTGTGCTTAACTCAATGTTTTACAGAAACAGAATCTGCAAATGAGCAAATGCAAACACTTTTAAAATACTGTTTAGAAATAACCTTGCATTCAATAGAATTCATTACCAGATGAACTAAGGTTATACTCCCCTTCTCCATGGGACATGCTGCTCTCCATAGTGGGTTTACACTCAAAACTATTAGCCTATCATCTTACAAAGTCCCTGCAGAATCACATCTTCAGAAGTTTTATCAAATACCCAGCCCAGAAAAGATATGCTAATTCAATCACCTATTTTTATTGTTCCTAACAAAGTCAACATGTTTGCTATTTTAAGATTTTTGTTTGTTTATTTTAATATAACTGAAAAAAGTGTGGGCAAAGCAAACAGGTTCACTAAAGAACTTAGTTACTTCCAGAAAAGCTTTTTAACACATATTTACATTACTTACTTGGAAATAACCTGGTGACCACAAGGTTTTCTATCCACTATTTAAGAAGCCAAAAGCAGGGTGTGTAGCATGTGAAAGCAAAGGGTGAAGTTTCATTGCAGGCAGTGGCTTCTAACACCAAGTACATGTTCCGTGTACAGAAACTGACCCTATCGAACATTTTAAGCATTGTTATCAGTAGGCAATTCAAAGCTCCCTCTTTAGATGATTTGTCTGAAGCTTTGTGTCTGTAGAGGTTCAGCAGAAGCACTTTCCTTATCGTTCTTACAAAGCAAAGCCAGATATACAGCACCATCCTTCATACAGGGCACCCCAATGAAGAACAGGAGAATGGAAGTTGAACAGGGAAAATGATGGTGTTCAGTATAATTGAGCTGATTCTTTAATATTCATTCCTGCAAGTCACTTAACAACTCCAGCTTTTTAAAACTCAGGGTTACTGACAGCAGCAAGAGCCACCATACATGACAACCTACGAAGCCAGCCTACATGCAGTAGAGGCTGGCTTGCACAACTTACATGACTTAAGGGATGGGGAGTGGTTTTGCAAATATAGAAGCAAAACAGAAAAGTAGACAGATCTTTTTCCTTCCTTACCTGAAAACAGGAGGGGGAAAAAATATTATTTTTAATGCACAAATGCAAATGAAATAAGAGCTCTTCAACCACTTAAAAACAACTCCATGGCTATTCTTCAGACCCAGTAAATGCATACTATTTTACAGGTAAAATACCAGCAAATTTGCCATTTCAGAGTTAGTAAATATTCTGGGTTTGTTGTTATTTGAAGCACAGGTCAGATTGAGCATCTATTTAATCCAATTTTCCAGCAGAGATGCAAAATGGATAGGGCTATTTATAGTATTTTCTTCATTTTTAATGTAACTAAGGCTTCTGGGTGCCCAATCACAGTCTTTTAAAAAGAACCAGATCTCCAAACAGTGCTGGTATTGCATGTTAGTCATCTGACAACTGTCAAATTTCAATGGCTGTTTTTAAAATCAAGGCCACCATACTTAACAGGCACAATTATTTCAATATTGGTGAAGAACTATAAAATACTGGCCTGTTAAGTGCTAAAGGAATGAGAGGAAATATTAAAACCAATTATCCTGACCTATCTAATATCTATTGCAAGTAGGGGGTGAAGACAACCATAGAGGTTAAACTTACCATAATAAAAACAGAGGCATGCTTCAACCAAGGATGAACTCAGTAACATCAACTATTTAACTATTAACTATTTAACTATTTAACTATTTAAAATGGCTAATGGTAAGCAGCAAAATCAGGTAACATAAAACATTTCTGTGCTACTCTATGCTATGCTGTGGCATAAAATAGGTAAATGATAGTTACGCTTAAGAAGATGAGCAAAGGATGATTCATCTCAACTTATGTCCTGCTTTAACTTAATTTAGTTTCTAAACCAGTGTTTTTCAACACGCTGACGAGTGACATACTAGTATGGCACAGGAGTTTCAAACACTTAGCTGATAAAGAGATGCACAGTTAGGTTAAGACATTACAAAACTTTTTCAGCACTGTGCGTCTTCTAATTTTAAGTAAACAGACATTTTGTCTTTACACCTAACGCCCACTTAGCAGATTTTCTATACTAAGAGGGGTGTGATTGGCTGCACAGAACTCAGCAAAAACATCTAAAAAACAATCACAGTCGGCAAGGATTGGCATATTTTTAAATACAGGTTTACAAAACAAATACAGGAACTTCCTGACTATGACTTTGGAGCAATCCTCCTCACTGCTTTTGCACTTTCAAAAGCATTCAGGTTTTGAGAAAGTCTCATTTGTTGTGCAGAGCATGTGTGTGTCTCAGAGAACACAGCATGTTCTTTATCTTCAGCATGTTTCATTCGTGCTGATGTACCTTGTCTTACCAACCCTAGTACAAGTGGGTTTTCTTTCATCTGGGACAATCTTTCTCACTTGAAGAACAAGAGTTTTCTGGATATTAACAGCTATCTCCCTCCTCTATTTTAGGAACTCAAGGACAATGAGTGTATGAAAGGAGAAAAAATACACTTCATACATCATTATCTTACAATAAATTACATCAAACACATGAGATGAGCTACTGTTGCCTATTTTAGAAGGAGCTCCCAAATGGAAGTGAAGGCTTCTCCAAACATAAACAAAAACCAAAACAAAAAGCAAAATGTGACAAATGAATTCTTAATGGCAGGTATGTTCTTGATTCTTACTGACTGCCTGGTTTTAGCTGTGGATGCTCTGGTTGGTGGGTGCCCTAGGTGTTGTACAGCCAGAAGAGAATAGCCCCTGACAGCGGATTATCCAACCACAAGACATGTCACAACACACAGATATTGACAGATGGGAGAGCAGAAGGGAAGAATGAGTCAATATTGGTCCGTGTGTTCAAAGAGCTGGCACGTGAAGTCCTAGGTATAACTGCAGGTCCACCAGGGGACAGTTTCACCAACACTGAAGATCAAAACTAGCAGTCATTTTTAGAAAGGTGATTAAAGCACTCATTAGCCTGTCTACGTAATGTTTTATTTTGATCTACACAGCGCATATGGCTTCAGCCAGACGATAATAGCACGTGACACTTTTGAAGGAAAGGACCTTCAAAGACAAAGGTAAATCTAAGAAATATAAGGAAAAAAAGAAAAACATAGGTCTTCCTCCAAAGGAAAATCACACTAGACTTGTGGCAAGAGCATTCTTTGGTAAGCTGACTGAGTTTTCTAGCAGAGGGAAACGTACTTGATATGAATTTTAGTAAAGTACTGGATACAGCATCAAATTGGAAACCTTTGGTTAAACTGGAGGAGGTTTGGGTTCGTAGAATGATTAGTTAAATAAAAGGTTGGTGGCAAACAAATTAAAGAAAAGGAAGGAAAATATACTTCTGAGAGGGATAGTAGGCTAACGGAGGATGACTAATCAAGTTTCACAGAACTGGGATTAGGATTGCCTGTATTTATTTTTTCCTCCAGTGGTCTTTGCACAAGAAGTATAATTGTGATGAAGAAGTTTTCTTGCAATACAAATTCAGGAGGCAAGGTCAATTAAGAGAAAGATTGAACTGCACACAGAGTCAAATGTTTTTGAGTAACACAATAAGATTACGTTCAGTAGTACGAAATGTAATGTCAGGCAGCTACAGATTAATAACATCTATTACAAGCTACGAGTTCATTACCTGGAAATGAGTGAGGAAAGCAAGAGACCAACCTGCTCAAGTGTGCTCATTCATCACAGCGTGACTGTGAGCAACTAATGCAACCCCACAATATGGTAGATATAATGCATTTCTGATAGATAGCAAAACTGTACTGCTGTATAAAGCTCTCCCAAAACCTCACCTGTAAAAAGAAAAGCTGTGGACAACACAGTGAAAGCATCATGATGTACCCGGCTCAAAATGTTCGTTTTTTTATATATTGCTATAGGGCTCCAAGGATGGCCTACAAAAACATACTGGACTTTTTTTTTTTTTTTTTTAAGCATTCATGCAACATTGCATATATTCTTACCTTATGTAATTTATGTACTTTATGTACTGTAATTATATGTGTATTAAATTCCCAGGTAAATGCCTTCTAAACCCTCATTAATGCAAGGTGTATTGAACACAGACAGGAAATTAATTAATGAGAGAGCAGGAAACAGTGGCCTGTGATGTTTTACTTATTGTAGAAGTGGTACAGAAAGGTACCTCTCTTTGTTAGGTCAACATGTCAATAACAAGTAAAATTAGTAATTAGTAACAATTAAGCTTGGTCAGTACTTAAGAATGGAAGGATTAATGGACATTAAAATGAAACAAATAAGAAAAATCTATCAAGTGAATGTATAACGGGCAGAATATAAAACTGGGATGAAAGAAAAGAAATGCAAGACAGATGGAATAGCCAGAAGAAACACGTAAGAGGAATGAGCTTCCTCTTCACCCAGAAAGCCTCTTCAAAAGCAGCAATAATTTCAGTGTAGGTAAACCAATGAATCTATCCGTCAGTGTTGTATCTTGGTAGCCACCCACTGAAAATTCTTGAATCGTAAGACTAAATTATGCCTCTGACCGGCCTCTCTCTCTGTATTTGTAGGAAGAGGGGAAAGAGAAAAACCTCCTGGAACATTCTGCTGGAGAAGGCAGCTCCCGGGATGACCTGGGAGTGGAGCCTGCCTGAGCAGAGGAGACTGAAAGAGCTCATTTAGTTAGCCGAATAAACCATTCAAGAACCATGCACTGATTTATTTAACTACATCGGTGTTAAAAGCACAGAGGAAAAGAGCTGAACAATAAGAAATGCATATACAATGGTTAGCAAATAAATTTAGCCTGGAATTTATAATATTTAACTATCAGGACAGATCCAAATTGATCTTTCCTCACTGGCACCTGGAGGCCTTGTGAGAGAGGAGTCCTTTTGCAGAGATCTGAATGGATACATGGATGCATACAGAAAGCATCACTCCTCCTAACACTCTGCAAATATGGACTCCTCCTCTGCAGCTGAACACTGGAAAATTTAATTTTCAACCACTTTCTAAAAGCATCCCGTGAACGTCAAAAATAAAAGTTATAAAGCTGCAGAATAGCCAGCCTCTTCTATTTTCCTCACCCATAAGTGCATAAGCAGCTGTTAGTACACTGGGAACATCTCTCAACTTACCAAATATTTAGATTGAGCTTTTAAGGTCAGGTAATAAACACTGAAAATAAGATCCAAGCCAGGCTATATCGTGCAAGAGGAGGAGGACTGGGAAACACCAATAGAACTACATGGTTACTCAATTCAGATATAAATATTATCCTTCTGATTCAGATGTGTGATCTTCTTTTTCGTTGCTGCTCCTTTAAAGTGCAATCACACAAAATCATGAGGAGGTATTTTTATCAGTTTTGTGAATTATCTGGTAACATCACGATATCTGAATTACAGAGGAACCCACTATAAAAAGCCACTTTATTGCATAAAAAAGTATTCTGAAGTAGCTATAATGCAAATTATGACCCACCAACATAGAAAAGTAGGAATTTCATCCAGGAATCGTTATTTGACAAGTATCTTCCAAAATAAAAATGAAATTGTGCGTGTCTGTGTGCACATATACACATACGCAGGGTTTTCCTTCAAGTGCAGATTTAAAGACTAAGTAATACAACTGCTATACAGTGAAAGCTATCTAGAAGATGTTGTCAGTACAGAATATAAAAATATCATTCCTCAAATTAACACAGACAGCAGTGGACAGCAGTGTGAACTACAACCCAGGAGTGGTCTTTTCACACCCCAGCACAGAAGCAGGGACTTCGATGTAAGCTCTATTCAATGGCCGCTGGAGGCTCACATTCATGTTGGTGCCCATGTCCCTCACCACCCACAACAACCTCTAGAATCACAGAATTGTAGAAACACAAGGTTGGAAAGGACCTACAAGATCATTTAGTCCAACTGTCCTCCCATCACCAATACTACCCACTAAGTTACTGAATCATATCTCGTAGCACCTTGTTCGGGCGCTTCTTGAACACTGCAAGGGATGGTGACTCCACCACCTCCCTGGGCAGGCCATTCCAGTGCCTGACCACTCTTTGAGAGAAAAAGTTTTTCTTGATATCAAATCTAAATCTCCCCAGGCACAACTTGTGGCCATGTCAAGTCCTATCATTAGTTATCTGAGAGAAGAGGCCAACCCCCTCCTCATCACAACCTCCCTTCAGGAAGTTGAAGTTGTACAGTGCAATGAGGTCTCCTGAGCCTCCGCTTTTTCAGACTAAACAACCCCAGGTCCCCCAGCTGCTCCTCACAGGACTTGTGCTCCAGGCCCCTCACCAGCTTCGTAGCCCTTCTCTGGGCATGCTCCAGGGCCTTGATGTCCTTCTTATAGTGAGGGGCCCAAAACTGAACACGGTACTTGAGGTGCAGCCTCACCAGAGCAGAGTACAGGGGGACGATCACCTCCCTGGTCCTGCTGGCCACACTATTCCTGATACAAGCCAGGATGCCACTGGCCTTCTTGGCTACCTGGGCACACTGCCAGCTCATGTTCAGCCGAGCATCGATCAACACTCCCAGTTCCCTTTCCTCTTCACAGTCTTCTAGCCACTCTGCCCAAAGCCCATAATGTTGCATGGGGTTATTGTGGCCAAAGTGCAGGACCCAGCACTTGGCCTTGTTGAACCTCATCCCATTCGCCTCAGCCCAGCAGTCCAGCTTATCCATATTCCTCTGAAGGGACAACCTACCCTCCGGCAGATCGACACTACCTCCCAACTTGGTGTTGTCTGCAAACTTACTGAGGGTACAAATGATGCACTGCTGATGTCCAGCATAGTGGTTCTCACCTGGAAGAGGCACACTGGCTTTCCAGGCACCTGACAAACACCAGTCCTGCTTTTGTAGGCAGTTGTTGACATATTGGTTTGGGCCATCTGATTCTGTGAGCCAGCACACGGCTCTCTGAGGCAGCTTCCACATAACACTGCTGTTCTACACCTGCCTTTCTTCGGCTGAAAGGTACGGTGAAAAGCCAAAAAGAGCCTGCTGCTCACTGGTGATGATTCTGCTGAAACCACTTGTGTGTAAAACACTGACCGCTGCTGACAAAACACTACCAGCCTGGAGAAATTCAGCTGCATAGGCAGCCCTCCGCTACCTCTGTTGTGTCACTAAATGAACTAACAGCATGCTCCTGAACTATCTAGACAGATCAACATCAGTGGAGGCATCACTCTGACTGAACTCCGTCGCTTGATTCAGAAGGGTACTTTGGGTACCTCAAACCTCCATTTCATAATGGTTTCTTGATACACTCTGGTCTTCTCTGAAGTTTTTTGTTTCTTTGTTTGTTCATTTGCCAGGGAGAGGTTTTCTCTAGAGGTAGGATGCTGCTGAATCCAGTGGTTGTCCAACGTTGTATGTAGCTGTCAGGATACGGTCAGGCTATATCTTATTTTCCACTACTGTGAATCTTGCACATTTGACTACAAAACTGTCCAGTTTCAAACAGACCAAGAAAGTGATGTGCCTCTTATCTAGAGTGTGACCTGACAGGGAAGGACTTTCTGGGAATTAGAATCTGTGAATTTTATCTCTTCAGACAATCGTGATGCTTTGCTTCTGATACACAATAGGTTTATTCTTGCAAAAAATCTGCTGTGATTTACGCGGCTACCCAGAACACATTTCCAGGGGCTGGATCTCAAGTAGATCCTACTTCTGAGCTCCAGAGAAGCAGAAGCTGTGACCCTTCAGTTGTATTAGCCCCATCTAGGTATCTGCGTATCCCCACTGATTACATAGAAAACCTATGGAATGGGATCAACTTATTGGATCATGCTCCTCAGACTAGGTGCCTAGTCTTAGGGGCTGGAAAGGCTCATTTTCTACCAAAAGCTGTCTTTCTGGACATACTCTACCTGATAGATCTAAGCCACACAAGGCCACTCCTCCCTTTTAAGCACAAAGACAAGTTCTCCAGTTTAATTTGTTTCAATAAACCATTCCTATCTGCACATACACAGAAAAAGAAAATTAAAAGAAACTGGAACTGCTATGTTATGGTGCTACTGTACCTCGTCTTGATTCATTGGTCACTTCTGTTTTAGTATCATTCAACCGTTTGTGGGGAGGTAGTGTATCTCACCGGCGTTTAAGACAGAGAATTGGAGGGAGTTGTATTACATGGTTTACATGCACACAGCAGAGACTAACTCTGATTTATGCTAAGAGCTCACAGATCTACACCAACAGGAAGGCAACTGCACATCTCTCTACGTGCATGGGGGACACAGTTTTCAAAGGTGATTATACAAACAGCATCATCATTTAAGCCACCTTCCAGTCACTAATTTGACATGCTGCTGAAGTTCTGTGTACTTACGTGATAGTTTTGTTTTATTTTTTAAGTTGCTGACATATATTGCCAAACTCACGTACTGGAGAAACATGCTAATTCAATTTACACATTCCTTGATTTCCAACTTCTCACTCATGGAAACCTAAACCCATCTAGTTTTCCAAGGAATTTCTATGTGGATAAAGCTTTTTTTCTGAGAACTCAAAGCTCACGCAACAAATAACCACGTACCTGCAAGCATATAAGCACACACCAGAGACCTAAATGGCACATTCATCATCTACTTTTCAGGGTGCAGAATGCAGACACCAAACGCTGCTGTTACCCCAATCTCCTTTACTAGCCAAACCGGCACTTGCAGGCTATGAGTTATTGCAGCTTCGCACAAAGGTAGAAAGCAGGTTCCCTAAGGGTGCGATTCATCTGTCCTGGTCCTCTCCATTTCCCTCA